>NC_139019.1:29554180-30154180 GCF_964374135.1 Grampus griseus | reverse complement strand
TACTAAATATATTTCAATACTTCATAAAAACTAAATTAAAATATTGATAAGAGTTCATTTTTATTTATTAAAGTATGTTAAGAGTGACAAATGTGTTTAACAAATGAAATATCAACAGTTGTTTATCATGATCAGAACAGTTCTGATTGAAAATATCAACACAAAAAGAATTTCAAAAAAAATTCCAAGCTCAAAGTTTATGGAATGCTAGAATACTAAAAAAATTCAACTCCTTCATTATAAATTTAAAGACCAGGATATAAATAGTTAATTCAAAGTTGTGGAAACCCGAAAAGTGAATAAATATATGAAAAAGTTCACTAGTAACCAGAAAAATGCAAAATAAAACATGGTATCATTTCATACTAACCAGACTAGGCAAAATCAAAATGTAAGAATGTAAACTAGAACACCACTTTAGTGAGAAAACTGACAAGTTCAAGTGAAGTTAAAAGTGCATGTACACTATGATTTAATATTCTATTTCTAAGTATATCTAGAGAAACTTTTGCTTCAAGTTGTTGTATGTCATATGATGTGTTTAACCTAAATCAAAAAGAATCTAGCATTAGTTACATGTATTAAAAACAATGGTGAGTGAAAAAATTAGCTGTAAATATGTCACTATATCATTTATGTAAATTAAAAAATTCTGTATCAAATTTATACAGATAAATAAATAAATAAATGGACGAAGATAAACATTCACCAATGGTAAGGAAAAAACTAAAAAGAGAACAGTGAGATTAGGAGAAGGGGAGAACAACAGGGACCTCAACATTTTTGATATTCATTTTATACTTTATTAACCAGTCACTTTATTATTTATTACTATACACACAGCCACGACTATAACAGAATTAGGAAATAAAATTATCCCTCTTTCTTTTGAACTTCTTTGAGGTAAAACTATAAAACTTGGAAAAATTTTAAGTGTTGATGGGTAAGAGCTACAAAACCAAAAGCAAATCTTAGCTATGAGTTATTCAATAGTGAGGGCATAAACTCATTTTCTGCATGAATTTAACATTAATTATATTAACGATTATTTATTGTATGTGATTATAGATACTACATATTATAATTATAATATTATTCACTTTCACATTCAATATCTCACTTGAGTCTTACAACTTGTAATAGTAGGCTTGTTAGGATTATCATCCCCATTTTATAGCTGAAGAAACAAACTCAGAGTAAAATGATTTGTATGTTTCATGACTGGTGGATATAATAGTCAGGACAAGAACGCAAGTCTCCTAAAACTTAGTTTAATGCTCTACAAGGATCTGCAAGCCCAGTCATGAAGCCCTAATTAAGAACTTCAGTTTTATAAGAATGGCAGAGAATATAGTTGCTTCCTCCTACAAAAATACACAGTTATAAAACTTACAAATGACTCCTTACTTTTTTATTTGAGTCCTCTTCTGAATTAGAGTCCTTCTCTGATGATGGTAAGTGTACCACACACTGAATTAGTTGTAAAACCAGTGCTGTAACCATCTGAATATACATAGGCTCTCCATCCATATCACTACTGTTTAACCTTTAATGGAGAAGAAAATATTTAAATCTTACAGAGTATGAAGAGAATTTCATTTTACATGTCATCTATGATCTGAAAGTTTCAGGATGCTTTCTTTACCAATATTTCTAGGCATTGTCTTTACTGCTTATAATAGTATCCTTAAGTCTAATTATTTCTAACTTCTCAAAAAACCAACTAAATGCCTATGCATAGATAATTAAAATAGTCAAAGGAAAAATGCAGTATTTAATATAAAATTCTATACTTTATATACGTACTGCAGATTGAACAATTATAACAAAAAATATCAATATTTTTCAAAATGATTTTTAAAATGAGAAGTCTTCAGGATTTCCCAATGCCCAGGCATTCTGGTATTCATTTTCTTATTAAAATCTGCTACATAGTCAGCTCCTGATCATATGTTAGAGTATGAGTGACATAGAATATAAAATAATCTATGTTATAGAATATTTTATGACACAGAATATAAAAAATCAAATTTTAAATCTTTTTGTTTAAAAGATAGTTAAAAACATAAGAATTCCTTTAGATGTTGATAGCTTTTCTTCAGGTTTTAATGGACAATAGATGTTTATCAATACACAGTCTAAAAAATTAAGATAAAAACAATTATTTTACAGAAGACAGCCTTCAAAGCAATCTAAATATAACCCTATATGCTAGGTCAACACATTTAATCAGCCAGGAATATTATAATGATAGTTATGAAAATCATGATGATTACCTATGCCAACAAAGGCAATAATGCTGACCACAGCAGTGGATAACATTCCTTAGTTACTCTGTGCTTAGTGATTAAGAGCGTTTAATTGTCATGTCTATTTTCTATACTTCTGTTAGAGTAATTTTTCAGCTCTCTTTTAAAAATATTATGTAATGACTTACTACTGTATAAAGGATTAAGTTCAAGTTCCTTCGTAAGGCTTATAAAATCCTTGAACTGCCTCTGACTCTGGAGCCGTATTTCCTATTGCTCTTCTCACAGGCCAATAGTTCTTAACCAGCGATGATTTTGCCCTTCAGAGAACATTTGCCAGTGTCTAGTGAAAATTCTGGTAATTGTAATTTGAAAAGGTGCATTTCTTTTGGTATCTATTAGGTAGAGGTCAAGGATGCTGCTAAGCATCTTACTATGTACAGGACAGCACTGCAAAAAAGTATTATCTGGCCCCAAATGTCAATAACGCCAAGACTGAAAATCCTTGCCACAGATCTTTACACTTGAGAATCACTGAACTTTTAAGTCTCTAAAATGTGCATTGTTATTTCTCACACCTACGGTATTCTTCACGCTGTTCTGAGATTGAATTGCCTCTCTTTTATTTGATCATCAAAATAAAAATTAGACAGAAATGATAAAGAATTAAAATATGATGGCTACAGTACAATGGAGTTCTTCATTATACTCAGACTTTGCTATAGTTAGTTACCTGAAGTTCCTTAAGCTCCTCTTGCTGGTAGGTAATCTTGCAAGTGAAGTAAAAATTTCTTCCAAAATTAACTGCCTATGTTTTTCATATCTTGAGAATACCTATTTAGTAATTATAAGATTCCAAATTTAGTTTGTTATAATTATTTGAAAATAAACAAAAATGATACTATACCATGTGATAAAAAATATTATCTGCCATTCAGAATGAAAATGTTTTCATCATCTTCGATGGCAATGACTTAATTTGCTCAACTTTTCTATCATTAATTATGACATTCTTGTAGAAGTCACAGTATGCTAGTTTCATCTAGAGGAATATGATATCTTGGGTATGAAACGTAAGCCAAGATTTAAATGATTTAAAATAATTGATTTTATAGTAAATATTAAGGAATTAACTGAAATATTTTTAAATATTTAGAAGTGTTTGAAATCTAAGGCATACTAAAATAGTCCTCACAGAAAACTCAAATCTGCATTAGTTTTTGCACATTTGGATTGAAGGATACCACTGTTATTTTTCTGAGAGATAACTAAAAATGTGAAGTGATTATACTTACTGCAGTGACTAACTTAATGGCACACAATTGTAATTCACTGACATTTTCCACAAAAAATGGTGTTATTCCCATTGATGATACCTGCACAGACACAGACAGTAATCAGTACACATCTGTAAGAGATTTCAGTTAACATTCTGCCTTACTAAATCCCAAAGCATTCATAAACTTCTGGAAAACAACGAGAGCATTTTCTTTTCCCTCATCAATCAGCACCTAGTTTTTCCTTTTGTTCCCTTTCACCCTCAAGCAAATTAGCACAGACCTTCCTTCACAGCTGCCATTCCTCTGATTTCTAACTTCTGGATTGATAAATGTCACAGGAATGTAAAAAACAAAAAAAGTTCACTGTTCTGGAAGAAGTATCCTCATATATTTTAAAGGAAATCATCATTTATCTTTCAAATAATTTACAGTTTAGAATTTATACTACATTCACCTGTCTTCTGCCCCAAACGTTTCTTTTTAAAACTTCCCTAGGCTCTTATTTCTTCCATTTAGATATAAAATACTCTGAATGGAAAAAATTAACATAGTGCTGGTATTATTGAGTGAGCAAGGTTATACTGAACTCAATTAGGTCCCTTATTCTCCTTTATTTTTTTGGTCTAGAAATATGGAAAATGCTTGAAAAAAACTTACCTGAAGAATTGTTGTGTCTGTAAGAAGCTGTATTTCTAGTAGTTCTGATAAGCTGCTAACAATGTCACAAACTTTATTATAAAGCATTACTATTACTCTTTGCTTATGGGTAGAACATTTAGCCCGTTTTGCCTTTGAACTTAACAAGCCTCCTAAAATGAAAAAAAAATCAAAACAAGGAATATATCAACTTTTAATAATGTTTATTAAAAAATAATAAAACCGCTTTCTGAATTAAAAGAACACACCTTTCCCCCCCCCCATATAAAAATACAACCTGGCAAATAAAGCTGTCTATTTATTAAAAGAGAAAATTATTCTTTAGGGAATATTCAGTTAGAAAGTCAACATTCTTATAACAGATAATTCATGGTACATTTCAGTGGCTATTAAATTCTTGTATCTTAAGGATTACTTTATTTCTATTTTTTTCCACTGACTGGAGCAGGATATTAAGATTATATTTCCCTTGAAATCAACTTGCAATAATTAAACAACAGGTAATTAATGGTAGGTATTCGTGATCCAAGTTTGCCCTCCTCTTTAAATGTATACATGTTAACATACATGACTCATTTATAAAGATTATAAATAAGAGAAAGAATTATATATCTTTAATCAATCCATTTTGTAGATAGTATTTTGGCTAAAATTTGGGGGAAGTGATAAATGGAACCAGAAGCTACTATTACCTAGGAAAATCTCAGACCAGTAGAAATTACTTCTTATTATATGTAAATAGTTGCTAAAGAAATTATTACTGAACAAGTACTGGATTAAAACAAGTTCTATATTCTAGTCAAATGTAAGCCAGTGTTTATTACAATTTATATAATCAAACAATTTCGGTGCCATTTTAAGTCACTGCATTCTGACCCATCCGACGTGGTAAAATTATATAACAGGTAATTTTGATATTATACTAAAAAACTATCAGTATAAAAGGGCAAACTAACCTCCATGAGGATCTAATCTGTAAACAGGATCATACTGAGGATAAAGTGTATTCTGCAAATGAAATTTAGTGTACTGTATAACTCTTTCGATTACATCCTCAATATATACAGCTTTTGGCATGTTAGGGGATGTCATAATGTTGATAGTTGTAAGACAGGCATCTGCTGATTTTGTCACTCTCTCCATAATAAGGTCTCTCCATAACCTTTCTTCTTCTTCAGTATCATTATTCTATAAAACAGTACATTGTTAATGAAATGGAAATAAACACATTTATAGGTTAAATATTTTTAAAAAATTATAATATATTTGATTTTCACGGTTGAAAACTTGGTGAGAGTTATGGTGTGTGTATGTATATTTAAAGAATATCAGGAATGAAGTACAAATACTTATATTACATTAAGTATGATTTGTTTCAATGTTTTCAAACATAATGTACTCTTATCTCCTAATTTCACCACTAAATGACATTCCAATCACAAACTTATAGTTATGTTTATCTTTTGTGTAATTTATTCAAATCTACGATTTTAGTTAAAGATCATAATTATACATAAATCATTTTGTGTTTGGGGTTAAAAACATTATGATAATATTAAAGCTTTTTAGTTCTGCTTGCTCTTGTGAGAGCAAATAAAAATTAACAACAAAGGATAGACCCTTATTTAAAAGTAGTAAAATGTTATCGACTCAAATCACTCCTAATAACTGTTTTTCAACAATACTGTATTTTTGAAACTGAGACTAAAAAGTGGTGATTATGTAGACTACTGAAAACATAATTTATTTTCTAAAATAGATTATTCAACAACTGACAGACTATATTTTAATTTACACATCAGCAACCTGCATTACAATTGGGAAAAAGTGCTTTAAATCTTACTTTTAAAGTGAAAATTCTTCTATCACATCCTTAGTTATGAAATATCAACTTTATGTTCTAGGAATACTTGTGTATGCATGCTATTCAAAGCTTATAACATTGGGAAAAGGAATAAATAAAATATAATATTTGTAAAACACAGAAGGGCTTTCTAAATCACTCATGCCTAAAAACTCTATCTCTTTCATTTTACTACTTACATACCTACTTAAAAAAATAAAGTAACTTTTCTTTGATATTGAAATTGCTGTTTCGAAGAGTCAGTTTAGGAGGCTCATCACTCATATCAAACATTAAGGCTTAAATGCAACACACTAAATAGTGCTAAGGTTTTCAGGAATGAAAATAATTTCATTAAAACTGACTCAGCCAGTTCTCCAGAACTGTAGATTCTTGATATTTACCACAATTTCTTGCCAAAGTGTTTTAAATAAAACGTGTAGACTAAAAATGTAGTATATTGCCACTATAGGTCCTCTAATCCCTTAGTTTCTATGATTCAAAAACTAATTTAAAAAGGGCATTGGAAAAATATGGATATATTTAATAAAGCATAGAAATACCACCTGACATTATTTCTCTACATTTTTAAATTCCATGTAGATCACTTAGCACTCCTGTGGCTTCTGCAAACATCAAGAACATTTCCCTCACGAGATATAATCCAGTGCACGTGCTAAATACATATAGTACATATGTACATATGAGAATGGAAGTATTATCTACCAAAACTGTTAACAGTGGTTGCTGCTGGATGAAAATGGAACCTTTCTGTTTTTTGTGTTTTGAAAATTTTCTATAATACACTACTTTTGTAATCAGTCATTTAAAAATAAAGAAATTTCATTAACTCAAAACATTCCCAGATCCTTATCTCTTACATTAAATTCCAATAAGAATTAGTGTTTGAATTCATTAATGTTAGACACCAAGATCAATTCAAATGCACATATGATTTTGAAAGTCTGCTATAATGCTAGGAAGGTAGATCCCAGTTCATAAATCATTATACCACGTTGCCACTGCTTTTGATAAAACATACTAAAATGTAACGACAGTTGCAGTTAACATTTATTGAGAACTTATAATGTGCCAGACATTGTTAAGCAGGTTACATGAATTAATTTATTTAATATCCTTTCAACAACCATTTGAGCTACATATAAAAACAATACATAAGGATTAACATTTTAGGATACATTAGGAAATCACCATAAGGTTTCCAACTATTTATTTCTCCAGGGAAGTTCAAGGAAAAGAATTACTACCTACTAACATTTTATAAATGAAAAGACATTTTAAACACTCATCCACTTACAAAAGGAAGAGCATAATGTAAGATTAAAGAATGGTCTTTTGAATTGAATGAATTTACATCTGTTACTATTCTTATTTATATCAAATCTGTGAATTGATAATGTGTAACATTAATTTTAAACAGCTAAAAATCCAATTCTAACTGCAAGGCTAAATGTGAACTAGTAAATGTGGTAACAAGCTCAAATTAATGAAATTTGGAATTTTCCCTATAAATCAAAGTTCCATATGAAAAATGTTACATCTTAACAATAGAAAGGGTAAAATTAACAACATGGATCTTAAACTTACATGATTTAACAAAGTGGAGAGCTTTGACCCATCTTGAATATTCTTCTCCAAGATATTTAGGACTTTCACAGTTTTGTCAGTGGAAAGCTAAAATTGAAGCATAAATTCTTCCATCAATCATTGGTAAATGTAATAAATTATTCAAGAACTATTCTGTACAATTATTCCCTTTGGCCAATGGAATATACAGCATTAACACCCTCTTAAAGAGTGGAAACATAAAACTTTCCTACTTAGATCCTCTACTAAAATCTGATTATGTAGAGAACTTAATTACTTGTTTTTGAAAGACAGATAGCAAACACAGAATGGGCACATATGTATGTTACTAACTCAAATCTTACCACATAGCTACTTAAGACTGAATTTGTTCTGATGTCTGGCCCCTTGCTCTCATGAAAGTGACACTGAACATGCATATGAACACACAGGCACAAACACACACTCTCTAAACATTTCATCTGTTGAATTAATTATAACATGGTTTCCACACTACAATGTTATTTAGCGGGTGTCTTAAAATCCCAGGTAATATTTTGAATAACAGAAGCCTGAATCTGAGAATGATAAAAGTTACAAATGTGATAACACTGCTTTATTTGGTAGAAATTTTTCTTATTTTTAAAATATGTTTCATTTCTTACAAATAATGTTTCCTATATTTAAAAACTTAATAGTTGATTTAGAGGTTCTGCGAGGAAGCAACTGTTACTCATTCCCTTGACTGAATAGGTCTCCTTTTAGACTCTTATCATGCAGCTAGGACACTTACTGGAATCAGCCAGAAGAGTCAAATGGGAGCATCAACAGAATAACCTGACATTAAGTACATTTTGATTATTCGTATGCTGGCTTACAGAAAAAATTTCCTCCAAATATTGCTTTAGATAATTTCACAACAGATTAAACTACTGAGACTTTTGGTAAACTGTCCATGCTTTGAAAATATTCAGCAAATTCACCTTTTGAAATAGAAATATTAGCTACATGTAACTATAGAACTTATGAAATAAAACCTAAGATTGGCATTGGCACTTCAGAAAACTGAAGCCATATTCCTGTATACAAAAGAAATCAACATATTCCTCATTGCACACAGTAATAGCAATGTGAACTAATAGTACATTAATTCTTGGTTAATTATGTGATATGTCTGTATAGCTTTAAAAACCAAACTCAAGGAACCTTTGTGCACTGTTGGTAGGAATGTAAATTGGTGCTGCCACTATGGAAAACCGGTATGGAGGCTCCGCAAAAAAATAAAAATAGAACTACCATATAATCAAACAATTCCACTTCTGGGTACATATCTGAAGAAAACAAAAACACTAATTCATAAGCTATATGCACCCCCATGTTCAGTAGAGCATTATTTACAATAGCTAAGACATGGAAGCAACCAAAGTGTCCACTCCACTGGTAGATGAATGGATAAAGAAAATGTGGGGTGTGTGTGTGTGTGTGTGTGTGTGTGTGTCTGTGTCTGTGTGTGTGTGTGTGTCTGTGTGTGTGTGTCTGTGTGTGTATTCAGCCATGAAAAAGAAGGAAATCTTGCCATTTGCAACAACATGGATGGAACTTGATGGCATTATGCTAAGAGAAGTCAGACAGAGAAAGATAAATGCCATTATGATCTCACCTATATGTGGAATCTAAAAAAAAAGAATTCATAGATATAAAGAACACATTGGTGGTTGCTAAAGGTGGGAAGTGGGGGTGGGTGAAGTTGGTGAAGGTGGTCAAAAGGTACAAATTTCCAGTTATGAGATAAGTACGTCCTGGGAATATGATGTACAGCACAGTGACTATAGGTAATAATACTGCAGTTTATATTTGCAAGTTGCTAAGAGAATACAACTTAAAGGTCTCATCATAAGAAAAAATCTGTAACTATGTGTGGTGACGATGTTAACTAGATTTACCGTTGTATCATTTTGCAATACATACAAATATTGAATTGTTACCTTGTACACCTGAAACTAATATAAATGAATACAAAATGAGTAAGTGATTATATCTTAACTTTGGAAAAAAACATTAAAATATTTCCCAGTCTACTTTAAAACTCAATAAATAAGTTTAATTTGTTGAGAGGATAAATTCTTCAGGTAAATATAGTCTTCTATTAATTCTTTTACTATTCCTGGAGAACAAATCATTATTTCTACATTATAGACTAAGAAACTTAAGACTTAAGAGTAGATAATTGTGTATAAGAGGAGACTGATTAGAAGATGAGGAGAGAGGATTTGTCTTGAAATTATATTTGCATAGCAATCATGCAGTGGTTTAGGGGGTGACTGGTAGCTCATAAAGATTATGGGAAGCTAGCCCTTGATGCTGTCACTATTGTTTAAAGTTATTATTAATGAAAAAATATTCTGCTATTCCATTAGTGTAATGAGACTACTCAGCAACAGAGAGCTCAGAGGAAAGACAACTCACGAAAGTCATTATAAAGCCTACAGCAATGAGGTTCTGTACTTATTAACAATTAATGTGTTAACAGACATAGAGAACAGACTTGTGGTTGCCAAGGGGGTGGGGGAGTGGGGAAGGGAAGGACTGGGAGTTTGGGATTAGCAGATGCAAGCTATTATATATAGGATGGATAAACAACAAGGTATATAGCACACGGAACTATATTCAATATCCTGTGATAAACTATAATGGAAAAGAATCTGAAAAAGAATATATATAGATGTATAACTGAATCACTTTGCTGTACAGCAGAAATTAACACATTGTAAATCAACTATACTTCAATAAATAAACTAAAAAAACCCCCAACAATTAATGTGTTAAAACCGAGGCTTTACTCTTTCACCAATGTAAATGGCTAAAGGAAATGTCAAAGAAAAATTTAGTGTATTTCTGCATTTAAATAATCTAAATATGTGAGACAATGAAAAAACAAACAGTGACAAAAATCCAGGACTGTGCCTCTTTCAATGCAAAAATGATTTTCTTTAGAATGATTGCAGAATATTTCTTGGATTCAAGCTTTGGTTTTTTTTTTTTTTTTTTTTTTTGTGGTACGCGGGCCTCTCACTGTTGTGGCCTCTCCCGTTGCGGAGCACAGGCTCCGGACACACAGGCTCAGCAGCCATGGGTCACGAACCCAGCTGCTCCACGGCATGTGGGATCTTCCCGGACCGGGGCATGAACCCGCGTCCCCTGCATCGGCAGGCGGATTCTCAACCACTGCGCCACCAGGGAAGCCCTGTTTTTTTTTTTTTTTTTCTTTTTTCTATGAAATAATTCTGGGAACTTCCCTGGTGGCACAGTGGTTAAGAATCCGCCTGCCAATGCAGGGGACACAGGTTCGATCTCTGGTCTGGGAAGATCCCACATGCTGTGGAGCAACTAAGCTGTGTGCCACAACTACTGAGCCTGCGCTCTAGAGCTCGAGAGCCACAACTACTGAAGCCCACGCGCCTAGAGCCCGCGCTCCTCAACAAGAGAAGCCAGTGCAATGAGAAGCCTGTGCACCACAAGGAAGACCCAATGCAGCCAAAAATAAATAAATACAATAAATAAATATATTTTAAAAAAATAAATAATAATTCTGTTACACTCTCAGAAGGCAACCGTGAATTTTCTTTTCATCATTACTTTATGTAAACTTTGCAATTTACCTTTAAAACTTTAATTTCAATTAAGTAAAGTTATAAATTTTACTTTAGTAGATACCTTATCCATTATACCCATTGCTTTAATTTTAGCAGATTCACTGCCAAGTTCGTTAAGTTGATGTTTTCCTAACAGCAGTTCCTGAGGAATTTCATCATCATCACCTGAAAAACCAATCCAAACATACACAGTTTAGGTAAAAGAAACAGCTCAAAATAGTAAGCTTTATTTCTTAATAATTTCTGGATATACAAACAGATATAAACAAACTAAAATAACATCCTAGGACGCCTCTGTAAACCTCAAGCAAACCCTGAATGAAAGGGGACAGAGGTTAAAATTAGAGCTCTGACTAAGATGGGAAGATGAGATATCTTATCTTTACTACTTTATGACCCTTCTCAACCAAACTCTCTGCCCCAGGAGGCTGACCTGTATGGACTACATCAACAGTCTCCCATGCCCTCTGGCTTCTGTTTGGGTTCAGCCAGTGGGTTGCCCTGTCAGAAGATCAAAGAGGAGGAGAGTGAGGTCAGGGTATTTATATCCCTGACTCCTTCCTTGCAAGGTCTGCTCAAGCTGCTTATGTCCTCTGACCAAAAGATTACTTCTTTTTTCACGGCAACCTATTCTACAACTTTTTTTCCTTTTCCTATTGACTGAGTTCTGTTGATTTCACTTTACCCTTGTTCCTTTGGGTGTAGGGATGGTAAAAGTTCGAAGTCTGGGTTTTGGCTGTATTCTGCCCCAATCTTTGTAATCAGTCTCTTTGTAAATAACTCCTTCTCAAATTATCCTAATTTGAGAGTGCCATATGACTTCCTGTTGGGATCTTAAATGACATGGAAGACAGTTTCCCAGCACAGAATTGGAAAGTTTTAGAAATGATGAGATAGATACTTCAAATAATGGGGAAATGCATTAATGATACTTAGGCAAGTAACTGTCACAAAAACAAATACTTTTAAAATAAAGGGTAATATACCTTTTAATGCATTTTCAAACTGATGTACTAATATCAGAATTATTGTACGCCATCTAGCTGTTGTATAAATTAGTGTTTGTATCTACTGAAAGTGGCATAAAATTGTTGAGAGTAGCTCTAAACACTGTAAGCAGTGTTTTTTTATAAGCCTAACACCTTTAGATCTATAGATATGACCTTTACATATTACCGTAAATGTAATATTACATTAATCCTACTGTATTGATTGCTTTTCTATTTTGTTTTCCATATTAGATTCTGTATTACTTAAAGCCAGAGGTTGGGGTATTTATCTCTGCACCTCTTGCACTTAACATACTACTGACAAACAGCCATTATTTAATAAATACTGGCTTTTAGAATAAATTAAATATGTTCCTATTTCTACATCTTTACTCATATTAGTACCCGTCTTATCTAGGGCCCATTCAAGTTTCATCTGCATAAAGGCTTTACTAATTACTCTAACCTACTGTGGTAGCTGCACTCTCAGGACTCTTAAAAAAACACTATCAACACTTAACTAATTTAATACTTGATTTTTATACCAAAGTTTTCAGTTACTTGATAACACAGACTAGACTTGACTCCACAGCTAGGTTTCAAGTTTCTTAAGAGCACAGACCATGCCTCTGTACTCTGTATCCACTAGAGTAACTGGCAGAAAGCTTAACACATAGGTAAATAAATATATCTTAAATTCAGTTTATATTTAGAGGTAAACAAATATATTTTAAAATGATTTTACCAAATGCAGTAAAATCCATATCTTCTAAATTATCCAAAATATTCTCTATTGAGGCTGTGAATCTCTTAAAAGTTGAAGAATCCATCATTTCTGGAACAGAAGGAAAAAAACCCAAAACTTATTATCCACATTCCAAGTAGAAAACTGAAGTTGAAGACTATGAATAAAGACAAACTAAAATGTTACCTTCAGGTGTTAATTTTGGTTCATAAGCTTTCCGCTTCTTCTGTTTTTCTTTTTTCTTCATTTTTCTAGCAACTAAAATGAACAAAAAGAAATACTGAAATGCAGTAATTACAACTTAAAATATATGTATTTGTTTCACTTTCTTCCTGAACATTAAATACTTTAACAATAATCATTGCCAATCCAAACTTTTGTCTTGATTAAAAATTAGTTATTAGTCCATAAAAAAGGTATAAAAATTCTTCAAAGTTAAAGCCCTAAATTTAAAATCAGCTTATGTAAGAAATCCGTTGACACTGATGAATTACCCTCACTAAGGCTGGGAGGAGGAGAATAATCTTCCATGTCAGAATCTGACGGGCTTCGGTTTCGATAACGACCACCTGAACTCCTTCTTCCTTCATGAGAATGGCCACTTCTCCTATGATCCCCAGAGCTTCTTCTGTCACGCTCTTCATATTCCCAAGCTTTATCATCATCTTTTTTATGTCGTTTCCTAGAGGCTAGAAGCAAATCCCCATGACAAATAATTTACCTCATTTAAAAGACTATTAAAACTTGTACTTTAAAATGAATTACATGGAAGAAAAAATCTTCATTGTGGGGGTCTAGGAAATTCTGAATCATTCTGTTTAAGCAGAAATATAAATTGTGGTACAGAAATGGTATCACTTATTTTAGCATTTATCTAGATTTAGAAAATTTTACATGAAATGGGTTTGCTAATAAATGTAGATAGGAATGTTCTGGGAATTAAACCACAGTGCTCATTTCAAAGAGGTATTCAGTGAGTCAGTAAAGATAATATCTAAACTTCAGGGTTAATTAAGACATATAAAACAAACTTTATCTAGAGTTTGGATAAAAACCAGAAACACCTTTAAGCATTTGGATTGTTAATGGGGAGTGGGGATTGGAGGAAAAGTAAACTTTTGAGAAAGTGTTACAGAATGTGGGTAACCACGCATACTGTCAATTAACAGCCAAGTTAAGCCCACAACTCAGCTATAAATTCAACAAACTCTGATAACCTAACATTGCAAACTACAAAGACAGAATAAACCTGTATAGTTGTAAATACTCACATACTGAATTCAGTTCTCCAACAATATACTTGCTTAAACCCAAGGAGACAACTTGTGAGCTTATGCATGCTAGGTAAGCATATTTATGTATGTTACCTTCAATCCCTTCCCCATTCTTCCAGAGGTATAAGCATTCTGCTAAAATCATCAGTACTGACAGGAGCCTCTAGGCAGAACTGGCAAACAGATCTCATCTGACACATCAACTCTGATCAACTGGTAGTAGCTGCCTAAAGCATAATGTTGAGAATAATTCTGAGCCCTGAGACAAAGCACTATATTTCAGCAAGAAAGACTGATTAGAAATGCCTGTCCAGTGAGAACTGGAGGGAATACAAGTGAAAAATATTTACTATACCTGCTCTAGAGTATAAGCACTACCACGTTAAAACCAGGATAGAGAACTGATATGTTCTACATCTTGGGATCATACACTGGTTGTTGGAGTGACCACTTGTTGCTGACAGTGAATTACTTTCTAGTCTGTTAATCTGAATCTGACTCCCTTGCTTTCTTGTGACTCGCTTCTATTCTGAATCCTTAACTATGACAAATACCCAAGTATTTAAGACAAAACTCTTGTTTGAGTCCCTAGTCCCCTACTTGGCTTAAGATTTAAGGATGCCAACCTTTGGCCCATGCACTCTATGCTTATGCCGATGTCCTTCTGTGTGGGTAATCAATGTCTATACCTTGGCTAATCTTACCTTTATATGCTGCCCTAGTTATTCCTATTCAAGAATCTACTGACAGCATGGCAAAGATAATTTTGTTTCCTCTTCTTTGTGGTCATAGGTTTGGCATAGCAAGAGGACGAATGTAAACGGATGTATTTAAATCTTCAGTGATTTTCTTCATAATTAGGCAAAAATTTGACTATGAAATATATGAAGGAGAGGCAGGATTTCCCCCCTTTTATGATTAGTGCGCCCTGGAACATTCTCTTAGTGAGGGGTTGTCTCATATACTAATAAAAGTAGGTGTGTATGCATGTGTCAGAGAAACAGGTCGTTTATGTATAGCATTCACTAAACGTTTTTTCAACAAGTACCGAAATACCTACTTTGAGGAATAACAACTAACAAGCAAACTTGTTCAGAAAGTAGTATTCTATGACCTCAAATATGACCTAGTTAGTCTTTTTGAATTTTAATTAATTTCATAAGAAATTTATTTCAATCCTTTAATTCTATGAGTAGAAAATGCTTGAAAAACCTTATGGTTAGCAAGTACGTACAATATGCTGTATCGGTGGTAATTTTTATAGGTCTTGGAGATTTTTTTTTCACATTCATTAAACTAAGCAATTTGAAAAAAAAGGAATGGCAAATTAAGGAAAAAAAGAAACACAACTTCTATGATATACTGTATGCTGCAATAAGGTTCTATCAGGATCCCAATTCATTATGACTCGTCTGTTCATTCTCTATATGTCTTGTTACCCTGGAAGAAGCAGGGGAAGAATTCAACAGAGAGGTATGTAAAATATGACTTAGGTGTTTTCCACCCTAATCCTTTCCAAATTTCACCTGTATGTCTCTTTGGCTTCTTCTATCTCCCCTCCTCCTTCCCCAGCAACCCAGAGACTTTGTAATTGTGCTATGACTATCCAAATCTTTGTGGCCGAACTTTCAAAGTTAACCCTCAATAGTTCCCCCTATCTTTCAACAAAACTATTTCCGTAGTTTTAGATTTTTAGGAAACCAGTTTGATTAAACTGCAATAAAATTTTGTTTCAAAAAGGTCTCTCTCTCTCAAATCAGGATAATGCTTGCTACTATGTTCTCATAATATTTTTACATTTTGTATTGTACTCTATTTTTATTACATTATTTTTGGTGTGGTATAATGGCTATTTGGTTGTTTATGTCAGCTTCTTTCATCACTCATTTCAGTGGCCTCAGAGTCAACTTTTCTATAGTTACTTGTACAGAAATAAACCCCCCCAAACCAGGGAACTATATTCTAAGGTCTCTTGAAAAACCCAGAGAAACTTCCCTTTTTCCTAGCAGGGGCTGAAGCTAAGGTTCCTTAACTAATATTAACTTTCAATATTTTGGGGCATAGATCCATGGCTTTTAAGATGTAATTATGTGCTCCCGTAAGATGAGACAATATCTCTCATCATAGAAAGCAAAGAACAGAAGTTGCAATGAGGACAAACATGAGGCATGTGTGGCTCTCTCCTCTATTTTACATTTGGTGGGCTTTTCTGATTATGCTACCCTTTTTACTTAACTGTGAGGTAGCTACAAAATTCTCATCAGCTTAGCAATGCAGGCAGCCACTCTCAATTAACTGGAGTTGAAGTGTGATTTGAAATCAGTCTGCAATTAAGGAACTCCTTTTTAGTTATTCCTTTTAGAAATGGGTGAGGTATCAGGGGAAAGGAAGGAAAGTGAAGCAGAGGCATGTATACAAAGGGGAGTGAGTTTCTAGGACACCAGATCTCCTTACTCTTCTCTCTTTCCAGATCATATGTTCCCGTATGAACAAAATGTTTGATTATAATAAAAATATTAGCTTTAGCCATTGAAATATACTGCATGTAAATACATCTCATGATAATACAAATTATAACACTTATACATATAATTAAATGTCAGATTAATTTTGCCATATTTTATTTCAATTTTAAAACTTTGTTCAGACTTGTTCAGTATTCATAATCTACTGCTCATAGCTCAAGAGCTCACAATTTTGAGAAGATCAGAGTAAACGAACATAGATTAAAAACTCTGGAGGTGAAGGGCTTCCATCAGCGATATACATTTTAAAATGGCAGCATGCATCTGTCCTTCCTGCCCTTGCTTGTCACACCTCAATCTACGGACACTAGGTGGAAAAGGTAGAACACACTGGTAGTCTTCCCACTTCTTTTGGTCATAATGACTAAGTCAGTTGGCACACAAGTGAAGATCTCCCATAGTCTGTTTCCACTGAATGCCGTTTAAGTCAAACAAGGTTGCTGACCCCTCTTGGCTAGGCTCAATTCTCTTGCTCCAGTAGAAGGAAGATAGGGATAAAAGAGAAGAACTTTTTCAGTGGACCAGTAGGAAGACAGGCGAGGTATAGCAAGTCTAGTGCAAAGACAGGTGATCACAGTGTTGTAGAGAGGTAGCTGTGTAGTGAAGAAGCCAGCTCTGGAAAACAGTGAAACAAGGGAGGAATTCCAGGACACAGCTGGGCAAAAAGGAGAAGCCAGGTCCAAACCACACAGATAATTGGCAATGTGGCTAATCCATTCATAATTTAGTGATAGTATGGTTTAAAATATTTCTTCATCTGGCTATCTCCTACGTGTCCTTCAAGACTCAACTCAAGTGTCACCTCTTCCAGTAAGCGTTCTCTGAACCCCAGTATAATTTTGATGCCAATCCAATGTGCTCCCACAGCACCCTGTATTTACTATTATCATTGCACTCTTCTCACTGTACTACAATTGTTTACATATTTCCCCCATTAGACTGAAGGCTCTTCAAAGATAGGGGCCACATCCTATTTGTTATATTTTTATTCTCACTGCCTAGCAGATAGTAGGAGCTCAATAAATGTTTGCTAAATGCATATAGAGGCATACTTGTGTTATCTGACACTAATTATAACTCATTAAAAATTTTTTTCTTGGTGCCAACTGATCTCATCTTTCACACATTTTTAAGTACAAAGAAAAAAACTTGCTATACTATATTATGATCACGGTACTCTTGCTAACCCCCCAAAATTATAAATGAAACAAACATATCAATCTGCTTTTTAATTCTAAAGTAATAATAAAGTTATATACTTACATTCAAAAGCTTCTTCACTATCATTATCTTCATCTGAACTGATTTCAGCATATTTTGGTTTTTCATTAACTGTGCTACGCTTGCGTTTATTCATTTTCACACGTTCACAAAGTGGCATGGTGGATTCAATTTCTGCCAGGAGTTCGGGGGGTAATTCTTTTAACACTGATTGATCTATACTACCTATTAATAAAAGGTAAGAAAAAATATAAATCTGAAGATAAAAGGGAAATTTTAACTAAATTAAGCACAATGAAATATTAATATTTATGTAAGTTTTCTAAGTCACTTTTGTATTTTAATAAGACACGTTCATATTTACAACTGTAACAGTCTTAATCCTAAACTGATAATGCAGCTTTTAATACATATATCATCATATAGCAACTTTTAAAATACATACTTATTATCATAGCAACGGAGGGTAGTTATATCATCAATTTTTACTACAATTAGTGCCTTCATTTGTCTGCATTGACTAAAAACTTTCTGAAACTAGAGATCCACTTGCATTATCAGGTGTATTTGTAGTCGGGGGTACATCTCACATTCTTGGTAGCACCCAAATTTGTTTTATAGAGGTCTGGAGCAGTTAGTTTGAAAGCAATGCTATCCATCAGTACAGATGAGAAGAGTTGGAAGACACTTATCACCTCATTCTCTTCTACTTAACACTTGCTTCTCATCCGCTATCATCCTGGTGGCCCTGTGCCGTGGCTGTGACAAGAGTTTTATATGCTTTTACCCATCACTGTCTATTTGAGAGGCACGGTAATGCCTTTACTGTTACGGAAAATTTCCTCAAACAGATAAACCAAAATATGCATTTAACTGAACATAACAGGAACATGAAAGGCAAGATAAATGGAAAACAATACTTTAATATATAAATGTCAATAACTGAAAAGAGTAAATTCAAGCCTGTTATGAAATAAATTCATATTTTTCCATGAAAGAGTAAAGACAGGATAAACATATATCAACAAAATATAATTAGAACTACTAACATAATATTAACTATTTAATCCTACACACATATACACAAACACACAAACAGCTGCTATGAAGAAATAAATCCATAACATCCTGTTGAGAGCTTAAAAATAAAGCAGAACTAGAAAAAGTTATTTATTCAGGATAATTTGTCCTTGATGCCTAAAGATGACGATTTAAACTTAACCATGCAAATCTTTGAGTGGAAGTATAAAAATGATGTCTTACCTGCTAAATTTTAAGAACTGGGAGCAAAGAGTACCTTAGTGGTTTACAGCAGGAAGTATTAGTAACTATAATCAACATTAAGACTATAACATTCAAATGATAATAAAGAATAAAAATAAATAATTCCAAAAATAAATGGGTACTGATTAAGACAATTTAAAAGCCTCCAGAATATACAATACTAATAATATAAGAATATGAAACATAAATTATTAATCTCAAATGAAGAATAATCCTTTTTTTATTCATCATGAAACTTTTATTCAACATCATGGAGTTATTTCAGTAACTGTTAACCTCTATTCTTCTAAGGACACGCACAGCAACAATTTTACCCAACAAAGACGTAACATTCGTGACTAGTAATATTCCAAAGACTTCATTGCTTGGAATTGTGACATATTCATGTTGAGTTTAACTTATCTGTGTCATTTTCAAATCATGTTACATTTCTTTGTTCTGTCTTTCTTAATTTAACTGTATCTTATCAGTGAGCTCCACTTTTTAGAATATTATTAGAGGTAAAAAATCAACTTTAGCTTTGGATCGTCAGTATCTTCAACCCCACAAGGTAAACACACTGTTCATCTCATTTAGAAGTCCTTAATGCTCTGAGCACCTCTAACTAACTAAATATGTGGTTTTTTGATGGAAGGATCATATCTTCTAGTATGTATCTTCCCCTTTCCACATGACCTACAATATTAAGTATGTATATATAGATGGTCAATAAATGATTTCTGACTCTTTGGTTCACAATTACTTATGTTCACTTACAGATGTACTTCCTGTATAATTTCAGAATTGCTATATTTTATACAAATGAAGACAGTTCCAAATTTTTTTTAATGGAAATTCTTTTTTGTACTACATGAAACATAACCTTTTGGAGTCTATAAATATGGATAACCCAAAGTATTTGGCTTTTAGTTCACCATGAGATTTTTTTTTAAGAAGCAGATTTACCTAATTGTTATGTTCTGCTTAAATTTCCATTCACAAAGATATGCTGACTTGATAAAATATCATAGAATTATTCTGCAGATAAATATACAATAAATAATCAAGGGTTAAGATATGTATGGGTACTTGCACTCTCCTTACAATGGTTTATTATATCCCAAGAACAAGGACTCTGCTCTCTTTGTTCTCTTTTTAAAAAAAAAAAATCAGCACAATAGCCAAATACAGAAAATTTATGTCTTATATCTGATAAAGCAGGTAACAAAGTTTATTCATTGTAGTTTACCATTTCTTATTCCCTAAATTAAAAATAATACTATCAGATTTAAGAGCTCTACTATTCTGCACATCATTTTAACCGCTGTACAACTCTGAAAGTTACGGCAGTATATTTCAAAGACCAACTGTTCCACTTCTAAAGATGACCAACTTAAAAAAAAAAAAAACCCAGCAATGGTTAATGTCTCTCAGTATACTGTCCTCCAAAAGTGGACTGCCTCATTTTGAATAGAAATATCTCTTCCACAGTTTTATGTATTTTCTGTATTTCTTCCTTTTCATAAAACACTTTATAAATTGACTCAGCAAGGTCCCTTGATTATAAAGGGTAAGCAATAAAATGCCTGACATTCCCATACTCACACTCAGGATCTTTAATACATGAAAGTTTGGATAACTGACTCAGCTTCAAGAGAAATGAAAAAAGCGTGAGTACTGCAAATGATCCCTAGAACATATCTGGTTACGTTCTTTTCCCTGAATTAGGTAGGAAATAGTCCTTTAAATAATGCAAATACAGTGTTTAACTGGCTACCTCTTAATACGTTGATGATTTTAGAGATTATTGTTGTTTGCTGAGCTATTTGTTCTTAAAACCTTCAGACTGCTAATACTTTATGATTATCTTTCTCACCTCATTTCTCTCGTCCCAGCTACTTTATGCTTTACATCAGGTTGTTTGAAATACCACAAAATTTTAACTTAGTGGCTTAAGGGATAATGCCATTTAGTCACAATTTTGTTTGGCACCACACTTCTGTAGATATATATTCCATTAGATACAGTGTATCTCTGTTTTCTGGCTCTAATAAAGCTAAAGAATACATTTAATTCTAGATGTGCTACATTTTAGCAACCTTGGTTTTCCAGTATAAATCACTCATACTAGCTAGCACATTTACCAGATTATTAAAACCAGAAGTCATCAAAAGACTTAAAAGTCCCGAAGAGTCACTGATTTGATAACTAACATTGTGTTCTGTCTGTTTCTTTAAATGCGGAAACCCTGAGATTAAAATAAATCACTTCAATCAATGAACTCTTTAGGACTGAAGCTTCAGACAATGGAAGCCAGTCATGTTCAGAAACAAACCAAGAAACTCACATAAACCTCCAAATTTGGTAAGTCATAAAAAAACCTTGAGTAGGCATAATGTAGTTCAGTGACAATCCTTCCAATAACCTAGCACAAATGGATCTTTTACTTCAATCAGGGTCAAAAAGAAAAAAAAAAGTTCAGAAGTGCAGGTTGTCAATCTGCCCCTCTTGGAATCCTAAGTTAATATGGTTTGAAGACATGTATTTTTTGGTGCAAATGGTTTCTAAATGCAAGTCAACTTCTTTATTTGAAGCCACTAATAGGAAGAGCATCCAAAGAGTATGAAATGCTGATGACACAGCCTTGAAAAAAGTTAACATTTGGGAGGCAGAAACAAAGGGAGGCAACGTGAAGAGAAGCTGAAAAAACGTGGGGTTTAACTATGAGACCAGAACACTGAATGTTCCTTCCACAGGCACCCCCAACGTTACCTAATCTGATGCAGAACAAGGGGTGAAGAGGAAGACTGTGCACTAACAGCCAAAATCCAAAGTGAACGTAGGGACATTGAATATTGATGAATAAAAGTTCTGACGTCACAAAACACTGACCTTAGACAAAGAACTCTGACGTGTATTTTATCAATTATTTGGAAAGAGCAATAGCAAACTAGGAAAAAGGAGATATTACTTTTTGGTGCTAAGGCTCCTTGGTTGAGTGAAAATGAGGGGAGTGAAATTCACATCTTCTACAGTAGATGTTAACAGTCATCAGGATAATAAGGGTGTTGGATCTGTTTATAACTGAAGAGGAGGTCTTAATTTAAGGAAAGAGGGGATCAGGTAGACTACACCCTCTAGAAGAAAAGGATCAAGAAATAACTGAAAGGTATGTTTTTTTGTGATGGTTCAGGATAAAAAGAAATGATGTATAATGAGATAATCATGTTTAAAGTTGTCATAATTTTGGTAAAGAGGCAGAAATCCTAAGCATTAGCTAGAAGCTTGTTCAGGATTATTATTATTTTTTAATTTAAAAAGAAAGACTAGTTATTCATTTGTGGCTATGGAGCAGTCATCAGGGTCAAATTTGAAGCTATTCTCTTCCTGATGGTCTTTGAGAAATACTCCTGAAACTAATGTAAATCATCATTATATAATCACTATATAAAGAATGCTGTAACCTAAGAACTGGCAAGTCTCCCTTTAAATTTTAGCCAGCAATTTTTCAAGTTGCAGATTGTGACCCATAAGCAAGTTGTGGAATCAGTTTTGTAGGTGTTGACTAGCAATATGTTTAAAATGAAAGAGAAGATGTTAGTGTTATGCCTGTAGTAAAGGTAGGTGTTGTTATTATGTGTTTGTATGTGCATATTAGGTCACAACATGCATCTTATTTGTCTTAGGTCACAATCAAACTTTATGGTTGCCATGTTTCTCAAAACAGGAATCAATTCAAATTGAAAAGGTCCTTCTAACTTAATCTACCCAATGTTTCTTTTTTTCTTTTTTTTTGGCCATGCCAGGCAGCTTGGGGGATTTTAGTTCCCTGACCAGCGATTGAACCCCCCTGCAACGGAAGCGTGGAGCCCTAACCACAGGACCGCCAGGGAATTCCCAGCCCATTGTTTCTTAAACTACAGGTTCAGTGAAAAATAAACTATAATTTAAATAATATACTCAAATCAAAGTGATTCTACTCATTATAAGTTGACAGAATATTCACTACCTTAAGTTGATAGAATATTCACTACCTTATGTTGATAGAATATTCACTACCTTGTATCAGAGAACTTAATTATCTACATTTTTAAGTCTGATATAAAAGTTGCCAATACTACACTTTTGAAGCCCTGTTACAATAAAACCTTGGATACTCAGAAATTACTCTTTTAATTATTTTTTATGTAAACCTTTCTAAAAAAGCACTTTATGCATCTTTTTTTAACAAGACAAGTTTCTTGACTCATGATCATCATTGAAAAGATCAAGTTTTCCACTTTGCTTTACATGGCAATGCCTTTAGGAGTTAACTGCTATGCATAAGACTGTTTGAAATGATATAAAATGATCTATGCTTTCCTTCTGAGTTCTGTAGGTCTGCTTGCAATTTGCTGAAATGTGTACACTCAGATTCTGCTAACAGTGTAGATAGAATATATAACACACAGCAAATGGTGTTCAAATCCTTCAACCCATTTATACCATCCTTGGAAATTTATTCCAAGGAAATTTGTATAACAAAAGGTTCTATGAAGAAAGATGTTTAGATCAGTTTTATCTATTGTAATATCAAAATGTCCAACAACAGGGGAACACAGTGGAAGAGTAAATCATATTAAGTATAATTATGAACAATGTTAGTACAGAGATAGTAAATGTAAAGAAAACAGAATGCAAAATGATAGGTATACTACATTGCACCTTTGTAAAAGATATTTGTAACAGGAGTTGAAGGAAATGAATGCTAATATTATACCAACTTGAGATGAATTTTCCTAAAGAAATAAAAGTTATATTTTATGGAAACAAGAAAAAGGTCAATGATTATTTGTGAGGGATTAGGAGGTATTTCATGAACACAGTGGGTTTTCAACAGAGATGAGGTGGACTGAGGTAGAGGATGGAGAACAGGGGACAAGCACTAGGAACTGGTAGCCCTTTTACAGCATTCCAGCTCTGTCTGCTCTGGACAGAGCATGATATTCAATAGGGAGAAAAAGTAGGTAAGCCCATGAAAGTAGGTAGGGTTTAGATGTTACAGTCTTTTTGAGGAGGGACAGAATCAGAATGTACTTTAGAAATGTTACTCTAGCAGTAATTTGTGGGATGGACTGGAAGGGGAAAGACATTAGAAAGGAAATCTTCTAAAAGATATTCAATATGTCTCGGGAAAAAAGTAAGTAGATGCCATGAATTTAACCATTTTCGAAAAGTGGTAATGTTACTATTATATACTTATCATGCCAAACTTTAGAAAGGAATATTTAGCTCAAGATAATATTAACTATTTAACATGTTTAAGATCACGAAGAAACCAGAAAATATGAAATCAAGGACAACAAAATTCACTGTTGACATCTGTTATTTAAATATTTTAATCAATTTGATCAAGTATTAAACTATGTTTATTAGCTATTCAATTAACTACTATTAAATTAGGTTGAATACGTAGGGAATTTTAGCAACATTTATTTTATAATATGCTAGAAAAACATTTTCTAACAACACTAGGAATGGCATATTTCCTGATTATGTTTTTACTACTAATGGCTGTAAAACAATGTTTAATTTTAACTAATCTACTCTTACCTTACTTCTGCCACATTGTACTCTAAATTAGCCAAATGTTTAACTTCTCTAAACTTGTAGTGCTTTTTCCTTCTGCCCTTGTGCTAAAAACACATGTGATTCCTTATTCCTCTGGATTCATATACACCTTTTTTCTTAAGAATATTACACTGTCACTGTATCTTTAGTTACCCATATTCTCCATGAGATCATAAGCTTGATAAAGTCACAGACTTGTGTTCCAGTTTGCATCATCTAGCAACGCATGGGATGTTGAAGATGGCCATAAATATTTATTGAATGATTAGTGTAATCATTAGAATAAATTTATGAGATTTTTCAAGAAATTTTTCCAATTGAAAATTCTTTTTTAAACCCTGAAAGCAGTTCTTAGTTGTTCTACATTGACAATTACAGAGAAGTTATCCACAAAATGAAAAGATGGGAGAGAAGATTTCATAATTGACATGCAACAAGTATAAAATATTTAAAGGTAATTTCAGCCTGTATACACTTGTTATATGTTTATATTTAATATATCAATTATATATTAATATACGAATAACATATATAATTCTACTACATAAAACTAAGTGCTCACAAATATTAAATATCCTGGCAAAAATATTATATTTGGCTAATTTCATACTACATTTATAAATATTGGATAAAAAATAGGAAAATAATTCAAAACTCTATCTAGATCAGTCTTTTTAATACTCAAATGATAGTGTGAAATACAAATTTTGAGTCTCATTTGCTACAGAATAAGGAATCTAGTTATCAGATGCACCTATATAAAATTTCAATTTTATATTTATATTATGTTCAGCAAACTAAAGCCCTGTGAGTCAAATTTGCCCCATCACCTGTTTTTGTATATAAAGTTTCATTAGAATACACTGACACACAATCATTTACATATTGTCTATCCCTGCTTTCGTACTACAATGTTAGAGATAAGTGGCCTACAAAGCCTAACATATTTTACTATCTGGGCCTTTACACAAGAAGTTTGCCTACCCCCAATTTATATCCTGTTATACTTTATTCAATATGAAACAAAGTGCCACCCAGCCTGCAAGTGCAGTCACTATATAGGTATATTCTGCACAGTTTAGGCCATTGCAAATTGGTTTATTTAATGAAGACAAAATACCAAGGAGTTGGTTTAAAGCAACTGAAAGAACACTGTTACAAATGAAGAATGCACAAGAAAAGATTTTAAGAAAACTCTTGTTTTAAGCACCATGGTTTTGATATTGTGCAGTTGTCAAATTACCATGAGGAAGAACTACAAAAGGAAACATTTTATTTTAGAAGTTTTTTATGTAAATGACAATTTACTACTACCTAATATAGAAACTAGGAGCAGGGATCATAAGATCCTTTCCTTAATATATATACACAGTGAGAAAAAGAAATGACAGAAGCACAACCTAACTTGCTTCAAGGAACTAGAAAAAGAAGAATAAAGTAGAAAAAGAAGAATAAAGTAGAAAAAGAAGAATAAACTAAGCCCAAAGTTAGTAGAAGAAGGAAGGAAATAACAAACACCATGGCAGAAATAAACAAAAATGAGACTAAAAAGAGAATAGCAAAGATCAATGAAAGTAAGACTTGGATTTTTGAAAAGATAAACAAAGTAGACAAGCCTTTAGCTATGCTTACCAAGAAAAAAAAAAAAGACTCAAATAAAATTAAAAATGAAAGGGGAGACATTACAACTGATACCACACAAATACAAAGGACTGTAAGAGACTACTACGAACAATTATACACCAACAAATTGGACAACCTAGAAGAATGAATAAATTCCTACAAACATATAATCTACCAAGATTAAATCATGAAGATATAGAAAATCTGAACAGACCAATTACTAGGTGACTGGTCCCAAAAACCTCCCAACAAAGAAAACCCCAGGACATATGACTTCCCTGGTGAATTCTACCACACATTTAAAGAAGAATTAATAACCAATTCTTCTCAAACTCTTCTAAAAATAGAAGAGGAGGAAACAGCTCCAAGCTCATTTTACAAAGCCAGCATTCCCCTATACCAAAATCAGACAAGGGCACTACAAGAAAAGAAAAATTACACGGCAATATCCCTGATGAACAGAGATCCAGAAGTCCTCAACAAAATATTAGCAATAAAAAGATCACATACCATGATCAAATGTGATTTATTGCAGGGATGCAAGGAAGGTTCAACATCCACAAATCAATCAATGATACACCACGTTAACAAAGTGAGGATAAAAATCATGATTATCTCAATAGATGCATTAAAAAAACATTTGACAAAATTCAACATCCATTCACAATAAAAACTCTCAACAAAATGGGTACAGAGGGAATGTACATCAACATTATAAAGGCCACATATGACAAGCCCACAGCTAACATTATACTCAATGGTGAAAAGATGAAAGTTTTCATTCTAAGATCAGGAACAAGATAAGGATGGCCACTCTTGCCACTTTTATTCAACATAGTACTGAAAGTCCTAGACAGAGCAACTAGGCAAGAAAAAGAAATAAAAGGCATCCAAATCAGAAAGGAAGAAGTAAAACTGTCACTATTTGCAGATGACATGTTATTATACACAGAAAACCCTAAAGACTATACCACAACTGATAGAACTAATAAACAAATTCAGTAAATTTGCAGGATACAAATTCAATATACAAAATTCAGTTCTTTTTTGATACACTAACAAACTTCCAGAAAGAGAAATTAAGATAATTTCATTTATAACTTCATCAAAAAGAATAAAACATCTAGGAATAAACTTAACCAAGGAGGTGAAAGATCTGTATACTGAAAACTGTAAGGCATAGTTGATGAAAGAAACTGAAGAAGACACAAATAAATGGAAAAATATTCCATCCTCATGGACTGGAAGAATTAATATTGTTAAAATGTCCATACCACCCAAAGCAATCTACAGATTCAATGCAATGCAATTCCTATCAAAATTCCAATGGCATTTTTCAGAGAAATAGAACAAACAATCCTAAAATTTGTGTAGAACCACAAAACAGACAAAGAGTAAAGCAATTTTGAGAAAGAAGAACAAAGCTGGGGGCACCACACTTACTGATTTCAAACTATATTACAAAGATACAGCAATTTCAGTGGTATGGTGTTGGCATAAAAACAGAGACATAGATCAATGGAAGAGAACAGAGAGTCCAGAAATAAACTCATGCACATATGGTCAATTAATTTACCAAAAAGGCACCAAGAATATTCAATGGGAAAATGATAGTCACTTCATTAAATCGTGTTGGAAAAACTGGACAGCCACATGCAAAAAAATGAAACTGGACAGCTATCTTACACCATACACAAAAATCAACTCAAAATTGATTAAAGACTTGAATGTAAGACCCAAAACAATGAAATTCCTAGAAGAAAACACGCGGTAAGCTCCTTGACATTGGTCCTGGCAATGATTTTTACCAAAAGCAAGACAACAAAAGCAAAAATAAACAAATGGGACTACATCAAACTAAAAAGCTTTTGCATAGCAAAGGAAACCATCAACAAAACAAGGCAACCTACTGAATAGGAGAAAACATTTGCAAATCCAATGTCTGATAAGGGGCTAATATCTAAAACATATGAAGAACTCATACAACTCAATACGTAAAGTAACCAAACAATCCAATTAAAAAATGGGCAGAGGATCTGAACAGACATTTTTCCAAAGAAGACATACAGATGGCCAACAAGTATATGAAAAGGTGCTCAATATCACTAATCATGAGGGAAATGAAAATCAAAACCATGAGATATCACCTCACACCTGTTAGAATGGTTATTATGAAAATGACAACAGATAAGTGTTGATGAGAATGTGGACAAAAGGGAACCCTTATGTACTGCTGGTGGGAATGTAAATGGGTACAGCTATTATGGAAAACAGTATGGAGGTTCCTTAAAAAATTAAAAATAGAACTACCATATGATTGGGCAATTCTACTTTTGGTTATATATCTGAAGGAAATGGAACCATTATCTCAAAGATATCTGTACTTCCATTTTCACTGTAGCAGTATTTGTAATAGCCAAGACATGGGAAAAAAACCTAAGTTGTTTAGCTCATTGATGGGTGAATAAAGAAAATGTGGCATATAGACACAATGGGATATTACTCAACCAAAAAAAGAAGTTAATCCTGCCATTTGCAACAACATGGGTGGACTCTGATGGCATTATGCTAAGACAGATAAATAAGTTAGAGAGAGAAAGACAAATACTGTATGATCTCACTTATACGTAGAATCTAACAAAAACAGAATTCACAGAAGCAAAGAACAGATTGATCTTTGCAATCTGTAGGAGGTGGATGAAATGGGTAAAGGTAGTCAAAAGGTAAAAACTTCCAGTTATAAGATAAATAAGTTCTGGGAATACAATGTACAGCATGAGATGATGGATGTTAACTAAACTTACTGTGGTAATCATTTCACAATAAATACGTATAGTCAGCCCTTCATATCTGCGGATGGGGAACCTGCGGATACAAAGAGTTGACTGTATGATACCATTTTATATAGGGACCTGAAAGCATCTGTGAGGGGTCCTGGAACCAACTCCCTGTGGATACCGAGAGATGACTGTATATCAAATCATTATTTTATATACCTTAAACTAAAACAACGTTATATGTTAATTTTATCTCAATAAAACTGGAATGAAATAAATGATGGCAGCAATGTTTTCAGATATACACTGAATATAAAGTATGTATACACAAGTGAGACTTATCTTAAAAAATTACTTCATTAGATAAATTCAATTAAAAATGGGATAACTGGGGCTTCCCTGGTGGTGCAGTGTTTGAGAGTCCGCCTGCCGATGCAGGGGACATGGGTTCGTGCCCCGGTCCAGGAAGATCCCACATGCCGCGGAGCGGCTGGGCCCGTGAGCCATGGCCGCTGAGCCTGTGCGTCCAGAGCCTGTGCTCCGCAACGAGAGAGGCCACAACAGTGAGAGGACCGTGTAATGCAAAAAAAAAAAAAAGGGATGACTACATTTCTTTATATAAAAAAACTAGACAAATTTTAGCTCTGACTATAAGATTCACTTTGGTCTTCATAACTGCACAAAGTAGGAAAAAAACTGGTTCCTCTATTTTAAAAGTGAATGAACTCTGAATCAGAGCTTTGAAAGGCTATGATTTGTTGAAGGTTCTGATTCCAGTGCTCTTTGAACTACAATGTATAATGGGCTTAACGGAATTGTCAAAAGTTAGCATGTCAGTAGTCAAAGAATGCTATTTTTTTGTAGGTGCAGAAGAGGATCCATATTTAAAAATTCATATTATATTGTATCATATTATATCATAGTATAGTACAGCATATACTGTTAACTCTAATATATATTACTCTAACATACTGAATTCTTAAAAAAACTACTGAAAACCTCCCCATACGAGAACTTGATACAGATATTAAGATAATGAATACCTACTTGATATACTATAATACATTATAATATGTATTATAACATACTGTATTATACTATATACAATAATATTAAAATATATTAACTATTTAATATAATACTATGATATACATACAATGTTACAGTTATCAAGTAGGTATTCATTATCTTAATATCTGTACCACGCTCTTGTAGGGGTGGGTTTCAAAAACATTTTTTAGAATGAGAGAATTCAGTATGTTGGAGTAATGTGTATTTCTTCATAAACAGTAGAGGGTTCTCTTAGAATTAATCATTTGTTTTCTCTCACCCTTCAACCATATATCTATTTCTACAGATAAGAAAACCTTATAGAAGCTATGACCTTAGCTGGCCTGAGATAATGAATGGGAAGGAAAGAGAACACTGCTAGCAAACTTCAATACATTTAATTTTTATGAAAAAATTCTACTTAATGAATCTCTTTAAATCAATAGTTATATCAATTATCTACTGAGTAATATCTGAACCAGAGAAATTCTATAAATAGAAATCATGGACAAAATTTTTCAAAGTATTGCTCTAAAATCACAAGTCAAGTGTGTATTATGCCAACTTCTGTAATAAATACTCTCCAAAAACTTCCTAAAGATAAAGCTAATGATAAAGTCTTTACGGAAACTAAAAGTTTTATTTTTTTAGAAAGGTATTTTATATATTGTTCAAATGAGCCAAAGTAAATTTCTACTGTAGCATAATTAAGGATTTTGAATATTATAATCATAACTACTTTACTGAGGATTTCTCAATTTAGGAATTCATAAACTATGCCAAAAATTCACTCAGAAACAGTACTTTCTCTCAGACTTACGAAGCCTAGAGTCCTAAACACAATCCAATACTACATAAAATATGAATGCTACATAAAAGGCAAAAACTAATTTTAGTGACCAACATTTTACTACAGTAGTAACTGAGGTGAAATAACTGCCTCTAATAATGACTGCAATCATTAACTAATCAAATGAGCACTATATTTTAAACACTATTGACTATTAGAGCTGTTAGATAACTTTTTAGTTTAAAGGCCATGATCTCAAATAACAGATGGTATGTTATATTCTTGAAAGCAGTAAGTGCAAATGATGGAAAACAATACACTATTAAGAAGGAAGTAAGGGGAGGAAGAAGAAAAAGTGATTTCCTTGGATATAAAGCTTAGGTATTTTGAGACACTCAGGAATTGTAAAAAACCAAAATCAAATTGTTATGGTGTGTAATTACAAATAATACACTGTTAGCAACACATACTGCAAATTAGTTAATGATCATGCCCAGACTTAAAGATGGTATAAGTTTATATTTTAATTTGGAGACATACTGTACATTAGGGTATATTAGGATAATATTTTAAGTAAAAATATTTTAACCATAAAGACATTATTTTTGCATTTAGTATACTGCTTGAAGTATATTTTAATAGATAGAAGATATTTTTTTTAATTTAAAGTTTTTACAAAGGTTATGTTGGTTCTCCACTCCCATCTCCCCTTGGCAAGGAAGAAACAAGGTGATGGTAAAAAGACTGGGAAGATAACAGCCCCAGGAAATCAGAACAGAATGGATTCTGAGCCAATCTTGTAACAGCTATAGAGCAAAATAAAGGTAAAGAATAAATTAAACAGACATGAATATGAGTAGGTCTCCTTTGGAGCTTAACAAAAACTAGTAGTTGACAGGGTGGAAAGAGGTATTACAAAGTTCAGGGAACAGCTGAAAATTATGTAGCTTTTGAGCTAGGATCTACAGGTGGGAACATAAAAGATACATATACAATTTTAATCTGCACACAAAAGCCTTTTCTAACATGGTAGCAATACAGTCTATTCATTAAACAGGCATTTAATATGCTCTTTTTTTTTTTGCGGTATGCGGGCCTCTCACTGTTGTGGCCTCTCCCGTTGCGGAGCACAGGCTCCGGACGCGCAGGCTCAGCGGCCATGGCTCACGGGCCCAGCCGCTCCGCGGCATGTGGGATCTTCCCGGACTGGGGAGCGAACCCATGTCCCCTGCATCAGCAGGCAGACTCTCAACCACTGCGCCACCAGGGAAGCGCAATATGCTCTTTTTACGTACTAGGTATTATGCTAGGTACTAGGGCATACACAGATCCCCACAGAAATAAAATTAAATGTAACAATGTCACTTTACATTTAATAAGTTCACACAACAGACAAAAGTAAGTAACCTATACTGGGAGTCATAAACCTATACCCCTACCATTCAAAATTTACCAGCTTAAAGCATATTCAAGGAATTTAAAATTACCCTAAAGGATGGCTATTTTAAATATGGGTATCAGATGAAATTTTATGGCTCTTCCAAGAAAGGAAAACCTACCAAGAATTCTGGCCCTAAGGATCAACAAAAAAGTATCCCAGCAATATTCAGTTTTTACTTAGAAAACACCAATATGTCAGAATATGTGATTTTCTGTGACTCTCTGAAGAAAATACCAAGTAATGTGTACTACAAAGCGTCAGTAATCCACAACTGGCCTTCCTATGCATGTAATTTAAAAAGTCCACAATTATATACCTCTGCTATTGTTAACTTAGTAGCAGAGATCTAAAATAAAAGCAAAATTAGTACATTGCTGAAAAGCAGATATTAATTCTATGGTATAAATAAAGCCAAAAAGATATCTACATGGGATCCCGAAATGAACCTAAGCATTGATGAAAAGGTTCACTTAATATAGTTGCATATATATTGATATATGTGTGTGTATATACATACATGCACATGCATACACACAAACACCGTACTCTAACAGGCAGACACACCCAGATTACTCACTAACATCAACATATCAAGTATATACATTTGTGTTAAAAGGTATATTTAGGAAAAACACTGGATTAGTACTAAAAACTTTGTATTCACAAGCAATGAAATCACATGTGGAAAAAACCAGGAGAAATAATACAGCAGTTACTAATTAGGAGCTATATTCATTTCTTGATATTCAGCTATAAGGATTCTTTGTTAGAACAGAGTTTAGAAAAGCAAGGCTGGCATAAATAAGCTGACAGAGGGCAGGGGAGAAAAAGATGGTCTAGATCAAGGGGACAAGAGGGTACCACTTTCCATCTTTCCATCTGACTCTTCTAAAGTTGTATAACTTATACTCTTTAGTTTATATATATAAGCCACTTCCAAACTTTCAGTGAAAATTAATAAAGACAATCTTTATCTAAAAGACAACAATTCTAGTGCAAGCTACTACATTCTAACAAGCTCTTTTACCTAAACGATTCTGAAAAGATGCATTCAAGTTAAATACTAAAGACTATTAATTAAAGCTAAAATCTTAATTAATTTTTATAGATCTGACAGCCGTAATTTAAAATCTGAAAGCTTCACTAAAATAGTACAAATATTAGTGATTCAGAGGCAATCTTTTTTCATTTTTGAAAGACAAAACCAAATAAATTAACAGTGAGAAAGTAAACGTTTGAGAAGACAAGAATAAAAACAGATTAGTCGTGACACGTTATTTATTCGAATACAGTTCTTAGTAGTAATACTGTTTTCAACGAACTTTTTTTGATAGAGAAGGTACAACGGCATTTTACAAAACTAATAACCAATACACCTTCTGTATCTCCTAATACATTAAGTGCAGTTACACAACTTTCTGTGATGATGCAAATGTTCTCTCTCTGTGTTAATAAGGTAAACACGTCACATGTTGCTACTGAAAATATAAATTTTAAATTGTATATAGTTTAAACTTAATAGCCTAAAGAGGCTAGTGACTGTCATATTGGACATCACAACTCTAGAGTTTCATGTATTTGTTTTTTTTTTTGGGGGGGGGGGGGGGTTTTTGTTTTTTGTTTTTTTGCGGTACGCTGGCCTCTCACTGTTGTGGCCTCTCCCGTTGCGGAGCACAGGCGCCGGACGCACAGGCTCAGCGGCCATGGCTTACGGGCCCAACCGCTCCGCGGCATGTGGGATCTTCCCGGACCGGGGCACGAACCCGTGTCCCCTGCATCGGCAGGCGGACTCTCAACCACTGCGCCACCAGGGAAGCCCCTCATGTATTTGTTAATAAGTATAAATCTAAGTTCTTAATGAACTTCTTTCATAGAATATGAATTTAAAAATCAAATAAACTATCACCTCTGTTGCCTTAAAAACGATATCCCAATCTATTTATATTGCATGGGCTAAACAGGTCTTACCACACAGCATCATTAAATTTTATATATACATATATAAAAAAATAGTATACAAAAGAACACAAAATAATATTTTCTATACAAACTGCCACTGTATTCTCAGCACTTAAGACTTTTTTTTCCTCCTGGAAACAATACTATTTATGTAACCAGAGAATTTAACTCAGAATCATGAGAAAAAAAACCACAAAAAACCCCCAAAACAAAACAAAACAAAAAAAACCCAAACAAATAAAAATACCAAAAAACCTTTAAAACTGATGATTTAACCCAATTTAAGAGGTAACTACCATTCCCTATTACTCTTCCACAGAAAAGGGTAAAACTACATATTTTAAAAAATGAAACATTCATAACTAATCACCTCCTCCACAAAAAGATGAAATAACCTTTTCTATAACTTTCTAAACTATATACATTCAAACTATTCATCAGTAATTAACTCAGAGACAGATCTGTGAGAAAACAATATTAAGAGACACTTAATATTCTTAAAAGAATTTATAATGTTGAGTTTTTTATACCATATAGTTTTACTGAGACTTTAGAAATTAAAACTCAGTCAATTTATTACCTAATTATAGAGAATGGATTCTCTCTACAGTCAAAATAACTTTTTAAAAAGTTGTTAAATACATCTATTTCAGTCATCCATTCAAATCATTCACTTGATTAGCAAGCAACTTTCAAAAATACTGAAATAATTAAACAGCAAAAGGAACTCTTCTCTGTGAACCAACAGTAAAAATCACGACTACGGTGAGTAGTAGGGGTGGGAGAAAAAGAATTTTCAATGAGAACTTTTTATCTATTATTACGGCAAATAATTTCACTGTTGTTTTATATTGTTCTTTCCATGCAGTAGTGTTTCAATTTTTGTAAATTTCCATTTTTTTTATCCATAGTAACCCTAAAACTTAAAAGAAAACTCACTAGAACACAGATGACATCAGAGTAAGTATTCTTACCTTTATTTGACTTTGATGGTTTATTCTTGATAGGTTTAAGGGAACTTCTTGATTTATCCTCTCTATCTTTAATAAGTTTCTGAACATCATCCAAAGACAGTTTTTGCAGGACTACTACAGGCTTAGCTCCTTTATTTAGATCTTCAACTAATCCCATTTTTTCTACTTTGTCTTTCTGCTCTCCTTTCATTTCCATTTTCTTTGTCTCCTGAGTAATATTGCCATCTTTATCCCTCTTGATTTTTGGAATGACAAAATTTTTCAATGCACCAGACCTGCCCCCCAACAAATAACTTGGAAATTCTGCCTTATTGTCAGGGTGTGTTTTATTACTGTCTACTTTACTCTTGTTACCCTCTGTCCTTTTGTCATCTTTACTATTTGGTGATTTAAAACCAGGCTTATCAGGTCTTGATTTATTAGAATCTCCTTGTTTAACACGAGGACTGTCAGGTCTTGCTTTCTGCTCCCCAGAAGATGGTCTTTCCCGTGAGTCCCCTGATTCATGTCTGTGTTTTCTTTCTATTTTATCAGGTTTTGAACCATCAGATTTAATGCCATGTTCATTTCTACTAGAGGATCTCAATGTTTCTGGTCTTCGAACCCTAGATTGATCCCCCCGGTGTCGTTCAGATTCACTCCTGTCATCTGACTTTTGTTTACTATCATGGTCACGTCTTAGTGACTCAGAAATAGATCGCCCATCAGGTCTCTGCTTTAAGGCTTCAGCTCTTTCTGATTTTAACCGAGGTGAATCAGATTTAATGTCCTGTTTATGTTTAGACACTTCAGGTTTTTTCTCTGTTGATGGCTTTCCAGAATCCCTCCTATTTTCATGCCTATGTTTTGGTGTTTCAGGCCGACCTTCAGTTTTTTGCTTTGGAGTTTCAGGTCGGCCCTCACCTTTCTGCTTTGGAGTTTCAGGCCGTCCATCACCCTTTTGTTTTGGGGTTTCAGGATGCCCATCACTCTTTTGTTTTGGAGTTTCAGGTCGGTTTTCACCCTTTTGCTTTGGGGTTTCGGGTCTTGACTTTGTTGTTTCTGATCTGCCATTATTTTGTTTGTTGTCATTTAACTTTGTGTCAGACACTCTGTTTTCATTCTGTTTAGGCTCGGCTGTGGTGCTCTCATTTTGTCTGGATTCGATCATTCTGTTCTCATTCTGTTTAGGTTCTTCTGTTTGCACCTCAATTTTAGTTTCTATCTTACTTTCACTAGATTTTGTCTCTACCAATCTGTTTTCATTTGGTTTAGACTCTGCCAATCTACTTTCGTTTTGTTTCGCTTCACTCTTTAAAAGCTCAGGATCAGACTTTTTTTTAGGAGTCTCAGGATGGTTTTCTGGTGTAGATTTAAGATTTCCAATAATATCTTCCTGAAGAACAGAAATAGGTGCATCATTACATTGTTTGATTTCTTCAGGCTTTTTTATGGAGTCTGAATCCTGAGTTACAGAGGCCTGAGAGTCCACTCTTCCTGCCTGATGAAGATCAATGCTAACCATTAATGCTGGCCTTGACCCATTTCCCGTAGAACCCGTCTCCTGAGAAGCTGGTCTATTACCTCCTGTAGCACCCCCAGCCTCCTGTGGGTAAGAATCTTGTTTTCTTTTTTTCAAAGGCTTATCTGAAATTCAAAGATAAATATTCAGTATCAGTAACAGACATATATTCTTATCTTATTAAAAACCATATGGACTTTGACTATTTTTTAAAGTCACATTTTTTAAAAATGTGGTGAATGCAAATGTCAATACACATATATAAAATAGTAGGCACGAATGGCATAATACTTTTAAACCAATGTTTGAGGAAATATTCATGCTTGCTGTACCTCAATAAACATTAACAAGTATAGTATAAAGATCATTTAAACTGCTAACTGAATAAAAACTACAAAGAGCCCCAAATTTGCCAACATACAAAACAGGGTGCTTTTGTCACATGTAAGAGAAGTATGGAAAAGAATAAAACTCAAAAGAAAATAGAAATCATGCCACTGGAAAATAGGTAAATGAGGAGAGTAAGAAAAAAAAAAAGAATTTAATAGTTTGTTATTAACCTTTGATCCAGGATTCAAATTCTTCAAGGTGTCAACAGCACAAATGGAATTTAAAAGCTAACACACAGTTAGAAGTATCTTTAGACAAGGAAACATAATTATAAAAATGAGAAGCATTATAATAAGAACTTTTTAGGTAAATGCTATCTTTCTTAAGCAACTTCAACTGAAGAAAAATGCTTCAGCTCTTCAACATAAAGTTCTAGGGGTCTATATACTGGCTTAAGAAGAAATTATTTACAGTATTTATGTGCAATTTAAAGACAAAAATACACACAAACACAAATCTACCACTATAATAAAATGTCATGGTATTTTTAACAGCTATGTATTTCTGTGCATGATTCCACTTGACTCAAGAGGCTCTTAGGTCATTTTCTATAAACTGAATTTCCAATTCTATAAATTGAATTTCCAATTAGGTCTTGGGAATCATAACATGATATATAACTATAACATTATAGCACCCTGAGACTTTGCCTGCTTTAATGATACTTGCTGAATTGCCTGGCTGTTTTAAAAGTTATTTTTAATCTTTTTTATTATTCAGGAGAATCTTTAGATTCTCTTATACTATTCATTAATGTGATACAGTATCACTTAAGGAAAAGATCACAAGGTGAAAAGTCAAAATGACCACTAAAAACAGCCCCTTAATATTAGGGAACCAAGTTCTGAAAAAAATGTTTTTAATAGTAATGATGCTTTTATACACCAAAGTTTCATCATTTTGTTTTGAAAGTGAGAAGTAGCAGTCCCTTACAGCTTACAATCTAATCAAATATTACTAAAATTTACTTCAGATATTTGCCAGTAATTTTTTGAAGAACTAAGCCATTCTGCTTTTTCAGTAATTCAGAAGTCAAATCTATCATCACATATACTCCACTTGCGAAATAACTACACGATGATAATAATAAAGTATATTATCATTAAACTGTTTTCCCTAGTTAAAACTAACCTGGTAAGAACTTATATGAAGCTTTCTGCATCAATACGTAAGAAAAAAGCACTTAGAATACTAATTTATAGAATTTTGCTTTTGAATGTTCTGCCACACAAAATCATCTTTATATCTTGCCAATGGGCACACCAAATAATTATTACCTCAAAAACAGGATGCTTGTAACCTTATACTTATCCCTTAAACTTCTATGATAAGCATTTAGAAAAAAATTTTAAGGATCTAGAAATTTAAATAGTATAATCTAATCTAAGATTTTTATATTTTTCAATGAAATATGCTTCATGAAAGTCATTAAAATGGTAACCTAAGCATACTTAAGAACTATTAATAACATAGATCTCAGGCATCTGAAGATCTCTCTTAAGAGATCTGTGGCTCATCCTAGAAATATGAACAATCTTTCAGAAGAACATTAAAATAACTTGAAGGCTAAATTTTAAAAGATTACAAAATACTTAATAATTAATAGATCATTAACCTCATTCTAATTTATCTTTCATTATTAAAATGGAAATTTAGCAAAGTGTTTAATTTCAAAGAAATTATCATGTTCGATTTAGTTATCTTTATAGATACTATGATTATTTATAATAAAAACATGAAAAGCATTTGCACATGAGTGGTGTATGAAGACTGGGGAAGATCTTATAATTTTCTCTACTATGCATAAAATATTGCTAAATATAAAGTTCAAATTTTTCAACTATTGAAAGGTACTACATCTGTTCTGTAAAACCTGGAAAAATTACATTACTGCTGCAAGAACTCCTGGATACGTTAAGAGCATGCAGGTTCTGATTCACTTCATCTGATTCAGTTCCACCACGAACTTATTCCTGTAAAGTGGCTCTGAATCAGCACAGGCCACTTTTGTCTATTCACTTTTGTTATCAGTCTTCATTATATAATAATCTTCACCTAATGATGGAAAGCCATCTCTATGAAGAATAATTTTAATATTTGGGACACTATTACCTGTAAGCCCTCTAAAGCACTGGGAGCCATAAAATTAGCTATCAAAATACAGGTGTTCCTGAAGAAAATGCATACAAAAAGATATAATTTTAAGACCAACAACACTTGTCATCTTGATACTGGTATTTTGAAAATAATATCTGGCCCTTAAAGAAATTGTGAACTCAATTGTGCTTGTACGAAACAAACTATATCACTTGCCTAAATCTACAAGTGATAAATGAAAACACTTAAAGCAAAAAGCAGAACAACTGTACACACAATAGCCAATTTTAAAAAATGAAAAAGTCCCATACCTAAACCACAGTACAGGCTAAGTGACTAATTGTCCTATTCCTGTCCCAAATCCCAGTCTCTTATTCCAAATGACAATAGATAATAATTAACTTCTAATCAGGGTTACAGTGCAAGAATATTTTAACATCATAAAAAACATTAGTGAAGCTAGACCATTCCTTATACTTGCTAACATGGAAAGTGGACCTTGGGAAAAGATGAAACAGGCAAAGATGAACAAAGAAACCCCCTCTTAAACAAGAGAAAGCAGGAATTTTCAGCACATGGAGATATTAATGTCTATGACAGCTCATCCCAGAAGCAAAGAAAAAGAGCCTTTTGAAATTAATTTATGTAATTACAGATGTTAAAAGTTTGAGCAAAAGACTGAGAAGAAGGTCCTTCAGGAATATTATAAAATATTAGGTTGCACAGAATTAACCTATCAGTGTATATAAATCTCTCCAAAGAAGAGAGAACAGGCCAAAGGAACATAAATATCTAGCAGCCAGAAAAGTGTCTTCTGTGTGTGCAACAGAGGTGTATTAGGTTATACCACAGCCTGTGTAAAATATTTCTAAGAGTATTCTATCTCTTTTCCTGAATTCCATAGTTATCAAACAACCATGTTTGCCAAACTTTCTAATCTATTTACAAGGTACAGGTTTTTGATTTATGGTCTATCGAGGGGAACGCTTCATTCATTCGTAACAAATGAATATAATGGGAAACAAGCTCAGAAACTAGAGCAGAGCACTCAGTAAAACCATGTATACCACACAAGTAGTCTTGTTTGCTCCTTGCTACCAGCAATAAAATAGTTATAAAAAAGTACTCAGTGTCAAACTTTAGAATACAGTAAATATCAATTTTACAATATACAGTAGTTCTAAAATGTAGTGGTAACTAGTGATAAATTCATTTCAAAGAAGTATTTCGTCTCTCAAGGGCCGACTGTAAGACTACCACTTCAGAAAACTTTACTTTTATTTATGACCTCACCTACAAACTTAGAGCAACGTACCAACCCTTTAATCTTTCCAAAATCTCAAGATAACTGCTTATATATAAAACACTATCTCATCATACAATGCAGAAGTTGAATATAAAATGACAAGATACAAATGTTAGCTGGTACCTAAAATTCCAAAGGCTTTCAAATAAAGCTGTCAGAAGGCAATTTAGAGATGACAGCACTAATATGAGGTTGGCCAAATCAGCATAACCAATTTGGAAAAACCATCTAAATCAAACTGAAAATCAGATAGTTCATCTTTTCCCTTAAATCTTCATAGAACCAGATACCTCTGTAAGTCAAATTACATTGTTTCAAAATTGTAAGTCAACTTTGCTCACTCAACTTTTCAATTATCTTTGTTATAGTCACACCATCAGAGATTACAGAGAAAACTGATAATTAAAATTAAAATATACATAACAAGTGTCAGGAAGAACAGTATGATGCTGTTTGTCGATTTTGTTTTAATCTCCCAAAGAAAAGTTAGTAGTCTAAAATAAGTTTGCTAACATGCAATTAGCATTATTTACTATCCTTATTTCCATTCAGTTTTTATAAGTAAAATCTTTGGTTTCAACAAATATGACAGAGTAAAAGTTCAAAAAAGTAAGAAAAAAAGTTCACCATTTCCTCTGCTTTCATTCCTACCAACAATCAGGTCATTAAAAAAAGATTATCCTCCTTTTAAAGAATATAATTTTCCAAAACACAGATTAAAACGTCATGCAAAAGTTCAGTTCTCAAGGCAACTAATATTTCTTGGTCAAGAAATTACAATTGTATATGTTTTCTGCAAAACTGTCACAGGACTCAGGAATTTTGGAAAGGTTAATATTATTGAGAGCAGCTGAATAATATTGCTCTCTTCATTTGACATGCGTATACTTTTATAAGAGGTTAGAGGAAGAGATATATATTGGAACACATAGAGTTATTTCCTAAATCCCACACTACTAAGCAAAGAGAAAAAGGGCAAGCAACACTTTATTTCATCTTTAATGTCCATGATTTGCTAGTTAAAAACAAAACAAAAAAACACCACCAGTTCCCTAGCCAATAAAATGAAGATTTCTAGCAATCTCTTTATTTGCATCTACCCGTGATTTACGCACTTAGCAAACACTGTAATACAACAATTACCAAATACAGTCTGTTTTTCCAGTAACATTAAAAAGAGACAAATGATAGACAGGAAACATAGTATGAATCTTCAGCATGTTTCTCAGCAGAGGAACACAATTATCTAGAAATGATCCTGTCACATAATGAACAAGATCATAGATAAAAATGAGCTCTAGTCAACATCAAGAAGTTTTGTTTTATAATGACCAAATAGAAACTCTAAGAACTATAAATTAATCTAGAATAGTTAACTATAAAATTAAATATTAAAGTATTCTTTGGTTTGAATGTTCAAATATGTATATGCGTCTACTGTAGAGACATCAAATTCATAAATTACTAATTTCAACCACTGATTCATTAGTCTCTCTAAAAATTTAAGAGATTTTATACATAATGTTCACCAAATAATCAAGAAATTAACAAAACTTACTTTGATTATAATTTTTATAAAGCACAAAAAGAAAGCCCATAAACTCATAGAACAGGTGTCTTGAAAACCCATCCTAATACACTAGTCAGACAAAAGAGAACACTTAACCATAATCACCAACAAAAGATCCCTGATTCTTAAAGTTTGCTATTTCATATTAAAATTCTTTCCTAATTTTTTTACTTAAAAAAACCTTCACATTTATTAAGAGATGACAGAATTAGAAACTAAGTGAAAAATCTAATCGCATAATAAACATACAAACTTTTCGTAAATGTAATGATTCAAAATAATTCTATAGCGGTTAACCTTGTTTTGGTAGAAAAAAGATAAAGATGCAAAATTCTATTAACATAACTTGTGGAAAACACATGTAATATAGAAATGCTTATGTTCATTTTAGTAGACAAACACAGATAAAATCACTTGGTATATAATAGGTGACAGATGTGTTATATAGAATTACCATATCTCAGATAGTGGTTTTAGATAAAAAATGAAATTAAGCTTTAACTTCTGAGGGACGAGCATTTTAGTAATAAAACCATAATTGAGGAGAAACATTAAAAATTATAAAATATAATGAGAAAAAGAAGAGTTACTTTAAAAAACTTTTTTGACATTATAATTAAATATTTGCCAAGAGCATGAAGTGGTAGTAATGAGACTATTTTACCTTTATCTTGAACTTCTTTTGAAAAGCGCTCCCTTTCAATAGCCGATTCTCTCTCTATTCGCTCAATTTCAGCCAATGCATCCAATTCCACTTCATCATATATAGGTCCCTGTTGTGATACCTGTTGCTGATTCTGTACCACAGAAGTCTGGGGCTGTTTTGTAGCAACTGAAGTGTTCTGCTGTAAAACAGGCACTTGATTTGCTGGAAGGAATGCTGTTTGTTCTTGCTGCGACAAACACTGAGCAGCATTTAGTGGGCGGTTTACATCCTGTGGAGTAATGGGTGTTTTTGAAGTCTGTCCTGGGTACTGCACATTAAAAGGAATATCATTTTCTGAAACATTGCTATTTTCCATACCAGAAAGCATATCCTCTTGCTGGTCCATGTCTGAAGACCTTACTCGAGAAAGTCTTAATGTAAGTTTAGTAGAGTCCTTGGATGGAGAGCTAATGATATCATACATTGCAGCTTTCTCACTCTGGTCTTTTTCATCCTTGCCTAATTTCATCTTCTTTTGCTTCTTTTGTTTTCTTTCTGGAGAATCTAACAAGATGTCTGGTGGAACATCTCGAGGTGATGAGCAAGGTAGAGACTGAGACTGTAGGATTAAAGGTGGTCTTGATCCTAGAAAAACAATTCAACAGGAACGAACAGTTGTGCTAGTTTTACATTTTCAGACAATGTGATAGACACATTAAATAAGTGACAATACAGTACCACTAGAAAAAATGTTAAATTATCTCATCCAAGCTACTTATTTACAGAATATGAAAAGAAAGCCTAAAGATGTGTTCCCCATGGTCTTTTTGCTTGCTGGCAGATGATCCAGGTTTGAATTAAAATATGAGTATTCCATCTTCCAGACCAGTATTATTTCTATTTTTTCACGTAAAAAATATAAATACTTAGCTTGAAAATGGCAAAGACTTCACTATTTCTAAAGATGCAACACAAATATTTTGGGTATGATAATCTCTATTCTCTCACTTATTATCTAAGAAAACTGATGTGTATAAAGTAAAAATAAGTCTGTCAAATTACAAAAAAATAAAAAAAATAATCCTAGGGTGTACACTCACAGGAATACTTAATGGTATAAGAAAAAGGAAGTGGGAAAAATTACAATGATCAGTCTTCACTTACTTAAAAAATTGGTGGTAAAGTATTAATTTATACCTTTATGTGGTCTTCTCTTTCTCCCTCCACTTAACATCATTCACATACTCTCTTCAGCTTGCTAATCCTCCTTTTATTAGAAAAATATGCAGGGCCAGCAAATAAAATATCTTCAGCCCAGATCCCATTAAATTAAACACTATACGATATAAGGAAGTGTTAAAAGTAAGCTAATCGAATGGGAAAATTTTTCCTAGTTAACAAGTTGTCAATGAGGAAGAACTACATCAATATGCTTCAGAAATAAAAGTATAATTGTATCTGAATAATATATACATTTCTTTGAATTAATTATAAAAATTTAAAAAACCCATAGGAAATTATAAAAATCAGTCAAGCTAAAAGTGCTTTATATATGGTTGGCCAAAAAATGTTCGTTCGGGTTTTCCATAACATCTTACACATTATAACACGTCATATTGCCTTTTTATTTAAAGTTTACATGTCACATTATATATATTTTAGAACAAACTTTAAATTCCAACAATTTATCTAAAAATTAAACTAGGCTAATTGAAGATGCATTCAACCTTCAAAACTAGTTGGAAAAACCCCTCACGAACAGAAATAGAGGCTTCTGATGACTAATGTGTTCGTGAGGTTAACTGTCCTAAAGTTTTCTTCTCTTTCTATCTAAAGTTATCTATCCACCTAACAATCCATTCATCCATTCACTCATCTATCCATCCTCAACAGTTAGAGGAAAAATGGTCTGGTTATCTAGAGCAACCAGCTATCCCACTGTTATTCCTCCCTGGCACTCTGATTATTTCTTACTCTGAAAATACTTGTGAGATATGTACCTAACTTTGACACCTAAAGTACAAATAGAGTTACTCTGGAAGTTGTTCTCTCTTTCAGAAGCTGGGTTACTTCTATGTCTGGAAATTCACAGAATTATAGAATTAGAATGGCTCATAATTCTAATTATTGAATTAGAATGGCTCATAAAAGTTCAACTTTCACCTCATGAAGAATATCCCTGATCAAAGAGTTGGAACATAATCTCTGAAAAAAAAATCTTTACAATGAGGCAGACCAGTCCATGTTTTAGGCGGCTATAATTAGAATTTGTCACAGATAGATAAAATTTATTATCAGCTATATTGCAATTAATTAAAAGCTACTTCTTTAAAGTGGATACAATATTCTCTTCCAACAAACTTGGATGACTCCAATTATTAGACCTTAGTTTTAAGTATTTTAAAAAATAGTTCAAACATGGACTCAGAATTTTGTGACTCTATTATACACAGAAGACCACGCAAGGTTCTTTGGGAATTTGAAGATAAATAAAATAAAATTCACGTCCATAAGATAGTACAGGCTAAGTTATTAGAAAAAACAGAAACTAACGGCTTGGGGAAACCAGGGAAGGGTCAATAGAAGATCACCCATTTAACTTAGAATTTGAAGAATTAATACGATTTTAATAAGCAGAGATGAAAGTAGGTGTAAGAGATCTAGTGAAGTAATTAACATAGAACAGGCCAGATTCTGATAAATGACTACCTAAGAAGTAAGAGAAGACTTTAAAGATAATTCAGGATTTGGAATAGCATTAAGAGAAACAGGAATGGCAGAAAGAACAGTGAGTACAATTTTGAACATGAATTTGAAATACCAGCTAGATATGAGGAGGTTTTGTCCGGAAATGAAAAATTACAACTTGGGAGACAGGACTGGAAGCAAAAGACATTGATCTGGGGGCCCTGTTCATAAAAGTAACAAACGCTATTACCAAAACTGAGTAAAATAGCCAAGGAAAAAAGTACAATGGAAGATTAAAAATCTAATGACAGAAATCTTGAGAAACGATAGAGCAGAGAAAAGAGCTAATGAAGAAAAAAAAAAATCAATGAAAAAAGGATGAGGAAAATAGGTGGATTCAATATAAAATAAGTTTGGGGGGGAGGGTGAAGATTAGGGAAAGCTGATCAATAATTTCAAATATTTAAGAAAGATGAAAAAGACTGTGGTTTGAAAAGACCACTGGATTATTAGTAAGAATGATACTGTATATATCTGAAAACAGTATCAGTAAGTACAGGTTCATTTTTTGCTACAATAAGTGAAAAACAATAGAGAATAATTTTTGGTAACTGCATTAAGAAGTCTGAATTCTTTACTCAACTTGAAATGTGAAAAATTTAAGGAAATTTTAGTTACAATGATACCTTTTGGAGTTCCATCACTTCCAGCAGGGGAACATACTGGCTGTGGAGACCTCAAGGGAAAAGATGCAGCATTCCTCATTGTTGAAGAATCTCCATCCTAGGAATAGAGTATAACATTTATATCTTGAATGATAGAAGAGGCTTTATAGAAATCTTAAAGAGAACCAATAAAAGACATAAATTACTGACAGGTAAAGTGTTGGTATTCAAAAGCATTATTCTTCTGCACTTTCCTGTTTTCTTCGTGGTATATCTTAGAAGAATTGAAATTGTATCCAAAAGAATCAACAGCCTAAGCATAGCAATGAATAAGAAAACTGGTATTACTAGTATGCTCCATTTTTGTTTGCTATTTTCTACCACAGGAGCTCTGAACATCCCACCAGGCTGTAAATGTAAATGTCTTGAGGGCAGAGTCCAATGTCATCTTTGTTAAACTTAAATACATGTAACTTATGCGATAATACCACCAAACCAATGACAAGACAGATTTCCAGTATGTGGAATATTTCAGTAACATTAAATTTCAGGGAAAAAATTTCTGTACAAGTCTTAGAGGGAAAAAGAGCTAAGCACTAATAAATAAAGGCTCATTATTTAAGAGGACATCTGTGTGAGCAAACATTTAAAAATGAAGTATATTTCATTAAGGACCTCAACCTCTAGACCAGAGGTTGGCAAACTTTTTCTGTAATGGGACAGATAGTATATATTTCAGGCTTTATGGATCATATACAGTTTGTCACATAACATTCTTTGTTGTTGTTCTTTTAAACTCTTTATTATAACTGTGAAAATCAGTCTTAGTTTATGGGTCAGACTATTGGCCAGTTTATCAACCCTGCTCTACAGGTACAGCTAGATTCTCAGACCCAGTATAATCCTCAATAAAAGGTAGATATCCTTCAAATTACAGAACTGAAATACTAGGTTATAAGACAAATATTAGAACTATTTTATTACCTTAATGACAACTAATATATTACATACGTCACTACTTAGCCTGTGCACCATGTGTAGGTAGTCGTCACTTGAGCCATGTCTAGGATTATCAGCATGATGATTAGCAGAATTGCCAGACAACGAACCAGAAACTTTATTATCATGTAGGTTTCTCAAACCACCTGCAACAATGGGACTTGATACCGATGCTGAAATTAATAAGAATTTTAAAAAAGCTTTATAAAAATAAACTGTTAAAATTCTTACAGGACAATAATAATTGCTCACAAGTAATATTTTAGCATACATAAATTACAAAGACTAATATAATGAGCTGGCTGACTATCCAGAGCTTGATCAAATCTTAACACTTTGCCACAAGTCATTCAGATTGATTTTTGAAAAGAAATAAGACATTAGATATGGCTGAAGCTCTCCATATATCTGCATATTCCTCTCCTCTATTTCTTTCCCCTTATTCCCTAAAAGTAATCACTATACTGAATTTAGAGTTCACTCTACCTATGAATACCTTTTTACCTTTGCTATAAATGAATATATTCTTAAATAACACATAGCACTGTTTTGCACATTATAACTTTGTATAAATGGTATATGTATTGTATATATCCTTCTATAACTTGCTTTTTAAATTCAATATTGTGTTGAAATGTATCCATTTTTATATATGTAGTTTTAAATTCATTTACTTTGAATAAATACATATATTCTGCTGCATAATGTACATACTTTATCCATCCTTGTGTTACTAGTTTATTTTTTTATTTTTAAAAAATATTTATTTGTTTGTTTGTGCCAGGTCTTAGTTGCGGCAGGCGGGATTCTTAGTTGAGGCTTGCTGGCTCCTTAGTTGTGGCAATGCAAACTCTTAGTTGTAGCACACAAACTCTTAGTTGTGGCATGCATGTAGGATCTAGTTCCTGGACCAGGGATTGAACCTGGGCCCCCGGCATTGGAAGCGTGTAGTCCTAACCACTGTACCACCAGGGAAGTCCCCTGTTAGTAGTTTCGATCGCTTGAGTATTTTTGTCATCATAAACAATGCTGTAATGTGTATTCTTGTATATGACTTTTTTACAAATGTTTCTTAGGAGTGAAATTGCTGGATATTCCTGTTTTTAAACCTTACTAAATATTAACGAATAGCTTTCCAAATTATTTATGTCCACTCTACTGGTAGTAGATAAGTGTTCATACTGCTCTATATCCTTGCCAATGATTTTCATCAATTTGAAGATGGGAAATGTCTCTGATAGCCACTTTAATTAGCATTTCCTTCCTTAATTAACAGTGAAGCCAAGCATCTTTCATGTGTATTGGACATTCAGATTCCCTACTGAACACAAAATCATAAAAATTACTCTCTGATATTTTCTTTCAAAAGTTTCATAGTTTTGTTTCTTCACACTTAGTCTTTAATCCATGTAAGAATAGAATATCTTTTCCATGAATGCTTGCTAGAACTTGAGATAAAACTGCCTGAGCATTTTTAGCCCCACTCCTACTTGTAAGGGAGATAGATTTTTTTTGCGGTACGCAGGCCTCTCATTGTTGTGGCCTCTCCCATTGCGGAGCACAGGCTTAGCGCCCATGGCTCACGGGCCCAGCCGTTCGGCGGCATGTGGGATCTTCCCGGACCGGGGCACAAATCCGCGTCCCCTGCATTGGCAGGCAGACTCTCAACCACTGCGCCACCAGGGAAGCCCAGGGAGATAGATTTTTAACAACTGAAGGAGGTATGTATTTTAAACGGGAACAGATATTGTCAAACTGCTCTCTAAAATGGTTTTATCAATTTATGTCCCTATGAAGACTGTATGAAGTTCAAATTTCCCTGCACACTATAAAATGTTACTAATCTGACAGATATAAAATTTTATTTCAATTTAATTTTGATTTGCATCTCTTTAATTGTGAGCCAGGTTGACCGTACTTTCGTATATGTATTAAATCTTTCCGTATCCACTTTGCTTTTCTTTTTCAGTAAATTGTTTAATTCTTTAGTCTATTTTTGTCTTATTCTTATCAACCTGCATAAGATCTTGCTGTATTTAAAATTAATACTTTGTAATAAATATTGAAAAAGTTTTTTCCCTAAATTTACTTGTTCTTATTTGTTCTCTCCTATTACACAGAAATTTAGAATTAATCTGGGTTTTTTTTCCATTTCTAGAATCCAGTCCTGCTTAGAAACAAGGCCTTCTCGACCCTAAGGTATCCAAAATTCACCCCATGTTTTCTTCTTATAATTTCTTTTTAAATTAATTAATTTATTTTTGGCTGCATTGGGTCTTCCTTGCTGTGTGAGGGCTTTCTCTAGCTGCGGAGAGTGGGGGCTACTCTTCGTTGTGGTGTGCGGGCTTCTCATTGCGGTGGCTTCTCTTGTTGCAGAGCGTGGGCTCTAGAGCGCAGGCTCAGCAGCTGTGGCACACGGGCTCAGTAGTTGTGGCTCGCGGGCTCTAGAGTGCAGGCTCAGTAGTTGTGGCACTCAGGCTTAGTTGCTCCGCGGCATGTGGGATCTTCCCGGACCAGGGCTCGAACCCGTGTCCCCTGCATTGGCAGGCAGATTCTTAACCACTGCGCCGCCAGGGAAGCTCCTTCTTCTTATAATTTTATGACTTAAAATACAAACGTAAATAGTTCATCCGTCTAGAACACTTTTGCTCTAGATGATCTAGGAATCCAAATAAAATTTCAAAATGCCTAGCCAACCAATCCAACATGATTTATTAAACAATCCATTATTACACACTGATTCAAAATACCATCTTTAGAATGACAAAATTGGAAAATCACCATTTTCCAATGACCAGTGTAAAAATTGATGAAAAGAGAATCATTATTGGATGGTAAACCCTTTAGGATAAAGATTAATAGGAAATAGGACAGTTACATGATTTCAAAATATCACGTGACAGATTGCTCACTGATTGCAAAGAAATATTATGTTCCTTATAAAAGAAGACATGGAGTAGTCATCACCTAAATGTCACTAATAATGAAGCCACTTGCCATTATATGCCCTCTGATGTGATGCAATATCAAGTGTACAACATTACTTATTTAGTACCCTTGCCAAAAATATACAACTAGAAACTAACAGAGCCTTTAAAGATAACTTCCAGTTGGTAGGAAATATAGGAAGTATATAAGCAAATTAAACAACACAATGAGGAAACAGTGAAGTCTAGAATATGGGATATTCTACAACAAAAGTAGCACAGACTCCTCAAAAAACCAAAAATTACTGTCATGGGGAAAGGGTATGGGACTGTTTAGATTAAAAGAGTCAAGAGATGTAAAAACCAAATGCAATGTGTGAGAAACTAGATTAGATCCTATGTGGGGAAAAAAAGGTTATAAAAGACATATTTGAGGTCAACTGGTGAAAACAATGTAGATGGCATCAGATGATACTACAGAAATGTTCTTAATTTTTTTAGGGGTAAATTATTACACTTGGTGTTTATAAAGGAGAACTGACTTCCTAGCAGATGTATTTAAGGACAGAGAGGCAGAATGCCTGTTGGTGAAATGTTTCACTGTGCTATTCTTTCAACTTTTCTGCATGGTTAAAATTTTTATAATATAAAGTGTTTTTTTTGTTTTTTTTATAAAGTGTTTCTTAAATATTACCTTTCACAAACTCTATATTCCCACAGACATTTGCCTTATTTCTGGACCCATTACTGTCCCATTTACCAATCTATTTGTTCCTTACCACATTAAATTTTCTTATTTACAGTAATTTTGGTATCTGTGTGGGGCTAATCCCTTGTATTATTTTTGGTCTCTCAAGTATCTGAGAATTTCTAAGAAATGACTCATTACTGAATAGGCCCTCAAACTACATTTTTCTTTTGATTTTGTGATTTCAATGTATTCTTTTGAAAAAGCTGGGTTTATCTTGTTATAAAACAACAACAGTGTTTAGAGTAAAAATTTATGTTTTTTTCCTACACATATTTATGTGGATATTTCCGTATGAAGCAAATATGTCCTTTCAATATTTTCCCTCTTTATTAATTACATTTAAAATGTTTCACATAACTTTGGCATACCAGAGTAATATTTCACAAGTATCAAGAGCCCATATACACGCATACTTCTGTTCAGTACTCACACTAAATTCTAAAATTTTGGAGGTGTCTATTCCAAAGGTGTGATTGGTCTCCAAGTTTTTCCTTGACTTACTGTATCAAATAGGCTCAACCTACCATTTCATTATCTAGCTTTGGAAAACCAGAAGTTGGCTGTTTTAATAGATGACGCTAAGTTAAAAGTTTGTAAGATAAAAGTTTATAAATGAAGCATGTTTTGATCCATGCATAATAAAAAACCAAGAATACAAACAGGTACTAATGACTGACTGCGAATGTTAAAAATTTGCTGTTAATTATGAGGGATAAAAACACAGATATCTGTTATATTACCTTTTGTACTTTTCAAAATTTCTTTAAAAAAGTACAATATACTAGTAAATACATTATTTAATAGCCATGACATAGAGCCCAACGCAGTATGATCTTAAAAAGACATCATAGGGCTTCCCTGGTGGCGCAGTGGTTGAGAGTCTGCCTGCTGATGCAGGGGATACGGGTTCGTGCCCTGGTTCGGGAAGATCCCACATGCCGCGGAGCGGCTGGGCCCATGAGCCATGGCCGCTGAGCCTGCGCGTCCGGAGCCTGTGCTCCGCAACGGGAGATGCCATAACAGTGAGAGGCCCACGTACCGCAAAAAAAAAAAAAAAAAAAAAAGACATCATATTATCAACAATTGACTTCAAATGAGAACTAATAATCTAATCCCAGAAAATTTTGAATCCAAGATTATTAATTTTCCTCTACCAGTACTGTATCTACTTGATATTATAATTTTCACACAACATATACTTTATTAATTAAAACGTAATTCTTCTTTGACTTAGTGCTACTGTAAGAAGCCCAATTAAATAAAGCAGTTCCTAATTTCATAACCAGATATACTCAGTTGTATAATATAATAAGGTAATCCAAAGAGTCAAATTACACTGATCTTTTTATCTCCCAGATGACTTCCCAAGTAATAAATGTAACATTTTTAATAATATAAGCCACAGCTTAAAAGAAACGTTCACTGACAAAAAAGTATACAGTTTAGTATTTGTGTTTTAAAATTTATAAAAAGAAAAAAATGAATTTGCTGGGAACTAGAGGCATTCCCTTTAAATAAACAAGCAACTTTCTTACCTTGCTGCATTTGTGGATGTGTTGTATAACTTGAAGGATGGGAATATGGCATGTATCCTGCAGGGCTTTGTGGGGCATATGGACTAGGCACTGGGCTGTTTTGTTGTGGCATAAATCTGTTCCCAGAGCTTGTCTGTGGTGGCACAAACCGGCTAAAACCCAAAATCCAAATAAACAATATCAGGAAATGAAATAAATATGATATTCCTTGATATTTCACTGTCATAAAATTCTCCAAACTCTAATTTGTATAAAATATATGTACACAGAAAAATTCTGAAAAATAAATAACATACAAAAGTCATTCACAATTCATAATCTAAGAGTTATATTAAGCAGTTTGTAAAAACTGGAGTAATTCATTTATTTTACATGCTCCCTAAATTCTACTCAATGAATTTTCTTATTTATCTCAAACACGCTGGTTATTTTAACACATTCTTTTGTTTGTATGAAAATAAGTTACTATTTATTTAAATTAGTATATTAGAGCATTTCCACATATAACATTTTAAGGCAAATATTCATGTGGGTTACTATTTAAGGCTAAGCATCTAAACTTTTTAACTACACGTAATTCACCATTACCTAAATGTATGTATACACTATATATTCCTAAGCATATTTACTACAGAAAACAGTACTTAATAAAATGATATATACATTACCTGGAGGGGCTATGTGAGATAGTGGTTTGTTGATAATTGGAAGATGCAGGACTACTGTGCATGGAATTCTGAGAAAGTTTATACTGAGACATCATCATTCCTACACAACATACAAAAATGGTAAAACATGTTATTTTCTTCCAATGGTAAAGCATTCTTTAAGTGATTTAAATCAATCATTCTTTCACAAACATTCAAAAGTTCTTTCTGTTCTTTTCTTTTTGACCAACATGTTAAGTTTGTAGAGCAAAATATAGAAACTATAAATTTCAAGTACAACCAATTTTACCAAAACATCCTTTTAGCATATAACTAATCCAGGGACAGAGACAGAGATATAATTTTTTGTTCTTAAATTTACTTGCTTACTTATTGTCCTATCATTTAGCCTTAGAATTGAAAAGAACTTTCAGAAGTTGCTCTATCTAACCTCTTTCCAAATATTACACACTTCTGTCTACAACAGGCTTTTGGATGGTTTTTCTATTACATGGAATACTTTATTAAATACATCTCCCACCTTAGGAGCTTAATTTTACAACTCTATTTCATTGTGATTCGGACCTAAGTTTTTTTTTTTTTTTTTTTTTGCGGTACGCGGGCCTCTCACTGTTATGGCCTCTCCCGTTGCGGAGCACAAGCTCCGGACACGCAGGCTCAGCGGCCATGGCTCACGGGCCCAGCCGCTCCACGGCATGTGGGATCTTCCCGGACTGGGGCAGGAACCCGTGTCCCCTGCATCGGCAGGCGGACTCTCAACCACTGCGTCACCAGGGAAGCCCGGGACCTAAGTTTTAAAAAGTACTTTACTTAAGGGTCCAAAGTCTGAAGTACTGAAATTACCATCTGAAAGTCTGTTAACAAACAACAGAATGCTCCTGTTCTTTCTTCCACAGTAATTCTTGCCATAAAATAGGATTAAGTGAATATTTGTTTAATGAATGAAAGTGTGAAAAGAGCTTTCAGATTCTCACATTTCTTTTCAAGTTAGACACTGTTCCTTCAATTGTTGCATAAGTGGCATTTTGTTATATAGGAGATGCAGAAAAATTCAGCTATTTAGACACTCTAAAATCAAAGATAAAAATCTATGATTAACTCTGACCTTTCTTATGGTATGTATAGCCAATCTTTCTGGGAGTTTCAAGTATCACATTATTTCCCCAAATTTCATTTCCTGCTGCTGCTATGAAAAGTGCCTTTCACCAGAAACATTCAAACAGAAGTTACATGTTCATTTGCCAGGAACTACAGAAAGGATTCTAGCTCTATCACAGTGGCTGAATGAGATGAGAGCACCTCAAAGTCTAACACTAATAGCGTGTTTTCTATGTAGTCTAAATTTCAATTTATGAATTTTCTCTTCCAACTCTAATTCAGTACTAAATCATACATTCCATGGCTTAATAATTTAATTACTATAACTACTGTTGCTGAATTTTTTTTTTTTTTTTGAGAGAAAGGGGGCAAGACTCCATGAGATGGGAATTAAAAAGTATTTTCTCCTGAATTAACAGTCATCACTGTGACAAGCTGGAATTACTAGTTTGGAGGCAGTGGCTTTATAAATAAAAGGGGCAAATGAAATACTAGTAGTCCTTTCTGATTCTCTCAGAGATCCAAAGAACTATGAACGGAGTGATTTGCACATTATTAAATTTTTTCCAAATGTGTGACTCACATTTATATTTAACAACCAAAAATCACCTTTTAAAATTTTAAAGCCAGATGGAAAATGCTTAGGAAAAAAAAATCACAACATGCAATGAATCAGTTTTTAAATGCTAGTTTGTTTTTACAAAGTAGGATATGGAGAAATGAAACAATGTTTCAGACTAAAAAATAAGCATATATAGTAAAAACCACAAAATATGCAACTGAAAGGTGAATACTCGAAGTTTCTTATTAAAGATATGTTATAAAAATGTAGTATAAATAGCCTCGGAAGACTTCCTTTATTCAACCTTACATTTATTTACGTCATCCTATACTCAATGCCCTTATCCTATTTCCTATTACAGGCATACCTCAGAGATATTGCAGATACGGTTCCAGACCACCGCAATAAAGCAAATATCGCAATAAAGGGAGTTACATGAATTTCCTGTGGTTTCCCAGTGCATATAAAAGTTATGTTTACACTATACTGTAGTCCATTAAATGTACAATAGCATTATGTCTAAAAAAACAATGTACATACCTTAATTTAAAAATACTTTATTGCTAAAAAATGCTAACCATTGTTTGAGCCCTCAGTGAGGTTGTAATCTTTTTCCTGGTGGAGGGTCTTGCTCAATGTTGGTGGCTGATGACTGATCAGAATGGTGGTTGCTGAAGGTTGAGGTGGCTCTGGCACTTTCTTAAAATAACACAACAATGAAGTTTGCTGCATTGATTGACTCTTTCCTTTCATGAATGACATCTCTGTGGGACGCAATGCCATTTGACACCATTTTACTCACAGTAAAACTTCTTTCAAAATTGGGAGTCAATTCTCACAAACTCTGCTGCTACTTTGTCAGCTAAAGCTTATGTAATATTCTAAATCCTTTGTGGTCATTTTAACAATCTTCATAGCATCTCAGCCACAAGTAGATTCCACTTCAAGAAACCACTTTCTTTGCTCATCCACAAGAAGCAACTCCTCATCCATTAAACTTTAATCATGAGATTTCAGCAATTAAGTCACATCTTCAGGCTTTACTTCCAATTCTAGTTCTCTTGCTATTTCTACCACATCTGCAGTTACTTCCTCCACTGGAGTCTCGTACCCCTCACAAGTCATCCATGAGAACTGGAATCAACTTCTTCCAACTTTTGTGAATGTTGATATTTTGACCTCTTCCCATGAATCATGAATGTTCTTAATGGCATCTAGAATGGTGAAACATTTCAGAAAGTTTTCAATTTGCTTTGTCCAGATCCATCAGAGGAGTTACTATCTATGGAAGCTAGAGTCTCATGAAATGTATTTCTTAAATTAATAAGACTCGAATGCTGAGATGACTCCTTGATCCATGGGCTGCAGAATGGATGTTGTGCTAGCAGGCATGAAAATAACATTAGTTTTGTTGTACATCTCCATCAGAGCTCCTGGATGACCAGATGTGCTGTCAATGAGCAGTAATATTTTGAAAGGAATCTTTTTCTGAGAAGCAGATCTCAACAGTGGGCTTAAAGTATTCAATAAACCATGTTATAAACAAACATGTTTGTCATCCAGGTTTGTTATTCCATTTATAGAGCACAGGCAGAGTTGAGTTTGCATAACTCTTAAAGGCCCTAGGATTTTCAGAATGGTCAATGAGCACTGGCTTCAACCTAAATTCACCACCTGTATTAGTTCCTAGCAAGACAGCCAGCCTGTCCTTTGAAGCTCTGAAGCCAGGCATTGACTCTCCTCTCCAGCCATGAAAGTCCTAGGTGGCATCTTCTTCCAATACAAGACTGTTTTGTCTACACTGAACATCTTTTGTTTAGCACAGCCACCTTCATTTTTTATTTTAGTTAGATCTTCTGGATAACTTGCTGCAGTTTCTACATCAGCACTTGCAGCTTTGCCTTGTACTTTTATGTTATGGAGATAGCTTCTTTCCTTAAATCTCATAAACCAATCTCTGCTAGCTTCAAATTTTTCTTGTGCAGCTTTCTCACCTCTCTCAGCCTTCGGAGAATTGAAGAGTGTTAGGGCCTTGCTCTGGATTAGGCTTTGGCTTAAGGGAATGCTCTGACTGGTTTGATCCTCTACCCAGACCATTAAAACTTTCTCCATCTCAGCAATAAGGTTATTTAGCTTTCTTAACATTCAAGTGTTCACTGGGGTATAGCACTTTTCATTTCCTTCAAGAACTTTTCCTTTGCTAGGTGGCTATATGGGACAAGAAGCCTAGCTTTTGGCCTATCCTGGCTTTTGACATGGCTTCCTCACTAAGCTTAAGCATTTCTAGCTTTTTTTTTTTCTTTTTTGCGGTACGTGGGCCTCTCACTGCTGTGGCCTCTCCCGTTGTGGAGCACAGGCTCCGGACGCGCAGGCTCAGCGGCCATGGCTCACAGGCCTAGCCGCTCCGCGGCATGTGGGATCTTCCCGGACCAGGGCACGAACCCATGTCCCCCTGCATCGGCAGGCAGACTCTCAACCACTGCGCCATCAAGGAAGCCCGCATTTCTAGCTTTTGATTAAAGTGAAAGACATGTGACTGTTCTTTTCACTTGAACACTTAAGAGGCCATTGTAGAGTTATTAACTGGCCTCATTTCAATGTTGTTGTGTCTCAGAAAATAGGGAGGCCCAAGGAGAGGGGAACTGCCAGTCCTGCCAAAACATACATTTATTGATTACACTGTCTTACATGGGCGCGGTTCCTACTGCCCTCAAACAATTACAATAGTAACTTCAAAAATCACCAATCAGAGATCACCAGAACACATACAATAATAATAAAAAAGTTTCAAATATTGTGATAATTAACAAAATGTGACAGAGACACAAAGTAAAATGCTGCTGGAAAAATGGCACTGACAGACTTGTTCAGTGTGTGGTTGCCACACATTCAATTTGTAAAACAGGCAATATCTGAGAAGCGCAATAAAGCGAGGTGCAATAAAACGAGGTATGCCTATAGCCTTTCTTCCAATCAACAATCTCTCCATATTTTCTTTCATTCCAACACTCTTCCAGAGTATGTGTAATTCTAGCTTTCCTTTCACCATTCCTATCTGTCTCCTACGACTGCCATCTAGCTTATTAGTTCTGATGCAGATACAGTCTTGCCCTGCATACCTACCTTTGATTTCCTGAAAGGAAATTTCCCTGGATTCACTTTGGGAAATGGATAGTAACTATGCAATTGCTTTAAAAACACAACTTACACACAAATATAAAGAATCAACAAAGTAATACTATTAAAAAATAAAACTAAGAAATGGAATGGCAAGCTTCATGGAGGTACTGTCAATAAATGTGGCAATATTCTTGAATACAAGTAACCAATTAAATAAACTAGACCTTCCTGGGTTCTCTGAACTATTCCCTTCTGACTGTTTTAATCTTGAGAGGGAAGCAAGTACTTGGGCTTGCCTGATTCAGTAAGCTTCAGACCAGAACAATGCTCCTAACTTAAAGGTTCTTCTTGACTACAGAAAAATCATATCTGTGTTGGACATCACATTTTTATGGGTTTTCTAATGCTTACTATAAATAGAATTTTCCTTAATAGTAATACTTATTATAAACCTTTTTCTATTGCTAAGGCAACAGAAGTGTTAAATCAATTACTACATAACCATGAATATAGTCACCATCGATTCTAAAATTAATACCTGGTATAATTATTTATACATGTACTACATGTTGAGAAGCTCTGCAGATATTTTTATTTATTATTTGATTAATGAAGACTCCTTTCACATCTATTCTATGATTTTTTTAAATAAAAAAATTCCTAAAGCTCTTTCATTGAATGAACTAATAAAGTCTGAAATATCTAGCAAACCACATATTAAGCTTTGCCTAATTCCCAAGGAATTTAATTACATATTAAACTGCAAGAATGTTAACATCCGTTTAGTTTCCTTTTCGTTCTTGGCTTCATTCAAGGTATCAACACGGCATTAACAGATGACAAGCTAGCTTGTTAAAGGACACACCTGACTTTAATTACATGTGAAACAAGTTCTAATATGGGACACATTAAAAAAATATATATATATACTATGAAATTCAATTATTAAAAACCTCACCACTTTGTACATATCTGTTCTGCATACTTTTCTCCCTGAAAACGTTAGGACTCCTCGCCAGGATGGCCTGCAACAAGACTGGTATGTCGCCTTCTGGATCATCACTGCCAAGGTTATCTTTCAACTCTCTGGCATTGAAAAAATAAATACAAAACATTAAAACAGTGATGGATGATTAAGAATTCACCAGTGAAATTCAGAAAATGCTGAGGCAGAAAATCAAGAAGACTTATGGTATAAAAATAAATTACACAAGCATGTCTAACAGTTTCGTGGATTTTTGAAGACGCTAATCCTAGAAGAAAGAGAATTATCAAAAAAATGATAGAGGGGAGTTCTTCTACGGACTTCTTCCCCCCCCCATTTTATTTTAAACAGAAAAAAAAAAAAGAACCCCAAACATTATTTTATGGAATTTTAAGTTTATTTAAGAATGTTCATATTAGTTTCAAAGGAGAAAATAGTGTCTATTCTAAACTATTCAAAATAATGGAAGGGTAGAAGTGATAATTATGCACAGAAGTTGATATTTGGGCTTGGAATATATTTTCTCCCTTACATCTGAATGTGAGTGGATCTGTCTTTTTGAGCATGTCCTCTGAATGAAATAATGTTGGCACATTGGTTAAGACAAGACCCAAGGTTACATAATTTTCCCCTCTTTATTCTCTTCTCAAATAAAGCCATCAGGGGAAAAAACCCAAGCAAGTGGTTAAGAATAGCTGCAATTAGGAAGTAGCAAATTAAGTTCACAACTATGGAAGGTAAATGATAAAAAAATTAAATATAGGCAGTATTTTAAATCTTATATTCTACACGTCACTGTTCCACTCATTAAATCTAGTACGATTCATAAAGATGGTATCCACTGATAAAATTAATTTCTGGGGGCAATGTTAAAGCAGCTCTCCATATAGTAAATCATAACTATACATGCGCTATTTCCCTTATCTCTTTAAATATGTGGTGAAAACTTTTGATTAAGGATGTACATGTATAAGAAGTGATATAATATTTAGACACTGTTGAATTTCTGGAGTGACATAACCAATCATTTCTCAGTTTCTCCATCAGAAAATTCACATTTAGTATTTCACCTAAATTCATCAGCTTTAAAAATGGCCCTGAAGTATGTGCTACAGCTAATGGCAGAGACCTCTCCATTATAATGTGCTTTATCCTCATTCCCCTAAATAATGAACTTTAAGTTAACCAACAGTAAAAGAATGGAAGGACACATGAGTACCGCTGAGTAGTGGCTTCTGAACTTTTTTACATTTTTGTGTTGAGATATTACAAGTATTTACTGCTTTTGTAGTAAAAAGTAAATTTTAAAAAGTCTACTCGTGCAAAAGTTCTGTAAATAGGCTACGTAATTTAAGTGCATATTATTTGAAAAGTCTATTGTGTGAAAATACACACGTATGTTCAGATTGTATGATAAATTCTAGAAAAAAATTAGTCCCAAATTCTGTAGTAGCCTTGAAGTTAATCTTTGAGTTCCTGTTATACTTTACATGAAAAGCATATAAGCCTACTCCAAATAAAGCCAGCATTAAAGTCCCTAGTGCCTGGGAATTCTAACTACTCCAGCAATTCCAGGAAAAAGAGAGCTAACTTCGTGAGCAACATTAGACCTCTGCACACATCCGTCTTGATGAATCCCATGATTATTATAAGAATCGAAAAGATCCTCATAGAATCACATGGTCAGAACTACTGTCTCAAAATAACTATGGCCTATTTAAAGCTCATTAATATCTCATCACAGGCTATATTCTCACTTGGATATTCAAATAATTTAAAATAAACTATGTATTAAAATTTTTTGAAATGAAAGTAAAACCAGGAATACTGATTCTCTTAGTAAGACCAAAACTTTTCATTTTATTTCAGATTGTACTTACATGTGATCTGTTGATACCTGGTTGAGGCTATGGACAAGCTGTGAAACCAAATTATCATCCCTACAGGCCAAAAGGCAGTTCACCTCTTCTGCTATTCGTGCATTAAAGAGAAGGCTCTTTGTAGTTGTAGCAGGTAAAGGGGATGGAAGAGGCAGCTGGTTCAGGACTATTGGGAATAAAATCATATTATTAGAAACTGAGTGACAGAAAGAAATCTCTTTAGTGTTTAAATGTATTTGGGGATTAAAAATAAGTTATAAATATAAATGTGACAAATTTATTAAAAGGCATTCCGTCTCTCCCCCAACAAACCCCAAACAACTCTATTAAAACTCCCCAAACGTCCCTTGGACCATAATAGATTATACTACTCTCTAAGAATAAAACTCTGTGCTAACTTTTCATGTCTTAAATCTTTATTAATTTAATAAGTGAGTAAAAAAAGTAGGGTTAAAAACTAAGTAATTTCCAAGAACTGAGACTGTATTATTTCTGTTATAAGATTTATCAGAATCAAATAAATAAACCAAGTAACAATACCTGACTCTTCACCAGATAGACAAGTAATGTGTGTTTTTAAAAGCTTAAATAAATACAAAAATAAAGAGTTCACTTTGGTAGCAGAATAATGTCCACAGAATAGGATTCTGAAGGAAGAAAAATATCTAAGGAATTTTGCTTTAAGTTATAAATTACTAAATAGTCTCTCTTCATTTTATTCTGACAGCAAACAAAAGGGCATAAACGTTTTACAGTAGTTTAAATTCAGTTATTTAATGTCTTCATATAAATGAAATTTGTTCATTTGTCTAAACTAATAGTTAAAGTTAACTACAGTGTCTTTGTTTTTGGTTTAATTTCTAATCACCTATATAGTATAACTATCATGCCACTCAGCCACAATGGGTAATAACACGGTTTCTATTAATAAAAACACTGGAAACAAATTATTACTTAATAAGTAGGGCTTATTGGGCAAATTTTTAAAATGAGGTACAGCTGAGATAATGGGCAGACACCGCACCCCCCCCCAGCAAAGAAATTCCTGGTAGTATATTTGATTCTGTACTCCTACATATTATATGAATTTATGCCTTACCTATAACAAAGTGATAACCAAAACTAAAGACTGTTTCAAAAGCTTTCTTACCTGAGTTATTCTAACCCTACTGGCTACTTTCTTGTTATGTCAGATTTTATAAACTAGCCCTGCTGCAAAGCTGTAGGCTGTTACCTATTTTACCCCCACTTAAACTAGCTGGAAATTAATAACAGAAAAAAATAGTATTTTGGGGAAAACAGATGAAAACATTTCTTGAAGTTATTTTCTTATAGCTCCTTTTATGAAGCCCCATATCTTGCATAATGCTTGCTATACAAAGAAAAGTATGTCATCTCCTCACAGTCTACCCTCCCCTCTCATATCTCTTTTTCCCTTTATTCAGGTAGGATAAAGACTAACATTGTGAGGAGCTTTTTGCACCATTACCCAGGGACTGAGAATCAGAGTTGCCTACCAAAAGAATGAGTCCCTAAAATATTATGCTACACTAATTAAATCTCAAGAGAATGAAGATGTTCTTAAACTTAAGTGTTCAGGGTAAAATAGGCTCTTGACATCTATGACAAACTCCAAAAGATTACTAAACATGACATCCAAAATATACGTCACTAAGAAATCAGATTATGTTGGGCTATCAAATTTTCTTCTTTGAAGGGCAGTTTCACTTACCATTTCCATAAACGCTTTTTTAAAAGTCTGTAATAGTTCCTATATGCAAACCCATGCTTCTCTGGTTTTGATTTTTCTTAATGCTTTGTTTCATCTTCTTTGATCCTTACTTTTGCATTTATCCCTTTATCATATAAGACCTTTAAACAAACACACACTACCATTTCTTAATGGGTCCTTAGCATGAAACAGAAATTAAGGTCTTATCTATTATTAGTTGACTACACTAATTCTGTTACTTTCACATTTATGCCAATAAACCAAAGAAAATAATGTTGTGTGTCATTCAAAATCTAAAATCTTTACACATTTTGTTATTTATGACGCTGCAAATAATTAATGTTATAGTCTCTTTAAAAATCAATGTCAGAGTAGAACATAAATTAGATAAAATAACCAAACTTACGGTCTGTGAGACTAGCAATCCCCGCAAGAGTAGTGATGGGGACATGGGGCATATCCCCATTCATCCTGAAGTTCTGGAATGGTGTTGCCTATGAAAGTACTTAGTTCAGGTGCCAGCTGTCATTACTTCCCATTTCCCAAACACTGCAACAAAAAACAGACAATTATTTGTAACAATATGTCGAATATATTACTACTAGGGAAGTGCTTAAAAAATAAACTTTTCTGCTTTTCTTGTTTGCTCAAGCTATATAACAATAATAGCCATCATGCATACACCACTTACTGTATGTTACACACTGCAAAGTGCTTTGTATACAATAACTCATTTAGTCCTCACAACAACCAACTAAAGTAGGTACTATTATTTTCTGCATTTTACTGATGAGGAAATTAATTTACATGAAGTTTCAAGTAATTTGTGGAGCAAAGATTAGAACCCAAGCAATCTGGCTCAAGAGTCCGTGTAACTAGTAGGCTATATTTCCAGACAGGGATACTCAATTTTGACAAGCACTATTTTCTTTTCCACATCATAAATACATAAAAATTTAGCTTCAACTTGCCTTTCTAGTAAATAATGTGCACATTATTAAAAGATTTGTCTTATTAAATAGCTTCATAAAATAAATGGCAAACAAAAGAAGTCTGCTCTACATCAATTATCTAAGACATAGTGCTAAAATAGAAAACTGAATTGTAATTTTTAAACAGTTTAAATGTTTTTGTTTTTTGAGGTTATACCTGCTAGTCATTAACTTTTAAGAGAACCTCTAAGTTTTTTGAATTAAAAACTTCAAAACAGTGTAATGATATAATAACTCCCCTTACTCCTATATCTTAATGCAACTTTACAATTTAAGTTGTTTTCATTAAAAAAGTAGAAGTATATAAGTAGTTAAAATTAAGAACTTTCTTTTTCCTCACTTTTATTATAAATGAGATATACTGAGAAACTTCCTAAAACATATATGTATGGTTTAACAGTTAAAAAGCATCCATGGAACCACTCTAGCAATCTAGCTCCTTCTAAAGATAACAACTATCCTGTCTTTTTATCAACAGTAATCATTTCCTTTTCTTTTTATTCCTTTAATGACTTTTATATGTACATTCTTTTTTAGTAGCTGGCTAAGGAAAAAACACTGTTTTCCTTTGATGAATGACTGACACAAAACTTGCTAGTAGAAGCCCACTATAGGGAAAAGGCACAGGAAATAGTATAGGAAAGATACAATTACTACTGGCTATCCTCTATTTTTCCTTTTGCTACACGACGGACTTTACACTTTGAAGTAATTAATTTGATTATTTAATAATCACTAAAGAAGTTTAAAGAAGCACTGCATATTTAACAGTTGCATCAAGCACTTTAAAAAATCAGTCAGAATTTAAAAGCTGACAGAGTCATCAAAACACAGTACAGTTTTTCTAAGTTTAGGTTAATAAGAAAGTTCCATTTTATGATTAGTAATTGATGGGGGAAAAAAAATCACTGAATGCAAATTATGTATGGAACAGCACAAAACCTCCTGTTATTCATACATGACTCACTATTGAACATGTAAATTGCCATATTCATTCAAGCAGATTAAGTAACAAGTGACCATGTTTAAGTATTTAATTCAGAGGATAGGAACCCATAAAGAACAATATGCTAGGGGATTCTATTGTGGGCTATTTGACTTTATTCTATTTTCCTGAATTTCAGAAGAGTAACATGTAAAGTAGACCCAACCCTAGGCTGGAGGTTTTTTTAGCCTAAAAAGATTTACATATTAAGTTACCACGTGTGAATTGGAAGATTAATAAATCTAACCATAATATTTTTCTCAGTTGATATAATAAAGGCATCTAAACACTCTGATGTCAACTCAAAACTGGGAGTAAGCGGGGGAAAAAGCAGGGAGCAACAGTGCTTGCCTGGTGCTTTAACTATGAATTAAGTATCTGGCTACTGACAAATATTTACACCATACTGCTGAACTGTGACAACTTCATGTAATCGAAGATTTTGAAGAACAGAAGACTTTGGTAGAAACAGACTTATAATTGTAGCTAAGGTCATAGATCTTAATGAATATGAGTAATCTATAGAAATGTTGCTGCCTTATGCTAGAAGGTGACCAAAGACCATCAAGAAACAACATTCCTAGAACTCTAAAAGTGAATATACACACTCCTAATTAGACATGGCATTTCTGGCTCTGGATTGGGTAGTGTTTGGTTCACCTGCCTCTGTGAAAGTACACTGTCTTTCATGAAACTACCAAAACTGAAGCTGAAAGTCATTATCTCTGGGGAAGAATGTGTCCAGAATGAAATGGTAACCAAATGGTAAAGGTTATAATGAGTGCTTTAGAACTGTCGCTTAAGGCAGTGCTTTATTTAAAATCTGTGAATGGTGACTGATAATAGATTGTAAGATAAATTTAGTGGGTTGAGAGCAATACTGAGAGAGATGGAGAGAATAGAACTGTAAGGCTACACTGCACATTGCTTTGAGAGTCTAGGTAACATGTCTTTCTAATGATGGGTCACCAAATCAAAGCAGTTTGAAAGTTGCTGATTTAAAGAAATGGAGGCGTAAAGAAAGTAGCCCACTGCGTAAGTGGTAATGAGAATGAAATAAAATAATGCATGTAAATCACTTGACATACTACCTGGCACATAGTAAGTGATCCAGAAAGTTAACAATGTTACTGCTAACTGGAAAAACACTTCAGGAGGAGCAGAGGGGAAACACAGGTGCATAAGGGGAAAGGGGTCTTTCAATACAAGACACCTACAATTACTAATCGTTAATTAGTGGAAGATATTTTGGTAAATTTCCATTTCAGCCCATTATAATGAGTCTGAAGGGAACTTCTAAGCACTTGCCAAGATTTTTAAAGACCCTAGTCCTTCACTCATTTAATTTCACTTCAAAATTTATGATTTCCTAATGTAAATGATAGAAATGAAAATAAAACAGTATTGGTAAAAGTTATAATAATAATATTCAAATTGAAATGGATTTGGAATAAAAGGCAATCTCATAATCTGATGGTAGATAAACTTTCCTGGACGGCCACTTTGTACCCCACAGTCCCAAAGTGTGTATAATCTGTCTCAACAATTGCACTTTTTTAGTAGTGAAAAACTGGTAGAAATGATAACTAACATTTATTGAGGACCTACTATATAATAAAAACTGGTAATAAACACATCAAATGTACTCTCATTCAATTCTTATATAAACCTGAGGTACTAATATTCCAGTTTTATTTAATGAGGAAACTTCTTGATTTGTCACATTATCTCAGAAATCTTTCATAAATGCAGATATGTCTCCTTCTTTTTCTAATATTATTTTATAGCTCGACTGAAATATCAAATTTAAATGAATATTATTCAGTAAACTATATCATGTAAATATAAAGTAAGGCGACTATGGCTTTATGGAATCAGATTCCTTACTTGATAATTTATAACCATGTCTATTTTGAACTTGGTTCACATTTTATGGTACTTCAAGTACTCTTACTTTCTTCTTGATCGGACTATAGAGCAGTAAGCAAAACTCACGTTGAAGAAAATCAGTCTTTGATAAAAGATTATAAAGAATAAGTTAACACCCTCATACTTTTTATGCTGAGTTAATAACTTCTAAAAATTGGCATAATATAATAACATTTTATTAAATATTGTCAAGCACAAACCCCTTATTTCCTCCATTTCTGAGCATATCATCGATGAGATAAATGTATGCTAAATATAAGATATCAATTTGGTAACTTTTCCCATAATAGCCATTCAGTCTGCCTTAAATTAATAAGTGAAATTCCATTAAATTGTACTTTGTATTGTTCTCCAGAAAATATGTGTCACCTTTTTTTGGACCTAACTAAAGCATTTTCCTTTTACCTGATAGTTAAAATAGTCTCAAAATGTCATACTAGGTTAGATCAATAGCTCATCCAAACCCACACAGCTAGCTACTCCTTGAGTTATAAATGGTAGCCAAAAGAACACACTGTGCTTTTATAGTATTGAGCCCTTCATGACGATGCATCCAAAATACGTATTCTGTGTCACTGTGTCAGACACTATGCTAGCCAAGCAAAGTACAATGGTTAACAAGATGGCAACAGTCTCTATCGTTCGAAATTTGAGTCTGGCTATGGGAATGTTATAAAGGGAGTGTATCTTCCAGGAGGAGAAAAGGAAAAACAATAATTGAATTAAAACCTGAACCATTTGTGACAACATGGACCTTGAAGGCATTATGGTAAGTGAAATCAGTCAGAGAAAGACAAATACTGTATGATCTCACTTATATGTGGAATCTAAACACACACACGCATGCGTGCGCACGCAAACACACAACAAAACTCAGAAAAAGAGATAAGAGTTGTAGTAAACAGACACGGGCGTGGGGGAGTGGCTCGTGAGATTGGAGGAAGGTGGTCAAAAGGTTCACATTTACAGTTATAATTAGCAGGGATGTAATGTACAACATGATGACTATAGCTAATACTGTTGTATGATATATAGGAAAGTTGTTAAGAGAATAAATCTAAATCCTAAGAGGTACAAGGAGAAAAAAATTTTTCCCCTTTTTTCTTCCTGTTTTTAAATTGTATCTACATGAGAAGACGGATGTTAGCTTCTCATATAGATACTGCAAACTGAAAATAATATCAATGTGTACAGTTCAAGCCCATTTTTGCTTAAAATACATGTTTATACAAATGATAGGCATGAAAAAAGGTTCTTTAAGAATATATTTTTTAACCATTAGCAATGGTTAGGATGTATTCTGGTATTTTGGGGAATTCCTATTTTTGTAATATTTATATCTGTGTTGCTTGGATTTAAAAAAAAACTATTAGACAATTATTTTATAAATCAGAACAACAATGATATAGAATATGTATTGAAATGAAAAACATTAAATGAGCCTTCTAATAGGTGCTGCTATATGTACACAGATTTCTGTGGTATATTTGTATAATTATCTATGAAACCTATGTTAAGAATCTACTGTATGAAGACCCGGTGCTAGGTGTTAAAGACTAATATAATATGCAGGGTACATTAATAAGCACTTTGGCCAGAGCATAAGGCCAGAAAGATGAATTAGACCCTGCAAAAGTATTTGTTATGAAATGTTGATTTCTTTTTTTTTTTTTGGTGGTACGCGGGCCTCTCACTGCTGTGGCCTCTCCCGTTGCGGAGCACAGGCTCCGGACGCGCAGGCTCAGCGGCCATGGCTCACAGGCCCAGCCGCTCCGCGGCATGTGGGATCCTCCCGGACCGGGGCACGAACCCGTGTCCCCCGCATCGGCAGGCGGACTCTCAACCACTGCGCCACCAGGGAAGCCCTGATTTTTTTTTTTAATACCCTTGATATAAATGAACTTAGTAAGACTAAAATAAGAGTGATAAGGAAGATGGGGTGGTAGAGAATGAAAATAGAGGCAGTAAGTTGTTGGAAGGATACTGCAATATTGAAATATAATGATGGTCTGATTTTGGATTCATTCAGATTAAAATGCCAAAGTAACATCCAGTTGTAGGAGATGTCTAAAGTAGGAACTTGGAAATTCTGGAATCGACAAAAGAGGTCAGATATACAGTTATAAATATGGAAGTGATCCATAGAAGACTGGTAACAGTTAAATTATAATAACAGATGAGACAGGCAAGAGACCAGGTAACTTTTGTAGTAGAAATTTTTTTAGCACTTCTTACATGCCAGACATTAACACATACATTTCCTTAATTACCAAAGTCAGAGGATTGTGAAGATGATCTCTATCTCAGAGATGCAAAAATAAGGCTAAAAGCCTAAATGTTTTGCCTGTGGCTACACAGCACACAGCAGAGCTGATATGTGAACTCAGGTGTTTCTAACCAAACCTTACATTCTCAAGCATATCTGAAGGGCATAAAACTGGGAAATATCTACATTGCTAGGACAGAAAAGACAAACCAATAAAAGGTAAAGGAAATGTTCCTCAGTGAAGCTAAATGTTTGTTGAAGGTCTCACAGCTTGTAAGTGACCTAGTCAAGACTACAAATGTTTGGATTTCTAGTTCAGTATTCTTTATACTACATTGTCTTACATGATTATAACATTATTTTGAATAAACCAACATTTTATATGTGTGGACTATTTAGCTAATTAGCACTTTTCTTCCTTAGTAATGTTAATTTCTTTTTTTCCTTCTTTTTTCTTTGGTGAGGCAGGAGGCTCCCTCCCGAGAGGGCTTAAAACTAGTACAGTTTTATTGTCTCAGTTTATATTACATTTAATAGAATAAGCTATCTCAAATTCTTTTGGGAAATAGGTGGCATGTAAATCCTACGTAGCTAGATAAGTAAATAAATAAATACATGTTGTACTATTTACTATTTTAAATAGGTAACAGCGACCCCCTAGAGTGGCACCTCTCCAGCAGAATCCTTTCACTTTATCAAGCTACCTCCAGATTCCTTTTTGCTGCCTACTATTTAAGAATGAATTTTTCATTCTGTTTAAAGACACTTCCAAAAGACCTTCTTCAAATCCTAGCTCAAAAACAGTTCCCAATCAGCTGTCTGTAAAAATTTTCACTTCTTTAAAACATTTCTCCCTTTCTATAGTTCTAAATTATTTCCATTAAATAAGAAAAATGCAAAATAAAACAAAGCTCTAAAGCTCTCTCTAAACACATGCTTTGCTTTTGGAATCCTGAGCTCTCTGCAGCCACCATGCTAGATACCAATAACGCGTATTCAGCAATGTTGTTATAGCTTAATATATTTAGTATGTAATAGGAAGATATATTTACATTACTGAGTACTATTATGAAGAGAAAGAGGGCTTCCCTGGTGGCGCAGTGGTTGAGAGTCCGCCTGCCGATGCAGGGGACACGATTTCGTGCCCCGGTCCGGGAAGATCCCACGTGCCGCGGAGCGGCTGGGCCCGTGAGCCATGGCCGCTGAGCCTGCGCGTCCGGAGCCTGTGCTCCGCAACGGTAGAGGCCGCAACAGTGAGAGGCCCGCGTACCGCAAAAAAAAAAAAAAAAAAAAAAAAAAAGAGAGAGAAAGAGAAGTCACTAAGAAGTAAATCTGGTTGAGATTTAGGGTGTCTCAAAAGCACTTTATAGAATATGTGTATGTTCACTGAGAAGTAAAACAATTAGTATAACTTTATATATTTCTCTAATCAGTCTTGTTCTTATCAATTTATTTCACATGCATTTTTATTTGAACTGACTTTAACAAAAGTTCATATTACCTTAAAAGGTCCCCCTTGATTATGACAGTTAAACTGACTTACAGAGGTGCAGAGTAGTTACATGATGTCTAATGATAACAAAATACACAAAACTGCAAGCTTCATCAGGAGAAAAATAGTCCTGAGCCCTGGAATTTGTTTTGTTTTTTTTTTTAAAACATAGAGGCCATGGAGGAAATTTCCAAGTGCTACTACGAGTTATTTGGGTTACTAGTACACCTTCACATCGAAAATTTTATTTCTCATTCTTTTCCACTGCAAAAGAAAGAGCCTATCTCAATATAGTTTAAGACTGATTCTTATAACACAAGATGATTTCCTATACAATGGTATTAGAAATGCAAAAATCAAACAATGGTCATTTTATTTCTTTCTAAATGAGGCTGAGGTCTTAAAGAACTATAACATTTGGATGTAGGTCTAACCTACAACTTTTGACCATTACACACTTGATGATACACAATTAATTTAATCTAAATTATGAGAGAAAATGCTTTTATGTAAAATTACTGAAGAGTCCACAAGAGGGCACACTTTCAACTACTGTAAAAATTTTTAATTCACTTTTTTTTTCTAGTGCATCAAATATATTGGCCAGATTCTTCTGAATTGATCATTCAACACCACTAGAAAGCAAGAGATCCTGAAGTCTGTAATTCTTTTTGTTTAAACAAGCAAATTTTTTGGATGCATATAAAATATAAGAAAAGCCTGAATACATGAAGACTTCTACATTAATATTAAATGATAAAAGTATGTAATAGTCTTATTAGCCATCTTGGTCCTGTTAGCTACTTGGAATTTGGCTGCCCTAAGAATCTTTTCAAAAAAACTCTGGCTACTTGGAAATTTTTTTTTTTTTATTACCGCAATAAGTGTAGTGAACATCTATCATCTCATACAGATACAAAGAAAAAAAAAATTTTCCCTGTGATGAAAACTCTTAGGATCTACTCCCTTAACAACTTTCATATATAACATACAGCAGTGTTAATCATGTTTATTGTGTTGCACGTTACATCTTTAGTACTTATTTATCTTGCAACTGGAAGTTTGCACCTTTTGACCACCTTCATTCAGTTTCCTACCTCCCAACCCCCGCCTCTGATAACCACAAATCTGATCTCTTTCTCTACGAGTTTGTTTTTGAAGTATAATTGACCCATAACACTATGTTATTAGTTCCTGGTACACAACATAATGATTTGATATTTCTATACATTTCAAATGACCACCACAGGAAATCTAGTTACCATCTGTCACCATACAAAGATCTTACATTATTATTCACTATATCCCCCACACTGTACATTTCATCACTGTGACTCATCTATTTGGTAACTGGAAGTTTGTACTTCTTAATCTTCCTCATCTATTTCACTCATCCCCTCACCTCTCTCCCCTCTGGCAACTACCTGTTTGTTCTCTGTATCTGTATCTCTGTTTTTGTTTTCTTATGTTTGTTCGTGTTTTATTTTTTAGATTCCACATATAAATGAAATCATATGGTATCTGTCTGACTTGTTTCACTTAGCATAATACCCTCTAGGTCCATCCATGTTGTCGCAAATGACATCAGCCATAAAAAATGTGTGTGTGTGTGTATATACACACACACACACATAACCACATCTTCTTTATCCATTCACTTATCGATGCGCACTTAGGTTGCTTCCATACACTGTAAATAATGTTATGAACATAGGGTGCATGTATCTTTTCAAATTAGTATTTTTGTTTTCTTCAGAAAAATACCTAGAAGTGGAATTGTTGAATTGTATGGTACTTCTATTTTTAATTTTTTGAGGAACCTCTGTACTGTTTTCCACAGTGGCTGCACATTCCCACCAATAGTGCATGAGAGTTCCCTTATTTGTTGACTTTTTGATAAGTAGCCATTTTGACAGGTGTGAGGTGCTATCTCACTGTGGCTTTGATTTGCATTTCCCTCATGATTAGTGATGTCAAACATCTTTTCACATGCCTCTTGGCCATCTATAAGTCTTCGTTGGGAAAATGCCTATCCAGGTCCTCTGTCTGGTTATTTTGATCCTCATTATGTGACATATTCCCTAGGAACAATAAATTCTTTAAGACACTCAGTAGGAGAATAAATGGATATGTTTCAAGTACTTTAGGAAATTCTTCCAATTCAAGAGTTAAAGATCATTACTTAAAGTACCTAAAAGAACAATTGAGAAAGGGTATACACAGAAGATATGCAAAAAAATCATGATCATTCATGCATAATGTGCATTAATGATCCCTCTTCTGCCCTAACCCATTCAAAGATGTCACTTCCAGCAACTTTCTTCTCTCTCCTGTATCAATTTTCCCTCTTATTGGATCACTCCAATCAGCATATGAACATCTATATGTTGATAACTCCTACTACTCCCCCCCCCCAAAAAACACAAAACCCTTGACTCCTATACCCTCCATCAAACGACTACTTAATTTTGTTTCCTTTCACAGCAAAATTCCTTCAGTTGTCCATATTCATCTCTAATTCTTCTTTCTCTTGAAACCACACTGTATGTGTTTTTATTCTTATCATTCCACCAGAAGTCTTGCCACGGTTAGTAATGGCATGCATCTACATTGCTAAGCGTGATGGACAAACCTCATATCTCATCTGATTTCACTTAGCATTCAACAGAGTTGATCAATCTTCTGTTTTCCAGAACAACATATTCTTCTGGATTTTCCTCATAGGACACAGGCCACTCCTGAATCCTATTTTGGTTCCTTCTCATCTTCCTGTCCTACCTCTGCTGTTGATCTCATCTGATCTCATGATTTTTTTCATTCATTTAAAAAAGTTTTATTTATTTATTTTTGGCTGCATTGGGTCTCTGTTGCTGCCTGCAGGCTTTCTCTAGTTGCAGTGAGCGGAGACTACTCTTCATTGCGGTGCGCAGGCTCCTCATTGTGGCGGCTTCTCTTGTTGCAAAGCATGGGCTCTAGGCGCGCAGGCTTCAGTAGTTGTGGCAGGTGGGCTCATTAGTTTTGGCGCACGGGCTTGGTTCCTCCACGGCATGGGGGATCTTCCCGGCCCAGGGATCAAACCCATGTCCCCTGCATTGGCAGGTGGATTCTTAACCACTGCACCACGAGGGAAGTCCCTGATCTCATGATTTTAAAACAGCACCTGTATGCTGATGACTCTAAAATTTATGTCTCCTACTTTGACTTCTCCCCCATACACTATATTCATATATCCAACTACCTACTCAACATCTCTGCTTTGATGTCCAGTAAGTACAGGTCTAGAGTAGAGGTTGGCAATCTTATTGCTGACTTCTGAGTGCATGATTTATATGCTTTAGATAAAAGTTTTATTAGATACTATTTAAAAATATTTTATCATCATCTTTTGCTTTGCCTTTTCATCCTCTTAATATCTTTTGGAATTCTGATGAAGTCCAACTTATAAATATATGCTTTTATGATGGTGGTGGTGGGATTTGATTACAAAGAGACATATAGAATCTTTCTGGTGTGATCAAAATGTTCTATATCATGGAGAGATACTGGTTACATGAGTATATCCAAGATTTCTATTTTTCAATATATCTAAATATTACCAAATTCCAAAATACTGCAAAAGTAATAATGATAATAATTTAGCAATGGTTAGAGAATGGATGATGGTATAGATGAAATTAAAATGATAGCATGTTGATTACTATGGAAGCTGAGTGATAGACACTGGGCATTCATTAAACTCTTCTGTTTACCTTGCACATACAAAGTTTTCCATAATAAACAGCTTTTTTTTCATATGTATCTTGCCTTTTCTTTTTTTTTCTTTAATTTTTACTGGAATATAGTTGATTTAAAATGTGTTAAGTTTCAGAATTTTTTTTTAATTAAGGGAAATTTTTTGTTGGGTACAAAATATCATTGTCTCATATTTAAGTCAGAATTAAGTAAAGCCTTTTCTTTATCAGACCTATTACTGCTAAACCATGTGCCATGAAGTAAATGTCTGTGTCGCCCCCCCCCCCCCGCCAATTCGTATATTGAACCCTAATCCCCAGTGTGATGGTATTTGGAAGTGGGGCCCATGGGAGGTGATTAGGTCATGAGGGTCAAATTCTCACAAATGGGATTAATGCCATCATGAAAGAGACTTCAGAGAGCTCCTCTGTCCCTTCCGCCATATGAGGACACAGCAAGAACACGGCCATCTATGAACCAGGAAGTGGGTTCTCTCACAAGACAATGAATCTGCTGGGAACTTGACCTTGGACTGCCCAGCCTCCAGAATGGTAAGAAATAAATTTCTGTTGTTTATAAGCCGCCCAGTCTATGGTATTCTGTTATAACAGCCTAAATGGACTAAGATACCATGTTTCCCTCAGACTCTATTTCTGTAATTGGTATTTTTAAAAAAACAGTAAAAGAATTCAAGAGACCCAAATATAATTATTATATAACTAATGAATGTGGAAAAGATATTGGGGTACCTTTTCAGGGAAGATAACCTTGTAAAAAGTCAGTTAAAACCAATAACAAACAACTCCTTATTAAGAAGCTCAATATCAAAATTATTTTAAATAGTTCAATTTATAGGAAAAGAAACAATAAATGGAAAAAGCAATTTCTCATCCACATACCTACAGGAAACTTTTAAATAATTTCCACTAGGTCCCTCCCACTATGTCACTTTATAGGACATAAGTATATAAATTAAGGATGTATATTTTTGAAAAATGAACTAATCATAAAATGCAGATGTTTATAACATCAAATGCCATATCCTTTCTGTATATAAAATTAAAACAATTTTTGGTTATTTAAATTCTCTCATTATCAGTCTGACTAATGTTTCATTAGGAAAAATGGATTTTTAAATTTTAAGTGCAGTTTCTGATTTATATAATGATGAGTTACACAAAAGTAAACTTTCTATGAAAGTTTACTTAAAAAGAAAATGTAACATCAACTATATTCTAAGGTAGAAGGTTAACGGAAATACAGAATAAAATGACTTTGTGTGTTATAGAGGACTTTTATAGTTGTTTAAGAAATCTAGGTAAAATTGGTGGGGAGGAGGAAGGTGTGCAGAAAAGAGGGATGTAAAAAGATAGGTTTGGGGACTTCCCTAGTGGTCCAGTGGGTAAGACTCCATGCTCCCAATGCAGGGGGCCTGGGTTCGATCCCTGGTCGGGGAACTAGATCCTGCATGCATGCCACAACTAAGAAGTCCGCATACATGCCACAACTCAGCCAAAATAAATAAATAAATAAATTTTTAAAAAAGTTTTTTAAAAAAATAAAAAGGTTGGTTTCTCAAATAATATTTTGACACAAGTCACTATTACACATAAACACGAAAGCAAACTAAACTTAAAATGGAAATAAACACTTTCAATTTCAATCAGAATACTGAATTGCCTGGACTTGAGGAAGTAGTTTAGCTTCTCTTTACCAGTACCTGATAATATTAAGTATGCCTATCAGTAGATGATGAAATTTGTAAGTGACTCATTTCCTTTTTCTTGATGACCTGATTTCCTGATTTTTAAAACATTAAGTCTTTATGTATTCACTGTTATGCACTTAGCACCTAACACCTAGAATAGGATCTGACAGATGGTGGGTATTGAGTATAATGTGGTAAAAAAAAAAAAAAAACCAGACCTGGTTAATACCCTCATAGAGCTTAGAGAGTCCAGTAGAAGTGATATTATGCATAATCACCATGTAACATATAACTACATATTGTGATACATTTCACAACAATAATGGGTGACACTTAGCATCTAATACATGCCTGGAATTGTTCTAAGGGATTTACATATTTAATTTCATATTGATTTATATTTAGTTCATTCATATTTACATATTTTAATTCAGTTAATCCTTATCCTATCAAACAGGTACTACTATTAATTTCATTTAAGATAATAAGACCTGAGGCATATAAAGGTAAGTGACTTGCCCAAGGTCTGATTCCAGAGTGCCTGATCTTAACATTCTGGAGTCCTTGCTCTTTTCCTAAATGAAAAGAATTGGACACTTTGAGAGAAGAAAAGACTGTAACAAGTTTATATTGGAGGGTGGGCAGTAACCATGACTCATTAAGGAAGTCTCATGAATAAGAGTTAGATAGGCAAAAGGGGAAGAAGAAATGGGGACAGGGTGGGGGGTGGGTGAATAGCAAGTTAAAGTCCCTACAGAAGGCCAGAACCTAGTACAAAGGAAAAGAAGATTATGTGGCTGTACATAATGATGGACTGATACAAGATTAAGGAGAAAAGGTACATACAAATTAGATCATACCTAGCCTGATGGGCCAGGTTGAGGGGCTTTTGATTTCGATTCATGCCACTTTAAAAAAAAAAAGTAATCTACTGGCCATTTACATATCTTAGTTACTGAACACATCAACTGCAGTTGCTTAATTTTTTAATCCATTTCTCCGTTTTCAAACAGACTCTACTTAGTCTTTATTAACTTGAATTCAAATCACTGTAGATAGGGAAATCTGTAGATTTGGGATTCAGGTGATGCGTTTTTGGTAGGTATACCAAAGGTTCTTAGTGCATTGTATCAGGAAGCACCTGATACCAGTCTGTTTTGCTAATTTGGTGATGTTAACTTTGGTCACTTTAATGTGGTGTGGGACATGTTCTCCACTATAAAGTTACCCCTTGCAGTTAGTTAATAAGTAATTTGCGGAGAGAGACTTTGAGAGAGGCTATTAAATATCTGATTCCCATTGAACTTTTACTCCTGAATTTTAACACCATTAATGATTTTATATTTATTTGTTGACATTCTACTGTAATGGAACATCCTTTCCTCCCTATTCATTCATTCATTCATATCAGTATGGACTGGGAACTTCTTTTTTATTGAATGGGTTACAATCTATTATTATTCATTTATTTTGATGCTCAAATTGTCCCAGATTTGGACAGTGGCAGCTCCTTCAAGCTGACTTCCTTGTCCTTCCGTTATGCTCTATCATTCTTTAAGAGATTCCTTACTTTCCAGTGCAAGAAGATGTTCCAACTTCATCTCGTACTTTCCCTATCCCGGTAGTGGAAACCAGCCTTTTCTTGAGGGAGGCGCTCTGATTCTATTTAGTGGAGAATAATATTTAGATACAGTGCTAGTTGTGCTCTCTGCTACTGGTGTATCGTTTGTAAGTCAAGCACATTAAATGAAAAACAGAGAATCAAGAGAAAACAAATATGTAAAAGCAGGGGTCCCAAAATAATATAAACGTGAAAAAGCAATTCATAAATTCCAGAATCATACAATTTCATAGGCAAAAAATATCTCAGGGATAACCAACTCTTTTATTTTACAGGCAAGAAAACCAAGACCTAGTGATGTCAGGTATCCTGAATATGGTCACAGAATAAATTATTAGCCAAAGTCAGCAAATTCTCAATTCAATGCTCATCAAGTTCTGCTCTTACACTGTTTATTCAGCAAATATTTATTGAATGCCTACAATGTGCAATGCACTGTTGTGGCTAGGGATACAGCAGTGAACAAAACAGACAACAATCCCTGTATGCCCTCACAGAACTTAGATCATAATACGGAAAACTGGATCAATTTTCCATATGAAAACGTGCTTTACTTTATTAGTCTTCAGGAAAATGCAAATTACAACCATAATGAGATTCACTTAAAATTAAAAAGACTAATCAACTGTTGGAATGGCAGCACAGTAAACAACAGGAATGCTCATACAATGCTGGTGGGAGCATATAAAATGGGTACAACCACTTTGGATAAGGGACATTATCTGCTAGGTGATTACCCTAGGCCCTGCAATTTCACTCCTAGGTATATACGCAACAGAAAACTCAGTGGCTTAAAACAATAGTCTCTCAATCTCCTCCTAGAACCAGTGGGCCAGGCTGGACATGTTGGTTTTCAGACATGGCAGAGGCACAAAAAGTGCAAGCCCAATCCTGCAAACGTTTTTACAAGCCTTTGGTCATGTCACACCCACTAATTCCAATGGTCAAAGCATGTCCTGTGACCAAATACAAAGTCAAGGGGCAGGGAAATATTCTCTGCTTCTTTAAGAGTGGGAGGAACTACACAGTCACTTGGGAAAGGGCTTGGATGCAGGGAGGGGTGAAGAACTGGGGCTATTAATACAATGCATCACACCCACCCAACCCAAGACTTTTCAGAAATGGAATCTGATATTTTAACAAGCCCCCACCCCCCACCCCCAGTGATTCTGATGCATGCTAAAATCTGAAAACCAATGGGCACCACAGATTGCTGGGCCTTATGCCCAGAGTTTCTAATTCAGTAAGCCTTGAGCAATACCCAAGGATTTAGCATTTCTAATAATTTTCCAGGATGATGCAAATGCTACTGATCCAGGGACCACACTGGTAACTACTGGACTGGGAGACAGGGAAAACCTTTTGAGGAAGATGTCACCTGTAATGAATTTTGAAAGCTTGGTAGGAACTGATGAAGAGTGGGAAGGGTGTTCTGGGCAGAGGGAAAAGCAAGTGCAAAGGCAGATAGGTGTGAAACTGCATGACAAGTATGTGGACTGAGGAAAGGTTAAACAGAAGTCAGATCATTAAAAAGCCTTATGTGCTAGATTAAAGAGTCCAAATATGACTGGACTGATACAGGCAGTCGTAGAAGATTTTTGTATTAAGAAAATGATATGAACACGTTCTGATATTAGAACATGCTCTATAGCAGCACTGTGGAAAAGGAAAAGGTGCCAGACTTGTAGGAAGGTGCCAGAAGGTAGGCAGAACAATAAGGTAGGAAATAAAGTAATGAAGCAATGAGACCTGAACCAAGACACAGCAAGGTAACAGCAAGGAAGGGATAGATATACAGAGATAAAAGAGAGAAATCTGGTGACAACTTGGATGTGGAGAGTAAGTGAGAGGGAATCTAGGACAACTTACAGCTTCTAGCTTGGGCAACTGAAGGTGTAATATGCACATACCCATTCATTCATAAACATAAGACACCACATCCTGCGTTGTTTCACGAGGATTTGAGGCAGTTTACCAGAAGAATACATAGGATGAAAAATAAATAGGTGAAGGATTCAAGGCAAAGGATACACTGGGATAAAGAAAATAAATAGAGAAAGAAAATAAGTAAAAATAGCACAGAGTAAAGCACAGCATATTGCTCTCCAAAACTCCGAGAGTTGGCCTTCAAATGTGGCTTAAGCCTCCTAGTTAGCAAGGCAAAGAAGAAAATACACAGTGCCTGTTAAAAGTGAATCAGTTGCTCAGGAGAAGTACCAGCTTTTCTAAGATACTGTAATCTGAGAGAAATTTCACCAGTGAGTCCTCATAAAGAAGATTCTGGATGATATAATGGAGAAAGTCTTTGAAAGCATCCCTAAAAAAACCAAAAATCTGTTTTGAGTTAATTTTTTTAATGTCTTAAAAAAAAATCACATCTTAAATGCACAATTCAGTAAAAGCAAATCTACAAGGGGCCAAAATAATGCAATCTATCCAAGTACATGGATCTCTAATGGTATGGTTTAATCTAAGAGTAAAATTTTAAATATTCAGAGGAACGGACAGAATATCGCCATTAAGCAGTCCTCCATTAATACATTTTCTCAGAACTGGGCTTTTGAAAAATTGAGATGGTCCAGAGTACATGGTGGAATACAAACATGCAATATTACTAAGGGCAGCAATATATGTTTTACCAAACAATCAATCAAGGCAAGGAAAATGAAGAGAAGATAACATTACGAAGTTTAAGAAGTTTACCCAAAACATGTCCCACTTCTACATAGAAACCTCAGGCAGGTTAGAATCTTCTTCTTCAAAAAGAAACTCTGATGCTGCTCTAATACATGGATGAATGAGCAGATCATGGTGCCAAATTTCTACTAACTATAAATTATGCAAAATGTTATTGCAATTTTCAGAATCTGAAAGCCAGAAAGTTAATAAAACATCTTACTCTAGGCAATATTGCCTATAGTATTTAACACATCACAAATTCTCCATTATAGAAAAGTCCCCCCTGCCCCATACACTTACTAGACTGCTTAATTGTAGGCAGTATATGGCCTATGTTCTGCAGCATAGAAGGAGAGAAAAAAATTTGTATCTACCACTTGCTAGTATGAGCTAGGCACTGTGCCAGTTGCTTTTCTTCTCCTTTTATTTTTCATTTGATCTTCATAATAACCCAATGAATATGTCTCATTATCTTCATTTTAAAGATGAGAACAAATTTAAATAACTAGCCCAAAATATAATAATTAGTTAAAATGTGGAATCAGTATTCAAAATCAATTTGTCATCATTTCGATAGAAAAGTTATAAAATGTCTCTTAAACACAAAAAAAGATGTTCAGCCTTACTCTTAATATATGAGAAATGTGAATTAAAACTACACTGAGAAAGCAAGTTTTTGAATTCTAGCCAACCTGATAAATGAGAAATGTTAAGACACTATTGTGGAGGCTGTGGAGAAACAGGCACTCTCATACATTGCTGGTACGAATGCAAAATGTAGTTGAATTTAGCATATCTAACAGAAGTACATATGCATTTACAAAAACTTTTGCCTCAGTAATCTCACTTCTAGAAATTGACCCTCCACAAATATGTACAACATATATGCACAATGTTATTCATTACAGCACTGTTTGCAGTATAAATATTTGGAATCATTCTAAGGTCCAAGCATGGGAAACTGACTGAATAAACCATAGTACATCCGCATCGTGGAATATTATATAGCAGTTAAAAGGAATGAGCAATAACTATGAACCAAGACAGAGTAATTCCCAGGATAAACTAAGTGGAAAAAGCAAGGTACCAAATAAGTATATACAGAGTACAATCTTTTCTCTAATGAAGAAGAAGAAATGAAACTATATATAGGTATTGTTTAATAATAAAAAGAAATCAGGAAAGATAAACTTGAAAGTAATGAAATCATTATCCATAGGGAAGGTGGAAATGGAATTGTAGCAAGACTTCTGAGTATACCTTCCAAATACAGTGTTGACTTTTGAACCATGTAAATGTTACATTCAAAAATCAATATTAAATCAAACTGAATAAAAAAGCAAACCCTAAAAATCAAACACAAGCAGCATAACTATACTATCAAATAATAACATCATCACACACACAAAAATTTAATCCAAGTAATTCTCACCACAGTGCTCTTACTGTAAACCATTACTGGGTGTGGTGGGTTGAATTGCGGCCTCCTCCAAAATATGTCCACCTGGAACCAATGAATGTGACCTTATTTGGGAAAAGTGTCTTTCAAATGTAAGAATGTAAGACTCTCAAGGTAAGACCATTCTGAATTTAGGGTGGGCCCTAAATCAGGGCCGATAAGGACACGAACGTTCTGATGAACGTGTCCTTATGAAAGACAGAATTGGGAGACACACTGACACACAGTAAAGAAGGCCACCTGAAGATGAAGGCAGAGATTGGAGTTACGCAGTCACAAACCAAGCAATGGCTGGAGCCACCAGAAGCTGGAAGAGAGGCAAGGAAGAATTCTTCCCCAGAGCCTTTGGAGGGAGAATGAGACTGCTACCACCCTGATTTTAGACTTCTGGCCTCTAGAACTGTCAGAAAATAAATTCCTGTTGTTTCAAGCCACCAAATTTGTGGTAATTTATTATAGCAGCCCTGGTAAACGAATGTACTGGGATATATTCTAAGGACAGAAAAGATTGAAGAGAAATCCTGAAACTTGCCTAGTGTGTTTTATTTTGGCAGTGGTGTTAATAAAGCAATTCAAATACAATATGGTCTTGGAAGTCAAGTGAAGAACATCTTCCACTGTGTCACTTACTACTGAAGTCTGAGAAATGACCACTGGACTTGGCAGCATGGAAATTACTGGTAACACTGAGAAGACCAATTTAGAAAGTAAAGGAATGTAACAGCAACAACTTGTTTAGGATAGGCTTAAGAAAAAATGGGAGGAGAGGAATAAGAGTGAATTACAGACAAACTTTCTATAAAGGGGAGATGAGATTTTGAGCAGTAGCAGGAGGGTCAAGAGAAGAGGAAGTTTTTGTTTAAAATGAGAGATATAACATTATGTTTGTATGCTCATGAAAATGAATGATCAAGAGGGAAAAAAATGACACAGGAAAGAGGGGAGAATACAGGAGTGTGGTATCTTTGAGTACGCGAGGGAGTGAGACCCCAGTGGAAGGGTTGGATTTAGGAACCTGGACAGCTCACCTATAGTGACAGAAGAGAAAATAGAGTATACATGTATTCTATAGCATATATAGTATAGAGAGTGGTAAGTAGATAGATAAATAAATGTGATGCCAGGTACTTATAAAAACTCTCTTATGATTGCTTCAATATTCTCACTGTTACAGAAAGTTAAGTTCATCAGCTAAAATTAAAGTGAGGGAGAAAATGCTGAAGGTTTTAAGGACGGGGAGAAATTATGAAATAGTCACCTAGGAAAGTGAAAGGATCAAATAAGTGTGGTACAAATGCTGAGAGCATTAAGAGTATACTGTTGTTGTTATTATTTTAGAGTAAGACCAGTCATCATGGTTTTACTATTTTTCTCCAGTTCTATTCAACTGTTAAGAGTGAAATTTAACCATAGTTGTAGTTTTGCCAAGACAGAGAAGGCCAAAGGAACTGAAAATGTATGCAAGGGAGCGAGTATGACTGACTTTTTTATTTATTTATTTTTAATTTATTTTTTAATTTTTTTTCACATCTCATTGGAGTACAACTGCTCCACAATGGTGTGCTAGCCCCCACTCTACAACAAAGTGGATCAGCTATACACACACACATCTCCTCCCTCCTGCATCTCCCCCACCAGCCTCCCATCCCACCCCTCCAGGTGGTCACAAAGCACGAAGCCCATCTCCCTGCGCTACGCGGCTGCCCTCCACTCTACAGTTGGTAGTGTACACATGTCCACGCCACCCCCTCACCTCGTCCCAGCTTACCTTTCCCCCTGCCCGTGTCCTCAAGTCCATTCTCTACATCTGCATCTTTATTCCTGTCCTTCCCCTAGGTGCTTCAGAATGATTTTCTCTCTTTTTTTTAGATTCCATATATACGCATTAGCATACAGTATTTGTTTTTCTTTCTGACTTACTTCACTCCGTGTGACAGACTCTAGGTCCATCCACCTCACTACAAATAACTCCATTTCATTTCATTCTGTGGCTGAGTAATATTCCATTGTATATACGTGCCACATCTTCTTTATCCATTCATCTGTCGATGTACAGGTTGCTTCCATGTCCTGGCTACTGTAAACAGAGCTGCAATGAACACTGTGGTACATGACTCTTTTTGAGTTATGTTTTTCTCAGGGTATATGCCCAGTAGTGGGATTGCTGGGTCGTATAGTAGTTCTATTTTTAGTTTTTTTTTTTTTTTTTAATAATTAATTTATTTATTTTTGGCTGTGTCGGGTCTTTGTTTCTGTGCGAGGGCTTTCTCTAGTTGTGCAAGCGGGGGCCACTCTTCATCGCGGTGTGCGGGCCTCTCACTGTCGCAGCCTCTCTCGTTGTGGAGCACAGGCTCCAGACACGCAGGCTCAGTAGTTGTGGCGCACGGGCCTAGTCGCTCCGCGGCATGTGGGATCCTCCCAGACCGGGGCTCAAACCCATGTCTCTTGCATTGGCAGGCAGACTCTCAACCACTGCGCCACCAGGGAAGCCCTATTTTTAGTTTTTTAAGGAACCTCCATACTGTTCTCCATAGTGGCTGATTCAATTTACATTCCCACCAACAGTGCAAGAGGGTTCCTATGACTGACCTTTGAATTTAAGGTATAAGATGAGAAATAGGGGTATCAGGGTAAAGAAAAACAGTACTAAAACATTCAGTACAGTTGACCCTTGAACAACACTGGTTTGAACCGTGGGGGCACACTCACAGAGTGGATTTTTTTTTTCCAAAAGTGAATACAGTACTACACAATCTGCAGTTGGTTGAATCCACAGATGCAAATCTGTGGACTCAGAGGGCCTACTATGGGACTTGAGTATCCATGGTGGGTCCTGGAACTAATCTACCCTGTGGATACCAAGGGATGACTTTGCTTGTGAATAAGTCTTTCCATCCTGCAATAATTTAATCCTTTGATTTCTGTAACCCTATCTTCTCTCTTGTACCTTATTGATTTAACTCTTCACTGATTCCACTTTCTCCAATGGTTTACTACCTTTCATCATTTCTCAAGTCTAGCTACTCGACTCTATGTATACTTCCTCCAAAATTCATTTACTTTCATGGGCTTCTCAAAGACCTGTATGGCTTCATTATATGAGAATTCATTCATGATTCTTCATTGGCACTTCAAACTCTTACAGTACCAATGTGTCAATACGTCTGACATTCAACAATCATCTCCCTCAAAGTGTCAGAACCTCAAATAACACTTCTAAAATGAAAATCAATTCCTGTATCTTATGATTTCTACCACTGTTCCCATTCATAGTAATCCAAACTCTTGGGTTATAAGCATCAAAACAAAACAGAAAACAAACAAACAAAAAAATCCACCCAAACTCTAACCTGCATTTTTAAAAAATCTCATTCTCAGGCACCTGGATTATTCTGATTACCAACGAGCTAGTCTTTTTTTTAAACTTCCGTACTTTTCTACTTTCGGCTGTCCTTCATATAGGTATGCAATGAATTGCCTTTAAACAATTGTTTTTATTATTTATTTCCATAATTAACTATAATAAAAACATCTACAAACTTAATTCCAAAGCCTTTATCCTCACATTTAATCTTTTCCATAATTTAGTTTTTTCTTCAAGTATATTTTCCTTTATTCCAATATAAACTGTCAATTCTTGCCAGACTGGTCTTTTCACTATTTCCAAAACATGCTTATCCTCAAATCTTGCACCAATACATTTCCTTATACTGTTCTTTTTCCTTTCTATATCCAACCATTTCTACCCATTCTTCAAGCTCCTCTTCCTTGAAATCTTCTTCCACTACCGTACTTCATTATCTTTTCTTTTAATTAACTCCTGTGTTACATGCATACAACTCAGGATCTGGCCATGTATAGCTATACTCTCTCTAATCATTTCATTGGCTCCTTAAGGGCAAAATCTTGTCTCATTAATTTTTTTCCGTTTTCCCATAATACCTAACAAAATGATGGTCACATGGTTAGTAGGTTAAATAGAAATGAAAACAGTGGGAAACTGCTAGAAGATGAATTAGACAAATAACTCAAGGCCTTACAGAATCAAACACAAGGTAAAAAGAATTTGAAATGTGGATGCTAAGCAAGTCCATATATAAGGTGATGACAGCAGGGAGTCATAATTGAACATAATCAGATGACCTTAAAACAATGATCTTCACGTTAAGCTTATATTAGCAGCCTCATATCTGTTTTTATTGGAAAGGGAAACACATTTTAAGAGAAACCTATCAGTTAAACTCTAAAATTCTCCTCCCCCCTTTCAATAACCTTATTAAGGAGATTAGAAAAGTTAGAGTTGAACTTTTACACAAACTGATAATTTAAAATCCTTGGGAAAATCTAGGATAAAGCCCCAAACAGCTCCATAAGAAGCTAGTAATATTACTAACTTCTTACTTATCAAACATAAATGCTGTACAGCTGATGAGGGAACAGGAGAGGTAAAAAATCAGATCCACTTGATATCTGTGCTGAATTAAATGGACTCTGGTAATTTTCGCTATTGACTTCTGAAACCACAACTAAAATCTGCTCAGTCTTAGATTTAATTACTATATTAAAAAATTAAATCCTTAAAAAAAATTAAATTCTTTATCAAAAATTACCATTAAGGTGATATTAAAAACAAACTTCTACTTTCGGCATGTGATGGCTCCTAAATTTACAAGCCTCTTTTTTCTTCTTGAAATTAAGAGATGAAGTTCTCTAAAACCAAAGCCCAGAAATGTCTCTACTGCTATCGGATCAGATATCAGCCAAAAAATGGGTAAGTTTTAAATAACCACTATGCAAATGTTTCAAATTAAATATTATAATTTCCACAGATCTTTTGACTAAATAGAATCAGAAAATTTTCAAGGTAGAAGAAAAATTAAGGATTACTAGTCCAACTTGCTTATTTTACATAAGAAACAGGAATGCTGCATATTTACAAAACTTTTGGGGAGCAACAGTGTGGAGAAATGTCATTACTACAGCTGTTGTAACAGGGGAACTGGTAATTTATTTTAACTGTGAAACTCACATAATAACAGAACTCAATATAGCTTCTGATACCACCTTTAACTAGATATAAATTCTATTAAATACTGACACATGGGATTTCCCTGGTGGTCAGTGGTTAAGACTTTGTGCTCCCAATGCAGGGGGCCCAGGTTTGATCCCTGGTCAGGGAACGAGATCCCGTATGCTGCAACTAAGACCCCACGTGCCACAACTAAGACCCAGCGCAGCCAAAAAAAAAAAAAAAAAATACTGAAATGCATAGTTAACTACCATGGAAAACACACTAGAACAATATCATAGCTTAGAAATATAAAATAAACAAAATACGGAGAAGACCTGAATAAACATTTTTCCAAAGAAGACATACAGATGACCAACAGGCATGTGAAAAGATGCTCAAAATCACTAATCATCAGAGAAATGTGAATCAAAACCACAATGAGATATCACCTCACACCTGTTAGAATGGCTATCGGCAAAAAGACCATAAGTAGGGGACTTCCCTGGTGGCACAATGGTTAAGAATCCACCTGCCAATGCAGGGGACATGGGTTTGAGCCCCGGTCTGGGAAGATCCCACATGCCGCGGAGCAACTAAGCCCATGCACCACAACTACTGAGCCTGTACTCTAGAGCCCACATGCCACAACTACTGAAGCCTGCGTGCCTAGAGCCTGTGCTCTGCAACAAGAAAAGCCACCATAATGAGAAGCCCATGCACCGCAAAGAAGAGTAGCCCCCGCTCGCCACAACTAGAGGAAGCCCGCGCACAGCAACGAAGATGCAATGCAGCCAAAAAAAAAAAGACCATAAGTAACAAACACTGGCAAGGATGTGGAGAAAAGAGAATTCTTGTTTATAGTTGGTGGACATGCAAATTGGTGGAGCCACTGTGGAAAACAGTATGGAGCGTCCTCAAAAAACTAAAACTAGAACTACCATATGATGAAGCAATTCCACTTCTGGGTATGTATCCAAAGCAAACAAACATTAATTCGAAAAAATATAGGCACCCCAATGTACACAGCAGCATTATTTACAACAGCCAAGATATGGAAGCAACCTAAGTGTCCATCAAAAGATGAATGGATATTTTGCCATTTGCAACAACATGCATGGACTTGGAGGGTATTATGCTTAGTGAAATAAGTCAGACAGAGGAAGACAAATACTATAATGATATCACTTATATGTGGAATCTAAAACATAAACTTGTGAATATAACAAAAAAGAAGCAGATTCACAGATATAGAGAACAAACTAGTGGTTACCAGTAGGGAGAGGGAAGGGGGGGAGAGTCAAGATACAGGTGGGGATTAAGAAGTACAAAGTACTATGTATAAAATAAATAAGCTATAAGGATATATTGTACAGCACAGGGAATATAGCCAATATTTTATAATAACTATAAATGGAGTATAACCTTTAAAAATTGTGAATCACTATGTTGTGCACCTGAAACTTAAACTATGCCTCAATTAAAACAAACAAAAACACAAAACAAATAAAAAACACAATAAAACAAAAAAAGAAATATAAACAGAATCATCATTGTATTAAAAAATGTATGATTATTCAGAAAATACTTTACGACTACCATTCTAGACAAATCTAGTTTTAACTTTCCTTTTCCACTACTCTATTGGGATAAAAATTCAACTATAAAGGTAGACTGTGATAAGTTGAGATGCATATTGTAATCCCTACAGCAACCTCTAAAAAAACAACTCGTAAAAGTGGCAAAAAAAAAAAAAAAGGAAGAATTTAAACGGTACCCTAGAATAATATTTAACACAAAAGAAGGCAGTAAGATAAGAATGGCAGGCATAAATCCAACCATATCAATAATTACATTAAATGGGAATAGACTGAACATGTCATTCAAAAGGCAAGACGTTAAAATAATGGATAAACTACCCAGACCAACTGACATTACTTCCACAAAAGACAAATTTTAGATTCAAAGATACAAACTGGTTGGAAGTAAAAGAATGGAAAATTTATTCCATATCAACAGTAACAATAAGAAAGCTCAAGTGGCTATTATTAATAGCAAATGAGATAGACTTTGAGATAAACAGTACTAAAGACAAAGAGGGAGTATTTCATAATGATAAAAGAGTTAATAAATACATCAGGAAGATATCACATTTACAAATGTATTCACTCATACCTAACAACAGAGTTGCCAACACGTGAGGCAAAAAGTGACATAATGAAATTGAATGAACAAACAGAACTAGAGAGAAAATCAGCGAGGATGCCAAAGACTTGAGTAACACTATCAACCAGTTTAACCTAACTTACATTCATAAAACACTCCACCCAAAGACTGTTCAGAATACACATTCTTTTTTTTTTTTTTAGAATACACATTCTTTTTAAGCACACATAGAACATTCTCCAAAACTGACCACATGCTGGGCCACAAACAAATCTAAACAAATTTAGAATCACAAAAAGGATGTTTCCTGATAATAACAGAATAAAATTAAAAATCTGTAACAGAAATAAATCTGGGAAAACTCCTGGGTCAAAGAAGATAGCAGAAGGGAAATTAAATATTTTGAACTGAATAAAAATGAAAATACAATACATCAAACTTTATAGGATACAACTAAAGCAGTATTTATTGGAATATTTATAGATTCAAATGCCTATATCAGAAAAGAACAGTCTCAAATCAGTAATGTAAGTTTCTATATCTTAAGAAACCAGAAAAAAGCAAATTAAATCCAAAGCATGAAGAAATAGTAGTACTTCCCTGGTGGCGCAGTGGTTAAGAATCTGACTGCCAATGCAGGGGACACGGGTTAGAGCCCTGGTCCAGGAAGATCCCACGTGCTGTGGAGCAACTAAGCCCGTGGGCCACAACTACTGAGCCTGTGCTCTAGAGCCTGCGAGCCACAACTACTGAGCCCATGTGCCACAACTACTGAAGCCTGCATGCCTAGAGCCTGTGCTCCGCAAGAGAAGCCACCGCAATGAGAAGCCCATGCACCACAATTAAGAGTAGCCCCCGCTCACCCCAACTAGAGAAAGCCTGCTCACAGCAACAAAGACCCAATGCAGCCATAAATAAATAAATTTATTTTTTTAAAAATAGTAAAGATTACAGTAAAAATGAATGAAACAAAACCCAGAAAAACAAAAGAGAAACATCAATGAATTCAAAAGTTGGTTCTTTAAAAAAAAAAAAATCAAGAAAATTGACAAACCCTCAGAATGATTAAAAAAAAAATAAAATAAGAGAACAGCAGATACAAATGACCAAAATCAGAAATGGAAAAGAAGAAACCACTACCGACCCTATAGAAATGAAAAGGATCACAATGGAATATGATACACAACTGTAAACCAACAAATCATAGCACTTACATTAAAAAGTCAAAAATCCTAGAAAGACACAACTACCAGAACTGACTACAAGAAACAGAAAATCTGAATAGATCTATAACAGTTAAGGACACTGAAGTACACATTAAAAATCTTCGCACGAAGAAAAGCCTAGGAATAGATGGTTTAACTAATGAAGCTTTTGAGATATTTAAGAAATAACTCGTTCTATGAGGTCATTATTACCTTATACCAAAGCCAGACATAAACACAAGAAAACTATAGATCAATATCCCTCATTAACATAGATACAAAAATCCTTCTTAAAAAATTAGCAAATTGAATTCAACAACATATTAAAATGGATTATATATTATCACCCAGTGAGATTTATCCTAAGAATGCAAGGTACGTTTAATGATCTGAAAATCTATTAATGTAAAACATCATATTCATAGAATAAAGAAAAAAACCACATGATCATTTTCATAAGATGCAGAAAAAGCATATGACAAATTCCAATATCAATTCATTATAAAAAATGCTCAAAAAACTAGAAATGGAAGAGAACTTCAATTTATTAAAGGATACCTATGAAAAGTCCACAGCTAACATCATACTTAATGATGAAGGCTTTCCCCCAAATAACAGAAGGATGTCTGTTCTTACAACTTCTACTGAATGTTGTACCGTAGGTTATAGCCAGCGCAGTGTTGTCAAAAAATAAGAAACTTTAAAAATTAAATTTAAAAAATTAAAAGAGAATAAACTGTTATTACCAGATGACATTATCCTGCATATGGAAAATCCTAAGAAACCATTAAAAAACTACTAGAACCAATAAACAAGCTTAGCAAGGTCACAAGATATAAGATCACAGTACAAAAATCATCTGCATTTCTATATTTTAGCAAATATGTGAAAATGAAATTAAGAAAACAATTCCATTCAAAATAGCACCACAAAGAATATTTAGGAAAAAAACCTTTAAAAGAAGTATCAGGGTTGGAGAAGGGAGAAGTGGGAGTTAGGTAAGGGCAATAAAAGGGATCCTTGTGATGACAGAAATATTCTGTACCTTGACTGTTTTAATCTCAACATCTTGACTGTGATACTTACTGTACTATAGTTTTGCAAGTTGTTACCACTGGGGGAAACTGTAAAGGGTACAAGGGGTCTCCCTGTAGTATTTCTTAAAACTGCATGTGACTCTACAATTATCACAAAATTAAAAGTTCAATTTTTAAAATGTGAAAAAAAGGAAGTATAAGATTTACACAATGTTACAAAATACTGCTCAAAGAAAAAGATCTAAATAAACAGAAACATTTCATGCTTATGGACCAACAGACTCAATATTGTTAATATGGCAATTTTCCTCAAATTGATCTATAGATTCAACACAATCCTTTTCAAAATCCCATCTGGCCTTTTTAAAAAATAGAAGGGGCTTCCCTGGTGGCGCAGTGATTGAGAGTCCGCCTGCCGATGCAGGGGACACGGGTTCATGCCCCGGTCCGGGAGGATCCCACGTGCCACAGACCGGCTGGGCCCGTGAGCCATGGCCGCTGAGCCTGCGTGTCCGGAGCCTGTGCTCCGCAACGGGAGAGCCCACAACAGTGAGAGGCCCGCGTACCGCAAAAAAAAAAAAAAAAAAAAAGACTGGTTAAAAAGATAATGATACATAATTTTTTAAAAAACATTGTACATATTAGTCATATACTAACAACTTCTGGGAATTCAAATACAGACACTGATTTGGTGGCATTAACTAGCTCTAACCTGCACTTGACTAAAACTTCTAGTGAGGAATAAGGAAAGCAATCATGTTTATTTAAGAAAGTTCACTGTCACGTGCATGTAAAGACTATTTCACTTACCCTATGATGGCAGTTACATTCAATACAATTACCTTACTTTGAATAGAATCACTGACACTTAAGAGAAGGAAGGCATCTTTATAAATAACTTAGTCCAATCCCTTTGTTTTACATATGAGCAAAGAGATAAAATGACACATTCAAGAGCACACTTTCGAAAGTTAATTGTAAAGCTTCCCAATCTTTTCCGGTCTTCCTAACTTTCTCCTAACTTTCCTGCTCTTTCTGTGCACTGACTATGGTTTTACTGAAAGAAGAAAATGGTAGAAGATTATAAAAAATAATCACAGGGAAAATATCTAGGCAACAGCTAAGCAAATGATTAATTTTTCACCCTATGAACAAATCTCTTGTAACCCCAATTGTTGGTTCCTTTTGTATTCTACAAACAAGGAAGGGAAATTTTAGAGAGCCTTCTACATATTTATTATCTCATTTAGTACTCAAAACATCCTCATGAAGAGAATTACCTTTTTTTTTTTTTTTTGGTGGTACACGGGCCTCTCACCACTGTGGCCTCTCCCACTGCGGAGCACAGGCTCCGGACGCGCAGGCCCAGCGGCCATGGCCCACGGGCCCAGCCGCTCCGCGGTACGCGGGATCCTCCCGGACCGGGGCACGAACCCGCGTCCCTGCATCAGCAGGCGGACTCCCAACCACTGCGCCACCAGGGAAGCCCGAGAATTACCTTATTTAATAACTGGAGAAACTGAAATTCAAAATAGGGACTTCCCTGGTGGTCCGACCAGTGGTTAAGACTCGTGGCACTCCCAATGCAGGGGACCCAGGTTCGATCCCTGGTCAGCGAACTAGATCCTGCATGTTGCAACTAAAGATCCCGCACACCACAGTGAAGATCCCACACATCTCAACGATGATCCCGTGTGCTGCAACTAAGACCTGGTGCACCCAAATTAAAAAAAGAAAAAAAAAAAAACCCTAACATTTAAAAAAATAATAATAATTAAATTGCCATAGTTACTAGAAATCTTATAAATAATAAAGCCAAAATTTAAAAGAACTAAATTTATCTGATTTTAAAGCCCATGCCCATTTTTCCACACTTCTTTCAGATACTTTACAGCAGTGATCTCCAAACAATTCCTTTCAATAAATATTGTTTGTGCTTACATCTCCAATATACAAAAATTATGCTTATTAGAAAAGCCACAATATACACATTTTAAAAGGATAAGATTTTTAAAATGTCTACAGGTTCTAATTCCCTTTGCACAATAAGCTTAAATTATTTTGCATATCCCTAGTCCCACCATACTACACCTTTTCCTGTACACATTCACCACTTTGGAAACCACTATTGTAGATATTATTGTGTTATTCCAGAACTGAATACCATCCTCCTTTGAAATTTTCTTCTATTCTTGAAACCTTACCCTCATTTAAAAGCTTTAATTCCTGTACTTCTAATTCAATTAATTCCTCTATTAAACTTGTGTTTTTCTATTCTTATTTTTTGCCTAGGCTCTTGAATTGGGATTATATCCACTTAAAAGCTCAAACAGCTCCATCAATAAAGCTGGATATTCTTACTTAAAAATCAAAGTTTTTAAACGAATGTGAAGAAACTGTACAAATAATTGAAAATTATAATGTTTCTGATAGACTGAAAGTTTTCTGTCAAAAGGTTTACAGTGTTTAGGTAGGGAAAAAAAATTTAGGTAACAAACAACAACAACAATATATTTCCATAATACTAACATTGGCTTTTAAGTAAAAGCAGCAAGTAATCTGTTAACCTTACAAATAATAACGTTTGTTTTTTGAGCTACAGAAAAATCACTGAAACAATTGTTGACAATGTTATATGAAACCAGGAAGGTGGCAATCAGGTTCCAGTATATGCTTCATTAGAATTCAATGACTCTACAATACGCTTCATTAGAAGTATGCTGTAAGACTTTTTTTTTTTTTTTTTTTTTTTTTTGCGGTACGCGGGCCTCTCACTGTTGCGGCCTCTCCCGTTGCGGAGCACAGGCTCCGGACGCGCAGGCTAAGTGGCCATGGCTCACGGGCCCAGCCGCTCCGCGGCATGTGGGATCTTCCCGGACCCGGGCACGAATCCGCGTCCCCTGCATCGGCAGGCGGACTCTCAACCACTGCGCCACCAGGGAAGCCCCTTGTTATTATTCTTGACTTCTTTCTCACCCCACTTTTGGATCATGAGCCTCTACCTTCAAAATATATCTGGAATTCAACCATTTCCAAGCCGCCTTCCTCCCTCATAGGCTTCTAATTGGTCTTTTCTAACCCAGCCACTCCTTGTCAAGTTGACACAGCAGCCAGATATTATGTTAAAATATAGGTCAGATCATGTCACTCCTCTCTGATCAAAATCCTTCAATAACTTCCTTTCTCAGTCAGGATAAAAACCAGAATCTTTAAAATGATATACAAGTTTTGAATAGGAATTATAATATTTCTTAACCAGAAATGTGCTTTAACACTCTTTTCTTCGCTCAGTAAAATACTAGCCTGCATCTTATTTTAGGAAACATTATTTATAATATTTAAGTGTTATATAAATTGGTGAAAAAGATATAATGTTGGCTCAGAAGCTAAGAAATGGAGCAGGGGATTCTTTGTCTTTCATCACATCCCATACAGCTAACTTCTTGAACTCAAGACATGTGAGATAAAAGTATATGGCTTTATACTGTTAATTATAAAACAAATATTACAGGGAGAATACACACATTTATAGGGAAAAGGATTTATAGTTCTAATGTTAAAAAACCATCTCCTTTCAAATCAAACCAATAAATATTTTTCTTGAGTTCCAGGAAAAGATCTTCAGTTACAGCTGCTCTAACAATAATTGTTTAAATCTGTTCATGGTAGAAAATACATGAAATCATTTGCCCTCTCTACCACCAATTCATTTTTCACTTGAATTTGCACAATCTCAGATAACTGGTGTGATTCACTGTAGCAGATTAAAAATGGCCAGATTCTTTGCTAGACCTCATATTGAGGTGAAGTCTAATATCCCTCCCTTTAAACCTGGCCTGACCTTAGTGACTTTCATGACAAATAAAATATGGCAAAAAATGACCTGGGACTCCCAAGGCTAAGTTATAGGAAACCTTACAGCTTCCACACAAGCATTTTATTATACTCCCTGGGAGCTCTGATCCACTATGTCAAATGTCAGACTACCATGAATCAGTCATGCTGGTGATTCTATGTCTGTGATTCTGTACTCTGGTTGATGTCCCAGCTGAGTTTAGCTTTCTGGCCATCTCCACTAAAGTAGCACTCATTGGGTGAGCCCAGCTTGGACCATACAAACCAGTCAGTTGAACATCTCTCAAGTAATCTCCATCAACACCACATGAACAATGCTGAGCCCTACCTGAATTCTTGACCCACAAAATCTTGAGACATAAGAAAATGATTGTTAATTTAAGCCACATTTAATTCTAGGGTATTTTGTTACACAGCAAGAGATAACTCAAATAGTAACATTTTTATTAAATCAGCAACAAAGAAATTTAATAAACCTATATTTTCTTTTCCTTTTTTCTGGAAACCAAATATATGTACTATTTCTAACTTATTTCCCACTTTACTCCTTAAAACTTAAATGACAACATATAACTACTTTAACTTTCTGCGATTATGACAGCAAATTTCAGTATGTAATAAAATATTCTAAGGTTTTTGTAAACAGCAAAAGAACCATGATCTCTCTTTTTTTTTTTTTTTTGCGGTGCGCGGGCCTCTCACTGTTGTGGCCTCTCCTGTTGCAGAGCACAGGCTCCGGACGCGCAGGCTCAGTGGCCATGGCTCACGGGCCTAGCTGCTCTGCGGCATGTGGGATCTTCCCGGACCGGGGCACGAACCCATGTCCCTGCCCTTAACACAATTTTTAAAAAACTTCTATAATGCTGACCAACTATGAAACTATATGAACTTATATAAAACTTCCTTAAGAAACATAAAAAGCAATCACATTATTCAAATGTTTTATTAATAATTTATAATAAAATAATTTTATTTAATTTTAATTCAATAATATTCTGTGCTAACTTGTTTTAACACTTAAAAGATTAAAAATTCAGATATTAGTTCAGGAGAAAAATAGCTGTTATCCAAAGTTAACAGCTATATTCATAGAATTTTGTATTATCTGATCTAGTTTGATTAATCACTTAAGCAAACATTAATAAATCAGAAAGTCCTAAAGATGAAAATAAGGGATCTTTGTGGAAAGCAAAGGCATGAGCAAACAAATTATAACAATGCCATCTATAGGACAATTATTAGAATGCAGACAACTAACTTGGAACTTGCAAACAAAATTCTTAACCACCTTCATTAGGAACTTCTAGAATGGAAATTAGTCATCAATAAAACACTCTCGAAATTGGATCTCACCTTACACCTTATAAGACTAAACACTGAAAAGACTCTATTTGTAATTCTCATATACTACTATATTTCAAGTTTCTACAAATAGTAGTGAACACTTTGACACCTACCAGTGTTAGCTGGGTTTTATCACTTATTAATAAATATCCCCTTAGTCTCATATTCAAGCCAAACAGCTGGTATATAACACAGACTTTACACAGAAAGCCAAAAGAGGTTAAAAGACTGAGCTAAGTTATAAGTAACTTCTGTGCCTGCAGAAAAGGATTTCTCCTGGATATGAGTTTTCACAAGATGAGTATTTATAAGAATACACCTAAGTTGTAAAGTAATATAACCAAATACTCTATGTTTCAGGTCACAGAAAAAAGAACTATACAAGAGAGATACGGTCAATTTCTGCAGATGACCCTGATAAGTAGTTTTTAATAAAAACTTTTTTAAAAATGTAAAAATAACCCAGTTACCAAATTAAGAGATATCAATAAAGATAATACCCTCAACTTAGAGAACAGCATCACTGGCCCACAGAAGCCAACTTTAATCAGTTCAGTTATAACAAATATTTTATTTCAAATGTATTTTTCTTTAACTCTGTCTACAGAAATATTACTGGGAAGTACCTAAAAGTACTGAAAGGTGGTGGAAAGAAAGCGGTAGTTCAAATCTACAAACATACTGCCTACCCTGTCACCACTCACATTCTTTAAAATCCCCTTTATCAAAGGAAGGGTAAAGAAGATAAACCAATTTACAAGGGTCTGCGTTTTGACATTTCATTTATCTTGTCAACAAAATTGCCATGATACATAAAATTATCAACTCTAGGCAAAACAACGCTTTCAGATAAATTAGGTGATATATTAGAAAAGCAAAAAAAAAAAATTAATCTCAGAGAGACTGTTACTTGCCCAACTTCATAAAATGAGTAAGCAGGAAAGTCAAATCCAGGACTTTCTAGAATAAAACCTAATATAAGTTTTATTTCACTGTGTAGTAGTCCCAAATACCACAGAAAGAAAGCCAGAGTGAGCCCAGAGAAATTAGAAGTGTGCTTGATACTTCCCACAGCTCATCCTAGTTTAAAAGTGTAACACTCGCTAACGGCCAAAGGAAAATTGAACTCCAGTTTTCACATGTAGCTCTTAATAGACTCAAAAATTTCTTTCTAAGAATATACTCCCAAATTGGGTAACCTCAAAATGAGATTTAACCTATACTATGAATAGCATGATTTTCCTTATTCAAAAATCAAACTAACAGGCATATTTACAGTAAAAGTACAGAAATTACAATAAAGAAATTACAATTTTTAAGAAATGGGTCAAAACCCAAGGTCATATGTAAAAAACAAGAGAGTAAGGAAATGGGCAGCAATAGAAATTTTACCTGACCCATGGTAAAATGTAATTTACATAGGCCCACAATGACAAAATCAAAAGATAACTTTGCAGTAGTTAAAACAAAGAACTGGAATGGAGAGTAAAGTGCCTATGGCACATGTAGAGAAGAGGCTGGGGAATACAGATCTCTATTTCTGAGTCTAGGCATGACTTAAACATCTTCAAAGTTTGATTTAAACATTATGGTTAAACCTTATGATTTAAGCTTTTTCAAAAGTTGCTAAAACTAGTCAACAAAGTACTTGAAGATGAGAGAAAAGGCTCAGGTGGTCTTTGAAGAAAACAGGAAACTAACAAAAAGATATGCAAGACCCCAGACACAGGTTAAAGATGCCATTGAAAATATATAAGGTAGCTTGGGACTTCCCTGGTGGCGCAGTGCTTAAGAATCCGCCTGCCAATGCAGGGGACACGGGTTCAAGCCCTGGTCTGGGAAGATCGCACATGCTGCAGAGCAACTAAGCCTGTGCACAATAACTACTGAGCCTGCACTCTAGCACCTGCGAGACACAACTACTGAGCCCGCATGCCACAACTATTGAAGCCCGCGCGCCTAGAGCCCGTGCTCCACAGTAAGAGAAGCCACTGCAATGAGAAACCCGCACACCGCATCGAAGAGTAGCCCCTGCTCACCACAACTAGAGAAAGCCTGCGCACAGCAACAAAGACCCAACGCAGCCAAAAATAAATAAATAAATAGATAGATAAATAGATAGATAAAAATTAGGGGGGGGGAGAAAGAAAATATATAAGGTAGCCAAGCCATTGAGGTGAGGAATGCAATGGTGGTGGTGGCCATGGCAACAAGCAAAGTTATTCTTTGCTGGAAAACAATTATAAAATGAGTCTATTTTAATAGCCAAAGAACATAATGTGCTGTGTCCATGCTTCAACATAGATATGAAAGTCTTGTAATTACCATTTGAGAACACTGTTTCTTATTCTACATTAATGTGTTCTTTGTTATCCAAAGAATATCAGTCAATAAATCCCAAATTCACCCTACTAAAAAATTAAAGTATCAACTCTAAACTTGCATAGTCAAATATCAAAAGTTGAGAGTCACATACGTCCTAAAACGTTCACTTCTAATGCAAGGTTTACCTGTACGACTTCACCATATCTGAGTATCACCTGTGTACCATTATTTACCTAATGTTTTTCTTTAAAATGGCTATTTGTTGAAATGCTCGCAGCACAAATCGATAAGATGCTTGCAACAAGTGCTTCTCAAGTGACACAGACCTAAATGCCTTTCAAGTTCTGCCATCATCTATTTATGTCTTCCTAGTCTTTGAAAATGTTTGCATTTGTGTCATTTGTGAAGCTTTTTCTTTTTTTAACTACTCCTTTTTACCTATGAAATCAGGGACATAATGTGCAATATTTATATTTTTCTGATATTTGCATCCCCTATCCCTTCCAAAAAGGCTACCTAATGTAACAGCTAAAAATGATGAGAGCCTATATCCTGAAAATGGCAAAAGAATATTAACATCAAATGTGCAAGAGAAATTTTAGTGAGTTTCAAATATAACAATCCATTTTATCCAAAGTTTCATAATTAGTAAGTGGCAGAGCTGGGATTCAAACCCAGGAAACCTGGCTTCAGGGTCCAAGTCATTAAAGACTACACTATATGGACTCCCTGTCACAATCCATTTTAGAATTAATAAGATAAACTAGAATATCTGACAACAAGTTTTAAAGGATAATTTTAGAAGATAACCAAGATAGTTCTGTTAAAGTCTGTACTTGGCTTAATGAGTATTCAGCCCAGTATTGATGGCTACCAAACACCTGGTTTGTGTGGTACTTAAAAAAATTCTATCCCTGTGAACACTGCAATTAATGAGAATCTGTATGTCAATGTCATCAGAGGATTTTTTTCATCATGCATATGGATCAATTTGCTGTGTTAGGAAAAAAGTAGTGAATTCTCTGCTTATGCAAACAAATTTACTTCAAATGAAAATATTTTGTTTTACTAGTCATGTACTTGCCACATACTTTCCCTACAAAATCAAAAGCTTTTCTATTGCAATAAGCACTGTAAAGTTCATCACAAGATAACGTTCAAAATCATGCTTTTCAAATAAGGATGAAAATAAAGTTCACAGAAGCACATGGTGAAAAGAGAATTAAAGATAAATGCAAGACATAAATATATCAATCTGATACTGTCAACTAATATATGGAAGGACTGTCTTTGATTCTGAAGTTTTATCTTTCCTACTTTACCCTTTTTGTGTTAAATGTGTCCCCTCCTGGGGGGAAGGGAGGTTAACAATTCTGTCCCACAATTTCATCTAGTGAAACACTGGTATTAAACACCTTGGCAGGGGCTTCCCTGGTGGCTCAGTGGTTAAGAATCTGCCTGCCAATGCAGGGGACACGGGTTCGAGCGCTGGTCTGGGAAAATCCCACGTGCTGCGGAGCAACTAAGCCGTGTGCCACAACTACTGAGCCTGTGCTCTAGAGCCTGTGAGCCACAACTACTGAGCCCACATGCCACAACTACTGAAGCCCGCGCACCTAGAGCCCATGCTCCGCAACAAGAGAAGCCACCGCAATGAGAAGCCCGTGCACCGCAACGAAAAGTAGCTCCCACTCACCGCAACTAGAGAAAGCCCATGGGCAGCAATGAGCACCCAGCGCAGCCAAAAATAAATTAAATAAATAAAATTCTTTTAAAACTTAACAAAAAAAACCCCTTGGCATGTCCAATACAAAAATAAAGAGATGGCTTTACTTTGGCGAGGTGCTTACTTGTATTTTTGAAAGTTTCAGAGAAAGCTGTCGGTTTCTTCTCAATTAAAGCAATACTTTAGTAAATAACTTCGAAAACAGGGGTCATCCGTCTAACTTACCAGAAAAACAAATTCAAACATCAAAATGAACTTGTACCTTCCAGAAGGCAATTATCTAGTTTTATTAGGAAACTTCAAACTTGGATAAAGTATTCTGAGAGAAGAAATTTCACTAATTTTCCTTTTCTTCAGGAAATAGATGGTTTGGGGGAAAAAGAAAGGAAAACTGCCACAAATAAAATGACAATGACAATTCATTTGCAGCTGAGTGCAGTCATTTCACATATATTTTCCACTGAAGATAATGCTCTGGGTAAAGAAATGGATACCAGCTGCATTTCTTTTTAGTCTGTGTCCTACCAATGATAATAAATGATGAAATATGATTTCACTGACTTATAAGCTAACAGTTGGATCCTTAGGGAGTCTGATACAAATGCAAGGAATTTCTGATGTGTTCAGTTAGCATCACTTCCACAAAAGATGAAGGCGTGCCATGGAGAGCCTTAGGCATGTGTTACCGCATACTACCATGCAATAAGATTTATACCATCTTTCTATGTCAAAAGAAAGGTCAGAAACTACTTAAATGAGAATGATGAATAGGAGTGGCTATTTTTTAAAAATCCTCTTTTGACTATGAATGAACAAAAGGTAAAGAAAGTTACTGTTTCAAGCATATAAACCTTAATACATTCTTAATATTAAAATAATTATCTCCTTTTGATTCTACAGTTATGATACAGCTCCAATGTGTTTTCATAAGGGTATTGTTTTGAGAACAAAACTCCCATCAAGAATTACTGGGGCAAGGCTCCCCTCGTGGCACCATGGCTAAGAATCTGCCTGCCAATGCAGGGGACATGGGTTCGAGCCCTGGTCCAGGAAGATCCCACATGCCATGGAGCAACTAAGTCCGTGCACAACTACTGAGCCTGTGCCCTAGAGCCTGCGAGCCACAACTACTGAGCCCGTGTGCCACAACTACTGAAGCCCACGCGCCTTGTTGTGCTCCGCAACAAGAGAAACCACCACAATGAGAAACCCGTGCACCGGAATGAAGAGTAGTCCCCGCTCGCCGCAAAGCCCGCGCACAGCAACGAAGACTCAACACAGCCAAAAATAAATAAATTTAAAAAAAAAAAAAAAGAATTACTGAGGCAAAAAGGCTGTACTGAACCCATACTGACCTCAGAACTTCACTTAACAAGAGCTTTGGCCTATAATTTACCCAATTTGGTCAACCAAGGAGTCTGGTTAACTGATTTTGTTTGTAATAGATTTAGAACAAACATCCTAAGGTTAGATATTCAAAATGAAGTTTTCTATTATTTGTAGTTCTACCCAAAATTTTAATATTAGAAATTAATTTTGAACCATGCCTCGGAAATATGTTACTAAAGTTTATATAGGTTTAATTAATCTATGTAGCTTTTTCAAATGCATTTAAGATAAACATTTTGGATATTTGTTCAGAAATACATTAGAATGTTTACCTCTGAGAAATGTCAAGTTAAATGCCTAAGAATAAAGGAATGATTATATACAGGGTTATATACAAGTGGTTGATAGACAACACTGAAAAAACAGTACCTAATGCTAGTTTAAATGTAAATAATGCAAATTTTTAAATAAAAAATAAAACCTGAGGAAACCCCCTTTTTAAAAATCTCAAGAAAAGTCTGATGTTAAAGTAGTATTTAAAAGTAGCTATCATTAAAATTAAAATGGCAGGGACTTCCCTGGTGGCACAGTGGTTAAGAATCTGCCTGCCAATGCAGGAGACATGGGTTCGAGCCCTGATCCGGGAAGATCATGCCGAGGAGCAACGAGCCCGTGCACCACAACTACTGAGTCTGCGCTCTAGAGCCCACGAGCCACAACTACTGAGCCCGCGTGCCACAACTACTGAAGCCTGCGCGCCTAGAGCCTGTGCTCCGCAACAAGAGAAGCCACCGCAATGAGAAGCCCACGCACCACAGCAAAGCGTAGTGCCCGCTCTCCGCAACTAGAGAAAGCCCGTGCACAGCAACGAAGACCCAACACAGCCATAAATAAATTAATCAATTAATTTAAAAAAATAATAAAATGGCAAAGCAAAAATCTCAAAACACAAGTTCTCCAAATGATATACTCTGTAACTGGGCAAATTACTAAACTTCCCTCAAATTCAGTTTACATTTACTATACAGTTTTGAAGGTAATAAATAAAAATGGGTTATGTGAGAAATAGTTAATATAAAATAAGCTACTTCCTGACACTAAAAGTAATAAAAACTTTTCCTACAGTTTAATAAGCAGAGTTATGGCAACAATGGCCATTATCCATAGGTTTTAAAGACTATCGATGCTAAAAATTTCTTGAGGTGAACTACAAAATTTGAGACATTTATTGCTCACCAAGTATCCATGTGCTGTCCACATGTCCCAGACCCTTACCAATAGGGTAGGGCCATGCAACTGGTTCTCGTTAATGGGCTACAAGTAGAAACGACCTGTTTATCATTTCATGGCTGAAATATTTAAAAGCCAATGGAAAATTGGAAAACTAGACAATTTTATGAAAATACACTTTCACATAAGTAAAAAAACTCTTACAATACAAACCCAATTTGTTTTACACCTTTCTCTTTACCTATACACTCTCTTTTTTTGGATGCTGAACCACTTGATTTAGTTTCACTATGACACTTCACCCTAAGAAAAAGGACATTCTCCTGCACAATAATAAATTATCACACTTAAATTTAATGTTGATAAAATTATCTGCTATATAGTCCGTATTCAAATTTCCCCAATTACCTCAATAATGTCCCCTAAAGGGGCAATCCAGGATCATTCAATCAATTAACCAAGGATGACATTATATTTGGTCATTGTCTCTTTTAGTCTTCTTTAACCCAGAAACATTTCCCGACCTGTGTTTTTAATCTTTCTTTCTTTCTTTTTTTTGGGGGGGTGGGGTGCCGTGCCACGTGGTTTACAGGATCTTAATTCCCTGAGCAGGGATCAAGGATCAAACCTGGGGCCCTGGCAGTGAGAGCACCTAGTCCTAACCACCGGACTGCCAGGGAATTCCCATTTTTAATCTTTCAAGACACTGATATTTTGAAGAGTTAATGTCAATTGTTTCATAGAGTTTTCCTTAATTTCAATTGCTTTGCTTTTTTCCCTCATGATTAGAGTCAAGTTAAAAGAGATTGTGTTTTTATAATAAAAAATATATAGAAAGTAAACCATAACAAATCTTGGCTAGTGGGGTCATCACAGAAAGCACTGAAGAAGAAATGAGTTTTTAAACTCTAGAATACATACTCTCCAGGAAAACATTAACCACTCTTACTTTGAAACTGCATGCCGATGATGCTCCCTAAGCCTGAGGCTTATATAACCAACTGACTGTTGGGTATTTTCAACTGGCTGTCCTACAGACAATTCAAATTTACAGTAGCATGTTCAAAACAACTCAGCCACAAAACTTAATGCTACTCTCTCCTTCCTCCTATATTCCTTCTCTAACTCAAATATCAGCACTTCATCTAATCTCTAAAGCCCAGTCAAGACACTTCTCTCTGCCTTAACCCACATCAACTAAGACACCAAGATGACCTATCAATTTAATCTATATTTCTTTTTTTAATTATTAATTAATTTATTTATTTTTGTTGTGTTGGGTCTTCATTTCTGTGCGTGGGCTTTCTCTAGTTGTGGTAAGCGGGGTGCACTCTTCATCACGGTGCGTGGGCCTCTCACTATCGCGGCCTCTCTTGTTGCGGAGCAGAAGCTCCAGACGCACAGGCTCAGTAGTTGTGGCTCACGGGCCTAGTTGCTCCGCGGCATGTGGGATCCTCCCAGACCAGGGCTTGAACCCGTGTCCCCTGCATTGGCAGGCAGATTCTCAACCACTGCGCCACCAGGGAAGCCCTAATCTGTATTTCTTAAATCCATTCTCTTCTATCAAACTATACTGCCTTTGTTCTAGAATTTTAGGATTTTTTCTTTACTAGACCTCTTACAATAGCCTAACTGGGTCCCAGCTACCATCTTAAGATATACCTTCCTCACTGTAACAGTTTAATGTATTCAAAACACAAATCTGATCAAATGACTCACCTCTTAAAACCTTTCGATGGTTCCTCTTTGAGGAACATAACAGAGTTCAAACTCAACATCACCTACACAGATTTACAAAGTTGATTGCCTATCTACATTTCTAGACACTTCTTAACTTGCACTGGTACTTTTTTCAGTTACATCACTCTCTTCACTTTAGTCACTGGATATCAGCTTTATAATTTTTGCCATAAGTTTCCTCTGGGACAAAAGGCATTTCACGGAGATAGAAGAACAATGACATTTGAAGTTCATGAACTTTATTCTATGTAAATTTCACAACAAATACTTTGATCAGGAAATATTTGCTTAGCCTCTACAGTATGTGCAAGGTATTGTATTAAGTACTGTGAGAAATACAAAAGTTAGACATCTACCCTGTTCTAGCAAGAGTTTCCAGTACAGAACATAGATTTTTTAAAAAGGTACACATACAATTACAGGTAGGCGGAAAACTACCAGGGTCATAAATAAGATCCAAGTAAGTTCAGAGGAGGGAGAAATTATTTCTGAGTGGGAAAGGCTGGAAAGAAGTCAGGGAAGATTTCCTAGAAGAGGTGGCAATTGGCAGCCTTGAAGAATATGAAAGGTTTGGGCATGAGTGTGAAGAAAATAATCATAATTATTGCCAACTCACTTTCTCTAAGGCGACTATTCTAAATCAGTTTTCTGCCCCTACACGCATGAGGAATATGACATATTATTTTAGTAATAATGGCTCATTAAAACCGATTCTCAAAGGGAGAATGGTAATAAATGGGATGCCATCTCAGAATCTGCTAAGTGTCATTTGGGGAAAAGCTCTTGAGGTTCTTTTGCCCTCTAAATAAGAATCTGCTCTCAAAAGGACATCTGACCATTTCTAAGCAAGTTTCTCCAGATTTCTACAGTCTTCATACAATGCTAGTCAAGACACAGATCACAATAACAAAATCCTTTTTTCCTCTTAGTTTGGCTAAGAATTTCTCAAAGGGAAGATGAATGACATCAAAAGAATAAAGCAAACCAAGACTTTAAAAGATATGAAAAGAGCAGACATGCTTATTCACTATAGCATTTCTATCCTAAAACACAATTCACCATGCAAGCTCTTCCCATAAATAAAACTACTTTAAATCTTGGTTATAATAACATCCTTTCCTCCTGGAAGAGCTGAATTAGTGTATAAGCTTATGTAATAATTATTTAGGGATAGAACACTGGTACTGAAACACAGTAGTAACAGCTTCTATATCTCCCTTTTCTTTTACCTTTTCTCCCCACTACTAAAAGAGGTGAGATAAAAGTTTGTTTCTTTACAGAGGAAAGAGGTACAAATTGCAAAAGCAACATTTTTTATTGGGGTATCCTGTGCACAGCTGAAAATACACAACACAAGACTGCTTCTGCAAGCGCATTTAAGATAACAGTACTAACCCTGACTATCATATGCTCAGAAATCACTGCTTAGCAAGGAAATGGAATGGGCTGAAGCTGAAAGGAAACCAATTTCATAGGTTACTATAATAGTCCAAACAAAGTAATGAGAATATGAACTAGGGTAAAAGCAATAAGAACAAAGGTACATATGAGAACAATGTTTTGCAGGTTGGACCCAACAACTGAAGTGAAGAAGAGGTACAAGGAAAGAGAGAAATAGTCAAAAAATAATTTTGAGCCTAGGGTGCCCATGAAGAAAGTGCTGACCCATTAGCTACTAGATCTTTTTCAAGCCTTTTGATGTAGAGATTCAAGAAGCAAGCTTTTCTGTTGAATGTAATTGGGTTCTCTAAAGGAGGAAAAGGATGAAATGAAGGTTAAATGATAGGGGAACTAACTGTATGCTAGAACAAAGAAAGTATTACACTGTCGCTTTCTCAACCTTTGAAAGTCTTGGTTCTACTTTTTTTTTTAATACCTTTATTGGAGTATAACTGCTTTACAATGGTGTGTTAGTTTCTGCTGTATAACAAAGTGAATCAGCTGTATGTATACACATATCCCCATATCCCCTTCCCTCTTGCATCTCCCTCCCTATCCCACCCCTCTAGGTGGTCAAAAAGCACCGAGCTGATCTCCCTGTGCTATGCGCTGCTTCCCACTAGCTATCTGTTTTACAATTGGTTGGTTCTACTTTTTAATTTATTCATTTAAACAGTATCAAAAATCACCTTCCAGGCCTCACATATACTTGAATGCACACACAATTTTATTGCAAAACTGGGACTGCAATAATCATACTGTTCGAACTTGTTTTTTTTCCTTTAATGGTATATTGTTTGTTAACAATTTATCCAGTATATAGAGTCCTACTTCCTTTAAAAAAAAAAAAAAGTAGATGTACAGAATATACTATCAACTATTTAACTGCTATTTATAGCCACTTAGTTGGGTGGGGTTTTTTGTTGTTGGTTAATTGTTTGTTTTTTTCAACTTCTGTGTATTTGTACTGCACTATTACCAATACTGCAAATGCACATCCTAAAATATGAATTTTTATGCCCTCCAAGATTTCTATTGGCCAGATTCCTCAAAGTGGTGTTAGTGAGTAATGGACATTTAAAATTTAGACTGACACAGTAGTGCAAAATCACCCTCCAAAAAGATTGTAACAAGTCCTCTCCTGCATTTCTAAACCATCAATTGTTGGAATGAAAAAAGAAGACCCAAATCCCTCCCAATACACTGAACTCTAATCTTTTTCACTCATGTCCAATGTGAAGTTTCAATCTAAACTCTACAACATTAAGTTAATCTATTTTTAAAAGAGTTAACTGGCATTCTTCTAGAAACTAGACTGATAAATTCTCAACGGAAGGTGGTACTCACTCATCAACCGACAGAAAACTATGAGAGCATTTTTGGTATTCATAATACCTGAGGGATGCATCTGACAACAGTGAGTGAGACACTGAACCACAGAGCAGTCCAGCACAATGAATGTCTTGCCCAAAATGCCAACAGAACTCACCCAACCTGTGTTTGGGAAATATACAGTTGGGGTATGCTGCTCAATTTCAGGTTTAAGAAGCCTGGAAAGACAGTCAAAGAGGTTCAAGTGGGGACACAGTAACAATTTGAGCTTTGTGAACTATCTGCAATATTATAAGTTTCTTTTCCTTTACCTAGTTCCTTTGGTAAGGCTTCAAGTTTCTAAAGAAACTGCATTTGACTTATTACTTCTGAAATTCCCTGCTTCAACTTTTGACTGTTGTGGCTTACTGGCATAGATTATTTCTCTCTTTGCTCTCCAAGATTTAAGGTATATATATGTTTGTCAGTGGCTGCACTATTTTGGATGCAACCTTGGATACTGGAAAGAAGAAACTGAAACCAGAACTTAGAGATTATTTTTTAAAGATGCCCAAAGTCCTTCAGTCATTTCTGAAGCAACATCTTTAATACCTTTTTATTTCTTAAAATCTTAATTTCTTTGTGGTCCTAATTCTGTGTTCCCTACACAGTACCTGGACGACATACAAAGTCAGTTCAAAAAACCTTCACTAGGGGATTCCCTGGAGGCGCAGTGGTTGTGAGTCCGCCTGCCAATGCAGGGGACAGGGGTTCGGGCCCTGGTCCAGGAAGATCCCACATGCCACAGAGCAGCTGGGCCCGTGTGCCACACTACTAGAGCCTGCAAGGCACAACTGCTGAAGCCTGCGCACCTAGAGCCCGTGCTCCACAACAAGAGAAGCCACTGCAATGAGAAGCCCACGCACCACAACCAGGAGTAGCCCCTGCTCGCCGCAACTAGAGAGAGCCCTCACGCAGCAACGAAGACCCAGTGCAGCCATAAATAAATAAATAAATACATACATACATACATACACAAAACCTTCGATAAAAGGTTGGCTCTTTAATATTAGGAAATTTACAAACAAATCTCGATGAAAATTGGTTTATTATTTAGGAAACTTCTATAGGACATAGACTGAAGAGGGCCAAAAACATAAAAACAAATAAAACCTAAGCATCCATAATATATAAAATGTGGTTTGTTCACCCTATAGTCAGAAGACTATCATATGTAAAATTAACTTAGACAGGCTTGATTTTTTTAAGTTGAAGAGACAGTTTGCAAGATTAAATAATTTTTTTGGTAAATATTAAAGCATTTTGCAGTCTCATCTCTTTACACTCAAATCAGGGATTTTACTTCAAAAAATTGTCTTTCAGCATGTAAACATTCTGCATAGTGGCAGCTGGAGTGTGTACAGTACTTTTGTATTTTATTGCCATTATATTAAATATAATCTTTCTTTGCATTAACCATATTGCCTTTCAAAAGGCTGCAGAGTGCCACCAGAAATTAATGAATATATTAGTTTTACTGTACCTTGTCAGCACTGGAAATCAGCTCTAAAGCACTTCTTTTAGGAGAAAGTATGTACCTATTCTTTGCTCATCTATTGAAATCTTGGTGATTTTCATATGAATTGTCAATTATTTAGTCAAGCCTGTTCTTCAGAGGCACTTTTGAGAAGTCTAAGGTTCTTTTCTTTTTATTGTGAAGGTAATATATGCACGTTATAAATATTTTAGACTGAAGGTAAAAGGAGAAAGTACCTATAATTCTGTCACCCTAATGTATTGTAACTGCATTATATTTTGGCATATTTGTTTCTGGTCTTTTATGAGCAAATGCATTTCAGTTTTAGCCATATTGCTCCCACAGTATTTTGTTTCCTTTACCTAAGGGGACAACATAATGAAACGCTTCTTAAAGTTCTTTTACCTGGAGTCTTAGACAAAGCTATAAAAAAGTATGATTTTAATTTCTGGTAGCTACCTAATTTTATTATTCTTCTCATCACTTATCTGAATTTTTCATAATGAACATGTACTACACTCTTGCAGGTGTGTTGTGAAGTTTAAAATAGAAAAAGCATATGGGACTCACTTAACAAAATATCTTGCAATTATGAGACCAAGAACAGAATGAAGTATTTTTTGAATAAAGACATCAAAACAACTAAAGTCTATCTAGGCAATTTAGTACTCTGGAACCTTGCTACTCTACGTGTGGAATACAGACCAGAAGTATCATACCAGCTGGTAGTTTGTTAGAAACGCAGACTCTCGGACCCTACTCCAGATTTACTGAATCATAATCTGCATTTTAAAAGATGCTCAGTAGGGGTTCCCTGGTGGCGCAGTGGTTGAGAGTCCGCCTGCTTATGCAGGGGACACGGGTTCGCGCCCCGGTCCGGGAAGGTCCCACATGCCGTGGAGCGGCTGGGCCCGTGAGCCATGGCCGCTGAGCCTGTGCTCCGCAACGGGAGAGGCCACAACAGTAAGAGGCCCGCGTACCGCAAAAACAAAAAAAAGATGCTCAGTGAGCATCTCTTAAGAGTGTTTCTTAAACTTGGCTGCATACTTGAGTCACTTGGAAAACTCTAAACAGGTACTTATGCCTTGGGTACCACCCCTGTATATACTGATTTCACTGTTAGGAGTATGGGCTGGGAAAACCAGGATTTTAAGTCACCCTCCTGGTGACTGTAATATGTAGCAAAGTTTCAAAACCACTGTTTCAGAATGCAGACACCTGAAATGGCTCACCAAGACAGGTGGAATCCATAGTTTACCACAGTCATTACCTGTGCAAAGAAACACACCACAGCATTTTAGCACTACTCTGAAACTCATTTGTATTTCTTGTGGATCAGTTTTCCCATAGCAATACAGTGTTTAATAAGCTATCATTCCCTCAAAGAACAAAAAGGTTAAAGTTCTAGAAAATATTCAAAATCTAGCACTCTTCAATTTTGTGCCCTTTTCTCCAATACTCAGAAATCACTAAGTATTAACTATACTTTCTATTTAAGACTTAGTGAGAAAGATAACTACATACTGACAAAATAAAAAGTCAGGTTGCAACAAAGTCAATTAATTTTTTTTTTATCAATGTACGTAGTTAATTTAAGGAAAATTATTAGGGAGAGAGGAAAAGTCCATATATTGTAATCAAATTTTCACCTCACTTCCTTCTGCAGAGAACAATTTTAAGCTAACAATAAATAAAACAAAATCTGTTCAGGTTACAGTGGTATGTTTCATATAAACAAACAAATAAATAAATAAAGGAAAGGAGAAAACCTTGAGTCTGAGGCTACAGTAAAAGAAAGATTACCTAAGAGGACTACTGGCTTCCACTTCTAAGATCATTTTAAGACCACTGATGAAGCTATACAGGCTTATAATGTATACTGGGCATCTTTCTGTGCTGTAAGCTGGGGGGTGGGACTTTGAGAACGTGAATCATTTTAACATTATAAATCTATTTCCCACTGGAGCAAGACCTGGAGCTGAATGGAACAGCATCAGGTAGATCCTTGGTTCCTGGACATCTCACTTTGCCAAAGAAGTTATTTACTGAATAACTTTTAAAGTGGTTAGTGGAGATGGAATCAGAGTAGACAGCACTGAAGACTCGGAGCCACCAAGACTGTTATTTTCATTGATACATTCAATGAACACAGAATAAATTTTAAAAAGCCACTGTATTAGTAGTTTGCTAGAAAAAAAAGTCATTCTTAATAGAAAGACTAATAAAGACAACACAATGATTTTAACGGGAAAAATTACGTAAACAGCTCCCAAGATTATGTTTAACATAAATTATTCTTTTTAAAACTAGTCTTAAAACAGTCCCAAGATATCATATTATTATTAGTATCACTATCACTATTTAAAATTGTTCTAGGAGAGCTAAAAATACACAATTCATTTACATATTTTATGTATATTTATTATATACTATATATTACATATTATACTGATTATATATTTAATTTGCAGACATAAGTTGATAGCAGGATTTATTTTATGGTTGCTCTGTTTCACTGACTTACCTATTATGATTTATTGTATAGTGATGTTTTAGCTATTGTCACTTGATAATATGCTTTAACATATGGTAAAGCATGTCTGTTTTCCCCTCCCTATTAACTCATAGTTTTCAAATTTTTCTTATTTATTTTTAGATAAATTACATAAATGTTATTTCAAGTTTCCACAACACCTCACTGAATTTTGATTGAAAATATATTAAACCAAAAAATGATTCAGAAATAGGTATCTTCAAAATATTTTCTCTATTTGCCTTTCTCAAAGTTTTAGTTTTCTTTATATGTCACATACATTCCTCATTAAGACTAATTTAGGAAAGAGAAAAAAAAGCACAAGGGAAACTGCCCTTTTCGTACATGAAAAACTAAATTTAAGAAAGTATTCCATAGTCAAGCCTAACCCTGATCTTATAAGCGAACTGTAGGCTTTTCTGCTCAATCACCCACTATTAAGTCTCATATCTTCAAATAAGAATCCTCCATTAGTGGATCTCCTTCAACCAGGAAAAGATTTCTATATCAGAATCAACACAGAAACGAGAAATGTATACCAAGAGAGGACCCTATTCCACGAAGGCACACTTTGTAGTAATACTATCTTTAAAGTTAGATTACTCAAATTCACTCCTTATTACCTCTTCCAACTGATTCCTGACAAACTATATATTTTTTATCTTGACTAATAATTTTAGGCAATTTATCCTTTATGCATTAAAAGTATGTTTAAAAAACTCAACTTGTTCCTTTTTTTTTTTTTTCTTGGGCACACCATGTGTCTTGCAGGATCTTAGTTCCCCAACCAGGGACTGAACCCAGGCCCCAGCAGTGAAAGCCCCGAGTCCTAACCACTTGGACCACCAGGGAATTCCTGACCTGTTCTTATTTTTGTTGCATTTTTGAACTTTTGCAATACTTAAATCCTTACTCTAATCCCATAGGGCACTGCGGTAGGAAGTCTCCAAGATGGCCCCCAATGATGCCATCGTCCCAGTACTTATGCCCTTGTGTAACCCCCCCTCGTCTTGAGTGTGGGCTAAACCTAGTGATTTGCTTCTAACAAATCAGTAACAGAAAAAGTGACAACATGTCCTTCTGAGGTTACATTATAAACAGACTACTGCTTCTGCTAGGAGAACCCTCTCTTACTCTAAGGGAGGTCAGCTGCTGTATTGTGAGCTGCTCTACAGAGAGGTCCATACGACAAGGAACAGAAGTCTCCAGCCCATAACCAGTGAGGAACTTGAGTCCACCAAGAGCCAAGTGAGTAAGCTTGGAAGCAGATCCTCTGCTAGTCGAGTCTTGTGATGACGGCAGCCCCCAATGATGCCTTGACTGTAGGAGGAGTGTAGCTTTGGGAGACACCCAGAGTTTACATGGCACCCAGCTAAACCAGGAATTGGGAGATAATAAGTGTTTACTGTTTTAAGTTGTGCAATTTTGGAGTGACTTGTTATATAGCAATAGGTAACTAACATGGTTTTTGACAAAATTCCTAAGAATCATTTAATTTACAGCGTCCTAATAGTTTAATAAAATTCCTTTTGCAGAAACTAACATATAGCACTATCCTATTTATAAGCACTTCTATTCTTATTATCTCTACTGAACCTCATAAACAATTCCATGTGCAATGTGGTATGTGTAAGAACAAATGTAATTCTGACTTATGTCCTGTATTTAAGGATCCTAAAATTTAATCTAATATTAATCAAATTGTTAAATAACTTGTTCATTCCTAGATATTTGGCTTATCTATGAGCACATCTTTTATGAAGTTTTTTCCTCCTTTCTTAAATCTTTTTCCCCAAAGGGTAAGGATGTCAAAGAACTTCTTAGAAAGCCCTAGTAACAATCCTGAGATACTACAGTATCTCCTCAATTATTATTTCTAAAAGAAAGCAGTTTAGAGGAATGATTTTTCTTAATCTAAAGTCACAAAGCAAATGACAGTAATTCAGACAGGACAGCATTGAAATAAAGTCCCTCAACATTCACCCACAAGTCTACTTTTAGCTTGTTTGTATGAAATCATTCAGCCCCAAACATTTAGTGAGCACCTAAAGTGTCCGAAACGATACTCATTGTTGAATTTAATTGTGATGAATAAGACACAGTCTACCACCACCCTTCTCCTGACCTATACGGATTCCCAGGATAGGGGAAGAAGATAATTACAATATGATATAATAGGTATTATAATAAAGGCTAAAGGGAAAAAAATGGGCAGATAAAGAATGGAACAACAAATCTTGCCTAAAAGAGACAAGAAGGGGTAACAGAAAAGATGGAATTAGTTGGAACTTGAAAAATGAACAGAAACGTGCCAGGTACACTGCCAGATACAGGGAAAATGGTAGTCTAAAGAAAAAGAACAAGTATGCAATGCAAATGAGATTCGTATGGATTCCATCCAGAAGACTCATGGCTAAGGCTAATGAACCATCCTCTCACAACCTCATTTATTCATTTTAAAAAACTAAGTATATACCATACACCTGGCACTTGTGCAAAACTCAAATCCCATTAGGTAATACAAACAAAGCAATAAACATGATATTAAGTTCTCGACCTCAGGGAACTTAAGAGTCTAATTCAACTTAGGAGAGCATATTTTCATTTTAATTATGCCAACTCCGAATTGCTCATGAGATTTCCTTCCCTCTCTTATCCTTTGGGCAAGTCACATTCTTTGTAAGCATCAGTTTCCTAATATGTAAACTGGGGATAATATTATATGTACACTTCAAAGGATTGTAGTGAGAATTAAATAATGCAAGTAAAATATTCAAAACAGCGAGCTCAATAAATATTAGCCATTATTGCTTTTACTGTTATTATCCTCATTGCTAAGAATAAGGCAATTAAAGGTTTTAGTAAAGAATTCTTCTGTTTTCTAAATCATTAAGGAACTGAAAAGGACACTTTTCTGTTTCACTCCTTCTAGGTTCTACAAAGTATAGGAAGCAATAATGTCATCAACCAAGGCACTAAGTACCCCTAGTCTGTCACAATGTCCCCCCAAAAGAGTACTAAAAATAACACTTAATCTATCCACAGACATAGTCTCTGATGATACAATCTGGGATTGATTCTATTAGTAGTAGGACTTTCAACTCTGTGTATAAGTGTACTTAAGAAGTAATACTGGACTTCCCTGGTGGTGCAGTGGTTAAGAATCTACCTGCTAATGCAGGGGACACGGGTTTGAGCTCTGGTCTGGGAAGATCCCACATGCCGCGGAGCAACTAAGCCCATGCACCACAACTACTGAAGCCCGCGTGCCTAAAGCCCGTGCTGTGCAAAAAGAGAAGCCACTGCCATGAGAAGCCCATGCACCACAACCAAGAGTAGCCCCTGCTCACTGCAACCAAGAGTAGCCCCTGCTCGCCGCAACTAGAGAAAGCCTGTGCGCAGCAACGAAAACCCAACATAGCCTAAATAAATAAATTTATTTAAAAAAAAAAAAAAGATTTCCTTAAAGAAAAAAATATTGAAACACTGTAAAGCAACTATACTCCAATAAAAAAAAATTTTTTTTAGGGCTTCCCTGGTGGCGCAGTGGTTGAGAGTCTGCCTGCCGATGCAGCGGACACGGGTTCGTGCCCCGGTCCGGGAAGATCCCACATGCCGCGGAGAGGCTGGGCCTGTGAGCCATGACCGCTGAGCCTACGCGTCCGGAACCTGTGCTCCGCAACGGAAGAGGCCACAACGGTGAGAGGCCCACGTACCGCAAAAAAAAAAAAAAAAAAATTTTTTTTTAAAAGAAGTAATATTGAATAACAGACAGAAAACCTTAATAAATTCACTATGGGCCTAAAATCTAAAAAACTAAGAATTAAAAATAAGAAACTGATATACATTGGAAGGGATGTTCTGAACAGCATAAGAGACCTGCAGTAATTGATGAAAAAAGAGGAAAGGAAAAAAATAAACAAACTGAGGATTAAAATTGAAAAAGTTCACAAAATCAGGAGCCAAACATGTCTCTGACCCAAGATTTAGAAAGCAATCCTTTGGAAGGATTATCAGTTATTTTAAACCTATTTAAAAAGTCATTTTTAAAAGGGCACAACACCATCCAAAGTTTTGGATGATTTCTTTAAACTAAATTTCATGCTACAAAGTCCTATTGTTCAAAGCTCAACAAAACCAAACTCAAAACAAAGATGTGCACTGAATGTGGAATTCCGCAAGAAAGGTATAACAAAAAAGCAAATGATATAAAACTTCCACAGAGGCTCAATCAAAAAGAAATATAATACATATTAATTTTTAAGTACTTATAAGGTAACCACATTACACTTATTTTTTTTTACTCTGGTTAAGATCTAAGATAAAACAGAAGTTTTCAAAACAGAGAAAACTCAGAATTCTTTTACTCTTAACTTTGACCCATCATCTCTTTAAGCTAAACTTATCATCCTAAAATTATTCAAGGAACTCTCCCAGGACTTCCTCTTTTACTGAGTCTATTAGCTTCTGGACTCAAAGCCTGACTCCGTGAGTTTTAAGAGCCAACTTTCCAAAGTGAGGACACTAAAGAAATTTTTGAAACCACAAAAACTGAGTGATACGGCAACATTAAAAGAATGGGCAAACACTATATTTGATTTCCAAAAGCAAAGACCTGAGATTTTTCTGAAGTAAAATTAAAATCCAACTTTAAAATTCTGCTTTAAATCTTACTTAATAGTTATTTATAGTTTAAGGATCCAAGGAGTATTATGTATAACATTATCAACCTCAGTGTAGGCTCCTCAAAGGAACTGGAGAAGCAGTACTTGTATAGTAGTTAAGATTTCAAAACTAGGCTTTAGAATCAGAAAAACTTGTGTTCAAATTCTCCTTCCTCCTGTGTAAGCTGTATAACCTTGACTTCCTAAGCTTCAATTTCCTTACCTGGAAATGCAAATAATATCTACTCCAGAAGGTTTTTTCTAAGAGTGTTAAATATGACAATGAGTAATATATAGAATTTTTTTGATAAATGTTTGTTTAAAGAGGGGGAGGGAGAGCAGGAAGAACTACCCTACCCATTTTTATATGTATTACAACACTTAAAGGTTAGTGATAAGAACAGTATTAATGTTAATGGAAGCTAAAATTTATCTAATAAGAACAATTTTAAGGTACTTTTGCATTTGATTAATCCTTGTTGATCAACAGAACACATCATAAGCTAACTAGAGTATACCTCTTCATTTCTCTAATTGCCACTGATGATGAACATCTTTTTATATACGTACTTGCCACTTTAGGTTGACTTCTGACTCAGGTTAAAAAAACAGAAGTTTGGGGCTTCCCTGGTGGCGCAGTGGTTGAGAGTCTGCCTGCGGATGCAGGGGACATGGGTTCGTGCCCTGGTCCAGGAAAATCCCACATGCCGCGGAGCAGCTGGGCCCGTGAGCCATGGCCGCTGAGCCTGCAATGTCCAGAGCCTGTGCTCCGCAACAGGAAAGGGCATAACAGTGAGAGGCCCACGTACCGCAAAATAAATAAATAAATAAATTTAAAAAGAAAACAGAAGTTTGAATTTGAGGAATAATAATGCACTATCACTGTTTCTCTTCTTTTGTTTCTAATCAGCAGATATATTTTTTATATCATTATATTGCTTGTATTAACAAAAGTCAACTTATTAATCTTGCCTCCTTGCCTCTCTTCTCTCTTACCTTCTTTTCCTCTTCCCTAATACTCTTACCCTCTTTGCCTAGTCATTCTTTTTATCCCCCCACCCCACATCCCATATGGTTCAAGCTCTCCAGATGCACTAATGAAAATCACTTACTGACGAGTGGAAGACAAAGACTTTAGAAATTACTAACCAACAGAATTTATTCTGCATCCATATATACACATCGTTATCATAAGCACTTATTTATTCCCGCAACAAACATTTGAGATAGCCCTTACTACAGGTAAAGCACACTGCTTTAAGTTCTAGATCACAATTCCTCAATTTTTAATCTTATGCTATAGCCAGATAGCACTAAATGAAAATTTTGACATAATGTGACCATAATTTTTCTTCTGAGCTATCTAATCTTACTTTCCATATATGTACAAGTTTGTCTGGTTTTTTTCCAGCCCACAAAGCAGCAGAATTGGACAACAGGAAAAATTCTGTCTTGTAACTACTGTTGGCATGTAGTGTCTGGAAGAACGGAGAACAGAATGAACCATACTGAACAAACGTAAATTGTCCCTAGAGAAAGGAGTATAAGTTAGAGCTAATAAAGGAGTTCAGCAAGGTTGCAAGATACAAGATCAATATATAAAAATCAATTGTACTTCCATACACTAGCAATGAACAATCTGAAAAATGAAGTTAAGAAAATAATACCATTTACAGTATCATCAAAAAGAATAAAATGCTTAGGAACACATTTAACAAAAGAAGTGCAACACTTGTACACTGTCCACAATACTAAAACAATCTGGAAGAAGAACAAAGTTGGAGGACTCATACTTCTCATTTTCAAACCTTACTACAAAGCTACAGTAATCAAAATACCATGATATTGGCAAAAGGCGAGACACACAGATTGATGGATTAAATTGAGAGTCCAGAAATAAACTCTTATATTTACATTAATTTTTGGCAAGGGTGCCAAGACCATTCAATGGGAAAAGAACAGTCTTTTCAACATATTGTAATGGCACAACTGGATAGTCACATGTAGAAGAATGAAGTTGGATCCCTACCTCATACCATATGCAAAAAATTAACTCAAAATGGATCAGACTTAAAGAGCTCAAACTAAATATAGGTGTAAATCTTCATGATCTTGGATTAGGCAATGGTTTCTTAAACATGGTATCAAAAGCACAAGCAACCAAAGGAATAAAACAGATAAATCAGACATCAACAAAATGAAAAGCTTTTGCACTTCAAAGGATACTATCAAGAAAGTAAAGTGAAAAGATAATCCACAGAATCGGAGAAAATATTTGCAAATCATACATCTGATAAGGGACACATATCCGGAATATATTAAAATTTTAATAATTTAAGAATAAAAAGATAGATAATACAACTTAAAAATGGGCAAACGATTAGAATAAACATTTCTCCAGAGATAAATGACCAATAAGCACATGAAAAGATGCCCAAAATAAAATCATAGCCACAGTGAGATACCACTGCACACCCACTAGGATGGCTATACTCAAACAGACAATAGCAAGTATTAGAGATGATGCTGAGAAAGTGTAAACCTCAGTGTTAATGGAAATGTAAAAACCCTGTAGCTTCTTTGGAAAACAGTCTAGCAGTTCCTCAAAGAGTTAAACATACAGTTAGCATATGACCAAGAAATTCCATTCCTATGTATCTGCTCAGGGGAACTGAAAACACAGAAGAGGCTTTATTCATAATAGCCAAAAGGTGAAAACAACCCGAATGTCCATCAACTGACAAAAGGTTAAGTAAAATGTGGTATACCCACACAATAGAATATTATTTGGCCATAAAAAGCAGTTAACTACTCATGCATGCTACAACATGGATGACCAAGTGAAAGCAGCCAGGTACAAAAAAGCCACATTGTATGATTTCACTTATATGAATAAGGAAATCCATAGCAACAGAAGGTAGATAGTGGTTGCCGCGGGCTGTGGGAAGAATGGAGTGTGACTGCTAATGGGTATGGGGTTTCTTTTCAGGGGAATGAAAATGTTCTGGAACTAGACAGTGATGATGGTTGTACAACTTTGTGAATATACTAAAAACCACTGAATTTTTACCACTGTACACTTTAAAAGAGTGAATTTTATGGTTTTTAAGAATGTGAAATAGTTTCCAAACCTTTTCAAACTAGTTCAGATGAGCCACTTAATCAGCGAACGCTTGCTAAAACCCTGCTCCAGGCAAGACACTTTATAAGGTACCACAGGCAGATCCTGCCCTCAAAGAGTTTATAATCTGATTGATAATATAAATAACATGAAAATGAAACAAAATAAGCCATAGCTTGATATACAATATGAAAATGTGATGAGTCAGCATATAACTTAAATTACTAACTCCTACACTCAGGTATGTATTAGAAAAGGAAGAGATCACATGAATTGGGGCAAGAGCAAAGAGAGAAAATGTAAGCTTGGGGGAAAAAAAAAAAAACCCCACAAAAACCCCAGGTGACTCTAATATGCTACCTACCTCCATTACTACCCAAAACCCCTAAGATCTTGATAGAAAGAAGGTAGGATTTGGATAGATGGAGAGAAAAGGAGGTAAATGTTTTGACTAAAAGGTGTGAAGCTGGAAAATACAAAATGAGCTAACAAAATATAGTGAATATATTTGTATATATATGTATATTGCCATACACAGCAGTATAGTACAATACCTTTAGAGGCATAATTAACTTTAGATAACAGAATGAGTTAAATGAAGTTCCTTGTATAAGTAGAGTTATTATTTGGGATACTTCACTTGATTTGGGGTATATAGCCAAGTTGTGTTGTGAAGGAGTACTTATCACATTTCAATACCAGATGAACTTGAGTTGATTTGATAACTTTCTGTTTCTTATCCAAAACCTTCCTAATAATAATTTATTATGTCACAAACTAGCAGACTTTTATTTAAAAATATACTTGACAAGTATGTTTTTCATCAAATCACCAATTAGAAAGGTAGCTGTCAACAAATAAAAAGAATAAATATGGGCTTCCCTGGTGGTGCAGTGGTTGAGAGTCCGCCTGCCGATGCGGGGGACACGGGTTTGGGAAGAATAAATATTTGCTGAGGACTTATTGTAAGTGCACAGCACGGTTCCAAGCATTTTACACATCACTTTGTAAAAGTGTATATCCAACATATATAAAATAAGGCACTTTGACTTTTAAGTAAACTTTCTAAACATAAGCCACCCTTACGAAGAGATCAGTCAGTTCATCATTTTTTATTTTATTCTAAGTACTGTTGCTAACTTGTATTTGAGGGGTTTTTTTGCATTACGCGGGCCTCTCACTGCCGTGGCCTCTCCCGTTGCGGAGCACAGGCTCCGGACGCGCAGGCTCAGCGGCCATGGCTCACGGGCCCAGCTGCTCCGCGGAATGTGGGATCCTCCCGGACCGGGGCACGAACCCATGTCCCCTGCATCGGCAGGCGGACTCCCAACCACTGCGTCACCAGGGAAGCCCTGTATTTGAGTTTTTAACTTCAATTTTTCTCACTAATTCTTTTGCCAAATTCATTTGTAGTATCTGCTACTCTTCTTTCCTTGATTCTACTACAATCTCTCTCGTATCCAGAAACTCCACTCCATTGTACCTCTATTTTTAATTTTAAGGCATTAATAACTCTGCTCACCATGGTTCTTTGCTCCTTTATGCCTCGCAGATGATATTTTTATAGAATAGAAAAAATAAAATAGAAATAGAAAAAATAAATAAAATAGAGGCATCTCTTAGGCACCCATGTAAACTTTGAGAGGGAGGCTGAAAAAAATTCCTAGCATCAAATGCCTAGAATTCATTGCTGAGAGCACAATAGTTATTCAATTAATTCTTGTGGAATGATTACTAAGGAACTAGCTAATAGAGAAACTTATAAAATTTACCTTACATCTCCATAAAAGGGTTATAATTTGAAAAAGTTCCCTAGGTGATTCTGACACGCCAACTCTCTAATCCAAAAAAAAACAAAAAACAAGAAGTACATTTACTTAAATGTACTTAAATACTAGGAAAGCACTCATTTTCATTTTGATATTGACCTGGTAAATTATTTTTGACAAATCAGTTTGATTCCTTCATAATTATTCCTGCATATAATACTTTTGAAAAGCTACTGCTTTTCATTTTTTATTTAATTATTCTAAAAGCAGGCCTTAAATTATATCTGTAAAGACAATCCCCTCATGAGCAAAGCAACATAGTTCTCACTAAAGATCTCATAATATGTATGCATTTAGTATAAAACCAACTAAAGAAGCAGATTATGTTGGATAGACAAATACACCAGGAAGGCCCTAAGAACAGCCTTATACAATAGAAAATAGTCATACAAGAACATTCATTTTGTTATCCTAAGTTCATAGTAATAGTCAGTACACTGGAAAACAAAGCCATAAGAAGAAATGGTATTATTATCTTCTGGTAATTTAAACCAAGTAAGATTTTTTTTTTAAATACTACTTTTAACCCTGATTTAAGACTGTTTGGAGAGATCTTCTAGGTCAGCCTTGAAAGAAATTTTCAAATGACTATTAGTATCTACAACAATTTGACCAAGTCACTAAATTTTTTAATATCCATTCCATCCAAAATGTGAAAAGTGATACAGTGTTTGGTAGACTGTACTCCTACTAACCAGCCAAAAGTTATTCATTTTATGTTGGCTTCAAAAGCTATATGCTAGTGGGCTTCCCTGGTGACGCAGTGGTTGAGAGTCCGCCTGCTGATGCAGGGGACACGGGTTCATGCCCCGGGAAGATCCCACATGCCGCGGAGCGGCTGGGGCTGTGAGCCATGGCTGCTGAGCCTGCGCGTCCGGAGCCTGTGCTCCGCAACGGGAGAGGCCACAACAGAGACAGGCCCGCGTACCACAAAAAAAAAAAAAAAAAAAAAGCTATATGCTAGTAAGTCAGAAAGAGAAAAACAAATACCGTATGCTAACACACATATATGGAATCTAAAAAAAAAAAAAGGTCATGAAGAACCTTGGGGCAGGATGGGAATAAAGATGCAGACCTACTAGACAATGGACTTAAGGGCATGGGGAGGGGGAAGGGTAAGCTGGGATGAAGTGAGACAGTGGCATGGACATGTATACACTACCAAATGTAAAACTGATAGCTAGTGGGATGCAGGCGCATAGCACAGGGAGATCAGCTTGGTGCTTTGTGACCACCTAGAGGGGTGGGAGGGAGGGAGACGCAAGAGGGAAGAGATATGGGGATATATGTATATGTGTAGCTGATTCACTTTGTTATAAAGCAGAAACTAACACACCATTGTAAAGCAATTATACTCCAATAAAGATGTTAAAAAATAAATTAAATAAATAAATAAAAGCTATATGCTAATTCTAATTTGTATATCTATACGAGAACTATAATAATAAATTGAATATTGCCTTGGATAGTCTCAGTTAAGGTAATAAAAGAAATTCTAGGATATCAACATGGTTTTAAACTTAAATTTTACATATCCTTTTTAAAAGTCTACATAGATTTAGAAATGTCCTCATAAAAATAATTCTCTAATAGACTAATTCATAATTATGACTTTGCCAAAGAAAAGCCTAATGTCTTCTCAGCTCTGAAGTATTGAGACTCTCATATCTACCACAAACCTGAATGTCCCACTGACATGCCTAAAACTGTAATATCATCTCCTTCCCTTCCTCTACAACCCCATCTTCCAACTCTTATAAACTTCTCCTCTTATATTCCTGATCTTTAGTGAATGGAACTTTCATACTTCAAGGCCCAGAAACAAGGAACTTGAGAATCAATCCTCAACTCAGAAGCCAATGCAGAATTCTTAAAGGCATATACATTCCTTCATAATCTGGACCCTGCCCCTCTCTGTAGCTTCGAATCTTTTTGGCACGCTCCTTTTCCAGCCCTATGCTCCAATAATCAAAGCATCTGCAGTTTCCAAAATCAAACTGTTGCCCCAGACTCCCAAGTCTAATTAATGGCCTTCTAAACTTACTTTATACACCATCTCTAGCCTAAATTAGGTGATCCCCCTCAGTGTTCCTACTGTATCCTCTTTGTTAATCTTGATATTGTAACAAAATCTTTATCTATTATTAGACTGTAAGATCCTTGAAGGCAAGAGTGAAATATTTTATTTCACCACTTGTAATGCCTTATAGTTCCTGAGATAGAGGAAACACTTGATGTTTGATGAACAAAAGAATGAATATGATGAGATCAAAGCCAAGTCCACATCACACTAGATGTTTCATATCTCAAAAATTAAGTCTAAGTAATAGGACCTACCAAAAAACTGATTTTTCTTTTTCATACGTTCCAATCTAAAATCTACCTACTACTTTTCTGCAGATAAAAGACTGATGATCCCTTAACTATAACTGTATCTCTAGGACCTACCTACTCTCTTCTTTCATTTATCTAAATTCCTTTTTTCCCCCTTTGCTTTGTGTTTTTATTAGTCCACAAAAATCCTAAAAGCTGAGAACTCCTTCAGTTTACAGCTGAAGAAATGGGCTTAATGACCGGTCTAAATGTCACTTGGCTAGTAGCTAGTTCAGACAAGATTCTATGCTAATTTCACTATATAATACCTCCAAATGATATACCCAGTTTGAAAAACCCATTATTTTTATTATGAAGTTCAAAAATATATTGAAAAGAGATCACAGCCACAACAGTGGAGGAGATGAGCATTTAAATGACCTAACAATAATCTTAATAGGAAAGGTGCATCATATGAAAGAAATGAATTCACTGAATGAATTAAGACGTGAATGAAAATAAAGATTATGGAAGGGTAAAACTATTTTTGGAAATACATATTAGGCGCCACAGAAAGGTTCAAACCTTTTGGCCTAACTACCACTAACGGAATTCTACTCTAAATGAATAAAGTCCCCAAAGGGGGAAAAAAACTGTACATATAAAGATGTTCCACTGCCTCATTTTCGTACAGAAAGAAGTGACAGCAAGTAAAATGTCCAAAGTAGAATACTAAGAAAATTACGGTTCATCCACTGACAGAATGTTGGGTAACATTTTAAATATTTATGAACACTATATAAAAAATTAGGAATATCTTTATGATAAAACCTTAAGAGAAAACAGGACTAGGTACATATATTTATACCGTAAATACATATTTAACCATAATTATATTCTATAAATATTTTTATTAAAAACATAGTAGGGAAAAACATAAAATATGAGATTATATTTTTTTTCCTATTTTCCAAATAGCATGTAGTTTTTTTTCCATACTGCTTCTATAATTAAAGGAAAAAAGAGAGGGAAAAGCTTTCGCTTTGAGATTCTTAAAATTTTTTAAGCTCTAAATCCCACAATTTAGCCTTACCTATCATACCAGCAAACTATAAGTAGTTTTGGTTCCCAAGAAAACTAAGGGAATGGAGAATGGCTGAAGTATGAAATTTTTATAAAGAACATTAAAATTTTGGTGGCTGTCGTCTAGTTGAAAACAGAATCACTAAAACCATATGATAATTAGCATAGGTGGCAACATGGCTCAAGATCAAGGTAGCATAGTAACAAGCATGTTGTAATCCCTAAGTCGTTTTAAATTCTAGTGTTTAGGCCCCCTCATCTCAATACTGAGGACAATGGCACTTTGACATAAGCTAAAAACCATGAATAATTGGAAACGACTGAAGAACTGTAATATCTCTCCCTTTCCCACCAACACCTCCCATGTCCTAATATGCATATCTGGATTATGCAGGTCATTTTATCCCTGAGCCTATTACATCGTCCCTTACCACTGAAGATGGAAGTCCAGAGCTAATACTTGAAATCAAAAGCAAAACTGGAGTGGGAATAAAAGAATAGAAAGAATTCAAAAACACTTCTGTACATAGATCTTCCTCTTATCCAGCTAAACAAACCTAATTATCCAAATACAAGTAGTTAAATTACACAATTCTTTGCTTTAAAGGCTGTCCTACCTTTTACGGGCTCAGTGTTCTCTTTCCTCTATCAAATTTGCTTAATATTTAGCAAGCCCCACCTATCTGCTGTCACTCCAATCAGTCCTGTATCTCAAAACTAAAATATAATTCAAATTCATGTATTCAACAATTGTTCGTTGAATGCTTACTATGTGCAAGCCACCACAACTCAATAACTAGGCAAGGTTCTTGGTCAGTCTTTGTAAACAGCCTTTGGATTGATCCCATTTTCTCAAAAACATGGCAATTAGCACTAGAACAAAATACAGCACCTATTATTTCTTTAGTTATAAATTCTAGATACAGTGAAGAAAATGTTTACTTCATTTTTCAAGGTAGCATCACATTTTAAGATGCCCTTCACAAGAGATACTTAGGGTTATTTAAATCAGTGACTCTAAGCATACCCTTCTGTTCAAACTGGGGAATAAGGAGATAACTTCTTATTCTAAGGAAGAAACATTGCAAGGTTATACAAAACCATGAGCAACAACCTCCTAACTCACAAACATGTAATACAGCTACAGTACATGTGACTCTTGCCATTAAAAATGTTTGCATGCCTAGCAACTGAACAGTATCATATCCCCACTGCATTTGCTTCTTTAGTTTTGTTACCTGCAATAAAAATGAAAATGTTATACAAGTAAACTTGCTTCCACAGTACAGGAAAGTCAATTAAAAGCCTTCCTTTGCTCCTACATTCTCATTTTCTTCTCAATTCAGACTCTGCGCCTGAACACATAAACATGCAGCATTTAAATGAACGTACACATCCATGAAATGTAGTGCTCTAAAAGTAAGGTATGGAAAGAAGACTGAGTTCAAACTGTTCTACTTGATACACTGGGTTCTAACGTAAGAAGTTCTGGATTTTAGATATGGAAATGGGTACAGAAAACATTGACATTTAAGCTATAAAACATGAAAGGTACTGAAAGTTACACCGTAATTTTAAATATCAGAGCCCAAGCATATGAGCAAAAAGTATCCTAACACTAAATACATCTTTCACAATTACCTCTAAATCTTTCCTAAAATGCTATAAATTATTCCATCCAACAAGCTGCACGTACACGCCCACTCTCAGAATCAAACTGTAAAGGAGGGATGGATTCAAGTGATATTCAGGGACGTGCTATGAATGGGTGAACAACTGGGTAAACAACTTGTTTGGAGATACACTAAAGAAGAAGGGTCAAGCATTATCACCAAGTTTCTAGTTTAGGCAACTTGAGTTAATGATGGGAACATTAACCTACTTCACATAGTTCTAAGAATACTTTTCCTTTTTGAGTGGGAGGGGATAAGGTTAGGGAAGAACTGACACATGAGTTCAGACTTCTACACTACTTTTGAATTTATAGTATTTATGGGACATCAGGAGGTGCCTGGTAAGACAGCTGGATCTGTCTCAGAAGAAAATTATATTCTGGAGAGAGATATGTGAGTCATCAGCATGTAAAATAAGTCAAATGAATAGATTAAATCAATAGGAAGAGAGAACAGAATGAAGGTTGAAGAACCACCTTGGGAATACCAATATTTAAGGAGTGCGCAGAGATGGAAGAGCTAGCAAAGAGTCTACAAATGAGACTGATATCCTTGCACCCAAGAGAGAAAGCGGTTTCAAAAAGGGAGGAGGGAGGGGGAACAAAATAGGTGGTCAAACAAAATAACTCTTTTTCATCATTATCTGCCCCAACTTTCAGGAAATAGCACTACTTCTCTAACTTTAAGGATTAGAGGAGAAGCGATGACTGTTCTTCACTATAACCTATGCTCTATTTTTAGTATAAACAGCAGTTTTATACTAAAGTGTAAACTCAATTTCTGGATAAGTTATCACTGCACCATTGTTCCAGTTTCTATGTGCTGTATGTTCAAAATACACGATGCTACCTATTTTAATTATGATGAAAAAGAGGGCAATGTCTATTTTACCTACTTGGTAGAGCAGCTAACCTAACAGAATTGACTAGTATAAATGCATGCCACTCAACAGTAATGTAAATTACAAGATTTTTGGAGTTGAGGGGTAAACATGGGCAAGTAAAATTATGTCCAATAATAAAGCAGCTGCAAAATCTGAGACAAATATCTAAAACTATTCAAAGTATTTTTGACAGGGTAGTACCAAAGTTAAAGAGTATATCAAATTCAATTTCAAAATTCAGATACCAACAAACTACTAATACAGGCAACAACATGGATGGATCTCAAAAGCCTTATGCTAAGTGAAAGAAACCAGACCCAGAAGCCTATATAAGTATGATTCCATTTACGTGACATTCTAGAAAATACACAACTACAGGGACAGAAATTAGATCTGGCTGCCAGGGGCTAGACTAGGGGTAGGAAACTGATTACAAAAGGATATAAGGGAACTTTGGGGGGTGATGGAAATATTATATGTCTTGATTAAGGCAGCAGTTGCAAGATAATGTTTGTCAAAACTCATCAAACTGTACAACGGCAATAGTGAATTTTATAGTGTAAATTATACCTCAATAAGTCTTACTTAAAAAAAATTCAGTCACCATATCACTATTATATTTAAACAGCATTTTTAATGTGCTGTAATGTATTTCTAATTATCTAAATTGTTATTATATATAATACTTAAATTAGCAAAGAAAACAAAAACTACAATAAACCAATCTTAAGCTTAAAACAAAGTATTTAGATACTTTCCCTCTTACAATAAATCCCAGTATCTTACTCTCAATTCTACTGCCCAAGGGAGCAAAACAAAAGCTCCTTCCTATGCTTTACAATCTTAACAGCTAAAAAAATAACTGTTTTAAGTTTTTCTTTGATTCTTTTAATACATAAGTTATGTGATGTATGTACTGATTGGGATATATGTAAATACTATCATATAGTTTAATTCTAATTAATCAGTTCAACAAAAATGTAGTGAATACCTATAGCACAGGACAAGCACTGCGATGGTGTTACAGACATAAACATGAAAATGTCTCCTTGCTCTCATAGAGCTGGTGGTTTAGTATGTCTGAAAAACATAGGAACAAATTATTTTATCAAGAGGTATAAGCAATAAACTGACAAATGCTATGAAATTAAATGGCCAGGGAAACTTAAACAAAAAAGGCCATGCCTTCTCTTTCTCCTTAAAAAAAAATTTCTGGTCCTTGAGCTGACGTTTTGAGAAGTAACACACCTCCAGAACAAAGTAAGAATGCTACCCTAGTATATATTTTCACAGTTAGTGTCAATGCTTTTTCACCAGCAATATTTTGAACTTATGAAGATCTCAGAATCTGAGGCCTTTTAAACTGCTCTAGGTTTCATTAACATTAAAAATATCACCTATATTCACCAAGCTGTGTAAAAATTTGCTTAGGGGGGGAGATAAAGATTGCACACTGACAGAGAGAGAAAGAGATACATAAGAAAAGGGAAACAGAATATTAGTAGAGTTAAATAAAAAGCATACTGCATATATGTCTTTCAGGATAACCTGGAGTAGGTTACAGCATGAATACTGGATTCTTAATTCTTTTCTCAAAGGGAAAAAAATGATAGCAGTAGCTTTTAGGCCATTACATTTCAACTTTCAACCTTAAGAGTTTTCTGAGACATAGGCAGAACCCTGGGAAAAAGATTATGTTATGTGCAACAATTTTTTAAGAACAGTACTTTTTTTTAATGGGAGTTAGGGCCAATATATACCCATGTAAAATTTCAATTTGGTCATTACCAAAGAAAAACTAAATTATGTATAGCCTATACTCAGATCATCAATTTCTTTACGTAGAAACTGGCAATCCTATCAGACAAAGAGAACTAAAAGCAGATTTTAAAATCCTGAAAGGGTTAAAATAGATAAGCAACAAGGATATACAGGATAGCACAGCGAATTATACCCATTATCTTATAATAACCTATAATGGAATATAATCTGCAAAAATACTGAATCAATATGGTGTACACCTAAAACTAATACAATATTGTAAATCAACTATACTTCAATTAAAAAAAAAACCAAATAAAATAAAACATAGCAAATATAGGAAAAAACCAAGCAAAACAACAAATAAAATAAAATCCCAAACGGGTTGCCAAGTAGCAGTGTTGAGAAAACTGAGTGTTGAAAAAACTCCTATTTCCTTACTAGGACTAATTTCAAGGACTTGTTTGTTTGTAAATAAAGAAATTAAATATACCATCATAAATATTAATATTTTTACAGTAAACTATAGTTTGAATTTTAATAATTCATTAGTGTTTCAAGCACTGTTAGTTTTTAACGTATCTAGAATCAATGACTATTTTTAAAAAACAGTACTTATGAAGTACACATGCATTTTATTGGCACAAGACTAAAGAATTGAGAGTATAAGTGACCCAAATGTGTTCATTCTAACGAAAAGGAATCCAGTATTTCAAAATTATGTCACAGCTTCTGAATTTCTCAGGAGAGGTAAAAGTATACAAAATTATTTAAATAAATAAATTAATCAATGTTGCTAATTCCATGTTTTTCCATCCTGTTAAAGTTTTTCCTTTCTGCCAAAAGGCAAATACATACAAAAGAAAATTTTTAAGAGTTTTGCTATATCATGTTAAATGTTACACAAACGTAAGATGGCAAAAAAATTTACCTACATTAATTATGTTAAAAATTTAGTGTATTCTTGAGACTATTTTTTAATGCTTAATGTTTTTATAAAAAATAATTCAAGAATCACAATATTATGAAAATAAAGTGGCTTTTCCACACTTTCAAAAAATACAGCATGCATTATATTTAACATCAATATTCTATTTAAATGCACATCTGTACATAGGAACATTTTGTATAGTGTAAAGTTAACAAGGTGTATTTTAAAAGACTGTAATCAGATAATGTATCAGCTATAACTGACCAAAAAACTTTAGAATTCCTCTTTTTAAGCCATAGGATAGCTTTATAAGCCACACAAGAAAAACAAGTCTCACTACTTTATAATCAAGCCTACTCTTTTTATCAAAAAAAAAAAACAAACAAAAGTATTATAAATCTTGAAGAGACAGAGTGGCAGAATGGAAAGAATAGAAGTTTTAGAATTAGACATATTTGAGTTGGGATCCTATCTCTAACACCTGCTAGAATTGCCACCTTGGACAGGTTATTAAACATGATGAGCTTCAACTTCCTTGTCTGTAAAACAAGAACATTATCACTAACCTCATTGGATAGTTGGGAGGTAATCACGATAAACAGTGTAGTGGTTAAGGGTGGTGGGTGAAGCATCAACTCCAGAGTCCTTTCTCCACTTTCTTCCACTTGTTAGCTGTATGACCTTAGTCACTTAATCATTCTATATCTCAGTTTTCTCAAATATCTTAGAGTAATAAATATAACCAAACTCATACTATACCTTGAAGAATTGAGAAAATCCATATAAAGCTCCTGGCACAGTTTTTGGCACATGGGAATCACTCAATAATATTACATATTACAAATGTAAGGCACTCAACACAATGCCTGACACAAAAAAGATCTTAAATCTTAGCTTTCCTAAGTTCTAAATTACTTTTTTACTGTCTCTAAAATTCAAATTCACCCCTGAAGATAAACGTATGCCATTAAGAATGAGAAAAAAATACTAGCTCAAGGTCTATAAAGGTATTCACTAAAAGAATCCCCATAAGAGTGTATGTAATGGCAACAGCTCTGGAATAAGTGCACAACTTCCCAAGCTGAGAACGTCAAAACAATCCACATTCTTTGGCTATATAAATACTGGAATTTTTAAAAAGTACCAGTCATACTAATTTATAGATTCATCTACTACAATACAAATTGGTCATATACATTTCTATGAATAAAATCACTCTAAAGCTCAATTTTCCCTTTCTAAAAAGATGCTCTGACAGTTTCAACTCAATATAAAAAACTTAAAAGAAGTAAAAAATTCAGATTAACAAACTCAAAATTACAATGTAAGACAGTAAAGATGTGCTGACTTCAAAATTATTGAAATTATTATTAATATATATAGCATATATAGTCTAGATTCTATTTTAGTTCTTTGCCTAAAGTACATAATTTCCTTGACTACATGACTTTTAAGTATTGATTCAACTGAGCAACTAAAGGATAATAATTAAGAATTTACTAAAACCAGAAATGTGGAATCCTAAGTCCTTAAGAACAAATATAAATCAGACTGATCATACTAATAAGACAATAGACAGTTTTCTGACATTTTCAGCCTCAGTTTCTTCATCTGTAAATTGTGGATGATAATTGTTTCTATTTCAGGAGCCTGTTAGAAGAATTAAATGAGGTAATATTGGGGGGGCATACACACGTTAACACAATTCCTGGCAAATAATAACCCCTCAAAATCTTACCTAGCTGGCAATGCTGTATCAAGAAATGATCTCTCCTAGTAATATGACTTTGGGAATAGAAAGAAACCTGCCTTAAAACATAATGCAATCTGACAAAACTCAATTCATTAAAACTGACTGCAGACTTGGTGTTTAAAATCGCATTTAAATCAATTAGAAACACTAAAATTCCACTCTAGTAGTTAAAAAACAGAATAAGAATAAAACTTTAAGGAGTCATTATTTACTACACATACAGTTAATTCACTTACACTCCTGAAGAGGGACATATGTAAATAAACTTAATCACCTGAACACCAAATATATACACACAAGGTCAAGATTTCTAATGTAAAAGTACTATTTTCATACCAGGAAAATACAAGCAAAAGACAAGTATCATATCTCTCTATGGAGATGAGAAAAGCACCTTGGACTCAGATAATTGAAAAAAATCACAAATGGTATCAGTGTCAGCACTGAGCAATACCTAGCTTCATGACCAAAGCTCACAGGTTTCTTACAGCAACATAATCTAATAAGAAACTACTAAGAGTCAGAGAATACCTAATCTCCCACTGAGTCACTACATGAATCTCTACAAATCATGTGGCCTCTGAGTTTTTCATCAAAAAATGGAAATCACGCTGGTCATTTACCTTGCAGGGAAATGAGAATATTTATGAATGAACTCAGGTCACCCTGAAAAAGGACTGACTTAAAAATACAGAGAATAATTATTGACATCTGCTAAAAATAGAAAAAAACTTTGTTCAAAAAGTATATTTTTAAATGATTTGTAAAAGCTACATAAGACCATACATTACCACCAAAGCCAACTTAGTATGCTCAGGATATTAAAGATGTCAACTAAACACTTAATTACCAGGCTTCTATAAAGTTCCTAGTCAGTAATTTCCTATTCGTTTTATGGCAAATAAATGTGATAAACGGAATTGAAGTTACATTTCTATGAAAAGAATTTTTATTTACCTCAGTCTTCCCAGTCACTTTATATAAAACTGAAATCTTACATTATTTAAAAAATTTCAGAATTACTTACAAATTATGCTTTTCCTAATAAGCAACAGAGTGCGGAAAGTTAAATGAAACTGTGTAAAACACAAACTCTTTAGTTTTTATTTACTCTTTATTATTAATTTTTACACCTTATTTTGGGAGAGTAAAAATAGCATAGAAGAGTATGTCAAAATATAACACAGATGGGTTCAAATGTTTCTATAGCAGTCTGATGATGAATTGGTACCAAAAAATTAAATATGAAATTAGTTTAGGAAGCCTTAGAAAATACATGTTTGAGTTGGGTAGCCTGGCTCCAAATAAAGAAAACTTCATGTTTGAATTGGTACAGCTTTGCTCATAATATTTTTGAAATTTAATAATGATCATTATGCAGAAAACCAAAACTAGGCTTACTACCATACTGAAAACTTTCACTTTTCATCCCCAAAGAGAATCTGAAATAGTCTTTCTTCGAAGATAACTCTTTTCTTCTTAAAGGTGGACGGTATTAATAATGATCCATAGCACAGGTTCAAAAGGCTTTCGAATAACTTTAGTAAACAAATTTGTTGAATGGCTTTCAAAAGGAAGCATCCAATATACTCATCTCAAAACACTAGAGTAATTATTTACTATTCAACTTTAATTTGATTTACTAGACTTTCATGATATACTTTAAAACTACTTTCTTTTCAAGTAATTATTATAAGTTACTGGTAACTCTGCAGACTCAAAAGAAACAATAAACCATACTGTTGAAATTTCTTCTAAGTATATTATGAAATATTTATCCTATAATATAACCAGCATTATAAGATTTCTGAAACACTTATAGTTGTTTCCTTTCGCTGAATTAAAAAAAAAAAATGGAAATACAAGATTAGCCACTGGTGACTATCCCGACCAATACAGGGGAGGTAGAGCAGACTATTCCTAATCTCTAGGGAAACACAAATTATTCCTTCCAACTAAGTTATCAAAAATGTAAAGTTCAAGTTTAGGTTTTACTCAAGTTTCACAATGTCTCCTTTAAAAATAATCTATTTAATCGGTTTGGACTAAACAAAAAATATTTTCAATGTAATTTAAAGAAATATTTATGGTATCTGAACGAAAGCTATCACACAACCTATATTACTTACAGATTACTAAATATGTAGAATTAGGAAAATAGGGTCTGATAAGAACTAATTCACTTTAATTCCAAGTCACAATAAAAAATCAGTCACATAAATAGATATCTAATATACTGATTTAAACATCTGTGTAAGAAAGCTCCCTTTAACTATATAAAACGCTAAAGATAAGTTGTTCTTGCTGATGAAAACTAAGCAAGCAGAACTCCTCTTTCCATTACCTTTAGTAGAAGTATGTTCATCCCTTGACATAGGTCTCAGTATTTTAAGTTGTAAAGACAATCGCAGGTTCATATAAGGGCCTTTTAAACATTTACATTGAAGCCCTTACCCCGCCTCCCACCCCCAAATCCTCCGCTTAAGAAGTGAACTGTTCCTACCTTCTGTATTCTCCCCCCCCTTCCCCAGCCCCCATTAGCGTGCCCCCCACCCAGTGTAGGCCTGAGGCCCTGTAGCAAACAGTGTCTAACAGGAGCAGGCAGCACAAAGACAGGAATGGGAGATTAGTGGGAGGGAGGGAGGCCGGGATTGGGGCTCAGCAGGAGCTTCAGGCTTTTTAAAATTCAAACTGCTCCCTGACCAATACAAATCACGGACACGCTACTGACTACTACACGGATTTATAGCATTAAAAACATGCCTCGTACGTGACAGCTATATTAACTTCACTCTTTTTAACATTTATCCATACGTTTGCAGGAAATGTGGAACAATTTATTTTAAGCAGAGGGCCAAACTCAAGAACAACCTTCAGAAAAGTTACTTCTACAATGACAATAATAATTCAATGAGACACAAAAAATTCGAACCAATGTTAACACCCACTAATAAAACAAGGGACTTTTTTGATCAGTGTTGCTTCATTTTAAGCAATGAAAGGTTTCCTTCAGTAACTATGAGACAAAGTATCAAAACAGTCTAACCCAGGTACATTTATTTTTCTGTGCAACTTGTATGGCTGAGGACTTTTAAACTGGTTTTTCCTTTATGCCAACCTACATTACCAACGCCTCCATAAGCAAGACCTAAACACTTAACTTATTTGTGAACTAGAATTTAAGATAGAACTGACCTTTTTCTCCAGCATTTACAGATACATTTGACCTATTAAAATGACACCTCTCTCATTACACAGTCAAACATCATGGGCACAAACAGCCAATGACAATCCTGGGACCTCAAGAAGATCTGCCCTGACATGAAAGGATGGCACCTTCTACATTTTTTTTTAACCTCCCAGGGATTTTAAGCATAACTTAATTTCCATCCTTCTAAAGAAAATTGGTTGTACCTGTATCTCAGCACAATTCTCAGAACATTTAAAAAATCTTTTTTAAGCTTCTACACGTTTAGATCAGGAAGTACCTAAGTGTGTTATGTATAATCGTTTAAAACTGTCCTTATACAACGCACACAAATATAAAGTGGCAGGGTAAACCTGTGAAGTACTTTATACTTGTCTTTGAATAAAAAGTCCATGTGCAACACACTGTCAAACAGCAACATAAAAGCTCTTTGCGTGGGTGGGGGTCATATGCAGTTGTCTACCACACTACGGGTTCCTATATGAAATATTCATGTGGACGACTTAATTCTTTTTAAAAAGAAAATGAGTCTTTATTAACTTTCCAACGTCCAAACAAGTTTTACACAGGAAAAGAATTACCACTGGATCCGTGTCTGAGTATTTACATTTGTCTCACTAACTGAAACTACTTCCTCCCTTCATGGGGTCACAGGGGGAAGAAGGGGGGTTGTTTGTTTCACTGGGACGTTCCCCACTCCCGGACCAGGAAAGTTGTAAATATGGGGACGGTCAAGGCACATTTGCTGTTAGTTGTATTGTTTCCGCCTCCTCACTAGCTACGGCTCTTCTCCCGGGCAAGGCCTGTCACCGACCAGCAGTAGCTCCGCTCAGCCCGAAGCTCTCCTAATCCCCGAGCTCAAGTAGATTCCGCTGGCCCGCGGCCTGCACTCTCCGCCGGGCCTACGCCTCCCCGGCCGCCCGGCAGGAGCCCAGTCCCCGCCACCGGAGCCGGCCGGGAGAGGGTACCAAACCACCGCCACCCAGGGCGGCTGCCACCAGAGAGGAGCGAACTCTAGACTCGCCCGTGGAGGAGACCTGGGGCCGCTAAGGAAACGGCGGGGAGGGGAGCGAGGAGGAGAGACGCTGAGGACCTGGCGCCGCCGCCGCCGCCGCCGAAATAAAGAGCAGGAATTTACCTGGGCGAATCGGCGTCTGAATCCAAGGGGAGGCCGAGGCCGCTGTGGCGAGAGACTATAATCCGGGCCGGGAGGGGGGGTGGCTACGGCTCCTCTTCCGTCTCCTCAGTGCGGGGAACATGTAGAGCCGGGGGGAGACCAGCCGAGAAGACAAATCGCTGCTTCTTCTTCCTCCTCCTCCTCCTTCTCCCACATAGAAACACTCACAAACACCCGACCGGGGGCCCGAGCTACCGGGGGGGCATCGCCGCCGGCCCGGGAACCAATCCTCCAGTCGGCGGGGGCGTCCCTCCCTGCGGCTTGGTGGTGTCGGGTGAGTCGGTACCGACGGAGGGAGGGGGGGGAGGGCGGGGGGGGAAGGAGCCCTGTGTGTGTGTCTCTCTCGTTTCGTCTCTCCCTCTCAGAACAAAATGCCGACCGGAAGTGCAGCTGCAGGAATGACTCCCTCCGCCGGCGCCAAACACTAACAACCACCCCCTCTTCCCCACTCCACTTCCGCCACCGCCGCGCCGCCGCCGCCACTTCGGTTCGCGTCTTCGGCTGCGCTGCACCGCACTGCCCGCTCCGCTCCGCTCCGCACCGCACCCGGGGCCGGGCGGCGGCCGGCAGCAAGGCGGCGGCGGCTCTCCTCTGCGCCTTTCTCCTCAGGGCGGCTGTGGATGTTGCCTTTTAGTGTCGATCCTGCGGAGCGGCGTTTTCGCTGCGGCACGGGCGGGCCGGGTCTTCCCGGTCTTTATTTTCCTGGAGGCCGACCGGAGCGGGGCCCGAGTTCGGTGGTGGTAGCGTGCGTGGGGGGCGCTCAGGCCCGGACCGTCTCGCAGCCCGCGCACGCCGCCCCAACTGTTCGTCTTTAGCTCTCGGGAGCCGAGCTCGGGGCGGCCACGTAGAGGACGCCCGCGATCCGACGGCGACCGAGCAGTTTTTAAATGGTGTCCCTGCAGCCGGGTGGATGGATGTATCGTATTGTACACCTTTCTCTCCTTTTGAGAGGCCAGACTTTACGCCAGTCTCTGCATTATTTCTGAGGAGTGAGAACGCAACGCGTGGAGGAGACGAAGATTCTCAGCTGGACTGAAATGGAACCATGTTTGTGATGCATATATTTCTGGAAATATGTGGTCTTTTCTGGTCTTGCATTTTGTTGCCTGTGGTTTTGGCTCTTGCCTAGCAGTCGGGAGAAGGGCCTATAGGCGACGCTGTTCGAGCGAGGAGCCAGTCCGCGCCCCCCTCTAGTTGTGGGTGGAGCCGAGCACGCGGGGAGAGCCGGCGGAGTGCGGGCCGCGGGGGGGCCTGGGGCCAGACGATTTCAGACTTCGTTTTCCTTTACGTTCGAAACAGTGAGGTACTGGCCAAGGCTGGAGTACAAATGTGATTGTGTGTACAGTTCCAAGCCTCCTGTAGTCTCTGACTGAAACACGTGAAATAACTTTACCGTACAGGTCACTATTAAGTTTACTTCTGTACATTAAAAGGGGGCTATTCTTCAGGTAAAAAGTGCATAGGTAAGCTAATTTTACTCAAACGGGACGAAATCTGTGTTATATTTTCATGAGTTTACTTAAATGGTATGTTAATTATATATGCATATGTACCGGTACGCTTAAATAGGAAAATTTTCCCCACAGGTTATTCCTTTTGCCTCACATCACTCGAAGGACTAAATCAGATCTTGTCACTCCTTGACTCTAGACCCTGCCATTGTTTAGCTGGGAGTAAAAGCCAAAGCCTTGACCGCGGCCTAAAGGCGGTGCGCGCGGTGGGGCCGGGGGAGGCTTCCTCGGCCGCCTTGCAGGCAGGACGTCTGTCCTGGCTTTTCCTGCGGCCAGGCTGTTTCCCCAAGGACCACAGAGTTTGCTGCCTCACCTTCAGGATTTTGCGCAACTGTGTCCTCGGGGCTCCGTGGCCACTCTTTAAACTGCTAGTTCCCGGTACCTTTTCCCCATTTTATCCTTCAGGCGTTCTACATATCTTACATGTTTATCTCGTTATCTGTTTTAACCAATAGAATAACGTAAGCTCTAGGAGGGCGAGGTTTTTTTTTTTTTCTCCACTGTTGTTTTGTGGAGAAAATAATTCCTGACACACAGCAGATGCTTAATATTTGGTTAATGAATGAATGACGATTGTAAGGGCCCTGACCCCACCCACACAATACACCAGTTTCTGAACTCTGTCCCTTACATATGTATATACTTACACACTACAGAGAACTTTATGAAAGATTTATGGGGGAAAAAAAAAAACCTAGGGAAAAAAATGCAAGTTTATTACAAAGTTCTAGGAAACGGTACTACTTGTAGACATTGAAAGTCGTCCACAACACCACCAGAAGCCCACAAACTGTGATAATTATTTGTTTTGGGGTTTCTGTAAATGGGCTTGCTAGAGGACAGTGCATTATTGGATTATATAATCGTATGCATATTGGGGCAGTTAGCTTTGCTCTCTTCCTGAATGACAACCTGCGTTCTTCATCCAGTCTGTCCTCTTTCTTGCAAAATCGTTTAATCATTTAATCACTAAATTAAAGTCTGAAAATTTGGTTGGTTTAGCACAAACCCAGCACTACTGTAAAAGTTCATTCAGCAAGTATCTATCGGGCACAAAATGTGTGCCCAGCACAAAGATTCAAAAGGTGCTGTGTTTCTGAGGCTTAAAGGACCACATATGGCTACTTTGGTTACTACTCAATTATGCTGTCAAGCAAAGCCAACGCTAGTGAGATTTATTTTTACAGTTTCCTTCTGAAGAAAAGGTTCAGTGAATGCTGAGGTCAGGCTTAGTGTGGATATTTTAATCCACCTCTTAGTTTGCTGTTCATTTACATTTACTTACTTTATGATAAGCACCAGGTATACCAATAAATTAATTGATAAATGATTTTTGAAAACTGAAACAAATTGAGAATTTTTATTTTCTAGTGGTTGGATAAACAGGGCTTTTAAATTAAAATACAAATGCCAGGAAACTAACAACTATGCTATAAGCCTTTGGCAGTGATATTACAAATAATCATATTTCATGTATGGAATTTTTGGACAAGAAAAGGTATTTTATAACCATTAATACAATTAATTAGACACTGATTAGTAAATCCGCTTGTTCATTATAAGTGTACCTTTTAATCTTAAAGAATAGCTTTAATATATAGATGGTTTAGAATATGTTTTTTGTTCATTTTCAAAATACTAATATTTCAGTTTGCTTAGAGAAGCACCATTATCTTCTTATATACTTCCTTAAATGTTACTGGTAAGCTGATAATTTTGCATGTCCAGGTAACGAAATTCTTGGCATTATTGTAGCATTTAATTTAAAATTTTAGATATTTTTTAGTTTCTTCTCTCATTTATTAAGGACTTAACTAGGTGCTATAATTAGCTTTACAATAGGCACCTCCTAAACATTAGTGAATTAAAAATAGACAGGGTCCCTGCCTTTAAGTGTTTTAACTTGTATATAGTTTATACCAATTTTTTTCCAAATCATAGAATTAATGAAATTGTTTCAGTGCATATCAGGATATTTCTCCATTAAATCAAGTGTTTTGCTTGCCTAAATTTAAGTATCCAAGTTGAGATCTTGTGTAGACTATTAATATAATCTTAGTGTTTTCTCTATTTCATTGTTTCTTGGTGTTTGTTTTTTGGGGGTCTTTTTGCTTAATAATTATTTTCCTCACCACCATCTATTTATTTTGCTCTTACATTTTAAAACCTTTATGTCCAAAATCAGTTGATTTATGGTGGGCTTATGTTTCATTGTTAGATCATTGATGTATCAATTCTTAGTTTGTAGGGTAGCCCAGTAAACCTTTAATCTGACCTAATATTGCCTCCTTGCTTTAAGAACTGGGTTGCACTACTCATTTTATTTGCCAAGGAGATTCCTGTATGTATTCTTGATCAATAAATGGCAAAAGATTTAATAAAATATTTTAAAATGGATTTTAAGTATTAACTACTGAATGTCATCAACAGGAATTGGTACAATTGGCAAATTATGAATTATTTTTATTGAAAATATTTTTCTTTAAGATAAATACAATTTGCCATAAAATGATAGGAATAAAAAATTTTAGAAAATAATTTTCTTCTCATTTTTTCTACCAGTTTTATCATTTGTTAGTGATAAAATTAACTTACAGGAATAGATTTTGAAAAAATAGACATGTAGTGTATATACGTTTCATAGATTATTTCAAACTACCAAAATTATTTCACATATCGGATAATTAAAGTTACTTTTAGGAATGTTTTTATCTTAAACTTTGACAAAGAATTATAGATGTTGATTTGAGGGTGAGCTACAAAAATATCAAATAGTCTGTAAATGTTTCTATTTCAAGTTCTCAAAGTAAATACCTTTATCAAATTTGTGATAGTGTTTATGAAGGTTATTCAGCATATCTTATCGATTTTTGTTAAGATGATAGAAATGAATTGTTTTTCCCCTGAATGACTTAGTTCATGTTGGCCTTGGAGAACAGGCTTTGTCTTTTCATGAATCCTTCTCGCCTCTAATTAAGGATTTTCTCTAAATTCATAGATTTTATTATTCATGCTATCCATTTATAATCCTGTGACTTTCCTATATTGTTGTTTATATTTTTGTGTAGCTATGCCTTATGTTCCTGGATCAAAGTGACTAGTTCTGTGTTATACTACATTGCAAGTTTCACTGTGCATTGCATTACTGTAGGGCCCTCAAAAAGTGCACTTCTGAAATATAAATTCAATATAAAATTATTTAGGGTCATTAAATCATCATGAATGCCTCATCTTAATGGAACCTATGCATATGCTGAATGTGAACCAGAGAATTAAACTCTACACGCATTTTAATACTAAACTAATCTGGAACAACACTGTTTAAAAAAAGATTTTATCAATGAAGGAAAAATACAAAATCCATTAAAAACTTAACATCTAAAATAGGTATGAAGGGAGTGCTTATGATGCACATTTCAAAGCACCTCCTCTAGACCAGTGTTTTAAAACTGGGTCATGTACCATTATGGGTCATGAAATAAATTCAGTGGGTTGAGACTAGCGTTTTTTATTTGAAATAGAGGAAAGAATAGAAAATCTAAGAGTATATCACACATGGTAAAGTCTGTATTTATAAACATTCATTCCATTTATGTGTGTGCATGTGCCGGGTTACCTTGTAAAATATATTTTTTATTCTGGGTATAGGCCAGAAAAAGTAGCGTTTTATCTACCGTTCAGATTTTCCTTTACTTCCCCCCTTAGAAAATGAAAAAGAAAAATGCTAGAAAGTTCTGATTGCCTATGAAATAGTGAGGAATTTTAGAGGAGGCACTAGGATATTTTAGAGAAGTTTGATATTGGTTACAGAAAGGTGATCTTAAGGTAAGAGGTAGGTAATAAACTATGTATCAATGGAAACATCAAATTTGGTTGAAGTTGTGAGAAGGAATTATTTTCCTAGTGGAGCTAAATTTGGTGTGTTTAGGTCCATAACTATTTTCTTACTGATTTGTTGTAGCGCATTTTCTAATCTCAGATGCCCAAAACAGCAGAATAATAAATAAAACGCAAAAAATGTTTTTCTGCTTCTTCCTACCTTCCCTTCAATCTCAAAACAGATATTAACTAGTCATAGGAGTGCAAAGCAAACTGCTACCTTCACAAAGTGATTATCATACGAACAAGTTATTCCCTGAAAATGAAACTCCTGAAAAATAACAAACTTTCAATAAGGTTTTTCTCTCTGGCCAAAGTAAATAATAATTTCTTAACTTTAAGTAAATAGTTAACTTTCATTTGCCATCTAGCTCATCTGTGTATTTAAATAAATGTACTTAAAACTGTGTGCAGAATTTAAAAGGGAAATTTTAAAATGAGAGAATTGTGTATAGAATTAAAAGGGAGGCAATATAGTGTGATCAGTGGGATGAAAACTACCTACCAAACAGAAAATGAGAATTATGTTATACTGAAATGTTTTAATAAAATTTAGACATTTTGAAAAAGTTAAACATTTCATTACCATTTCACCTTATTTCAGTATAGATTTCAGTATTGTAATGTTGGTGAGCGTTAATGAAAGGTTTTTTTTCAGACATATGATACCAGCTCCCTTTTGATTATAGATGTTTAAGGCCTAGTTTGATTAAAACCTCAGCTAAACACAAAATTTTCTAGAGAACTGACATGAGAATCTCAAACTCAATTATTGAACCAAAGCTTATTCACCCCAAATACTTCACCAATACAAATATGTACCCTATTGAACTAAGAAAGGAATTATATTACTAACCAGCAGAGGGAGCCAAGTCAGTCCTGAAAGATAGGAGTGTAAAGAAAGACCACATGACTTCCTGTTGTGAGTTTGTTGTGGCAGCTGTTCAGTTTAGTCTACCAAAAAGCCAAGTAGAAGGCTAAGAAGGCTACCAATGTATCAGATGTGGATAGGGGGACAATTCTGTCAAAATTACGTTGCAGGAAGCGATCTGAAAGGAAACACTTACGCTTAAGTTAAGGGCAGCCTTGCGAAGAATGTGTAGCATAAAAGAGAATTCTTTAAAAACATGTTAAAAACTAAATGAGTAAAATACGCAAACTAACATTGGTTTTCTTTCTGCTATAGCTGGTGAAACTTAGGTGGATCAGAACAAAGCAAAGTTTATTAACCATTAAGCAGAAGCAATTCAAGTAGAAATATAAAAGTGGAAATATCTTGGTATTATAACCTAAGATGGAAAACCAAAGAAAATAGTACCTAGGGCCATGATGAATTACTCACTAGATGTAACAGTAAACCATTTCTTAATAATTCCATTTTTATTGAAAGCTGAAATTAGTCTCTAATAGGCACATTATAAAATGATCAAGTTGGCAGAAATAGATTGATCTTACATTAAAATTGTATGTACTTTGATAATCTAAAAAACAAAGGATAAATTTTAATAAAGAATGATTACAGTGAATTAATATGAGGTGATTTTTCACTTTAAAAATAAAAAATAGAATTGTTTCCATTACCCTTTATAAACAAAACAAAAAGTAATACCTTGATTTGTGACATGTTTGGAGGAATATAGTAGCTAAATGACAGTTGTACTGTCAGCTTATTTAATATATTCTAAGTACCTCAAAATCTCCGATAGAATGATTATTCGAAGTAAAATTGTAAGAGCTGGGTGTTAGCTAACTGTATTAAAATTAAAACAATTAAAGGCTCAAACAATTTTAGTTTAATAAACTAAATAATGGTAGTCTAGCCGCTTACTCATTGTAAGGTTTGTGGAAACATACTGTCCAAAGCATAGAAGGACAATGGATTCAGGGAGATTTTAGCTATAGGTATATTTACTTATGTGTTTGTTCATTCGAAAAATATACTTCTTGAACACATACTATCTCCACAGGACATGGAGCATGTATTCATTCTTACATCTTGTTGAAAGATTTAATTTCATTAATATTATGTGAATAGTCATAGAAATTCAATATGCAGCCCATTGAATCCAAGGAGGTGGCACTTAGAAGCAAATCATTTAATATTGAGTACTAGAAGGTAGACTGTAAACCTCTGTAAGTTAGTTCTTTTATAATACTACATTATACTGACATTATATATTGTCATCTGGTGTCAAATCAGTTAATCACAGCAATAATATCCAATAAGTAAAATTCATCTAATAGCAGCTGTAGAGACATTTTAGTGCCAAAAAAGAATTCAACCAGTATTACTACGAATTATGTGCTTCTTTTACACATAAGTTGCTATAAATATGGACTATTAGAATTGCATAAACTGACTTCCCTGGTGGAGCAGTGGTTAAGAATCCAACTGCCAATGCAGGGGATACGGGTTCTATCCCTGGTCTGGGAAGATCACACATGCTGCGGAGCAACTAAGCCCGTGAGCCACAACTAGTGAAGCCCGTGCTCCACAACAAGAGAAGCCACTGCAATGAGAAGCCTGAGCACTGCAATGAAGAGTAGCCCCCACTCGCCACAACTAGAGAAAGCCTGCGCGCAGCAATGAAGACCCAACACAGCCAAAAATAAATTAATTAATTAATTTTTAAAAAGTGCATAAACAGCCTGACCTTTTAATTATATTTTAAATTTTGTTAGTGTTTTCACCCATGGAAAATGCTATACTGATCTTTTAAAAATTTCATTAATAAAGTGGCAATAGCTTTGCCATGAACCATTTTTTTATTGATAAGCATGATAATGGGTTAATTCATCAAAATTCAATAGAAACTATTAACTTTGTCACCAAAGTCAACATTTCAGAGTCTAAAATACATAGTATGTTTTTCTGCTTTATCTAGTTTTTATTTAACATCTAAAGCTCTGTAAAGATAAAACCAGAGGAAGGAAAGAAAATAGCTCATACCTTATCTTATTCCAGAGTAGGGAATGGTGACAGATTAAGAAAAGCACCCAAACAGTGACTTCCAGTGAACAAAATGAGGTCTGAGTAAAGAATTTTGCTTTCCCTAAAAAAAATTAAATACAACATTTTAGTCAGGAATTTATACCCACACATGAATACTGTTTTTAACGCTGCACTTGAGACATTTGAAATATTTTATTTTCTCTTTGAAAAAACAACACCAAAATCCAAATTGCTTTAGTAGTCATGTCTCTAGTTTATCATCTTCTTTTGGTCTTACACTGTTGAATTCTGCATCTCTTCTAAAGCACCTCTCTGGTGTAGCCTTCTCGCTATTGCCTTCTTCCTAATTCAGTCATCAACATTCATTAGCTTTCTCCAATATATTCAGCTGATCTCTCAAGATCATATCCAGACAAACTATGTAACTTTTGCTTTATGTAAGGAGAAATAGCTTATTATGAATTTAGAAGAGCTATAGTAGTACTTGACAATACTTTATATATGCAAATGTATTTTTAATTTGAAGAACTTACTGCACATCTTGTAGGCGTTATGTAAAAAATTTTAATGTCTATTTTGTTTTAGTTTAGAATTAATAATGATTTAATGTTTAATCTTGTATTTACATTAAATATTTTGGGCTTTAATTCTCCCTATAATATTCCTGTAAAAACATCATGGTTGTGAAATCTCGGTTTAAGAAATGCTCATCGGAAAACTGGTTTGAAATTATTCTGATTACAATGTAACTATTATATTCAGTATGGCAAGAGTTAAGTGTGACCTCTGAATAAATGTGTTTTTAATTCTGAGTATCAGAAGACAAGGTTTTCTTAAGGAAATTTTGAATTTGTATATCCAAAGTTAAGAGAGAAGTGTTTTTTACTTACATTTACAACATTTTTACTGTAGAGCCTTCATTTGACAAGCATGTACCCAGCACCTATCTACTGGAAACAGTAAATCCAAATGAATAGCCTTGTCTCTTTCTTCATACAAGTCACAGCCAAGAGGAAGACTAGATCAAATACCCTTAAAACAGTGAAATAAATGACTATGAGTTGTATCAAAAGTGCTATGAAAGTACTAAAGATACCTGGAGGTTTTGAGAAAAGCTTCACAGGAGAGGTAAAATTTGAACATTAGTGGAGGAGAAGTAATTTTCCAGGCAAAGAAAGACAGGAAGAAAGGAAATCAACCATTCTAAAGAGGGAGAGGAACATATAAAAAGGTATAAAATTGGGAGATTGGGATTGACACATACACACTACTATATATAAAATAGATAAATAAGGACCTACTGTATAGCACAGGGAACTCTACTCAATACTCTGTAATGACCTATATGGGAAAAGAATCTTAAAAAGAGTTGATATATGTATATGTATAACTGATTCACTTTGCTGTACAGCAGAAAGTAACACAACATTGTAAATTAACTATACTCCAATAAAAATTTTTTAAAAAATAAAAAGGTATAGATGCATAAGAAAGTTCCTTGTATTTCATAATCTGAAAATTGGTTTGGTTAGAATGCAGGTTAGGTAAGGAGTCTGGGATCTGCTTACTCCAGTATAAAGTGTTTGGATTTTATCCCACACTCAACAGGTAAACATTAAAAAATTTTACACCCAAGATTATATGATAAAATTTGCATTTCAGAATCACTCTGCAAATTAACGTTAAAAAGTACCTATTGCATTAGAAAAAAAATAAAAGTATGAACCTGCAAGTTTCATACTATTTAGAAATATATTCTGAGTATTCATACTCTTTGTACTCATGCTCTTTGACACAGAACTTTCTCACTTGGACTCTTGATGTGGCTTTTTAAATTTCAATTAAAGCAGAAAGAAGCTTAGGAAACTGAATGAAGGAAAGATGCTATGTGAGGGAGCCTGGAGAAACGTGAATAAGAGAGCTAATGTAATTGTTCAAGTGAGACAATGAAGGCTGGGTTATGGGAGCATGGCTAGACAGATGGAGGTAGATTTGGAAGATAAACTAGAATTGAGGACTCCTTGAACCAATGAATGTGTAAAGTAAGATAAAGTGAGGAAGGGAGGACTCAAGGATCACTGACAATTCAGATTTAGTTCTTTAAAAGGGCTCTGGTGTCAATAAATGAGATAATACATACAAGAGAAAGTGCAGGCTGAGAGCAGAGAGGAGTAAGAATAAATTTGGGTTAAATTAAATCCGAGTTGCCTATTAGACTCCCAGTAAGAAATATCCAATAGGCAGCTGAAAATATGTGTGGATATTTGGGAGCTAGGGATAAAGACGTGAGAGTCATCTTCATATAGATGATAGTTGAAGCCACAGAGTTGAACCCAGGGAGAGTTTATAAAATGAGAAAGAGCCAAAGAATTATAAGGACTACGAAGGAAAAAGCAAGCTACCAAAGTCTGCTATGGTTTAATAATCCACCACTTTCCCCTAAAATATTTGAAAAGAACCCTTTTTATTTATAACACATTTAGTTAAATATTATAACATGCTTGGCTCTAAAATCAATAACCTATAAAATATTACCTAATCTTGGAAGTATTCAATTACTGTCTCTTTCTCTTACATTTTACTTGGAAATGGGAGAGTAAGAGAACAAAGGTTGCTTTCTTAAAAGAGAATAATAGAAAAGGTTAATGACATTTTATTTCTAAGAAGCAAATTCTTCTTAACATTATATAATATTTACAACCCAGATCTAGAAAGTTTAGCAACAGCGTCCAAACTTTCCAAGTAGTTTCTGCTATACTAGCCCCAAGTTGCCACTCCAGTCCAATCTGCAAGCCTATCTACCTGACTATTCTTGCTGTTTTCACTTAGATCATTCCTTCTTAACCCCTGTTTCTCTTACGACTAACCCTCTCATAATATCTATCTAGTCATCATCGGTTTCCACTGTCTCCATACATTTTGATTCTTCTAGTCAAGGGTAATATCACAGTCTTCGTTGTTCCTGCCACCTAATTTAGTAAGACAGAAAACTAGCATAACAGGGTTGAAATGAAGATTATGCAAACATAGCATAGTCTAGAGATATCCATTTTTTCAGTAGTGAAACACAACAATCAGAAATCCATAAGGCTTCCCTGGTGGCACAGTTGTTAAGAATCCGCCTACCAATGCAGGGGCCACAGGTTTGAGCCCCGGTCCGGGAAGATCCCACATGCTGCGGAGCACCTAAGTCCGTGTGCCACAACTACTGAGCCTGCACTCTAGAGCCCATGAGCCACAACTACTGAGCCCGGCTCCACAACTACTGAAGCCCGTGCGCCTAGAGCCTGTGCTCCGCAATAAGAGAAGCCACCGCAATGAGAAGCAAGTGCACCACAACGAAGAGTGGCCCCCGCTTGCCGCAACTAGAGAAAACCCGCGCACAGCAACGAAGACCCAACGCAGCCAAAAATAAATAATGATAAATAAAATATTTTTTTAATCTTAAAAAAGAAGAAATCCATATATCTCTGGGCCACATACATTTTAAATCATAACAATAATGGAATTATAATCTATTAACTTTTCAAAAGTATTTAGCTTTATAGTGTCCAAATAGTTTACTCAGCTTTCTTCATATAATAGTCCAATTATGGGCCAATTACTAGTCTTCAATCAATTTTTAAAAGTAAGTGAGAATATTATTATACATCAGATCAAACTGTGCTCTCAAGAACAAAGGGCTGTTCAAGAAATTGTACTGGGACACTGAGATAGCCACATGCAAAAGAATGGAGTTGGACCCTTACTTCATACCGTATGCAAAAGTTAACTCAAAATGCATCAGCGACCTAAATGTAAGAGCAAAACATATAAAACTCTTAGAAGAAAACACAGAGGGCAACCTTTATGACCTTGGATTTGGCAAAGGATTCTTAGATATGAGAAAAAAGCACAAGCAACCCCTCCCCCCAAAAAAAGATAACTTGGATTTCAAAATTAAAAACTCTTGTGCTTCAAAAGACACAATCAAGAAAGAAGATGGGGGAAAAAACCCCATAGAATGGGAAAAAGTACTTGCAAATCATATATCTGATAATGGATCTGTATCTAGAATATATAAAGAACCCTTACAACTCAATAATAAAATAACGAATAACTTGCTTTTAAAATGGGTAAAAGATCTGAGTAGATATTTCTCCAAAGAAGAAAAACAAATGGCCACTTAGCACATAAAAAGATGCTCAACATCATTAGTCACCAGAGAAATGCAAATCAAAACCACAATGAGATACTACTTCAAACCCACTAGGATTGCTAGAATAAAAAAGTCAGATAATCGGACTTCCCTGGTGGTCCAGTGGTTAAGACTACACCTTCCTTCCAATGCAGGGGTTGCAGGTTCGATCCCTGGTCGGGGAGCTAAAATCCCACTTGCCTTATGGCCAAAAAAACCAAAACATAAAACAGAAGCAATATTGTAACAAATTCAATAAAGACTTTAAAAATGGTCCACATCAAAAAAAAATCTTAAAAAAAAAAGTCAGATAACAAGCATTGGCAAAGATGTGGAAATACTGGAATGCTTATACACTGCTGGTGGGAATGTAAAATAGTGCCGCTGCTTTGGGAAACAGTCTGGCAATTCCTGAAATGATTAGGCCTCTAGTTACCATATAACCTAGCAATTCTACTCTTAGCTATACCCAGGAGAAATGAAAACATATGTCCGCCCAGAAATTTGCACACAAATGTTTATAGTAGCATTATTCAGAATCACCAAATGGTGGAAACAACCTAAATGTCCACCAACTGGCAAAGGTGTAAACAAGATGTACTATATCCATACAATGGTGTATTACAGGGAAATCTATAGGGGCATAAAGTAAATTAGTAGTTGCTTAAGAGCTGTGGGTGTCAGGAATGAGTGAATGGGAAGGGTGATAGTTAAAGGGCATAGGGTTTCTTTCTAGTGGAGAAGAAAATATTCTAAAATTAACTGTGGAAATGATTGAACATATCTGTGAATATACTAAAAACCATTTAATTGAACACTTCAAGTGCGTGAATTTTATGGCATGTGAATTCTATCTCAATAAAGATGCTAAAAATTATATAAAAAAAACAAGGACTCTATACAGAGAGGACACATCTCAGTTTTCACTCCAGGTTTATATTACTGAAAGGGGCCCTCAGATTTGATTTCCATGGTTTCAGGAAAGGGAATATAATACACATTAACAGAGGTGGAAGACTCGTATATTGCAAGAATTTGGCCACAGAGCCAGAAATTTCATAAGAGTTACTTACGATGTATATATTCATCCTCAATATCCTAGAGATTCTAAGGGTTCTTCGTGGACATAGTTTGCTTTCAGCGTAATCAGTACTTCTTTAAGTACAGCGATGTTACAAGGCAGAGGCTTAAAACATTCAAATACATCACTCTAAAGTCAGCTGCAGAAACAACACATAATTCATGCTAATGAAAATTTGTGAATTTCTTTAGAAATCTTGATTTTATTTCTACTAAATAGCTCAGCAGTTCTACAAATTTTGTGATTCCATTTAGCACAAGGCAGTTCTGATATGGGACATGAATGCACACTCCAAGTAACATGTACCCACTCCCCATGTTCTGGTTTGAATATTAATAAGTATAGTTCTTTCACCAACTCATCAGTTCTTTTATTTTTTTCTCTGCAGTCTCAAGTTCAGTATATTCAGTTACCCTGCTTGCAATACCAAACAAAATATAATCATGTTAGCTATTTGGGCTCTATTATGCCCTGAATGTTTGTGTCCTTCACCAAAATGCGTATGTTGTAGCCCTGACTCTCAATATGATGGTATTAGGAGATAGGGCTTTTAGGATTAGATGAGGGCGTGAGGATACAGCCCCTCTTATGAGATTAGTGCCCATAACACCCCTCCCTTTCATCTCCCAGGCACCCCACCAATTCAGTCAACCACCAAATCTTCACTTTGTCTTCAAAGTACCTGCTGAAGCTGTCACTTCTCTGTCTCCAGTCTTAGTCACTAGTTATCATTGGTAGCCAGAAGTGATTGCCATCATTTCTCACCTGTTACTGCAATAGCTTACTTTCTGGGCTTCTGGCACCCACAATGACCCCCCTCCAACTCTTTCTCCTGCCGCCACAGCAATCCTTTGAAAACATAAATTTGATCATGTAAGCCTCCTGCTTAAAAATCTTTAAATGGTTCTCATTACTCTTAAGATAAAGATTAAAATTCTTAATGTGGAGCAAGGCTCTGCATAGTGTGCGCTTGCCTACCTTTCCAGCCTCATCTCACATTAATCTCTACCTTGCAATCTGTGCTTTAGGCACCCTGGCTCTCTTCCCAGTGCTTTGAACGATACCGTGCTCCCTGCTGCCAAGGACCCCACAATTCCTTTCCTTTAGGGCACTAATATCAGTTTGCATTTATACATTTACTGGTATGATTATTTGATTTATGTCTGCCTTTACCACCTAAACTGTGAATTCCACTACAGCAGGGACCATGGCTGGTTTACCAGCACCTAACAGAATATATACTTGATAAACATTCACTGAATGAATAACTGAAAAATAAATGAATGAAAAAAAAAACTAGATGATCACATTCACTAAAATAAGTTACAGATAAAATTCTAAATTTTAAATGTAAAAACAAAACAGATCCACTTAAAAATTATACATTACTTGGGTAAATTAACAGAACTCAGGATGTGAACAGACTTTTTAAACAAGTATTTTGGGGCTTCCCTGGTGGTGCAGTGGTTGAGAGTCCACCTGCCGATGCAGGGGACACGGGTTCGTGCCCCGGTCCGGGAAGATCCCACATGCCGTGGAACAGCTGGACCCGTGAGCCATGGCCGCTGAGCCTGCGCATCCAGAGCCTGTGCTCCGCAACGGGAAAGGCCACAACAGTGAGAGGCCCGCGTACAAAAGAAAAAAAAAAAAAATATATATATATATATATGTATATGTGTATATATATATATATAAAAACAAGTATTTTGGAGGAAATCATAAAAAAACAAAGCACTGCTTATAATATCAAAGATGTAAAAACTTAAATGTCTACCAATTGAATGTTATAAAAAGTATATATATTTTTTAAAAAATTAGATTCTAAGAGAATAAGCACATAATAGAGTATAAAAATCAGAGTATATATACGCATAAATATTATAATTCCAACTTTATAAGTTAAAAATTGATTAAGAGAAATATACCAAATGTTATCTCTGAAAGGTAGGCTTAAAAGTAATTTTCTTTCCCATACTTTTTTTTTTAAATACAAACTTTTTATCATTGACCAAGAACAACCAACCAAAGATACATACTTTTAATGTTATTTAAAAATTATCCTGAAATATTACTGAGTCTTGACAGATCATCTAAACTTTTATGGAATGAAGGATTTCTATGTTTATAATTAATTCAGAACTTAAAAGTGATTTAAATTACCCTGTTTACTTTTCTTAGACTAATAGAATTCTGAGACTAAAATATGACCAAAATTTTTTAAAATGGAGACTAAAGAAAATCCTCAATTAAATACTAAAAATCTCAATTCAATAGTTATTTAAAGAATTCACCATAATAATTATGCTCATAACAGAATTGCAAAGATGTGAACTTATTAATATAAAATATAATACATCATATCAAGCAATTAAATCAGAAAATATACAGGATCATCTCAACATGCCCAAATTGGTATTCATCATCCATCACATGTACAATCACTTGGAAAGCAAGACAGCAGGGATGAGAAATTATTCAATAAATGGTGCTATGAAAACTGACTGGACATCTGAAAAAATCTATTCAGTGTCTCACTCATTTCCACATACCAAATTCTACCGATTTCAAACAGGTAGAGTTGAAAATCAAGCAGTACAATATGGATTAATGGAACAGAATAGAGAACCCAGAAATACAGTCCACACACCTACAGTCAATTAATCTTTGACAAAGGATGCAAGAATATCCAATAGAGAAAAGAAAAGAAAGTATCTTCAGCAAGTGGTATTGGTAAAGCTAGACAGCCACATCAATGAAGTTAGAACACTCCCTCATACCATACACAAAAATAAACTCCAAATGGCTTACAGACTTAAATATAAGGACACCATAAAACTCCTAGAAGAGAACATAGGTAAAACATTCTCTGACATAAATCGTACCGATGTTTTCTTAGATCAGTCTCCCACAGCAATATAAACAAAAGCAAAAATAAACAAATGGGACGTAATCAAGCTTATAAGCTTTTGCACAGCAAAGGAAACCATAAACAAAACAAAAAGACAACCTACGGACTGGGAGAAAATACTTGCAAATGATGTGACTGATGAGGGCTTAACTTCCAAAATATACAAACAGTTCATACAAATCAATAACAAAAAAAACAAACAACCCAACTGAAAAATGGGCAGAAGACATTTAGACAACTAGACATTTCTCCAAAGAAGACTTACAGATGGCCAATAGGCACATGAAAAGATGCTCATCATTGCTAATCATTATAGAAATGCAGATCAAAACTACAATGAGATACCACTTCACACCAGTCAGAATGGCCATCATTCAAAAGTCTACAAATAACATATGCTGGAGAAGGTGTGGAGAAAATGGAACCCTCTTACACTGTTGGTGGGAATGTAAATTGGTGCAGCCACTATGGAAAACAGTATGGAGGTTCCTCAAAAAACCAAAAATAGAACTACCATATAATCCAGCAATCCCACTCCTGGGCATATATCTGACAAAACTATTATTCAAAAAGATACATGCACCCCTATGTTCACAGCAGCACTATTTACAATAACCAAGACATGGAAACCTAAATGTCCATTGACAGATGAATGGATAAAGAAGATGTGGTACATATACACAATGGAATACTACTCAGCCATAAAAAAGAATGAAATAATGCCATTTGCAGGAACATGGATAGACCTAGAGATTATCCTACTAGTTGAAGTAAGTCAGACAAAGACAAATATCATACGATATCATTTATGTGGAATCTAAAATATGATACAAATGAACTTATTTACAAAACAGAAAAAGACTAACAAACATAGAAAACAAACTTATGGTTACCAAAATGGAAAGGGGGTGGGAGAGGGGAAAATTAGGAGTTTGAATTAGCAGATACAAACTACTATATATAAATAAAAGAACAACAAGGTCTTACTGTATAGCACCGAGAACTATATTCAATGTCCCATAATAAACCATAAGGGAAAAGAATATGAAAAAGAATATATATATTTATGTATAACTGAATCACTTTGCTGTACACCAGAAACTAACACAACATTGTAAATCAAGCATACTTCAATAAAAAAAAAAAAACAAGCAGTACGAATCTTGAAGAAAATATAAAGGTTTTATTCCAAATATTTTAATGAGGAAGAATTTCAAAACTAAAAAAAAAGTATGAAATATTTTTAAAAGAGAAAATATGGATAAATTAAATTATAATATTCATAATCATAGGCCAAAGAATCCAACATTTTTGGGATTAATGATCAAATATAATCTAAATTCTAAGTAGAAAATTTGTCCTTGTGGTATAAGCTAAGCAGACTTTTACAGTAAGTGATAAATCAGAGACTTTCTTCATTTGTTCCTTGGTAGTTTGTGCAGGACTTAATACATACATATCAATATGTTCTTAATATACCTACTCTTCTAAAAAAATATATCTTTTCCCTCAGCTACTCTTGTAGTTTCAGTAGCAACACAGTGCTTGGCTAGGCACTCAATAAATGTGTGTTGAATGAATGACCCCCAAATAACCACATTTCAATAAAAAATTAAGAGTTTCTGGTTTTTTCCCCCTTCTCATATACTATCAGGGCAAAAAATATTCCATAGCTTGGCATCAAAACTAGGGAGAAAAATCAAGGACTGTAAATTGGGATAAGGCTTACTAAATTACACATTTTGGCAAATCACTAACTTTTTTTGTGGACAGGTTGACAATATGATATTGCCTGTGCCTAATCAATTTTAACATGAATTAACTAGACTGAGTCTCTATACCACTATTTCCCAAATTAATTCACAGAACATTAGTCCTGCAAAATGATCCAGAAATAAAGGATTCTTAGGACTTCCCTGGTGGTCCAGTGGTTAAGATGCCATGCTTCCGATGCAGGGCGTGTGGGTTCAAACCTTAGTCGGGGAGCTAAGATCCCACATGTGGCAGGCCCCCCAAAAAAACAGGCTTTTTAGCCATATTTCCATCTTGAAGATTTATCATGCATATCAACATATTGAATGTTCTGAAAAGTTCCTCGGTAAAGAAGCCTGTTGTTAAATTTTGTTTGACACAACATTTTTGGTCATGAAACGTTTTTGTCATATAACTGCTCTTAATATCTTTAACATTAAAGTACTTTTCTGTGGAAAACCACATGGAGTGAATAAACATTGTTCAAAATGTGTTTTTTTAAATAAACCAAATAGGCCCACATTGTTAAAACAGAATTGTTAACTACATATTGTTAGAGCATATGGAGTTTTGCTATATAAATAAGCTGTTATTTAAAGTCAACACATATTAACATTTACTGTTATTTTTTCAATACTTTTAACAAATTAAACCTTCAGTTTTAAAAGTAAGTTGTGGACTTCCTTGGTGGAGCAGTGGTTAAGTGTCCACCTGCCAATGCAGGTGACACAGATTCGAGACCTGGTCTGGGAAGATTCCACATGCCGCAGAGCAACTAAGCCCGTGCGCCACAACTACTGAGCCTGTGCTCTACAGCCCACAAGCCACAACTACTGAGCCCGTGTGCCACAACTACTGAAGCCTGCGTGCCTAGAACCCATGATCCGCAACAAGAGAAGCCACTGCAATGAGAAGCCCACACACTGCAACAAAGAGCGGCCCCCTCTCGCCACAACTAGAGAAAGCCCGCGTGCAGCAACAAAGACCCAATGCAGCCAAAAATAATAAATTAATTAATTAATTTTTAAAAAGTAAGCTGTGCAAATGTAAGTAATTTATTCGGGTAAAATCAATAAGATATTTTTAAAACTCTGAGGTGGCAGGATTTATATGGAAGGAGAAATACAATATTACAAGAATGGGTCAATTTTTAGCCTATTTTAATAAAATAGAAGCAAATGTTATATTTTAGTCTAATCTTTATTATTGAAATTTCATTTCTAATAGAGAATTTCATCAAGCACACACCGTAAAACTTTAGATTTAAATAAGTAATTGATAGGACTTGGGATAATCACTTAACTCTTATCGATAAGTCATTTAACTCTAAACCTTTGTTTCCTCATCTATAAATTAGAAATTATAGTTGTGGCTAACTCATACGGCTAAGGGTACAAATGAAAGGACATAATACTTGTAAAGTTTTAGCACAATGCCTGGCACATAATTCTAAATAAATGTGATTATTGGACTATCTCAAGTTTTAATTCTAACTCTGATATTAGGCAAATTACCCAAAATAAACCAGTGTTCATATTTGTTTTGATGTGGACCATTTTTTAAAGTCTTTATTGATTTGTTACAATATTGCTTCTTTTTTTTTTATGTTTTGTTTTTTTGGCTGAGAGGCATGTGGGATCTTACTCCCTAACCAGGGATGGAACCTGCAGCCCCTGCATTGGAAGATTTAGTCTTAACCACTGGACTGCCAGGGAAGTCCCCTCAGTGTTTATATTTTATAATACTATCTAGCTCATAGGACTGATGTAAATATTTTGCAATGAAAAAACAATATTTAAAAAATTATTAGATACCACTTGAGAATTTAAAAACTGCTTTGCTTCTTTGATTTCTCCCCTCCTCCAAAAATAGATTAGCAATTAACTTTGCACAGATTTTTCTGAATCATTCCACGTTCCTGAAATTATAAACCAAGAAACATCCTTGTCTTTACTAAGAAATGAAAATGCAAAAAAAAAAAAAAAAAAAAGAATATGCTGTGACTAAACTACATAAGATCGTACCAATTTCACTGATGAATAAACTATTTGAAAATGATCGGCCCAAGTCACAGAGAATTTAAGGAAAACGCAAAAAGAAGCTGTGGAAGTCCTGATACTCAACTCGTCATCACATGAAATAAAAGCCCAGGCTATATACAACTACTTATATCCAAGTTCTCGTAGAAATAGTATATGTACTACAGCATTCTTGGTTATTGCTTATTATATGGTCTAGAGAAAAAAAAAAGATTACTAATATTCTTGACTTAGTTGGTTCAAAGGAAAGGATTTAAAAATGCTTTTCACGTCTTCAATTCTGCTTTGGTTAAAAGCAAATGACAAAATGGTATAATTAGTATATGCTGTGATGGGAAAGCATCCTGAATCTCAACGTCTATATTTCATTTTAGTTGTACGATCAACTAGTAATCCGACCATTTAAAATTGGTCTTTCTGGTTAAATTGTTTCAACTTAAAGCCAGGTAGATAACCTAAGTAACTGCTGCAGTCCTTTACTTAGAGGCAGCAGATATTGTGGAAAAAGCATGGATTTAGGAGTCCGATCTAGGCTCCCATCCTTATGCTATAATTTCTACTAGTTCTGTATCTTCCAGCAAATTAACTTCCCCAAATGAAATTTTTCAGTGAACAGTAAATGAGATAAAGCATGTAAAGTCCCAGGTAGATGCCCAGGTAGCTACTTGAATAAAACTTAGTATCTCCCTGTCAAACCTCCATTTCTGTCTTTCCTTGTAGAAACCGCAAATTTGGGGGTGGTGCGGGGTCTGGCTTCAGCTAATAACCAAAAGTCTGGGCACGTGGATATTTTTCTGTTTATTTTCGACATTAAAAGACATAAAAATCAAATTACATTACATTTATTTACACATTTAACAGGTAACCTTCGTTGAAAATAATACATTTACGTGAAACCAGGTCTATCCTGATAAATCCAAGACGTATGGTTTTCCCCCTCCCATAGTACACAGCCACCTCGTCAGGAGTCTAAAACATTTCAAGTGTAAAGTTTAAATTCAGGTTCTATTTACAGTATGGGAGCACATCCCACGTGCCCTCCCAGCCCTGACCTGCACACCTGAGGGACGAGGTCCAGAACTCAGCATTTCTGTTAGCTGTTGATTGTTTGGGGCAAATTCATGAAGAGGGTCACAGAAGTGCTTGTATTTCTGGAAGCTGACACACTAGCAGGACCTTGGTGTTATTAGAGAATTATCTAATTAGTAATAAGGAGGAAAAAACTGTGAAGTCGCTTACCTGAGTGGGACGCTTCGGATTAAACCATTCTTCCTAGCGAGTTCCTGTATTAGAGAAGGAGAACACCAACTTCAATTTTTTACCTCAGATTTACGTATTTTATTGCACAGCTTGGTTTGGTGCAATTTATTCTATTGATTTCGTTGTTGCTAGTGAAGTTATTTTATGAAATATGGGGATAAGTAAGTTATATTTCTAAGAAAATCTCCCCCCACCGCTCGGGGAAAATGGAAGCGTCCACGAGCTGCGCTTGCAGGTCCACGCTGCGCTGGGCGAGTAGTCCAACGTGTGGCTCGCTGGCGGTAAATTGGCCTGTATTTGGCTACGTGTGAGGTGGGGCGGGTGGCTCTGTGTGTGAACTGGGGAGCAGGAGGGCAAGAGGCTGTAAATTATGCTAAAGCAAAGACAGTTGTCTTATTTAAAGAGTTAGCTCATTCTAATAGAGATTTTTTTAAAACGTAAATAATGAAAAAAAAGAAGGAAAATATTAAAAAAGAAATCATACCGGCATTACGCTACTCAAACTACAATGACCTAGTTTAATTTTTACTTTTTTACATAATTGACAATAATATGAATTAAGTGGATTTTCATGAATAGTTTTCTAAATATAAAGCATTTCTAACTATAAAGATAAAGCATAAATTTCATACTATGAAGCATATAGAGTTTAAAGTTTGTGAAAAATAAAACGTGAAGTATATTTTTTCAAATGAGAATGGCTTTATATTTTTCTGACTATAATTATAATACATGATCATAGTTTAAAAAAATCAAAACACAAAAGCATAAGAGAAGAAGGTAAAATCACCTGAAATCTCACCACCCAGTGATAAGCACTGCTAAAACTTTGTTAAGCAATTTTCTAGTCATCTTATAATACACACACACACACACACACACACAAACACGTATAATTTTACATAACTGGACATTCTATATGCATACTGCTTTGTACACAGCTTTCTAATGAAATAGTATGTTGTGTATATCTTCTTACACCATTATTTTTCATAACTGGGTAGTATGGTTGAACAATAAGTTGTTTAATCAACCCTTGTTAAAGGATAATTAGATTGTTCTCAATTATATTATAGTAGATAATACCGTAGAGAATATCCTTATGTATAATCTTTGAGTACTTGTTTATCCTTGTTTATCCTTGTTTACTTGTATAATCTTTGAGTACTTGTTTATCCTTAGGATAAATTTCTAGAAGTGAAATTGCTGGGAGCAAAAAATTATATCCATTTAAAAATTTGGGGGGCTTCCCTGGTGGCGCTGTGGTTGAGAATCTGCCTGCTAATGCAGGGGACATGGGTTCGAGCCCTGGTCTGGGAGGATCCCACTTGCCGCGGAGCAACTAGGCCCGTGAGCCACAACTACTGAGCCTGCGCGTCTGGAGCCTGTGCTCCACAACAAGAGAGGCTGCGATAGTGGGAGGCCCACGCACCGTAATGAAGAGTGGCCCCCGCTTGCCACAACTACAGAAAGCCCTCACACAGAAACGAAGACTCAACACAGCAAAAATTAATTAATTAATTAATAAACTCCTACCCCCAACATCTTCTTTAAAAAAAAAAAAAATTTGGTACATATTTTCAATCATTCCTCCAGAAATATATCAGTTTACAATCCCACCAAGCACAAGAGAATATCCATTTCTCAACACTCTCAATGTCGCTGAGTATTATAAATCCTCTTAAACTTTAACAATCCATCAAGTCTGTCTGTCTTTCTTTCCTTCCATTTCTTTTATTATTAATTAAGCTGAATATCTTTTCTTATATTTATTGTCCATTTGCATTTCATCTTCTGACATTTTTCATGTCATTTACATATTTTTCTATTATAGTAGCCATCTATCTCAATTATTTATAAGAACTCTTTGTATATTATGAACTTTAACCTTTTGTTTATATTAACAAATATAAACATGCTTTTCTAAGTTATTTACATTATACTTTTGCCTATGATGTACTTTTGACATATATTTATTTAAAGTGATCAAATCTGTATATTTTTACTACCCTTACTACTTGATTATAGAGTTGTATTTTAAAGTATGAGAATACATGGATTATGAAGTAGATACCTTTCCTTGGGTTGCCAGCACCACCATTTTCTGAGGTATGTCATGGTGATTCGTTTGATTGATTTATCCTTTGACCTCCTAAAAGTATTTTTACAAAAGTCTTCCCATTAAAATTTCATTACAATGTACAACCTAACAATAATATAACCATAAAGTAACCCTAATCTGAGGGATGGCTTACATACAATAAGAGACAATTCATTTCCACATTATTTCATCTTTTCCAGATACTCAGTACCTTCACAAGGACTCTAGTCTGGCCAAGGAAAGCATCCTACCCTGAAGCCTCCAGCCCCAGAAAAGCATACCAAGCTGTAGAACCTCTCAACCTTTTATATCCTGAAAAACATCACCAGGTCTGTGCCTCATTGCCTTAGGACATTAATAGTCACTATCAACTGCCACCTGAACATTGTTTTATGAAAAACTTTTTCCTTCTTTTAAGTTGTCTTTGGAAAAAATCACAAAGGTGGGATTTTTGGATCCAAGGATATAAACATTTTTTTAGCTCTTGTTATCTAGTACTATATTTTTCTCCAAATGGACAATACTACTAAAATTGTTTGTGTTTTCATCTCATTTCAACTTTAATAGTTTTGAGTATTATTAATAATTATTTTAGTTAGTTTACTAAGTGTAAAAGAAGTGATTATAGTTTTACATTCATATTACTTTGATTTTCCCACATGCCTTAGCTTTCTATTTTCTTCTGTGTATATTTTATATTAGTTTTTTAAAATCATGATAAAATTTGCTCTGCATCTCTAGAGATTTAAACTAGGCAGGAAAAAACTGGAATAATCCCATTTTAAAAAATAAAGAAAATGTACCTTTTTGAGCAGAAAAATAATAAAAATACAAAACAATACATTCTAGTCTCAATCCCTGGATTCATTTTCCATTCATCTTTGCAGGCATTTTACATGTGTAATCAAATTTAGAATTGGGCCTAAAATTTTCCACAAATTTCCACAGTGCAGCTAGAATGATCTTTTAGAAATATTAGCTTAAGACCATTAAATAAAAGTCTCAAATCCTAAGCATTGCTTTTTAGCCTCACCATGATCCGACCTCTGTCTGCTCTTCCAGTTTCACTGTCAATCCTGGCCTTCTGTTATGTTAGTTCAGGAAATCTCTTGTCGTTAGTACCCCATACACTATTCCTTCTGCTTGAAAGATTTTCCCACATCCTTTTCACCAAACAGATCCTCATTCTTCAGAGGGCTCTTGGAATATTGTTTAGTTTGGTGAAGATGGTCAAGGAAGGATCTCTAAAAAACGTGGAGATCACATTAAGAAAAATAATACAGAAACATATACCGTGCACCTCTCCCAAGAAACCTCATGCAAATAAAGGGTCCTGAAATTTAATCGTCACAGTAAATCCACCTCTGGGTATTAATACCTGCTTTACCTTTATTACAGGGTCATGGGGATCAAAAAGATAGCATATCTGGGTACAAAATGAAATTTAAATTATTCAGTTTAAAGCAGTTATCACTTTTCTTAATATTTTTCTTTTTATATGGACAACACAATAACGAACATTTAATCTCAATAAATCGACAGATTTTACCTATTTTGACAAACAAAGCTAATTATCATTTGTTCGTTTAGTTTATGGACCACTCTAGTCTTTAGGAGATGTTGACCTGTCTGTACTGTGCACAAGTCAGCCACAAGAAGAAACAAGAGGAAAGATGAGTAAGAACTTGGCATGTTTCAGCAACAGTAAAAAAGCCATTTTGTTTCTGAAAGAGTGGTGTTTCTGAAAGAGTGAACCAAATGACAAATCCCTGTTCTCCTGGAACTTACATCATACCAGGGGAAGAAAGACAAATAAAATGAACAAACCATCACATAAGTATATGTTAGGTGGTGATAAGTGCTATGAAAGAAAGAGCAGATCAGGTGAAGGAGGAGGAGAAGAAAATGAGTGCTGTCTTAGATACGGTGGGGAGAGAAGGCTCCTTAGAGGAGATAACAGAAGCTTCAATGAAGAGGGGAAGCGAACCACGCAGATATCTAGGGAAGAGTGAAACAGGCAGGAGACCAGTGAGTGCAAAGGCCCTGAGATGCTTAGAGAAAAGCAAGGAGTGTGAAGGAGAGTTTGCAAGGAATGAAATGGTAGGAGATGAGGTTGGATTCGTAGCCAGGGTCAGAATTGTTTGGTGCTTGTAGGTCGTTGGGTTCATTCTCAGTGAGATGGGATGCCAGTGAATAGTTATAGGCAGAGGAGTAACATGATATGACATATTTTAAAAGGATCACGCTGTCTGCTGTATTTAGGGGATAAGGGTGGAAGCAGGGAGACCAGTCAGGAAGTCACTTGGGTACTCTAGATGGGAGGCAAAGGTGATTGGATTATTGGAGGTGGAGGAAAGGCGTCAGAGTCTGGATATATTTTGAAGATAGAGTTGACAGGATTGAAGAATGGATTAGCTGTGGAGTGTAAGAAAATAAGTACCAGCTGGAAGTCACTTGAAAAAATCCAGGTAGAATTATGTATTTATAAATGTAATTCAGTTTGAAATGGTTACATTTTAATTATTCAAAGATGTTGTTAATAACACAAATATAGATTTGACGAATCCATTCATCTAAGTTCCTCTAAATGTGAAGGTCTGATTAAAATGTGAAAAACAGTTCTCTGGTTTTGGCTTTTATTTAGCATCTGTCCATAGGAGTAACACTGAAAGTTAAACCACTTGGTGACAAATTCACCAAATACTTGTTGAGCTTGGTTGACGCTGTACCGAGAACTAAGGACACATGATCCATAAGGTACCAATCTGGATTCATATTTAATCTTCAGAATTACTATTTTTTTAGGTAGATACTCTGACATTAATATCCATGCTAGTGTCTGCGACATAGTATTATATAACACCACAGTATACTTTTAAAAAATAAAAATGTTTCCTGTTATAATGCTGATGAGAAATAGGACTACCTCATAGGCTGACTTAGTTATTCTGGCCTTTATTTGTAAGTTGCTTTAATTTCCTTGGTATAGAGTTTGATTTAAAATCCATGCAAGGGGACTTCGCTGGTGGCACAGCAGATTGCCTGCAAATGCAGGAGACACGGGTTTGAGCCCTGGTCTGGGAAGATCCCACAGGCCGCGGAGCAACTAAGCCCATGCGCCACAACTACTGAGCCTGTGCTCTAGAGCACACAAGCCACAACTACTGAGCCCTCGTGCCACAACTACTGAAGCCCACGCGCCTAGAGCCCACGCACCACAACTAGAGAAAGCCCGCGCGCAGCAACAAAGGCCCAATGCAGCCAAAAAATAAATAAATTTATTTTTAAAAATCCATATAAGGTAATAATGAACCATATGGCAAAGAAGTTTTTGTGTACATTTGATTCAAGTTAATTATGCCTGATTTAGGTTTCTTCTACAGTGACCAGATAGGAATCCTATTTGAAAGTAATCCATTACTATATAACTTTTAATACCTAGCCAAAATTGCTATCTAATTATTTTGGTAACATTCTTAATTCATCCTGTGAATATCGCGCTACCTTTTAGAACCACATCTCTTTAACACCACAGTATTTTTAAAGAAATATTTCCTCACTTTTTAAAAAAAAATAGTGTCTATAGTATCATTGCAGGCTCTCTTTTTCTAACAATGGTATGCTATCTCAGTGAATGCTTCTGTTAAGCTTCTGTTAAGCATAACTAATTGTTATGGTAAACTTAAGTCCAATTTTAGCTTATTTTACCAAATTAAAAAGATAAGGTAGCATATATTTTTAATAGATAGATTTCTTTAAAAAATTAATCGGCCCTTTATTTTTGTTGTCGGTCTGTACTAATCAATGAAGAATTGTTTTTTGATGAATGATTTAGAGAGAAAAAGATGGGTTTAGGCTTATAATGTATGCCTGTCATGCTTCTAATTGATACTTTGTGCGTTGTTTTTATACATATTTTAGGGCCAATTAATATTTGGGAAAGTGTTCAAATCATTAAGTTTTTCTTTAGCACTTGTGCAGTTCTTTTTTTAGCATAATAATTTATCTGGAACTGGTTTGTTATTCTGATATAGTTACTGTAAATCCTTGCCTATCCAACATCCATCCTTCAACAACTCTGAATCTTCAGGTACAACTCTTAGCCCATAATTAAAGTAAACATTGCAGAGAAAGTGTCAAATCAGAGCTTATGTTTATGCCTTCTGCAGCATGATGGTTGGATTGACCACACCAACCAGCAAACAAACAAAACAAAAAACCACCAGAGTACTCTGATTGATTAATCCTGCCCATAAAAGCAATTTTGCTAACTTTTGCTTGTTAAATCCATGAAGCAGGAGATTAGTGGAGGGAGTTAGAGAAGAAAGAAGATGGGAGAGTAAAGGTAGTAACTGCAGAAGTGGCAGAGGTTAGAAAGGGCAGAAATGATGAGAAGAAGCTGTGGGCATGGGTGGCAACAGAGAGCCCTTAATGAGTGAACAGAGATTAGTCAACTCTGCAGGCCACCTTCTCTGGAGCTCTTGAAAGCATACGATATTTCCTTCATGGACTGTTCGCAGGAGAGAAGAATTGCCATGTAGGCATAACCTTTCTTTGTTTTTTTTAAAATTGAAGTATAGTTGACTAACAATATTATATTAGTTTCAGGTGTACAGCATAGAGATTCAGTTTTTTTACAGATAATGCTCCATTGAAAGTTATTACAAGATAATGGCTATGATTCCGTGTGCTATACAGTATATCCTTGCTGCTTATCTATTTTATACATAGTAGTTCTTAATCCCATTCCCCTAATTTTCCCCTCCCCCCTTCCTTCTCCCCTTTGGTTATCATTGTGTAGTTTGTAAACTATATATATAGTTTGTTTTCTGTACCTGCAAGTCTGTTTCTGTTTTGCATATACATTCATTTGTATTATTTTTTTAGATTCCATATGTAAGTGATATCATGCAGTAGAGGCATAACCTTTCTAAAGGCACATATTGTATATCTGTAAGATGTGGTAAATTTCTTTCAAGCTAATATGAATGAGAGCCATGCTTTTTTCTGTTGTTGTTCAGTTGATGAGAAATATCAAGTAATACACAGTTTAATATTTCACAAATAATTATATATGCCATGCATTTTTGGTGAAAGAAAGCACCTGTAAATGTCTTCCTTTTTTGTAGAAATACTAACCATAAATAAAACAATTTTCTCTCCTATTGGCTAAATGCAGTGTGCATAAATGGCAAACTTTTAAAGCCTATCTGCCTTAAATAATATTTGTAGAATAAGACAGGGTATAAATAAATACAAATAAATAAAATCATGCTAAATGTAATTTGTATCCTTTGTAACTAGCTTCATAACTTTTGTAATTAGCCAGCCAAAATAAATTTTTTTTAAATTTATTTATTTATTTATTTATTTTTGGCTGTGTTGGGTCTTCGTTTCTGTGCGAGGGCTTTCTCTAGTTGTGGCAAGCGGGGGCCACTCTTCATCGTTGTGCAGGGGCCCCTCTTCATCGCGGTGTGCGGGCCTCTCACTGTCGTGGCCTCTCTTGTTGGGAGCACAGGCTTCAGGCGCGCAGGCTCAGTAGTTGTGGCTCACGGGCCCAGTTGCTCCGCGGCATGTGGGATCTTCCCAAATCAGGGCTCGAACCCGTGTCCCCTGCATTGGCAGGCAGATTCTCAACCACTGCGCCACCAGGGAAGCCCAAAATAAATATTTTTGTACTTAGCTTAAAACCTGGACTGTACTGCCTTCCTTTTCCCCCCCATTTTACTATGTGACATCTTTTAAAAATATATATTAATGTGAAAAAATCAGTTTGTGTATGATTCACTTTTCTGTAATCCACTAAAACGTCATCAACCCTCAGTAACTAGAAAAAAAGTTAGTAATGTTTACCCTAATACTGTGGCTTTCAAAATGCTGTGTTCTGTGGAGCTGTGGTAGGCAGAATACTGCCCCTAGCCTACCAAAGATGTTCATGCCCTAATCCCACACTTTGCAGATGTGATCAAATCTATAAACTTTAAGATGAGAAGATGATCCTGGGTTATCCCAGTAGGCCCAATGTAATCATGTGAATCCTTAAAATTGGAGAGAAAGTTCACAACAGGAGAAGGGTCAGAGAGACGTGATGTGAGAAGAACTCCACCCCCTGTTGCTGGCTTTGACAATGGAAGAAGTGAGCCATGAACCAAGGAATGCAGACAGCCACTAGAATTTGGAAGAAGAAAGGAGACAGATTCTCCCCTAGAGCCTCCAAAAAGGAATGCAGTTCTTCTGACATCTTGATTTTGACCCGTGCCAGACTTCTGACCTACAGAACTTTAAGATGATAAGTTTGTGTTGCTTTAAGTCACTAAATTTGTGGTGATTTGTTATGGCAGCAATAGAAAACTAATGCTGTTTCTCAAACCCAGCCTGGAGAAGGGACTTCTGATCATGATGGAAAGGCCTGGGGAAGGCCACAGACCCACCCATGATCTTCCCACTTTCTGCTTGCATCTACTTGTCCCTTCAACCACACCTTATCTGCTTCATAATGTTATTGGAATTCAACGTGAGATTTATTTTGGGGGAAAAAACCTACTGTTTAAAATTAACACAATATAAATACATATACTGGGTTGGCCAGAAGGTTCCTTCGGTTTTTAGGTAAAAGTAAAAGACACATTTTTCATTTTCACCAAGAACTTTATTAAACAATGTATTCACCATTTTGTTCCACTACCTCCTGCCATTTTCAGGCAACTTCATAATTCCATCTTCCCAAAACTTTTTATCTTTTTGAGCAAAGAACTGTTCCAGGTGCCATTTACAGTCTTCCAGGGAATTGAAATTGTTTCCATTTAAGAGTATTTTGTAAAGACTGAAATAAATGGAAATCCGAAGGTGCAATGTCTGGTGGATACAGCGGATGATTCAGAACTTCCCAGCCAAGCTGTAACAGTTTTTGCCTGGTCATCAAAGAAACATGTGGTCTTGCGTTATCCTGATGGAAGATCATGCGTTTTCTGTTGACTAATTCTGGACACTTTTCGTCAAGTGCTGCCTTTAGTTGGTCTAATTGGGAGCAGTACTTCTTGGAATTAATTGTTTGGTTTAACGGAAGGAGCTCATAATAGAGGACTCCCTTCCAATCCCACCATTTACACAATATCACCTTCTTTGGATGAAGACTGGGCTTTGGTGTGGTTGGTGGTGGTTGATTTCGCTTGCCCCACGATCTCTTCTGTTCCACATTTTGGTACAGTAACCACTTTTCATTGCCCGTCACAATTTGTTTTAAAAATGGAACGTTTTCCTTATGTTTAAGTAGAGAATCGCTTGCTGAAATATGGTCAAGAAGGTTTTTTTCACTTAACATATGTGAAACCCTCACATCAAAGCGATTAACATAACTAAGGTGGTGCAAATGATTTTCAACACTTGATTTGGATATTTTGAGTATGAGGCTATCTCCAGCATGGTATAACATTGATTGTTCTCAATTATTATCTCAATTTGATTGCTATCAACTTCAACTGTTCTACCGGACTGTGGAGCATTGTCCAGTGAGAAATCTCCAGCACAAAACTTCGCAAACCATTTGTGACACGTTCGATCAGTCATAGCACCTTCCCCATACACTACACAAATCTTTTTTTGCATTTCAGTTGCGTTTTTACCTTTCTTGAAATAATAAAGCATAATATACTGAAAATGTTGCTTTTTTCCTTCCATCTTCAATATTCAAATGGCTACACAAAAATTCACCAATTCTGATAAGTTTTTTTTTTAATGCACGCTGATATGACAGCTGTCACAATACAATCTAACAAAATTGTTTCGAATGAAGTTAAAGACACCTAAGCACTGTAGAGCCATCTTACGTAAAAAACTGAATGAATGTTTTTGCCAACCCAATATATGTATATACAATATCTATTCATACATGTATTTATTTATAAACATTTTATTTGAACAAACTATACAATTTAAAATAATAAGTACATATTTTGTTTCCCTGAAAAAGTGGTTATGATTAGTAACAGGGGCTTAGACTTTAGCACTGTACTGACTTGGATTCAAATCACAGCTCTGACACTTACCAGATATATAATTCTGAATCTCAATTTGTTCACATGCAAATTGTAAGTAATAGCACAACCTATCATTTATTGAGCATTCTATGCACTCAGCACTGTCCTAAGCATGTTTCCTGAATTAATCATTTAACCCTCCCAAACTAAAACTAGTAGTAAGATGGTAGGTACTCTTATTATCACCATTTTACAGATGAGGAAACTGAAGAACAGAGGTTAAGTAACTGGCAGAACCAAGCAATCTGGCTGTGAATCCTGAGATCTTAAACAACTATACTTTCCCTGGACTTTGCCTCCTCCTATGACATAACTAAACAGAAAAGAAGCAGCAACTGAGGCACTCAGGCCAACCACAAGGGTAACATTTTCTTCACCTCACACATCTGAGCTGGAACCAGCGCTGGAGGGGCAATGGCCTTGACTCAGGAGATGGCAGAGCACTAAAATTGGCTGTCATCACCAGAAAGAGAAACTAGTCAGGGCTGAACACAATGAGGAATTAATGAGATGATCATAATGACTAACATGAATCTAATACTTACAATATGTCATGTACTGAACTAAATGCTATACATATATTATCTCATTTACTCCTTAAAAGCTATGAGATAATTACTACTGTTTTCTCCTTTATACAGAGAAGGAAATTAAGCGTCAGAGAGATTAAGTACCTGGACTAAGTGTCAACCAGCTAGGAAGAAACAGAACAGAGAATTTACTTGAGATTGCCTTACTCCAAAGACTGGGCTCTTGGCCAGTTCTTTACATTTACATAGACTGGCAGAGTAGAAGCTTGCAAATCTATGAGCTCCCCATCCTCCCAGCCCCACCCTGTGATTTAGGCAAATATGAATAAATGTGATGACTGAGCAAGGCCTGTGGAGTCTGAATCCCAGGAATCCTTATATCTCCTACTTGCTTGCTAGTGCATGAACATAATGTAGGTAACTATTTAATCTGGTTTGATGGGCTCCTTTAAAATGCCTGAACTTAGCTAAGCAAAGTGCACCAAGATTTTTCCAAGCAGCATCACTCTGGAAACTTAACAATTGTCACCTTAGTACTGAACCACAAGCTTCTCTTGCTTGAATCTTGTGAGGAACCATTGTGAAGCTGAGGCTCGTCTCTGTTACTTACTTGCTGTGTGACCTAGTGCAAATCATTTGTATTTCTGAGAAAGTTACTTGCCCCATCTGAAAATGGGTGTATAAATACCTTATATAGAGTAGTATAAGGGTTAAAGTAAGATCATAAATTTGAAAATGGCTGGCATGTAGTAAGTGCTCAGTAAGATGAATTAAATGAAATAAAATGGCTTTCTTATTTCCAGCCTCGAACTGTTTCTCCAGCCTCTCTCTGCTTAAGTTCAGTCTGACCTGCAGTGATTGCTCCATCTCCCAACCTTTTTTCCCCCTCTGGCAAACTCTGCAACCACATTCATAGGCAACAAAGGGGAAGGCCTGGACTCAGGAATAGAACCTCCTGACTCCTGAGCGGGACTTAAGTCTTTAAAACCTAGTTCTGACATGTTTAATTATGGTATTGCCTTTAAAAAACATAATGTACTTCCATTATTTTTCCAACTGAAAATTTTTCTAAACTCAATGAGAAAAGTTGGAAAATTTCAGAAAGAAAAAAACCCACCATAATCCAGTGACCTCTAAATAAACATTATTAACAGTTGGAGGCATATATTTAAGTGTTTTTATTGATATATCTCGAGAAAGGGAGCCTGGTCTCTTTTAAAGATTTTATTCTGAATCAGAAATTCAGCCATAAAAAAGTTAAACCAGCTCAAGTTAGCATTTGATATGGAGGACCTACTGTGTGTGAGACATTTGACTAATAGTCTACAGAATTTAAAGTGAAATAATCAGTGTGTTACCTCAACAAAATGCAGAAAGGCAGACTGGAGCACACTATGAAAAGTTAGATGAAAAAACAAAGGGCTAGATGGTAATATATACAAAAGTAGGAGAAATTTCACATGGCAACTCACGAAAAAATTCCCAAATGAGTGATATCAATAGTGAGTACTATGAGTTCAAACTTGCCAGGATCTTTCAGCTAACAAGAGCAATTATGAAAAGATGAAGTTTCTGATAATAAAATGAGAATAACATAGGTCCTGTGTCAGGTTGGGGGTATGTCTGAAGGCTTTTCCAAACTAGAATAAACAGGTTCAGACTTAGAATTTAGATGCCAGGGAATTCGTTGATTTGAAAAAGACTTGGAAAGAATTTTCTAGTCTAGAAATCATTTTTTTCTATATTAATATTTCAATTTTATCCTCCTGGGTCACAAATAAACAGAGGGAGCTGAAGGAATTGTAGGGGATCTTGAAGGATAAAGTCAACTTTTCATTCACTTTATTGGATGTTTATTGAACACCTACTATGTGCCAGGCACCTAGAGAGCAAGGTGCCATGTATGTACACACATAGACTATGACCTGATTGTGCAGTACACGCTCTATACAACTGTTTGTGATAACCCTGCAATAAAGATACAGCAGTGAACAGGTTCCTGCTTTTGTGGAGTTTACAGTTGAGGGAAGAGTGGGGAAGCTAACAATAAATATGTCAAAAGTAAGGGCATTTCAGACAGTGATAATTGTTTTGAAGAAAGTAAAATAGGGTAATGAGATAGAGAGTGATGAGAGCAATATCACAAGAAAAGCCTCTTTAAAGAGGTAACATTTGAGTCGAAACCTGAATGACAAGGAGTCAACCATACAAAGATTTGAGAGATGACTATTCCAGGTAGAGGAAAAAGGAAGGGCAAAGTTTCTGGATGGGAATGATTCTGCCATTTATTCCAGTATGTCAGTGACATAGTGAATGAGGGGTGGACAGCAAGGCTGTAGCAGTAGGCAGGGACTAAATTATGTAACTATGGTAAGTGGTCTAGATTTTATTTTAAAAGAAATATTAAATCTTTAATAATATATGATAAGAAAGAGGTGCTCCATGTTGGGGTGAAGATTTTGGTGAACAAAAATTCTAGCAGAAGGATGGATATAATAGTTTTGGGGGTTTTGTTTTGTTTTGATTTTTGGCGTTGAGCCAGCCTGGCTAGAGATCTTGGAACCAAGAACAAGCTATGGACCAACTGTTATTCCCAGGTCACCCCATGAAAGCCTCAGGTTTGGTTATATTGACTAGTGATGTAGTAGTCTAAAAGATTGGTGACAAAGGTATCCATACAACAAAGAGATAATACTACACACCCATTAGAATAGTCAACATTCAGAACATTAATAAAGTCAAGTCCTGGCAAGATGTGGAGCAATAGGAACTCTCATTCATTGCTCTGGATCTATGACTCTGTTTCTATATTGTTATGTTTGTTCATTTGTTTTGTCTTTTGATTCCACATATAAGTGAAGCTGTACAGTATTTGTCTTTCTCTGTCTGACTTATTTCACTTAGCATAATACTTTCTAGGTCCACCTGTGTTGCTGTAAATGGCAAACTTTCATTCTTTCTCATGGCTGAATATTATTCCATTGTAAACAAATATACCACACCTTCTTCATTTATTCAACAAATGAGAGTTCATTCAATGGGAATGATAAATGGTACAGCCACTTTGCAAGACAGTTTGGTGGTTGCTCACAAAACTAAACATACACTTATATGATCCAGCAATCATGCTCCTTGGTATTTACCCAAAGGAGTTGAAAATTTATGTCCACACAAAAACTCGCACATGGAGTTTAGAAAAGATTTATTCATAATGGCCAACACTTGGAAGCAACCAAGATGTCCTTCAGTAGATAAATGGATAAGTTAACTGTGGTACGTCCAAACAATAAAATATTACTCAGCACTAAAAACAAAGGAGCTCTCAAACCCTGAGAAGACATAGAGGAAACTTAAATACATATTGCTAAGTGAAAGAAGTCAGCCTGAAAAGGCTATACACTGTATGATTCCAACTATATGACATTCTGGGAAAGGTAAAACTATAAAGACAGTAAAAAGATCAGTGGCTGGCAAAGGTTGGTGGGGAAGGAAGGAATGAATAGGCAGAGCACAGAGGATCTGGGGGGCAGTGAAACTACTCTGTATGATACTATAGTGGTGGATGCATGCCATTATAAATTTGTCCAATCCACAGAATGTACATCAAGAGTGAACCCTAATATAAACTATGGAAGTTGGAGGATTATGATGTGTCAATGTAGGCACATCATTTGTAACAAATGTACCCCTCTGGTGTGGGATGTTGATAATGAGGGAGGCTATGCATGTGTGCAGGCAGGGTGTATATGGGAAATTTCTGTACCTTCTGTTCCATATTGTTGTGAATCTAAAACTGCTCTAAAAAATAAAGCCTATCAAATACTAATAATCTTATACTTCAGTGTTTATATTTCTTTTAATTTTGCTTTAAATTTTCTTTTTTAAATTTTATAAACCTTTCTTATTATCTCAGCTCTTCTATCATTCTAGTAACCATAATCAGGTATACTTTTCACTAGCGTTCTCTATTTCTCTAACTTCCCTTTCTGTGTGTGAAGAACTAAAGTGGCCCTCCAGCTTTGCCACAGGGCAAAGCCTCCTTCCATACTTCATCAGGAAGTGTAGAAGAGTGTGGACTGCATGCTTGCCAGAAGGGTGACTCCGGGGTTCTGACTTTTGGACTAACAGAAATACAATATGAGATACATATGTTACTTTAAATTTTTCTAGTAGACACACTAAAAAAGTAAAAAAACTAAAACAAAAAACCCAAAACCCCAAAACAGGTGCAATGAGTTTTAACTATATTTTATTTAACCCAATATACCTAAAATATTCAATACTATCATTTCAACAAGTAATTAAAATAAAAAAATGATTAATGAGACATTTTACATTCTCTTTCATAACACCTTCTAACTCCAGTGTATGTTTTAGGTTTATAGCCCATTTCAATTCAGACCAGACACATTTAAATGCTCACTAGCCACATGTGGCTAGAGGCTACCATGTTGGATAGGGCAGTTCTAGATCTTACTTCCATTGACTTTTGAGGCTTGGTGATTCCAATCTACTTTGTCCTGTGGTGACTGGGCCTCTTGTCTTGGCTCTGACGTGACTTCCTGTTTCTAGATTTCTGTTCACCTTGAAACTTAAACTCCTGAATTGCTGATACCAGAAATGGCTCCTTTGCCTGACTCTCTTACTACCTGCTCCCTGGGACTAACATTGCCCTGCTGCTACCTACTAGATGCAACATAAGTAATTACCTAGACTTTTCTGCATTAGAAGAGAGTTCTATTTTATAGAAGTATCATTGAATGGAAAATCATGCTGAATTCTCTGTGGCTCACTTAAATAATATGTGGGGAGAGTAACTACTTAGAACATAAATCTATTATCTGGTCATCACATCCACCTGTGGCTGCTTACTGCTTGCTGGCATTGCAGACAGAGGAAAACCATTTTTGAATATCAGAAGCTGAATATTACCTTGGTCTTTCTCTTTGAATTTTTTCTGTGAAAATTCCTAATCTTTACCCCAGGGCAATGGATGATTCAAACTTTCAGGTAAATTAGGGCCAATGTCATGTGCTCAGAAAGGCAGAAAAAAACAAAAACAAAAACAACACAATAATTTCCAAAATATACCTAACTCGACCCTTCCCGGTTAAGTTGGAAATCTCAATAGTCTTTTACTCTGCTATTTTACCTTTGAAGGCAAAACCCTGTGGTTGCAACTGCATGCTCATAGGTGAAATTCAACCCTGAAAATGTGTTTTGTTGGCACACACAGTGTTTAAAATTCTTTTGAGCCACTGTTTAGAAATGAGGAGCTTTCACATAAACATTCAGTTTTCTAGCTTCCCTTAAAAATTTTGAAGACTCATCCACATTGAGCCATCTTCTCGCATGGTGCCTTTTGGCTGGGCTAGATTTGAGAGGCTCTATGCTCTTTCTATTTTGATATGGTCAATTACCTCTGGCTCATTTCTTCTATATAATAGATAGATTTGTCCTCATCTGAGCCCTTGAGTTGGCAACCTCCATAACTCATCACACCTGTCTGCCCTTTGTCTTCCACTATTCTCTAGGGTCCAGGCTGTCTTCTGTTTTTTTTAAAAAAGTTAATTAATTAATTAATTTATGGCTGCGCTGGGTCTTCCTTGCTGCGCAGGCTTTCTCTAGTTGCAGCAAGCTGGGGCTACTCTTCGTTGCAGTGCTCGGGCTTCTCATTATGGGGGCTTCTCTTGTTGTGGAGCTCAGGCGCTAGGCGCACGGGCTTCAGTAGTTGTGGCACACGGGCTCAGTAGTTGTGGCTCGCAGGCTCTAGAGTGCAGGCTCAGTAGTTGTGGCACACGGGCTTGGTTGCTCCACAGCATGTGAGATCTTCCCAGACCAGGGATCGAACCCATGTCCCCTGCATTGGCAGGTGGATTCTTTCTTTTTTTTTTACATCTTTATTGGAGTATAATTGCTTTACAATGGTGTGTTAGTTTCTGCTTTATAACAAAGTGAATCAGTTATATGTATACATATGTTCCCATGTCTCTTCCCTCTTGAGTCTCCCTCCCTCCCACCCTCCCTAACCCACCCCTCTAGGTGGTCACAATGCACCGAGCTGATCTCCCTGTGCTATGCGGCTGCTTACCACTAGCGATCTACCTTACGTTTGGTAGTGTATATATGTCCGTGCCTCTCTCTCGCTTTGTCACAGCTTACCCTTCCCCCTCCCCATATCCTTAAGTCCATTCTCTAGTAGGTCTGTGTCTTTATTCCTGTCTTACCCCTAGGTTCTTCATTACATTTTTTTCCCTTAAATTCCATATACATGTGTTAGCATATGGTATTTGTCTTTCTCTTCTGACTTACTTCACTCTGTATAACTGACTCTAGGTCTATCCACCTCATTACAAATAGCTTAATTTCGTTTCTTTTTATGGCTGAGTAATATTCCATTGTATATATGTGCCACCTCTTCTTTATCCATTCATCTGATGATGGACACTTAGGTTGTTTCCATCTCCAGGCTATTGTAAAAAGAGCTGCAATGAATATTTTGGTACATGACTCTTTTTGAATTATGGTTTTCTCAGGGTATATGCCCAGTAGTGGGATTGCTGGGTCATATGGTAGTTCTATTTGTAGTTTTTCAAGGAACCTCCATACTGTTCTCCACAGTGGCTGTATCAATTTACATTCCCACCAGCAGTGCAAGAGGGTTCCCTTTTCTCCACACCCTCTCCAGCATTTATTGTTTGTAGATATTTTGATGATGGCCATTCTGACTGGTGTGAGATGATATCTCATTGTAGTTTTGATTTGCATTTCTCTAATGATTAATGATGTTGAGCATTCTTTCATGTGTTTGTTGGCAGTCTGTATACCTTCTTTGGAGAAATGTCTATTTAGGTCTTCTGCCCATTTTTGGATTGGGTTGTTTGGTTTTTGTTATTGAGCTGCATGAGCTGCTTATAAATTTTAGAAATTAATCCTTTGTCAGTTGCTTCATTTGCAAATATTTTCTCCCATTCTGAGGGTTGTCTTTTGGTCTTGTTTATGGTTTCCTTTGCTGTGCAAAAGCTTTGAAGTTTCATTAGGTCCCATTTGTTTATATTTCTTTTTATTTCCATTTCTTTAGGAGGTGGGTCAAAAAGGATCTTGCTGTGATTTATGTCATAGAGTGTTCTGCCTATGTTTTCCTCTAAGAGTTTGATAGTTTCTGGCCTTACATTTAGGTGTTTAATACATTTTGAGCTTATTTTTGTGTACGGCGTTAGGGAGTGATCTAATCTCATACATTTACACGTACCTGTCCAGTTTTCCCAGCACCACTTATTGAAGAGGCTGTCCTTTCTCCACTGTACATTCCTGCCTCCTTTATCAAAGATAAGGTGACCATATGTGCGTGGATTTATCTCTGGGCTTTCTATCCTGTTCCATTGATCGTTCTGATTTTGTGCCAGTACCATACTGTCTTGATTACTGTAGCTTTGTAGTATAGTCTGAAGTCAGGGAGCCTGATTCCTCCAGCTCCGTTTTTCATTCTCAAGATTGCTTTGCCTATTTGGGGTCTTTTGTGTTTCCATACAAATTGTGAAAGTTTTTGTTCTAGTTCTGTGAAAAATGCCATTGGTAGTTTGATATGGATTGCACTGAAGTCTATTTTGTCTGATATGACAATTGCTACTCCAGCTTTCTTTTGGTTTCCATTTGCATGAAATATCTTATTCCATCATCTCACTTTCAGTCTGTATGTGTCTCTAGGTCTGAAGTGGGTCTCTTGTAGACAGCAAATATATGAGTCTTGTTTTTGTATCCATTCAGCCAATCTGTGTCTTTTGGTGGGAGCATTTAGTCCATTTACATTTAAGGTAATTATCGATATGTATGTTCCTATTCCCATTTTCTTAATTGTTTTGGGTTTGTTATTGTAGGTCTTTTCCTTCTCTTGTGTTTCTTGCCTAGAGAAGTTCCTTTAGCATTTGTTGTAAAGCTGGTTTGGTGGTGCTGAACTCTCTCAGCTTTTGCTTGTCTGTAAAGGTTTTAATTTTTCCATCAAATCTGAATGAGATCCTTGCTGGGTAGAGTAATCTTGGTTGCAGGTTTTTCTCCTTCATCACTTTAAGTATGTCCTGCCAGTCCCTTCTGGCTTGCAGAGTTTCTGCTGAGAGATCAGCTGTTAACCTTATAGGAATTTCCTTGTGTGTTATTTGTTGTTTTTCCCTTGCTGCTTTTAATATGCTTTCTTTGTATTTAATTTTTGACAGTTTGATTAATATGTGTCTTGGCGTATTTCTCCTTGGATTTATCCTGTATGGGACTCTCTGTGCTTCCTGGACTTGATTAACTATTTCTTTTCCCATATTAGGGAAGTTTTCAACTATAATCTCTTCAAATATTTTCTCAGTCCCTTTCTTTTTCTCTTCTTCTGGAACCCCTATAATTCGAATGTTGGTGCATTTGATGTTGTCCCAGAGGTCTCTAAGACTGTCCTCAGTTCTTTTCATTCTTTTTTCTTTACTCTGCTCTGCAGTAGTTATTTCCACTATTTTATCTTCCAGGTCACTTATCCGTTCTTCTGCCTCAGTTATTCTGCTATTGATCCCATCTAGAGTATTTTTAATTTCATTTATTGTGTTGTTCATCGTTGTTTGTTTCATCTTTAGTTCTTCTAGGTCCTTGTTAAATGTTTCTTGCATTTTGTCTATTCTATTTCCAAGATTTTGGATCATCTTTACTATCATTATTCTGAATTCTTTTTCAGGTAGACTGCCTATTTCCTTTTCATTTGTTATGTCTGGTGGGTTTTTATCTTGCTCCTTCATCTGCAGTGTGTTTTTCTGTCTTCCCATTTTGCTTATCTTACTGTGTTTGGAGTCTCCTTTTTGCAGGCTGCAGGTTCGTAGTTCCCGTTGTTTTTGGTGTCTGTCCCCAGTGGCTAAGGTTGGTTCAGTGTGTTGTGTAAGCTTCCTGGTGGAGGGCACTAGTGTCTGTGTTCTGGTGGACGAGGCTGGATCTTGTCTTTCTGGTGGGCAGGTCCACGTTTGGTGGTGTGTTTTGGGGTGTCTGTGGACTTATTATGATTTTAGGCAGCCTCTCTGCTAATGGGTGGGGTTGTGTTCCTGTCTTGCTAGTTGTTTGGCATAGGATGTCCAGCACTGTAGCTTGCTGGTCGTTGAGTGAAGCTGGGTGCTGGTGTTGAGATGGAGATGTCTGTGAGATTTTCACCATTTGATATTATGTGGAGCTGGGAGGTCTCTTGTGGACCAGTGTCCTGAAGTTGGCTCTCCCACCTCAGAGGCACAGCACTGACTCCTGGCTGCTGCACCAAGAGCCTTTCATCCACACGGCTCAGAATAAAAGGGAGAAAAAGTAGAAAGAAAGAATTAGTAGAAGTAGAAAGAGAGAGAGAAAGAAAGAAAGAAAGGAGGGAGGGAGGGAGGAAGAAAGGAAGGAGGGAAGGAAGGAAAAAAAGAAAGGAGATAAAGTAAAATAAAGTAAGTAAAATATAATAAAGTTATTAAAATAAAAAAATAATTATTAAGAGAAAAAAATTAAAAAAGCAAAAATAAAATGGACAGATAAAACCCTAGGACAAATGGTGGAAGCAAAGCTATACAGACAAAATCTCACACAGAAGCATACACATACACACTCACAAAAAGAGGAAAAGGGGAAAAATATCATAAATCTTGCTCTCAAAGTCCACCTCCTCAATTTGGGATGATTCGTTGTCTAAAGGAGGGAAGGAAGGAAAGAATGAAAGAAGATAAAGTAAAATAAAGTTATTAAAATAAAAAATAATTATTAAGAAAAAAATTAAAAAAAAATGGACAGATAGAACCCTAAGACAGATGGTGGAAGCAAAGCTATACAGACAAAATCTCACACAGAAGCATACACATACACACTCACAAAAAGAGGAAAAGGGGAAAAAATAATAAATCTTGCTCTCAAAGTCCACCTCCTTAATTGGGGATGATTGGTTGTCTGTTCATGTATTCCACAGATGCAGGGTACATCAAGTTGATTGTGGAGCTTTAATCCGCTGCTTCTGAGGCTGCTGGGAGAGATTTCCCTTTCTCTTCTTTGTTCTCACAGCTCCCAGGGGCTCAGCTTTGGATTTGGCCCCACCTCTGCGTGTAGGTCGCCTGAGGGTGTCTGTTCTTCGCTCAGACAGGACGGGGTTAAAGGAGCCGCTGATTCGGGGGCTCTGGCTCACTCAGGCCGGGGGGGGGGGGGGGGAGGGCGGGGCACGGAGGGCGGGGCGAGCCTGCGGCGGCAGAGGCCGGCGTGACGTTGCACTAGCCTGGCGCGCGCCGTGCATTCTCCTGTGGGAAGTTGTTCCTGGATCCCGGGACCCTGGCAGTGGCGGGCTGCACAGGCTCCCCGGAAGGGGGGTGTGGATAGTGACCTGTGCTCGCACACAGGCTTCTTGGTGGCGGCAACAGCAGCCTTGGCGTCTCATGCCCGTCTCTGGGGTCTGCGCTTTTAGCCGCGGCTCGCGCCCGTCTCTGGAGCTCCTTTAAGCAGCGCTCTTAATCCCCTCTCCTCGCGCACCAGGAAACAAAGAGGTAAGAAAAAGTCTCTTGCCTCTTCGGCAGGTCCAGACTTTCCCCCGCACTCCCTTCCGGCTGGCCGTGGCGCAGTAACCACCTGCAGGCTGTGTTCACGCCACCAACCCCAGTCCTCTCCCGGCGCTCCGACCGAAGCCGAGCCTCAACTCCCAGCCCCGCCCGCCCTAGCGGGTGAGCAGACAAGCCTCTCGGGCTGGTGAGTGCCGGTCGGCCCTGATCCTCTGTGCAGGAATCTGTCCGCTTTGCCCTCCGCACCCCTGTGGCTGCGCTCTCCTCCGCGGCTCCAAAGCTTTTCCCCTCCGCCACCCGCAGTCTCCGCCCGAGAAGGGCCTTCCTCCTGTGTGGAAACATTTCCTCCTTCACAGCTCCCTCCCACTGGTGCAGGTCCCGTCCCTATCCTTTTGTCTCTGTTTATTCTTTTTTCTTTTGCCCTACCCAGGTACGTGGGGGGTTTCTTGCCTTTTGGGAGGTCTGAGGTCTTCTGCCAGCGTTCAGTAGGTGTTCTGTAGGAGTTGTTCCACGTGTAGATGTATTTCTGGTGTATCTGTGGGGAGGAAGGTGATCTCCACGTCTTACTCTTCCGCCATCTTCCCGGAAGCCTGGCAGGTGGATTCTTAACCACTACGCCACCAGGGAAGTCCCCATCTTCCGTTTTTGAGAGGCCTTCTTTTTAGCTCCTGAGTCTTCTGAAGATCCAGAGGGTGCAGAACAATGGAGATAAACTGGTGAAGTTATTCGGGTATCTACATCTCAGGGGCAACTCAACCAAATTCCTTGATTGCCATGTGTTTTAGGGGACTTTTTGGCCAATGATCTGGGGAAATTACTTTTCCTTGCTAGATCCCTGGAAATAATTGGTCATTTTGTAAGCTAGTGAGTGAAAGTTTCAGATGTCAGTCATAATTATTTTTAAGCAAAGTCTCTGTATTGTCTGCTCAATGTAATATTAATGAATATGCAATATTACTCATACTAGTTACTGAACCCTCTGGTGATGAAGTCTCTTTTCTTAAGGGTTGAACTATTTTAAAACGCCAGAAATTAGAGAGCCCCTGCTCTCTATCCCAGCCCGACCACTTATCTTAGGGGAGGCATAAAGAAAAGAGATTTGTCTAGGTACAAAGCCATATCCACAAACTGGTTGTTGCTTCCTTCCTAACAATCGTTGATTAATAGTTTTACTTTCTCATGTGGAGCACTGAAAGGCAGTTTCTATCAGAGGTGACCCAATGTAAGTTAAAAGAAAAATTAGTGTTCCATGAACTATGTTATTTCCTTGTTATCATTTATATAAATAACTTCATTAGAAGGGGGAAGACTTACTGTGCTGTACTTTCCTGATGAAAGTTTAGAAGTTCGTATGTTCACGGTCAAGGAACTTGGCAAATGGCCAAGAAAACCCCCAGCTGGCCCACTTCAGGATTATTTAAGGATCTCAGGCATCGCATCTCAAAGTCTCCTTTACCTCTAACCTAACTCTATTCAAAATAAGTCACCTTAAGCCTGTGGTTCTCAACCTTTAATGGGGGAACTTGTTAAAATACATATTCCTGGGTCCCACCTTTAGAGACTTCAGTTTCACCAGTTCTAGGATGGGACTGAGTACTCTGTTTTAATGAGCCCTGCAGGTGCTGCTGATGCAGATGATCTGTGTATACACGTTGAAAAATCACTGCATACGGGAATCCAGCATCTTATTTTAAGAGCATACTAAGGTTATAACTATCTAATATTCCTTTCTGAAAACACATTCTAATGTTGGTGGTGGGGTTTGGGAGGAGACTGAATACTTTAAAACTTGGCGTATCACAATGGTAGGGGAAGGGTACTTACAATGGGGACTTTGCATGTACTTAATTCTTTATAATTTCATAAAGCTTCCTTTCAAGTAACAAAATCTTGCTAGAAACAAGAATAGGTGCACAGCATAAGAGAGGAAAAAGAATGGGAGATGAAAACATTTCTCCTCAAAGGGGGTGTCATTAAAAGGCTTTAGATAATGCTTGAAGTTAGGAGGAACAGGCAAGGTGTCATCTTTTAATTTTCAAAAAATCAGTTAAGACGATTTCTGCTGCAAGTAGCAGATTACCCAGCCATTAAATCTATAATCCATAATCCATAAAGACATTCAATTATCTCAGAAAACAAGGAACCTGCCAATAGGGTGTTGCAGATGTGGAACTCAATGATCCAGGCTCACTCCTCTCTGTCATCCTCAGAATGTTGGCCTATTATTCCAGACTTATCACCTCATGGTCGCAAGATGGCTTCATCTTCAAACTTTCAAGGAAGAAAAATAGGTTCATCTTTCTTTGAGCAAAATTCTTCCCCAAAGTGCACCCAACAGATTTCCCCTCATCTCATTGTTCAGAACTAGCCAGAACTGACTCATACCAAACATTAACAAAGGAGAATGAGTTTACACTCCTGGCTTATGCCAATTATGGTCCGTGTCCTGGCCTGGAAGGAGAGTCCACCTTCTATGAAAATGCTGCTGCTGGAAAAAACTCAAGGTCTCTTATATTGATATATAAACTATAAAGAATTGGTGAAATAACAATAGATAGGCAACTAATCATATCTGCCTTGATTTTTAATTAGCCTTAGGATTTTAGTGGTTGCAGAATCCTAGGAATGCATTGAGAATGGGTTGGTAGAGTGGGAGGGAGAGATTATGGTCAGAATTGCTTCTGAGGATGGTGAGAGGGTGGAGTGGGATAGGAGTGGGAGAAACAGTTGGCTTTCTTTTTTGATATTTTGATCAGTCACGCCTTGGTTGAGGACGCCTTGGTAAGAACTAGAAGTGTTTGTAAAGCTTGTATTGTCATAAAGAATAATAAAATAAAAGTGACAGCAAACTTGTAGCTCTTCTGTAAGCTAATAATCTTTGGTTATGTTCAAACCCTATCTGTAAGATTGCTTATTGCAATAATTTAGTATCTTACCACCTTCTACTTGAATATAAAACAAAGTATTGTTTCAGCTTCTTACAACTCCCATGAAAGACTGTGGTAAATAGAACTGTGTAGTGTTTGCTTTTATCTTCAGCTCTTGAGATCTCACGAGGCATTTAGACATGTTGGAGAAAAAATGTCAGCCATATATGTAATGCATTTGTTTATTTTATGCTTTGCCTTGTTCCGAAAATACTTGAAGTGGCTTAAAAGAATGCACCTAATACAGATAATAATAAGTAGAAATGTCAGCCTATCACCAAAGTAGGATAAGGTTACTATTTTTAAATTATATATAATGTAAAATGATAAAAAATGCATTTAATCTTTAAAAAATGAATTTAGTCTAACTAATGTTAGACTTTCAAGGATATTATTTCAAAATTAAAATGTAAATTGTAATTGGGAAGTCTGCTTTCAACTTTGTTCTCATTAGAGTTGTTTTAAACAAAGGACTTTATTTCTTTTGTAACAATTTTAGAATAATAAACATGAACATTAATATTCGTGTCAATACACTTAATGGTTATTGGAATTTTTACTTTATAAAAATTTAATTTCTATTTCAGAAAGAGTATATTTAATAACTGTTGACATTTAAAATACTTAAAGTCTCTATTGATATGAACAATATTGAAAAAATAGGTATTGGTTTATCTGACATTGTAATATCTTAATAGATATATTTTAACATTTTATGAGGAAGTTAAATTTCACTTAAGTAAACTGGAAATTACTGTTGCATCAAAGTGGTGCAATGCAATATGCTTTAACTTTAATAACTGTTTGAACAATATCTTGAAATATATTGAAACAATATTCTTGAAATATGAAAGAAACAGACAACAGTGTGCAATATAGTCATTTTAAGCTAAAACCTTGCCTTTGGAAAATAAATCCGGGAAAATGGCCCAATAATAGGGATTCTCTTGAAATTTCTTTCAATTAAACAGCAGTAAAGATTTTAATCTCATTTCCCTCAGGAATGAAAAACATGCCATCTGTGTTAATGGTTTTAAAATTTTAACATTAAGCATTTTGAAATGGTTAGACTATCAAATTCTTAATACTGGACTTTAGAATGAAAAACAAGTTAAATCTAAATTACAGTGTTTTAATGTGTGTATGTGTATGAGTCTGTGTGTATGTGTGTGTGAGAGAGAGAGAGAGAGAGAGAGATCTGAGAAACTTTTCATAATCATTTGAAATATGATTTTGAAAAACTGAAAAGTGAATTAATTGAAATAACCATTTGATTAATTCTCACTTATTCAAGAGCTTTTAAAATTATTTAGGCTAACGACTGACAAAACCAAAGCACATAAATCAAATAGCATAAAAAGTTAACCTATGGGGCTTCCATGGTGGCGCAGTGGTTGAGAGTCTGCCTGCCGATGCAGGGGACATGGGTTCATGCCCTGGTCTGGGAAGATCCCACATGCAGCGGAGTGGCTGGGCCCGTGAGCCATGGCCACTAAGCCTGTGCATCCGGAGCCTGTGCTCCGCAACGGGAGAGTCCACAACAGTGAGAGGCCTGTGTATCGGGGAAAAAAAAAAAAAAAAAAAGAAGAGTTAACCTATGGAGGTTGAGTTAAAAGAAGAACATTCTAATAAAGTCTGGGCAAATGGTTAGATTAAGCACTGACTCTTGAGAGTTAAATGTTAATGAGAAATGCACTAAAGTGTCTATATACTTTTTTCTTCAAAATTTCCTGTGCATGATATTTATCATTTCACTTAGTAATGCTATTGAAATATAACTATTTTATAAGAAGTTATATTTTGGAAAAGGGTAAAAAGGGATTGGAAAATTCACTATCTAACATGGTTTTGGGTAAATATACCTAGGGTAAAAATATCATGTGACTGATACATAGTAGGTGCTCAATAAATACTTATTGGAAATGAATGAATATGATGGGTTAATTTGGGCAGCAGAGCTATATGCAGATTCAGTTCTTCTTATTTATGAATAAACTCCTTGAACATTATTAATGATAGTAATATCACTATTACCACAGGGCAGCCACTTTATTACAGTTATTTGACAGTGCCATACTTTAAGGAAATGAAGAGAAACACTTGGGAAACAGAAAGAGATATTATATAATTGTTGAAGAGGGATCTGTCAGAAGTCAGAAGTAGTAGTTTTTATTCTTCTATCTAATAATGTTTGGCATGGTTGAATCATGTGTATGCAAAGGCTAGTAATACTAAAAGTATTGTAATCATGTTAATCTTATTTCAAAGTTCATCTGGTATATATGTGATGATAGTCATAATTGTACTATGCTACCTGATCTTTAGGCAACAGTAGTGACATAGGGATCACAAAAATGGATATATGAATTATTATCCATCTTACAAGATTGGGCTAGGGTTAGCAGAGGTGGATCAAGGGAATGGGAGGTGGTGGAGAGGAAGGAGGGTGGGGCAGTGACGGGAGACTGAATGCTTCAGGAAGTTACTTAATATCTAACTTTCTCAAGAAAAGGAACTGGGAAGTCACAAAACTTCCCCTCCTCCTCACCTAGGGTGGTGTTTACTTAAAGGAGAAATCTGTTTGATAAATTTAAACGTTGTTCAGCTGCTCTCAAATTTCCAATTCCAAGAGGGAGAGAGAAGGAAATCCCATGGGTGTTAAGGACCGAGGAGTAGCTTTGGGAAATGCACTGAAATATCTGCAGGTGTAAACATGCTAACACCTCTGAGAGATCGAGAAGGAAGTTTTCATTCATTCATGTTTCATTCATTCCTTCAGTGAGCATTTATTGAGCACCTAGTATTTTCTCCAAGCCACTGTATAGATATAATGCAATTCCAAGGAATCTAATCTCTGTTGTCAGAGGCCAAGAGGGCACTCTTTGTGTTTGCCGTAAGACTGTCCCTTCCTAGATGTCTTCGCTTTCATCTGTACGGAAAAGAGGAAGCCCTAAAAACATTACTTCCTAATCACAGCTTTGCCACCAATATCTGCTGTGAACCCACAAAAATTAATTTCATATTAAAACTGCAAGTAGTCCCAGACTCCCCTTCCTAATCATTTCCTACTTGAATTCATACACTGCTCACACCCTCTATTTAATTCCTTTCTCCCACTTCTCCCTAACTTCTGAAACCTCTAACACTATGTCCCTTGGAACTTATGGATCCATCATCAACAAGTTGTTCTATATCCTCAACCTTCTCTGAAGGTTCCCCTCACTTCCTTGCTCTAATCGAAACCTGACTCCCTCCTGAGTCTACTTCTACACTATCAAGTGATAAGATGTTTTTTCTCCCATAGGATTGGGGTTAGGGTGGGGGGAGTATGTGGTCTATTCTTTATCACCACTTTTAGAGCATTCTCACTCTCCCTCTTCCCTAAAAAATACTCAGATGTGAGTCTCATGTCATCAGACTATCCCTACTACCTCCCTTATTACTTCCGTCTTCTGGCCCCCGGGTCACAGTTCATCATTTCTTAGTTTTATCTCCTGACCCACTGTACACTACTCCTATCTTAATTCTTGGTAATGCCAATAAACATGTGGGTGATCCTTCCAACACTCTGGTCACTTAGTTCCTTCACATCTCTCTTCTAATAATCTTGACCCTACCTTAGCTCCTCATCCCATAATTATAACCTAGACTTTCTCGTTACCAATAATTGCAATGGCTTCATAATCTCAATTTGCTCCATGCTATTCTCTGACAACCTCTTTTCTTTTTGGTACGCTGGCCTCTCACTGCTGTGGCCTCTCCCGTTGCGGAGCACAGGCTCCAGACGCACAGGCCCAGCGGCCATGGCCCACAGGCCCAGCCACTCCGCGGCCTGTGGGATCCTCCCGGACCGGGGCACGAACCCGCGTCCCCTGCATTGACAGGCGGACTCCCAACCACTGCGCCACCAGGGAAGCCCTGACAACCTCTTTTCTAACTCATTTCTCTGTAGAGTAACTTTAACAAGCTTTGGATCTAACCAGAACCTCAGTCCATTGATCCTATATAATCACTATGTAAATCACTATATAAGCACTATAATCACTTACTTTCATTCATCCTCAAATCCCTTGCCCTTCTCTCTTACCTCATCACTGCCATAGCAAAACCACAACCCTGATTAATCTAGCCATTTCTGCTGAGTGCCTGCAACCCCACAACTGAACAGAGCTAGGAAACAACACACAACTGTGCTTTTGGTCTCAATGGAAATTCATGATCATTAACCTCATTGGGCCCTTAATGATTTTTGAGAATCGTCCTGTGTTCTCCTAGTCCATTCACTTTACCACTCTCTTAGGTGACAAATTCATACCTTCTCTTTTCTCCTCAAACCTCCAACATCTCTTTTCATATCTTCATGCAAGTGAAGTGTAATTTTTCAATGAACAAATAGCCTCCTTTTAAAGGCCAATCTCATCTTCTCTTCTATTAAAGTACATCTCCATCAACTCTTCTCTCGCCTACATTATCATTTTTTCCCTCTTCATGGTCATTCCCATTAGCATGCAAACATTCTATTTGTTCTTGCATTTTTACTTTAATGGAAACATTTATTGAGCATCTACTTGTGCTGGAGGTATGAAAAAGAAAAAGAAAAAGAATCATTGCCTGTTACCTCTACAAGTCAGAGGTAGCGCTTACCTGAGAAAGATTTTAGGATTAAAGACTGTAGATATAACGAGTTAGCTTACTTTAATATCACCTGTGAATTTCCATAATACCAGCTTCCTATTGACCAGGTAATATCTATAATAGAGGTCATTTTACTCAGAGTAGAAGATTTTTGTGAGGCTTTGCACACTTTCTGTCACTAGAGATGATAATTCAACTTAATTGTGAATTCTCATGCATAGTACCTGGCTATTTTCCTTGCAAACAACAAAGATGACTCTGCTCCTTAAATTAAGGTTAGGGTAATAATAATTGCCACAATTTATTAAATGTCAGTAAATTTACTGAATGCCAGACTCTTGGCCCCAAGTTTTTGTACATCTGTTCATTTAATCCTCACTGCAATCTTGTGAGGCAAAGGGTGATCCCTTAATTCAAAGGTGGATAACTGAAAAACAAATAATTTTTTACAGGTAATAAAGATCCTCCCCATGGGTTTTATAAAATTTTTATTCTAATTGGAATAACATACAAATTCTGGTTTGAATAGTCAAAGACAAAAAAAAGCATGCACGCAGATGGTCTGAACTAAATAAATCATGTGCACTTGAGAATGAATGCTGTCTTATGAAAGAGAACACGTCAATAGCTACAGTGGACTTATTGTGTGAGTGGTTTCTGCATGACACCAGAAACCCTGGGCAATGACAGGACAATTTAGCCAACAGACAACTGGTACCATGAGGGGACATGCGGGCAGGAGGGCATGGGTGAGAAAGGAGGAGGGAACACCCAGTTATTGTTAGATAAGGTATACTTTTAAAATTAGGTGGTTTAGCTTTTTTACTCTCAACTTTATACTTTGAAAAATTTCAAACCTATAGAAAAGTTGAACGACTAGTACAATGAACAACCATATATTATTTATATACGTTCAAAAATTAACATTTTGCCATATTTGCTTCTCTATATATATTTATATTTTTTCTCTTTTTTTGGCCGCGCAGCTTGGAGGGATCTTAGTTCCCCGACCAGGGATTGAACCCACACCCTCGGCAGTGAAAGCCAAGTCCTAACCCGTGGACCACCAGGGAATTCCCTTACTTATTTTAAAAGTTAGTTGCAGATGTCCTGATGCTTCAGCATGTATCTCTCAAGAACAAGGACATTCTACATAATAACAAGCCTTTTTATCACACTTACCAAATTTGACATGAATCCATTATTATTCTCTAATATGCAGTCTATTTCCAAATCATTCCTACTGTCCCAATGTCCTAATAATATCCAATATAAATCAGGTTTAACTCTGCTTTAGAACCTGATCATAGATCCTACATTGCATTTGGTTGTCAAGTCTCTTTAATCTCCCTTAGTCTAGAACACTCCCCCAATATTTTGGTCCTTCGTGACATTGATCTCATAGAAGAGTCCAGGCCAATTGTTTGGTAGACTGTTCCTCAGTTTCGATTAATATGATTTTTTTCTCTTCTGATAAGATTCACGTAAAACATTTTTGGTGGGAGTACCACATAGATGATGTTAAGATTAATTTGAACACATTTTCTTAATAAATGTATTGCCATAAACTGTGTTTCATTTCAGTAATTTATATGCACATTAAAATTGTTTTTGGCTTATAATGCAATTTTACGCAAAGCTGTTAAACATGAGATGAGGGGCTTCCCTGGTGGTCCAGTGGTTAAGACTTCGCCTTCCAATGCAGGGGGTGTGGGTTCGATCCCTGGTCAGGGAGCTAAGATCCCACATGCCTTGGGGCCAAAAAAACAAAACATAAAACAGAATATTGTAACAAATTCAATAAAGGCTTTAAAAAAAATGGTTCACATCAAAAAATCTTTTTAAAAAAATGAGATGAAGTGTGGTCTGTACTAATTGTCATGAATAAGAAATCCTTTGCAGATTAGCAGATTATATATTTTCATAGAAAATTTTAAAAATTAAGAATGATGCAAGCTAAAATGTGTGGATGTAATTGGTTTAAAATATTTATATATTTACCGTGTACAAGACTAACAAGTGCACTATATTATTTTTGTCTCGGTGATAATGAAGTAATGTGAACCCTTTTTAGCAAGTCTTAATAAGTCTTTGCTGCAATGTGGAATAAAACTAGCAAGGTGTTTGGTGAGAAATGCTAAAATTGTGAATTATAGAAACAGGAAATAGAGAAAATCTCCTGAAATAGCCTAATGCTTATTTACAATATTTATTTACAAACTGTTAATGCATGGTTTACAATAACAATGGCTGCTGTTTACTGAGTATGTGCCAGATCTGTAACAAGTATCTCCTGTAATTAGCACAACAATCATAGGAGAAAGATATAAATATTAACATTTTATAGGTTGGAAACAAAGCAGCTTTTAGCCATTATTCTAAATCCCTTTGGTTTTATCAGTCTACAAAAATGCTATATTTTATTGCCATTATTGATGCTGTAATGTATTCTAAACTTCAGGGTTTGTGTGTGTGTCTCTCTCATAAAAAAAAGAGAAGAACAAGCTTAAACTTATATCTTTCTAAAATTCATTTTTACTGTTTTCCCCTGACAGAGTCTTATATTCTGGATAGAACTCTGAGGATAGTATTATTTTTCTTGTTTATCACTTTATTTTTTCAATAAAAAATACTAATTTGGTACAATATAAACAGTTATATCAACAGCCAAGATGGCTAAGAAAGAAAGCTGCTGTTTATATTCTCTTTCTTAATAAGTGTTATGTTTGCTTTGGCTAAATTGTCATTTTTACAAATTATCAGTTTGTTATTTTTCCATGTAAAAAGTGATGTGAAGGCTTAATTTTAACTTCTAAATTTTGAATCGAATTCTTAAATGAACATTATAATGATTAACTACAATATTTCTTTATTTTATTATATAAATATCTTAAAAATAACTTACGGTAAATTCATAATATTAAAGTAAACATGGAAGGCAGGGACTCCATACAGTAAACTCTCTTATTTTTAGTGCTTAGTTGTCAAAACGCCTTTATAGTAGGAGTAATTTTTAGTTCAAATCTTCACCCAGCATCTGATTTTAATTTCTGCATGATCTTCTACACCTAACTGGATATATAGAATGAAAAAATGGAGTGTGTAAACAATTGTGCTCCAATATTACTCCTAAAAGAAGATTTCCCCAAATGTCTGGCTAAGCAATCCGATGAAGGCAGATCTGGGGGAAAAAAGGCTTTTGGACACATGTACATGCCTGAGGGATCAAAGAAAACCAGGGTCTAACATGTAATGCAAGTGCTATGATTCGACACACTTATTTAATTTGATGATTTAAAACTGCGATAAGAGGCATGCGAAATGTGGTGTCAAATTCAAAAAGTGTGGTGATCTGCCTTGTTTTCAACTTGTTGCTATCTGATGAAAACACTTTTCCACAAGCAAGACTGATGAGCAGATGGTGCTAATAAGGCCAATTAAGTGCTAAGCTTCTGGAAATGTTTTTGTTGAGTGACATCTTCAGACTGGTTTCTGCTAACATGCATCTTAAGCCATGTGTTTCTAAGGTGCAATAGCATTAATGCTAACCGTCACTGGAATTTTCATTTTCAAGAACATGCAGTCAGTCAAGACAAATACAAGCCCTTTGCCCCAGTTCCAAAGACAGTATGTGAAGTTGAATGATGAGATTCTAACCCTTTTGGGATTCTGGGGGGCTCAGTCTAGGTCACTGGTTTCTAGTAATTGGGGCATGAAGAAGTTTTCTCTAGTCTGCAATGAAAAGAAGAGTATATAAAAAAAAACCCTCAAAAAAAGTAATAGATATTTGGGGGTGCTTTTCCCTTTTCCCTCTTAACTTTTACTTTCTTTTTTTTTTTTATTCTTGTAGTTTGGAAGTAATTGACCCTATTCTTATATTGATTTCTATCTGCATACTATGTTTTATTTAGATCACAGGTAAACAGAATTGAATTAACCATAATACATTGCCATCACTGATCCATGAACAATCCTTCTTTAACTTTTTATTTTATTTTTAAAAATTTTACTTCCCATCCCCCCAAAAGATATGACTAATACTCACCCAAGCCAATAACTACCAATAATTTACCTCCACCTATATATTCTTCTATTACCTGTCTACCTACATATATCTCCCTGCCTGTCTCCCTCCCTCATGTATACATTGCCTTCTCCATGTATTGGGTTGGCCAAAAAGTTCGTTCAGGTTTTCCTGTAACATGTTATGGAAAAACCCGAATGAACTTTTTGGCCAACCCAATATGTGTGCATCTCCAAATTTCTCCTTTTTTATAAGGACACCGGTTAGAGTGGATTAGGGCCTACCATAATACCTCGTTTTAACTTGATTACCTCTGTAAAGACTCTGTCTCTAACTGTTACATTCTAAGGTACTGGAGGTTAGGATTTCAACATACAAATTTTGGGGGAATACAATTCAACCATAACAATAGAGAACTTGCTTTTTTGTTTATTACTATCAAGTTAACAGTGAGTCTCTTGAAAAAGTTCAAAGAGGACTTGGTTCAAGTCCTTTCCTGGAAAGGAAAGTGGGGGAAGAGAAAAAATGGAGTAATAGGAAAAAAGAAATTTTTTCTCCTTCCTTTGGTAGCATCACCCTGATTTTGCTCCAAACAGGGTTCAACCAGGGGCTGAATTGGAGTGTACCATTCCATCTTCCTATGCTGAGTTATTGGAGTAGGGATGGCTACTTGACCTAACATGGGCCAATCTTAACATCTGAGAGTGTTATTTGGGACTTTCATTGGAGCCCTTGACCTGTGGTATGATCTGTCTCCTGGAGTTGCCGGTGGCCAACTTTGACACTTCTTCGAGAGAACCTAAGTCAGCACAGGAGAAAGTATAACTGAATGATGAGGGAAAGCAGAATTATAATGACATCATCTCGAGTTCTTAGATTCAGCCATGCCTGAAGTTCACCCTTTAAACTTCCAAGTTACATGAGCTGGTAAATTTCCTATTTGGTTTAGGTTGGGCTCCTGTTATTCGTAACCAAGAGTCTTAACAGATGCTCAGTCAGTTTTTGAGGAAAGATAATAAGAAGTAGGCAATGACAGAAGTGGCATAATTTGTCACATGCTTCAAGTGAGTGCACAAACAACAGGACAGCTCTACATCTTTCTAAAATGAACTAATATATTGTCTCCTCCTTTTTCTCTTTCATTGATTGCTTCCTCTTTCAAAATAATCAAGTGAGAAGAAAAACACTCACATTGTCTATAAGTGGCTGGATATGAGCATCACTGATGAGCTTTAACTCATGTGTACTTATTAAATATTTTGTTATTAAAACATATTTCTAATAAAGTTGCCATTCTATTATTGGTAAGGCCTTGAGCATATATGCTCTGAAATTCCATATTCCAGATGGAAGTGTATTAATCTGTGGGTAGTTACCAATTTATGAACAGGTTGTATTCTAATAGAAATTTGTAAAAAAGACTGGAGATCAGAATACATCTTCCCACAGAAATAATGTTATATAAAGTTGTTGCATACCCAAGCTAGCAACTATGGAGAGAGGCAGTATAATACGTACTAGATAAGAACTTTTCTTCCGGACCCAGGCTACCTGGGTTCAAATCCTAGCTCTGCCACTCACAAGTTTGTCCTTGTAAAATTTATGCCCACTAGAATATCTAAAATTAAAAAGACTGAACATACTAACTCTTGGTGAGGAGGTGGAGCAATAGGAACTCTGATACACTGATGGTGGGGATGTAAAATGGTACAACCACTTTGGAAACTGCTGGTAGATTCTTAAAAAGTTAAATTTATACCTACCGTATAATGCATCCATTCTACTCCCAAGAGAGATGAAAGCATATTTCCATATAAATATTGATATATATATATATTCATGACAGTTTTATTTGTAATAGCCCCAAACTGTAAACAATCCAGAATTCTATCAGTAAAAAAGTTGTTTTCTATCCGTACAGTGGAATCCTACTCAGCAATAGAAAGGAACAAACTACTGATACATGTGACAACATGGATGAGTCTCGAAGTAATTATACTGAGTGAAAGAAGCCAAACAAGAAGAGTACTTATTGTAGCATTTCATTTGTATGAAATTCTAGAAAATAAAAAACTAGTTTACAATGATAAAAGCAGATCAGGGTTGCTTGGGGATAGGGATGAAGAATAGAGAGGATAGGATTACAAAGGGGGATGAGGAACTTTGGGGGTTGATTTCATGGGTGTAGTTATACGTCAAAATTCATCAATAAACTCATCAATAAACAGCACTTTAAATATGTGCTGTTTATTATATGTTAATTATACCTCAATAAAGTTGTAAAATATATTTTTTAAAGATTCTCTTGTTGCTTCCTAATTCCTGGAAAGTCTGAAAAGCAAAGTGTTATATTTGTATTCCCTTCCCCCATCTTTTATTAAAACAATAATAACAAAAACCTCACCTTTGAACAAAAAAACAAGAAAACAAACAATTCATTCTATTTTTAAAATAAAAATTTAAAAAATACAAAGGCAAGCAATAGTCATTTATTTTATAAATCATATCAGCTTATGCCAACATTACTATAAGTGCAACACAAGGTATCAGGCACTGCTATTCTGTACTTCACCACACTTTTATGTGTTTATATAGCAAATGATAAATTTTGTACTATTAAAATTTTTCAGCTTTTCATGACACATTTTAGGAATACTAAGGTGTCATTAAGACAGAGCCCTTCTACACTAATCTAAGAGTGAACACTCTGCTGACACATTAGTTGCTGGTAGTTGGTTAATCAAAAAAGTGGTTAATGCAATGAATAGTAAATAAAGTAAAATCAAAAGAAAAGATAGAATTATCACAGAAAAAGAACAAAGGATGGCAGTAATTTTAAGGTAAAATTGAGCAGAATAAAATGACAAAGCAAGATGCTAAAAAGAGTGATTTATCTGAGTTATAATTGTGAAAGAAGTAAGTATTATCTTCGTGAAATATTAACTACATTAACATATTAAAATGGTTTATATGATCTCAGGGGAAATAATCATCAATATTCCATACCCTAGATGGCTAATTCTAAATATAGAAGCAATTACCTTTATGTATTGCAAAAGCAATGTTTGTGTCACTGTGAATATTTCAGTTAAGTAATAAAAACAAAAACATATGTTTTTTTTGTTATACTGTTTATCAGTTCTTCCACACATCCTCTGCACCAGTTGATGAGTGCATTTGCATATTTTCTACTATTGCAGGTTATATGGCAGAGTTTTATCTTTGAAATTTCTTGTGAAATTACACAAAAGAAAAATAACTGATCTTGCATCAACAGCAAATTTATCATTTTTGTCAACCTCTGAGGGGATTCCCAAGGAATACGTTGATGCACTTAGACGAAGAAATTACTATACTGCATACGAATACAGAAGGGAACTAACTACTCATGGAAATTTTTTGAAAGACTGCCTATGCCCTAAAAGGTGCAAAACTGGTAAAATTCATATTTATCTGGCATGTATAATTTCCATAGCTGGATTAGTGAGTAATGAAATACATACTGGTTCAGTGAATAATTTTGCTATCACTTTCAACTGAATTGTACAATGACTTATTCTTATAGTATGTAGTGTGTTCACACGTAGAGGTAAAGCAAAGTAAGTGGGAATCTTTTTATCCACATTCTAACTGGTATTCCGGAAGGCTATGCCATTCACAAATGGAACAAAAATGTAAAACTCCAGTAAATTGTCTTTGCTTTGTCTAATTTTCTATCTAATTGTATCCTTGATAACAAGTAGGTAAAGCATCAGTATCATGGAATTTTTATCTAGATGTACTATTTTTAACCTTTTTTGAATTTTTTACTGTGGTAAAATATACATAACATAAAAGTCATTATTTTAACTGTTTTGAAGTGAACAATTCAGTGGCATTAAGTATATATTGTGCAATATTGCACAACCATCAATAGTATCCATTTCCAGAACTATTTATTTATCTATCTATCTATCTATTTATTTATTTAATTTATTTACTTTTGGCTGCGTTGGGTCTTCATTGCTGCGCGGGGGGCTTTCTCTAGTTGCGGTGAGTGGGGGTTACTCTTTGTGTGTTGTGTGGGCTTCTTGTTGTGGTGGCTTCTCTTGTTGCGGATCATGGGCTCTAGGCGCGTGGGCTTCAGTAGTTGTGGCACACGGGCTAGGTAGTTGTGGCACGTGGGCTCAGTAGTTGTGGCTCGTGGGCTTTGTTGCTCCACGGCATGTGGGATCTTCCCCGACCAGGGCTCGAACCCATGTCCACTGCATTGGCAGGCGGATTCTTAACCACTGCACCACCAGGGAAGCCCTCCAGAACTATTTCATCATCCCAAACAGAAACTTTATATCCACTTAAATAACTTTCCATGTCCCTCTTCCCTTAGCCTCTGGTAGCCTCTATTATACTTCTGATCTCTATGACCTTGCCTGTTCTAAGTACCTCATGTAAGTGGAATCATACAATATTTGCCCTATTGTGTCTGGCTTATTTCACTTAGCATAACGCTTTCTATATTAAAGCAGGTATCAGAACTTCATTCCTTATTAAGGCTGACTAATATTCCATTATATATACACAAATACACACACACACAGACACAATTTTGTTTATCCATTCATATGTTGATGAACACTTGGGTTGTTTCCACCTTGTAGCTATTAAGAATAATGCTGCTGTGAACATTGATGCACAAGTATCTGAGTCCTTGCTTTCAATTTTCTTGTTTATATACATGGGAATGGAATTGCTGGATCATATGGTAGTTCCATGTTTAATTTTTTGAGGAACCACCATACTGTTTTCCACAGTGGCTGCACCATTGTGCATTCCCACCAGCAATGCACAGGGTTCAATTTCTCTACATCCTCCCCAACACTTGTTATTTTCCATTTTAAAATAATAACCATCCTAATGGAAGTGAGTTGTATTTCGTTGTAGCTTTGATTTGAATCTCCCTAACGATTAACGCTGTTTAATGCATTTGCTTACCATTTATATATCTTCAGCTAGTCCAGGTTGCTTGACTGCGTTGGGGGATGAAAGTGACTCTGAGGGGTCTGAGCAGTGATCAGGCCATGGTGGACTATGGCTGCTGCAATTACCTATTCACAACTTAAGTAGGCACGGAAGCGCCAAGAGATGCCACCATGAATCCTTTGAGTTACAAAAATCCTGCCTAGCTTCTCATGATAATCAGAGTCTGTTTTTCTCTAACAGTAGAGTAACCTCTGCCTTTGCTGGTCCACTGGCACAAGGAGCCCAAAGAGACCAGATGGTATTAATAGTTGCAAGTTCAGTGAAATTCTTATTTCATTCTCTAGTACAAGTGTTCCCTTGAGAATGAGAAGTTAATCTGACAAAGCCCAAAATTTCAGAAAAGAGAAGCACAAAATCTGAAAATATGTCACTGGTAATGATGATGAGAGGGACTAATCTCTCTTCTACCTCTTGTTTTCTGGATCTATGTACGCCAACCATTGGGAATTAGCGCCACGTATAGGTCACTGATTCAAAGCTTTCCCCACATTTCTGGGACTGTGCTCTCTCCCACCTTCTCAGAACATTGTCCTTGAAATGGAGAATTGCCCGAACCTACTGAAGGTCATTTAACCATCTAATAAGCTAGACACTTTGTGCTAAAGAAGTATGTGACAAAGCCAGTGTGTCTCGTGCTCATGTACCCACTGACACACCACTTTTGCCTTGACAAAATGGGTCCCCTCATTAAAGGTAATGTTGTGCTGATAGACCAGGCATTCTGTAAACCTCTGAAACTGTCCTTCCAGCCCTCAGCCAAGACTGAATCAGAAGTAATACCTAATCCAGAGAAAAATGCAGTGACTGGTGCCTCCGTCAATATTTAAAGAATCCAGGATACGTCTAAAGCCCAGGTCCCCGACCCCCGGGGCCTGTTAGGAACCAGGTTGCACAGCAGGAGGTGAGCAGCGGGAGAGCAAGAGAAGCTTCATCTGCCGCTCCCCATCGCTCGCATTACCGCCTGAATCATCCACCCCACCCCGCCCCCGTCCGTGGAAAAATTGTCTTCCACGGAATCAGTCCCTCGTGCCAAAAAGTTGGGGACCGCTGAAGACCAGCCGTCATTATATCCCTGCGCAATCCACTTGTTTAGTCTTTACAAAACCTTTCAAATCAAAAATATTTGGGGCCACCTTGACAATCGTTATCATTAACATGACCACCACTAAGTACCACTGCTACTGCATGTCCCAGCACTTCGCCTTCCACCTGCACTTCATCTCGACCTCTGGCAACTGAGAGTCTCAGGAATTGCAGTGGGGTCTTATTGCTGTGAGTGATGCAGTTCCCAAGTCCCATCCCAAGGGCCTGTTTTCTAGGTCTACTACTGGTACCAATTGTCTTGGTTTAGTATCTTAGATCATGTTTCCTAGGAAACGTACTCTGGGGTGGATATTTACATGCAGGAGGTATACTGAGGAGTGTTCTCTACAGCAACACCTGTAAGGGAGTGAGGAAAGCAGGAGTGAGCGAGGGAGAGGATGAACTGTGACACAGTTGCAACAGAGGGTTTGGGGGTTCCATGGAAATCTCTGGAGCTGAGCTTGCCTTTCGAAGATGTCTCAAATTGAGGCAAGGCTACTTTACCCCCAACTCTACCAGTCATTGGGTTGGGCTGGGGGGATGGGCTGTCAGCTTGGGGGAAGCAGCTCTTTTTGGCCAGGGCCACACCTGAAAGGTACTCAGCTGTGAACCATCAGCCGGCAACAGTCCCAGTGACAGAAGGGGCTGAAGGTGAGATCTGGGGTGGGGGTGGGGGGTGCACCCCTGCATTTACTACTTTTAAAGAGAAAGTAGGGTCAAGACAAATGCTTTGCTGCAGATACTGTATTTGGGAAGTGATGTCGGGGCAAGAGTGAGGCACAAGAGAGTGAAGAAGAAGGAAGAAAAGCCAGTGCAAAGACGTGCTGTACGGTTGTTTGCTGCTTTAGAAGACTGCTGCTCAATGCGCGAGATCTCAGGAGCCTTAGGAAGTTCAGCCCAGAAGTTTCTGCCTAGGGCAATAACAGAGAAGAACTTATCAATTGGCTCCCACCGGTCAAGGTTGGCACCATGGGTATTAAACTTCCCTGCACTTCTGGGTTCCCATGTGTGAGCGCCGAGAGTGCCAAGAAAAAGTGTTGTAGAAGCCAGCATGGCTTCCCTAGGAGTAGAGTGAAATTGAAGGGTATCTAGTACTTCTGAAAATATCTGGCAGAATTTAAAATGTAAACACTCTATGATCCACAAATTTCACTTACAGGAGTTTATACTAGAGATATTTGTGTTTAGAGGTGCAAATATCTATGTGAATTTGATAGGCTTTGGGCCTCACTGCCTGGGTTGGAGGCCAGGCTCTACCACTGTAAATGCGACACCTGTAAATTATGTCATATCTCACAAAGGGTTGTTAAGAGTGTGAACTGAGTTAAAACATACAGTAGGCTTTGAACAGTGCCTTGCACATAGTAAAGTCTCAATGTATGTCAGTTATTGTTAATATTACTCTTTCAATGATATTTATTACAGCTACTATTTGTAGTGATAAAAGATGAGAACCTAAATATCTATTAATTAAATACTAGATAAAGAAATTATAGTATGACCACACATAGAGAAGTATCACACACACCATATGTGGAAAAAAAAAAAGTGGAGAAAAGTGTGCCTAGTATGCTCCCATTTGTGTAAAATACGTGTGTAAGTACATATACAATACAGATTTATTAGTGTTTACCGCTAGCCGATTCTCCTCTGCTTCCTGGGTACACAGAAGTTTGATGCCACAAAGGAGATGAAAAAAATGAAAACACTGGTTGCTCCTGGGGAAGAGAACTGGGGGAACAAAGGGTCAGGGGTTGGAGGGAGACTTATTTTGCCCACTATACCCTTTTGTATAACTTGAAATTTTAGATTACAAGTGCATAAAATTGAAAAATTAAGGGGACTTCCCTGGCGGTCCAGTGGTTAAGACTTTGCCTTCCAATGCAGGGGGTGCACGTTCAATCCCTGGTCAGGCAGTTAAGATCCCATGTGCCTCGTGGCCAAAAACCCAAAAACATAAAACAGAAGCAATATTGTAACAAATTCAATAAAGACTTTAAAAAATGGTCCACATCAAAGGAATCTTAAAAAAAAATTAAGTATAGTTTGGGTCTGACGAAACCATCAACCTTCCCTAAAATTTAGGAGAACCTGAAGCCCTCATCCCCCTGAAAACAAGAACAGAAACGAAAGACAAAAACCCTCCACCCTCCCCTCCCTGAAAGACAAAAACCACAGATTGTTTAGCCTGATTACATTGTTTTCTCCAAGAATGTTCAGCAGCTTGAATAAAGATGCAGAAAAGGACCTTTTGGGCAAAGAAGGCAGTAAAGGTAGGAGGGAGTGGAGGAGTAGATTGCGAGGAAGTGGGGGGTCATTTCACTGGAGGTCTCCAAGGGCTGGAGTTTATGCAGTGGTGCCAGAGGAAGTAATGAGGAAGAATAATTGCTGGTGATCAGGAGTTAGACACTTGAGGAAAAGATGTACTAGTCATGAAGGGGTCCAGGGACTGGCAGCTGAGATAGGCTAAAGTAAAAGGTAGCGTGATTTTGATATTTTAATACAAGTACTCTAAATGTTGGTCTTCTTTCATATTTCATTATGCTTATAATATTCTGACTGATTGCAAAATACATGGCATATTTCATGACATAGAGGGTAATGAGGAAAGAAATCTTTATCATTTTTCCCTCAGGAGCTTTTGCAAAGAAATTTCTGATTTTTCTATAAATTTTATATGTAAAGGATGGCATGACATGTTGCTGATCAATAGTGACCAAGCCAGATATTTGCAGAACAGTTATGACAAAAGGGGATGAATAATGAAGAAGATAAAAGATAACCTTGACAGATAACTCAGTTAAGAGGGAAACTGGAAAGTGTTTAAAGATCCTGATTTATACCAATAGGCCATTCTATGGAATTACATCTAAAATAATAAACAATATTTATATAGATGATCCCCTTGAGTCAAAGAAATTTTTTTTTGGTGACTAGAGAACTATGGCATTTTGCAAAATAAATGAAGGATTTTATTAACATGAAATAATAGAACCCTCCTCAATAATACTGTAGCAAATATTGTGGGAGAAAATTAATTAATCAAAGTAGTTATTCAGCAACTAGACAAAAGGATGGGGCTGTTTGATCCCAGATCTTAAGGTACTTTCAGTTCATTTGGAGAGATGTGTAATAATGAGATATTCCTCACAAGAATGATGGAAAGAAAATGAGATGGTACTCATTGATGAATTTCAAGATAAAGAATAAAACTGGTATGGAAACTCAGAGAACGGTGAGCTCAGGGTAGATGAAATATGTAGTGAAGACTCAGTGGAAGTTATCATCAACTGGATTTGGAATTAGAAGCCCTGGGTTAGAATCTGGTGCTGTCATTTACTAGCTTGAACAAGTTTACTTAATTTGCCCCTGCTTCTTAATTTGTAAAGTAAGAGTGATAATATTTACCTTGCCGTATTGTGAAGTACTTGTCCTATTGTCCTCAGATCTATTTCTTTCTCTTTCTGTATCACAGTTGAGTGGAGGTGACAAGCGGCTGCATGTTCTGGGTGCTATGGATTAAACTGTGTCCTGTCAAATTGATATATTGAAGCATGTATTGAATATGACTGTATCTGGAGATAGGGTCTTCAGGGGGTAATTAAGGTTAAATGAGGTCATAAGAGTGGGGCCCTAATCCAATAGGACTGTGGCCTTATGAGAAGGGGAGAGAGCAATCTCTACCCACCTGCTCCCACTGGCCATGTGAAAACACAAAGAAAGCAGCATTCTACAAGCCAGGGAGAGAATCCTCACCAAAAAATGATCATGCTGGCACCTTGATTTGGGGCTTTCCAGCCTTAAGAACTGTGAGAAATACATGTCTGTTCTTTAAGTCCCCCAATCTATGGTATTTTGTTATGGCAGCCTGAGCTAAGACACCAGGTTCCCATGTCAGGAGCATCAGGTGAATGGCAGTTACAGGAGGAGACTGAAAAGTGGGATGAAGGGAAAAGCTAGAGTATTTCTCTTCTCTCTGCCTCAGCAGCATCTCCAGCCTCTTTCATGACTCAGCTCTCTGCATTTAAGCAGACTGTGCTTCTAGCTTTTGCTGGGGAAGTATGGCCCTGGGTTCCAGTAATGCCACCTCCTCCTCCTTTTGTCTCTCAAGCCCAACAGCTCTCTGCTTTTACTCATCTCTGAGTTGCCTCAACTGTCTCCCATTTCCCTTTCACCTTTTCCATCACCTGTATTATCAATTTCCTGTATTAAAGTGCCTCTGTCGTTAACATGTAACTACGTTTTCTATTCTCTGGTTGAATTTTGACTAAGACAAAGAGTAAATTTTAAAATGTAATATTGTGAAGCTGTATGTAATGTACCATACAAGTAATAATTATACAGGCATACAGATGTCATACTACACATATCTGTTTTTGCTTGTCCTGCCCGTTATGGCTGTGGAACCATATTTGTGATGTCTTTTTTGATCTAACTGATAATTCCAGAGAACCCAAAGAGGGCCCATCACAGGGCACGAGGTTGATCTAATCACAGTCCCTTTCTTAGTAATTGGAACTAAGAAACATAAAGGAACATTCTAGCTGGTGGTTGTCACTGGAGCTGAGAAGCCAAGCTATGAAGTCATGTCTGACGACCATGTTCCGATAAGTAGAAGAATCCAGTTAAGAGAGAGAGGACCAAGTGGTAGGTCACATGGCTCCTGGGAAGTAGAGGGTGTAGCCTTGGTTCCAGATAACTTTCCATTCCCCAGTTCCAGTTTTATACAGGCTTGGTACATTCCTACCACTATATTTTATGAGATTCTTTTATATGCTTTGTGTATCTGCATTGGGGTTAGCTTATTTGGATATCTGGGTTTTTGAGTCCTAACTAGGACATCCCTGTACACACACACACACACACACGCACACACATACACTTCTTCAGATGTTGAGTTGCCTTTAAAAATATTTAGCTTGTGATAGGGCAAGGAGACAGTTTTATGGAATTCTGTTTAGAATGAAGAACAGGAGCAAAAGTTTGTAGATAAGAGATTAGACTCTAGAATACCTTGTTGACTGCTCTGCTTGTTTTCACTAACCGAGAATTTATCAAGATGTCTTAAAGGTTTGGGTGAAGTTGTTTTTAAGCTAACTTTAGTAGGAATTTTATCATCTTTATTCTATAGTTACCTAATAATGTTGGTGTTCCCTGATGCTTGCTTTAAAATAACGTTAAGTATATCATTCAAAACAAAGAATCAATGATCATAACATTAAAATGTATTAAAAACTATATTTATAAACAGCATGTTTCCTCCATGCCCTGAAGGTCATGCCACCAGGTTTCTGCAAAATCAGATCAGGAAGAGAATACAGTAAAAAAGGGCTCTCTGGAAACTATCTTATTTGTCATTTCCTGAAGATAAATTTTTGAAACTCACTCAGACCACTTAATGGATCTTAATGACCAGACAGCACAGTTTTCGTGTGTTGGTTTGTCTTGCTATGAGGTATTTTGCAGTCATTCATTCCCTGCCCAGAAGCATCTTGCTACTGAGATGAACAACACTCCTGTGTTGATCAACGGCTACATTCTAAAACAGGCTGCAATGCTTTTTGGTTTCAATGTAAAATATAACCAAGAAGTGACTTGGATGGAAACATGAAATGTGCTGTCAGAGGAAAGTCTCAGTTACAAAGTTTTAAAAGACATTGGTCAACTTCACCAATATCTGGAAATTGTTTCTTTTAAAACAAAGAATATTTTCTGGACACAGTATTTGTGTGTACTATAGTGAGTTTTAGCTGATTACACAAATCCATTTGTTGTCAAAGGGCAACATATATTTTAATGAACTTTATGATTAGAGATAGTCATGTATTTTTTATTATCTTCAACTATATAATTTGAGCTGGCATTAAAGATCACATAGCCCATGTAAGAAAGCATAAGAGTTTCTCCCCACTCCAAGTATTAGATCATATTAATGATACCAATAATCATTTATATGTTATGTATATTTGGCTGCTATTGTAAAATGGTCAAATATTCAAATTAAGATATAGAGTGTTGTCTTTCATGTTATCAGAAAAATTCAGTAGGATGAGAGAGGATTAGATTAGGAGTTTGGGATTAGCAGATGCAAACTGGTATGTATAGAATGGATAAACAACAAGGTCCTACTGTATAGCACAGGGAACTCTACTCAATATCCTGTGGTAAACCATAATGGAAAAGAATATGAAAAAGAATGTATATATATATGTATGTATGTATAACTGAGTCACTTTACTGTAAAGCAGTAATTAACACAACATTGTAATTCAACTATACTTTAATTTTAAAATAAATTTAAAAAAAGAAAAAAAGAAACAATCAGTAGTCATTATTAGAAACAAGACTCATTCTAGGTTTCTAAACCTGTTTGTCTCTTACAGAATCATACTGCTATGAAAAGGTCATAGGGCAGACTTTCTGAAACCTAATTTTGATGAATTAATTTATTAATAATTTAGCTTTCTACTGAATGCTTCAATAATATAACGTAAAATTAGTATCAGAAAGCATTTCTTTTTTTAATAATTAAAAATATTTATTTATTTATTTATTTATCTTATTTATTTATTTTTGGCTGCATTGGGTCTTGTTTGCGGCATGCAGGTTCTTTGTTGAGGCATGCTGGATCTTTCGTTGTGGCGCTCAGGCTTCTCTCTACTTGTGGCATGCGGGTTTTCTCTCTCTAGTTGTGGCATGCAGGTTCCAGGGCACGTGGGCTCTGTAGTTTGCAGCATGTGGGCTCTCTTGTTGAGGCGTGCGAGCTCAGTAGTTGTGGTCTGTGGGCTTAGCTGCCTTGTGGCATGTGGGATCTTAGTTCCCTGACCAGGGATCGAGCCCACGTCCCCTGTATTGGAAGGTTGATTGTTTACCACTGGACCACCAGGAAAGTCTCGGTACCAGAAAATACTTCTTTAAAAGGCAGGTTGTTACTAGAGAATGGACTTGAGGATATGGGGAGGGGGAAGGGTAAGCTGTGACAAAGTGAGAGAGAGGCATGGACATATATACACTACCAAATGTAAAGTAGATAGCGAGTGGGAAGCTGCTGCAAAGCACAGGGAGATCAGCTCGGTGCTTTGAGACGACCTAGAATGGTGGGATAGGGAGTGTGGAAGGGAGGCTCAAGAGGGAGGTGATATGGGGATATATGTATACATAGAGTGGATTCACTTTGTTGTACAGCAGAAACTAATACAACATTGTAAAGCAATTATACTCCAATAAAGATGTATTAAAAAATAAAAAAATAAAAGGCAGGTGTCTTATGCATTTTAAAATTAAATGTTTTAAAATAAGAAAATTTTGTTTAAAAATTGGTCCTACTGGACCCTTTAACCATAACAGGTGCTGTACTAATATTTACTGTTTTGCATTTCATTGCTGTCAAGATCTGTCTTTTAAGTTCTGCCACTTTTCTTTTTTACACATCTGATGTCGCTTCTGACATCACCATGAGATGAACCTGCTCCATAAGCCCAGTGGCCCCAGAAGGTAGATGAGAGACATATGGAGCAGAGCTGCCTCATTTGAGCTGCCCAACCACAAGCCCAGCCAAGATCAGCCAACCACAAGCTCATGAGCTATAAATACCTCTTGATGTAAGTAAGGCTAATGAAGATTTGTGGTCATGTTAAGTGTTGTTGTTGTAGTCATAGTTAATTGGTATGACAGTAATGGTAGATTATTATTGAACTCAGTAGTTCCAATAACATTTTGGTTCCCTCTTTTGTAATTGTGACAAATGTAATAGCTTCCCTAGTGGATCAGTTTATGGTGTTCTGGGAATCATTCTGGAAGCTCAGTATAGAGTTTGCTGCTTCAGTACTTCAAACAATTTTTATCTAATTCCCTTTCTGCTTGAAATAACTATACAACCTCACATCCATTAGCATGGCTACTATAGAAAAACAAAACAGAAATAACAAGTGTTGGTAAGGATATGGAGATACTATAACATTTTCACACTGTTTTGGGGAATGTAAAATGGTACAGCTGCTATGGAAAACAGTATGGTAGGTCCTCAAATAATTAAAAATAGAATTATCATGTTATCCAGCAATTCCACTTCTGCATATGTACCCAAAAGAATTGAAAGCAGGGACTTGAAGAGAGACTTGTATACCCATATTTATAGCATTATGCACAATAGCCAAGGGGTGGAAGCAATCTAAGTGTCCATCAACAGACAAATGGATAAACAAACTGTGGTATATACAGACACTGGAATATTATTCAGACTTAAAAAGGAAGAAAATTCTGACACATGCTACAACATGGATGAACCTCGAGGATATTACATTGAGTGAAATACTACATGATTCAATTTATGTGAGGTACCTAAGGTAATCCAATTCAAAGAGATAAAAAATAGAATGGTGATTCCCAGGAACTGGAAAGAGGGAGTTTGGGGTATTATTGCTTAATGGGTACAGAGTGTCAGTTTTGCAAAATGAAAAGAGTTCTGGAGATGGATGGTGATGGTGGTTATACGACAATGTAAATGTACTTAATACCACTGAACTGTACACTTAAAAATGGTTAAAGACATAGAAAACAAACTATGGTTACCAAAGAGGAAAGGGGTAGGGAGGGATCAATTAGGAGCTTGGGATGAATAGATACACATTACTTTATATAAAATAGTTAAACAACAAGGTCCTACTACATAGCACAGAGAGCTATATTCACTATCTTGTAATAACCTGTAATGGAAAAGAATCTGAAAAAGAATATATATTTATACATACATATATATATGACTGAATCACTTTGTTATACACCAGAAACTAACACAACGTCGTAAATCAACTCTACTTACATTTTTAAAATTTATTTATTTATTTTTGGCTGTGTTGGGTCTTCGCTGCTGCGCACAGGCTTTTCTCTAGTTGCGGTGAGCGGGGGTCACTCCTCGTTCTGGTGTGCGGACCTCTCACTGCGCTGGCCTCTCTTGTTGTGGAGCACAGGATCCATACACGCGGGCTTCAGTAGTTGTGGCTCATGGGCTCTAGAGTGCAGGCTCGGTAGTTGTGGCACACAGGCTCAGTTCCTCCGTGACATGTGGGATCTTCCTGGACCAGGGCTTGAACCCGTGTCCCTTGCATTGGCAGGTGGATTGCTAACCACTGCACCACCAGGGAAGTCCCAACTCTACTTAATTTTTTTAAAAAATGGTTAAGACGGTAAATTTTACGTTGTATGTCTCTTACCACAATTAAAAATAATTTTAAAATGAAAAAAATAACTAGAGAGATTTCCTTGTCTGTACTAAAACCTGAATGATTCACCAGATGAGAGCAGAGACCTCTGGGAAGGACCATACGAATCATTCACAATAATTCCCAAACTGGGCCTCTGCATTTGATGTCATTCATGACATTCCACATGCCCCCACCCAGTAGAGGGAGCCTAATTAAGGTTGAGGAGGGGACCCTCTTTCTGATCATGAAGGGGTGTTTCTTCCTAATCTGAGTGAAGAATAGAAAGTAGAGAATTCAGTCTTACAGTGTCTCATATCTGCAGAGTTGTTTTCCTTATTAGGATCCTCTTTGGTGGCTGATACAGATGGGTTATCCCACCTAGTAGCTCACTGGGATGACTGTCCACTCAGATGAGGGCATTATAAGTACCACATAATGAGACCCGGCAACTCATGGAGCCTTCCTGGTGGGGCTCCATGTTCTATGTGAGGCCACGCATACCTGCCTCGACTCTTCTGAGGAGAAGAGCAATGCCATCTCTTCAGCTTTCCTCCAAATCACTGAGATGTGGGATTTGAGTTGCAGAGATGCATTATGAAGCCTGATAATGGACCAGGCTTCAGTCCCAGTGATTTCCAGTGGAAAAAAATCAGGAAGTCCTAGTGTGATAAACTGAGATGGGCGTGTGGCAGGTTGTGGGAGCAAAGAACAAATTCAGGAAAAGCAAAGTGAAAGGGTGGAAGACAGTTGCTAGAAGAGGAAGCATGGGACCTAGCTTTCAATTTTACTGAGTGCTAGTGCTGGTTACACAATGTGTGATGAGTCAGCCTGGGTTAAAGGCACAGTTGGAGATAAACCTTAGATTACCTTGATTTTTGTACAAGAAAATTATCTTACTAAAATTGGTAAATATTTTGGCCCTGAACCTTACGCCTTTAACCTTCTGCATTAAAACTGAACAGATTAAAAGGAAAAAGTCACTGCAGGTGAAGGTTGGCGTGAGGAGTTACTCTGGACTGTGCCTCCCACTCTCCCTATCAAACTTTGTTCTCCCTGGCTCCTGTTTTGTGATTCCACACCCACATTATCCTTGCATCACCCAGAGGACTGACCACTCTGGCCCTAACCTTGAAGAACTCAATTTAGTTGAGGAGACAGCCATATAAACAGATTCAAATAGTAGATAGCAAGTGCTGAAACAGGGACATAACTCAAGTGCTATGGAAACAGAAGACAAAGCAGCTAATTCCACCTGGGGCTATTGGAGATGCAAGAACACAAAGGCTCTGAAAGATGAAGAGGGGATATCCAAGCCAAGAGGTTAGGCAAGGACATTTCAGGAAGAAGGACCACAGGTCTTCTCTATCTAGTTGTGATTCTTGGGATCTTCATTTTTAGGCAAGTAAAGAGTCTGGGCTGGTTGTGAACTTGGAAACTCACCATGTGTTCCTTGACAGCTACTGGGGAAAGAGAGTCCATTTGGAAAGTTAGTGTTTTGGAAAAAATTTTTTTAAAAAGTTAACTCCTCTTTGAGAAACCATCTCTGATATATAACTTCTAAAAAGATAGGCATTTGCTTCTTGTGAGTTGAGAACTTTAATGGATGAGGTACATCATCTGAAAGTAATAGCCACAGGAAATATTAGGATCAGATCACAGGTACAAAGTCAACTTGATGTATATATTGCTTTTCCTTTTTTTGGACTGGCTGTTTCGTTTTGTTTTTTTTTTTTAAAGGAAAAACAATTGAACCTCTGAATCATGTGATTTTTAACTTAAAAAAAAAAACCCAAAAAGCAAAATCAAACAACCTCTAAACATGCTACTGTATGTTCCATAAACAAAGAAAGCAAAGTGGCCAAGTAGAGGTGTTTAGGACAAGATAGTACCTCAGCCTGGAGCAAGCAGGAATTGAAGTAATTAATGTTTTTGCAGACCAGTGACAGAGAGTCTCTTACTCAGGTTGCTAAAGGGAGAATGTCACAACAGAACTGACATCACTCCTTTCTACAAAGCAACAAGGCATCTTGAAAGCTCAACTTCTTGGTGAAGTTTTATGGTTGGTGGCAGGATTTAGTTCACGCATGTGAAAAGACAGCTCAGTCTGCGATGAAAACTCTTCAAAGGAAAACCTTCCCTCAACAGTCTTACTGAGAAACTTCAGCCAACACATCATCAGATTCACTTTTGGGATAAGCCTATCCCAAAATTTTGCAGTGGGAAGAGAGGTAGGTACAGTGACCCAGCCCACATTCACTGCTTCTTCCTTGACTGAATTAGATGGTAGTCGAAGAGAAGCTCTCCTACATTCATCTTCTAGGCCAGGAAAGATGAACAGAGGCAAAAGTGGGGTCTTGTCCTTCACAGATTAATTTTGGTTCTGGCAGACTGTGAGCCATAAGCGTCCTGTTCCCACTACATGCGCTCTGGGATCAGAGAAGTCAGCGCCCATGCTCATGTCTGTCAGTTAGATCTCCTTGGTTTAGTGACTCCTGTGGATCTATGGCAGTTGAGACAGAAACCTCACATGGGTGCCTCCATGACTGCATGGTCACCAAATGATGTGTCACATCAGGCACTGAAGACAGAGGACATGGGGATCCTTCAGTGAGCACCTCATCATCAACTCCTAGGATAGAATCGGTATTCGGTAGTTTCAAGGACTCTCCACCAAGGCTGGGCTGAGAATTCAGACACCAGGTTTTTACTGGTTACTGAAGGCTCTTCGAGCAAACTACTGCCCATTAGTGGCTCATCAGTTTGTTCCTGCTCTTGACTCCCAGCTGCTCCCATCTGCAAGTGATGCTTTCTCACATGCACATTCCTGCTCCCACTCTGAGAGAAGGTCTTCCCACGGACTTAACACTGATGTGGCTTCTCTCCTGACTGAAACACCAGATGTTTTGGAAGACTAGAATACTCACCAAAGGAACTGCCGCATCCTTCGGCTTCACAAAGGAAAGGTTTCTCTCCTGTGTGGACGCGCAGGTGGTTCTTCAGGTTTCCAGCTGTAGTGAACTGCTTACCACAGTTAGACTCAGGACACATAAAGGGCTTCTCCCCATTGTGGGTCCTCATGTGCCCCTTCAGCCTCTGCAGCACATAGAAGCTTTTCCCACAACCTGCTGCAGGGCAGATAAAGGAGCGTCATTTCGATCAGTTTTTTGTTTTCTTTTTTTGCGGTATGCGGGCCTCTCACTGTTGTGGCCTCTCCTGTTGCGGAGCACAGGCTCCGGACATGCAGGCTCAGCGGCCATGGCTCACGGGCCCAGCCACTCCGCGCCATGTGGGATCTTCTCGGACCGGGGCACAAACCCGTGTCCCCTGCATCAGCAGGCGGACTCTCAACCACTGCGCCACCAGGGAAGCCCTCAATCAGTTTTGAGGTGGTACTTAAAGTGAGCTGGCCACACAAATGTCTGGTCACAGCCTTCAACTGTACACTTAGCTTCTTCTCCATTTGAGGAAGGGGCCCAGAATCTTGGGGTTGCCCATCATCAGAACCAAGGAGGACATTTCTCCATCGCTGCTGGTTTGCACATTCTTTGCCAGTTGTGCATGAGTAGCAGCAATCAAACTGTCATGGGCCAACTCCTGAACCCGGAGGAACCATGGAATGCTACTGTCTGTGCTCTCACTGGAGAAGAAATCATTCCCTGAATCCTTTGCCTCATCTTGTACAAACACGAAGTGTTCAGCTGAAGAGCCCAGACTCTTGGTAGGTTAAGAAGAATAAAAGAAGTGCTATCACTTGGCTATAGATCTTGCAACAAGCTAAGAGACTCTGGAGTGGACAAAGACTCCGGAGGCTTCTGTACAATCTGAGCCCTCGTCTCTTCTCTGTCTGGACCCACATTCACCTGAAGGCTTCTCAACACAGCTCAGTAAGGAACCTCCTTGGAGGAGTTAGTATATTTAGAGTATTATCTGGAAACATTAGCCGACTTCATTCTGAGGCCTCAGTCACTGGAAGGAGGAACAAGCAAGTAATGTCTTTAGCTTCTGATTCTACTAGTCCCTGTCCCAGTGAGATGGACGTATTCTGAACAAACTGTAACAGGAGCTCTGGTTTGAATTCTAACTCATCTGATAACATTGATTCAGCTTCCAAATCCTGTAGCTGTTCAGGGGACAGGTTAAAAGTTTAATTCAGAGTCAATGAAACCTTCCTGTTATGCTCATATTCCTCTAGGAAGTGCTATGCTTTTCGTGTAAGATGCTGTGCTGGGTGGGTAATCAATTTAGCCTTTCTGTCCCGGGCAGCCGTCCGTCCATCAGTCGGTCTATTGCTTTCTTTTTTTAAATCGTTCCAATAAAATTTTTTTTATAAATTCAGGCAAGGGGCCTACCAGCCTAGTTTGCCAATTCTTAGTCTTAGGGAGCCCTGCACTGTCTTTTTTAAAACATCTTTATTGAAGTATAATTGCTTTACAATATTGTGTTAGTTTCTGCCGTATAACAAAGTGAATCAGCTGTATGTACACATATATCTCCATATCCCCTCCCTCTTGCGTCTCCCTCCCACCCTCCCTAACCCACCCCGCTAAGTGGTCACAAAGCACCGAGCTGATCTCCCTGTGCTATGCAGCTGCTTCCCAATAGCTATCTATTTTACATTTGGTAGTGTATATATGTCCGTGCCACTCTCCCACTTCGTCCCAGCTTACCCCTCCCCCTCCATGTCTCCTCAAGTCCATTCTCTATGGCTGCGTCTTTATTCCTGTCCTGCCCCTAGGTTCATCAGAATCTTTTTTTTAGATTCCATATATATGTCTTAGCATACGTTATTTATTTTTCGCTTTCTGACTTACTTCACTTTGTATGACAGACTCTAGGTCCATCCACCTCACTACAAATAACTCAATTTCGTTTCTTTTTATGGCTGAGTAATATTCCGTTGTATATATGTATATATGTGCCACATCTTCTTTATCCATTCATCTGTCAGTGGATAGTTAGGTTGCTTCCATGTCCTGGCTACTGTAAATAGTGATGCAATGGACATTGTGGTACATGACTCTTTTTGAATTATGGTTGTCTCAGGGTATATGCCCAATAGTGGGATTGCTGGGTCATATGGTAGTTCTATTTTTAGTTTTTTAAGGAACCTCCATATGGTTCTCCATAGTGGCTGTATCAATTTACATTCCCACCAACAGTGCAAGAGGGTTCCCTTTTCTCCAAACGCTTTCCAGCATTTATTGTTTATAGATTTTTTGATGATGGCCATTCTGACCAGTGTGAGGTGATATCTCATTGTAGTTTTGACATGCATTTCTCTGATGATTAGTGTTGTTGAGCATCCTTTCATGTGTTTGTTGGCAATCTGTATATCTTCTTTGGGGAAATGTCTATTTAGGTCTTCTGCCCATTTTTGGATTGGGTTGTTTGTTTTTTTGATTGAGCTACATGAGTTGCTTGTAAATTTTGGAGATTAATCCTTTGTCAGTTGCTTCGTTTGCAAATATTTGCTCCCATTCTGAAGGTTATCTTTTCGTCTTGCTCACAGTTTACTTTGCTGTGCAAAAGCTTTTAAATTTCATTAGGGGGCTTCCCTGGTGGCGCAGTGGTTGAGAGACTGCCTGCCAATGCAGGGGACACGGGTTCGTGCCCAGGTCTGGGAAGATCCCACATGCCGTGGAGCGGCAGGACCCGTGAGCCATGGCTGCTGAGCCTGCTCGTCCAGAGCCTGTGCTCCACAACGGGAGAGGCCACAACAGTGAGAGGCCCACGTACCACAAAAAAAAAAAAAAAAAAAAAAATTCATTAGGTAACATTTGTTTATTTTTGTTTTTATTTCCATTTCTCTAGGAGGTGGGTCAAAAAGGATCTTGCTGTGATTTATATCATAGAGTGTTCTGCTTATGTTTTCCTCTAAGAGTTTGATAGTGTCTGGCCTTACATTTAGGTCTTTAGTCCATTTTGAGTTTATTTTTGTGTATGGTGTTACAGAGATTTCTAATTTCATTCTTTTACATGTAGCTGTCCAGTTTTCACACCACCACTTATTGAAGAGGCTGTCTTTTCTCCATTGTATAGTCTTGCCTCCTTTATCAAAGATAAGGTGACCATATGTGTGTGGGTCTATCTCTGGGCTTTCTATCCTGTTCCATTGATCTATCTTTCTGTTTTTGTGACAGTACCATACTGTCTTGATTACTGTAGCTTTGTAGTATAGTCTGAAGTCTGGGAGCCTGATTCCTCCAGCTCTGTTTTTCTTTCTCAAGATTGCTTTGACTATTTGGGGTATTTTGTGTTTCCATACAAATTGTGAATTTGTTGTTCTAGTTCTGTGAAAAATGCCATTGGTAGTTTGATAGGGATTGCACTGAATCTGTAGATTGCTTTGGGTAGTCATTTTCACAATGTTGATTCTTCCAATCCAAGAACATGTATATCTCTCCATCTGTTTTTATCATCTTTAATTTCTTTCATCAGTGTCTTACAGTCTTCTGCATACATGTCTTTTGTCTCCTTAGGTGTGTTTATTCCTAGGTATTTTATACTTTTTGTTGCAATGGTAAATGGGAATGTTTCCTTAATTTCTCTTTCAGATTTTTCATCATTGGTGTATATGAATGCAATAGATTTCTGTGCATTAATTTTGTATCCTGCTACTTTACCAAATTCATTGATTAGCTCTAGTAGTTTTCTGGTAGCATTTTTAGGATTCTCTAGATTTAGTATCATGTCATCTGCAAACAGTGACAGCTTTACTTCTTCTTTTCCGATTTGTATTCCTTTTATTTCTTTTTCTTCTCTGATTGCTATGGCTAAAACTTCCAAAACTATGTTGAATAATAGTGGTGAGAGTGGACAACCTTGTCTTTTTCCTGATCTTAGAGGAAATGGTTTCAGTTTTTCACCATTGAGAATGATGTTGGTTGTGGGTTTGTCATATATAGCCTTTATTATGTTGAGGTAAGTTCCCTCTATGCCTACTTTCTGGAGGGTTTTTATCATAAATGGGTGTTGAATTTTGTCAAAAGCTTTTTCTGCATCTACTGAGATGATCATATGGTTTTTCTCCTTCAATTTGTTAATATGGTTTATCACATTGATTTATTTGCGTATATTGAAGAATCCTTACATTCCTGGGATAAATCCCACTTGATCATTGTGTATGATCCTTTTAATGTGCTGTTGGATTCTGTTTGCTAGCATTTTGTTGAGGATTTTTGCATCTATGTTCATCAGTGATATTGGCCTGTAGTTTTCTTTTTTTGTGACATCTTTGTCTGGTTTTGGTATCAGGGTGATGGTGGCCTCATAGAATGAGTTTGGGAGTGTTCCTCCCTCTGCTATATTTTGGAAGAGTTTGAGAAGGGTAGGTGTTAGCTCTTCTCTAAATGTTTTTTAGAGAAGAATTCGCCTATGAAGCCATCTGGTCCTGGGCTTTTGTTTGTTGGAAGATTTTTAATCACACTTTCAATTTCAGTGCTTGTGATTGGTCTGTTTATATTTTCTATTTCTTCCTGGTTGAATCTCGGAATGTTGTGCTTTTCTAAGAATTTGTCCATTTCTTCCAGGTTGTCCATTTTATTGGCATATAGTTGCTTGTAGTAATCTCTCATGATCCTTTGTATTTCTGCAGTGTCAGTTGTTACTTCTCCTTTTTCATTTCAAATTCTGTTGATTTGAGTCTTCTCCCTTTCTTTCTTGATGAGTCTGGCTAGTGCTTTATCAACGTTGTTTATCTTCTGAAAGAACCAGCCTTTAGTTTTATTGATCTTAGCTATTGTTTCCTTCATTTCTTTTTCATTTATTTCTGATCTGATCTTTATGATTTCTTTCCTTCTGCTAACTTTGGGGTTTTATTGTTCTTCTTTGCCTAATTGCTATAGGTGTAAGGTTCAGTTGTTTATTTGAGATTTTCCTTCTTTCTTGAGGTAAGATTGTATTGTTATAAACTTCCCTCTTAGAATTGCTTTTGCTGCATCCCATAGGTTTTGGGTCGTCGTGTTTTCATCGTCATTTGTTTCTAGGTATTTTTTGATTTCCTCAGTGATTTCTTGGTTATTTAGTAATGTATTGTTTAGCCTCCATGTGTTTGTATTTTTTACAGCTTTTTTCCCTGTAGTTGATATTTAGTCTTATAGTGTTGTGGTCAGAAAAGATAATTAATACCTGATTTCAATTTTCTCAAATTTACCAAGGCTTGAGTTGTGACCCAAGATATAATCTGTCCTGGAGAATGTTCCATGAGCACTTGAGAAAAATGTGTATTCTGTTGTTTTGGGATGGAATGTCCTATAAATATCAATTAAGTCCATCTTGTTTAATGTGTCATTTAAAGCTTGTGTTTCCTTATTTATTTTCATTTTGGATGATCTGTCCATTGGTGAAAGTGGGGTATTAAAGTCCCCTACTATGATTGTGTTACTGTCAATTTCCCCTTTTAGCTAACAGCCATAAGGCAAATGACTGTTAGCATTTGCCTTAGGTATTGAGGTGCTCCTATGTGGGGTGTATATATATTTACCATTGTTATATCTTCTTCTTGGATTGATCCCTTGATCATTATGTAGTGTCCTTCTTTGTGTCTTGTAATAGTCTTTATTTTAAAGTCTATTTATCTGATATGAGAACTGCTACTCCAGCTTTCTTTTGTTTTTCATTTGCATGGAATATCTTTTTCCATTCCCTCACTTTCAGTCTGTGTGTGTCCCTAGGTCTGAAGTGGGTCTTTTGTAGACAGCATATATACAGGTCTTGTTTTTGTATCCATTCACCCAAACTATGTCTTTTGGTTGGAGTATTTAATCCATTTACATTTAAAGTAATTGTTGATATGTCTGTTCCTATTACCATTTTCTTAATTGTTTTGGATTTGTTTTTGTAGGTCTTTTCCTTCTCTTGTGTTTCCTGCCTGGAGAAGTTCCATTTGCATTTGTTGTAAAGCTGGTTTGGTGTTGCTGAATTCTCTTAATTTTTGCTTGTTTGTAAAGGTTTTAATTTCTCTGTCGAATTTAAATGAGATCCTTGCTGGTTAGAGTAGTCTTGGTTGTAGGTTTTTCCCTTTCATCACTTTAAACATGTCCTGCCATGCCCTTCTGGCTTGCAGAGTTTCTGCTGAAAGATCATCTGTTAACCTTATGGGGATTCCCTTTTATGTTATTTGTTGCTTTTCCCTTGCTGCTTTTAATGTTTTTTCTCTGTATTTAATTTTTGATAGTTTGATTAATATGTGTCTTGGCATGTTTCTTCTTGGGTTTATCCTGTATGGGACTCTCTGCACTTCCTGGACTTGATTATTTCCTTTCCCATGTTAGGGAAGTTTTCCACTATAATCTCTTCAAATATTTTCTCAGACCCTTTCTTTTTCTCTTCTTCTTCTGGGACCCCTGTAATTCAAATGTTGGTGTGTTTACTGTTGTCCCAGAGGTCCCTGAGACTGTCCTCAATTCTTTTCATTCCTTTTTCTTTATTCTGCTCTGAGGTAGTTATTTCCACTATTTTATCTTCCAGGTCACTTATCCTTTCTTCTGCCTCAGTTGTTCTGCTATTGATTCCTTCTAGAGAATTTTAAATTTCATTTATTGTGTTGTTTATCATTGTTTGTTTGCTCTCTAGTTCTTCTAAGTCCTTGTGAAATGTTTCTTGTATTTTGTCCATTCTATTTCCAAGATTTTGGATCATGTTTACTATCATTACTCTGAATTCTTTTTCAGGTAGACTGCCTATTTCCTCTTCATTTTTTATGTCTGGTGGGTTTTTACCTTGCTCCTTCGTCTGCTGTGTATTTCTGCATCTTCTCATTTTGCTTAACTTACTCTGTTTGGGATCTCCTTTTCGCAGGCTGCAGGTCCATAGTTCCCATTGTTTTTGGTGTCTGCTCCCAGTTGGTATGGTTGGTTCAGTGGCTTGTGTAGGCTTCCTGGTGGAGGGGACTGGTGCCTGTGTTCTGGTGGGTGGGGCTGAATCTTGTCTTTCTGGTGGGCAGGCTGCATCCAGTGGTGTGTTTTGGGGTGTCTTTGAACTTAGTATGATTGTAGGCAGCCTCTCTGCTAAGGTGGGGTTGTGTTCCTGTCTTGGTAGTTGTTTGGCCTGGGGCATCCAGCACTAGAGCTTGCTGGCCATTGGGTGGAGCTGAGTCTTAACTTGAGACGGAGATCTCTGGGAGACCTCTCGCCGACTGATACTATGTGGAACTGGGAGGTCTCTGGTGGTCCAATGTCCTGAACTCAGCTCTCCTACCTCAGAGGCTCAGACCTGACACCAGTCCGGAGCACCAAGACCCTGTCAGCCACACGGCTTGTAGCTTTCAAGCCTTTTCTTCAAGGCTCTGTCCTGAGGGTGCCAGGTGGGGACGGTCTAGGCCTCCCCATTTTCCCATGGATGCTCTTGGAGGTGATGTATGGCTGCCCTAGAATCCCTGAGCTTTATTTTCTTCTCTGACTTGGTTAAATTACTGAACCCACTTCATGGTATCCACAGCAGGAGCACCACCTGGGAAGTGGGTGTGCTCAGACTACCAGTTGTTTCATCACTTCTGGTCTGATTGCTTTTAGATTAAAGGAAAAAAATACCCAGAGTTCAAATTTCCAAAGCAATTATCAAACAACTTTGGGCAAGGTATAAATTCATGCCAGGATTTTTCATCCAAAAATCCACTGATTTTTTAATGAAATCTTTCATCTTTTAAAGTGTCATAAAATGAAGATTTTGGAGAGTTTTGAGTAAGGAATGATGATGTTACTTTTGTTGCAGGGCTGAACAAATATTGGAGATGCTTTTCATTTTTTGATGGAAAAGTTTTAAAAATTTAGGTATATTTTTCATCCCAATTATGCGGTTAATGTGAAAAAATTTTTTCACTTGAATATTTGTATTTGTAAGAGATTCGATATTTGAGGGAGATTAGATACTGTGAAGGAAAATGCTAATAATGAGTATGTAAATCTCCCCAGTTCTACCATTTACTAGGAGTCAGTGGGTTAAATTCTGGGTTACCATAAATGGTAAGGTCCTTTTTGGCCTCGAACTCTGCTCTTTTCTCCTTCTTCATCCATCTTTCTATTGCCAGTGGTGGGAAATTATTTTATCTCTTGGGAGTTATATTGAAAAAGTAATATATTAGTTAGGGAACAGATTAGGTTGCTGTAAAAAGAGGACCCCAAATATAGTAGCTTAAGCAAGACAGACTGTGTCTTTCTCGCATGGAATTCTGGGGAGGCATTCTAGTGACAGTATGACTGCTCCATAGTGTCAGGAGCCCTATCTTGTTATTCGGACAAGATCAACACTCAGGTTCTATCTCTCATTTGAAAATGCTGTTTCAGCTACAACCAGTGATCAATTTGTTGTAACACTAATGAGGATTCAACTTCAGGATCCTTTACTTGCATGGGTCTTTTCTACACGTCATGTAATGTTGGAGGAGCTGCAGGCTTTTCTGAGATACGATTGTAGGGGTACTTTTAGTGCCATAGACCCTTTTGACCCTTTGGTGAAGTCTATAGACCCCTTCTCAGAATAATATATTTTTAAAAATATTTATTTATTTATTTGGCTGCACCGGGTCTTAGTTGCAGCACGCGGGATCTTCTTTGCAACCTGCAGGACCTTTAGTTGCGGCATACGGGATCGAGCTCCCTGACCAGGGAGCTATTTGCTCCCATATAATGCAAGAGATTTCTTGACTTTCTTTCAGCTCTGAGACCACGTTTTCCCTCTGAATTTTCATGTGGAGCTGGGGGGTTTTGTTCTCCATTTTCTCTTCTTTATCTTGAGGAAATGTGGCCTGTAGTGTGACTGTGTGTGGGAGGAGGTGGTGTCTGTGTTATAGCACGTAGGTTTTGCTGAGAACCAAGTTTCACTCCACCTCTTTTGGATATGTGTACCGTTCCAATGGGGCAGACTATGTACAGCACTGAAGGCTTCATTTGTTAACTGGCTAAAGAAAACCAGCCTCGCTATTCACTTTCCTTGTTTTATCCTCTTCTTTTCCAGTTTCCATAGCTCCTTACTGAAAAGAATGATTATAAAAAAAGAAGAGGAAGACAAGGGTGGTTGCTCAGTTTGCTTTCCTCTGGACTTGAGATAAGTGAGAATTCTCAGGATTCATTAAAATGTCTGGATGGTGGAGGTGGTGTTAGGAGGTGATCCAGTTGCTCCTTTGCTCAGCTCCTGAATCTCCTGTTTCTTTCTTTGGACACCTGTTACTGAGGTCTGTAGCATTAGCTTAAACACCTTTTCTAGTTTGGTGGTTGCTAGTAAGTTTTTTGATCATTCTGTTAGGTGAAGTAAGATAGAATTTCTTTGAAGAAGTTTCAGTCTCCCATCTTATCCCAGGAGTCTGAGCCTCAGTTTTCTGAGTAATAAAATGGACCTATGTATATCTAATTCAAAGAGTTGCTATGATGATAAGATGGATTGATGTTTGTCAAATGTCTAGTACAGTATTTAGCCTGAAGAATGTAGGTGGTAGTAGATGGAATGCATTTAATTTAAATAAAATGAATTATTTGTCAAGTATACCCATAAAGCTGGAAAAAATAAATAAAATGAATAACTATAGTAGTATCTTTATATATATTATAAAATATGAAATATATACATTATTTACAAATCTCCTCCTCAAGATATGTTCAAATTTCTAATACTTAAAAATACTACTTTTTAATACTATTTTAAAAGTAATAGTTTTATTACTAACAAAGAACACATGATCAATTCAAACATTCAAAGTGAGTGTCATGCTTAGGCCATTAATTTAAGATTGACCTCTAATTTATTTCCTAAATTGTCATCTTTTTAAGTGAGTGGGGAGAATCAGGAGAAATCACAGTCATCTAGGAAACATGTCAATACATTTGCAACCAATTCTTGATTATCCACATGGGGATTTTCTGCATGTTCAATTATCAGTTCCTTCCAGATGATGTCTAGAAAACAAGAAAAGATCATGCTTTAGTATTATGCAGATTAATGGGTTTTTCTTCATATTAGTGAAATTTAGGCCAGATGGTGATTCCCAAGCAAACCCTCCTACTTAGGAGAGTCTCAAACAGACGATCTCTTTCCATACTAACCCCATGTTAGAAATCTGTGCTGTCTCTTCCACGCACCTTTTGGAAGAATGACACATTTGTGTTTATTAAAGGGAAAGTTAAAGGAGATAGGGAAAGCCTTATAGAACTACTTGGTCAAAGAATCAAATACATGTGTTTGATAAAAATAAAAAATATAAATTTAAAGAGTCACAGGTGAACTTTTCCCTCCATGCTTTCTTTCTCCCTTGTTTTTCCCTTGTATGATTGTAAATTCCTTTGGAGGGAGGAATTCAGTCTTATGCATCTTTTTATTCTTCTTTCTGCTCCATCACCTAGCACAGTGACTAACATTTAGTAGATGTGTAAATATTTTTTGAAGAAATCGACATGTGTATTTAATGTGTGAGCTGAATAAACACTCCAATCTGAATCACAGACGTCCTTTATTGAGCTTGTCAGATCCAAAAACATATTTTTTTATTTTTCTGAGGAGCTATACATGTAATTAGAGGACTGTACTATGAGCCATTGTCTAGTACTACCAGAGAAATTGCTGTCACAACTGTTCTTGGAGACTAGACTATGTCTAACCTTCCTTACAATTAGGGTCAAGGGTATCATTTTGCCACATCCTACCAGGAAGACTAGATTCTGGAAGCCATTTGGAGAGGACATTGTGGAGGCAGTCGCCATATCTTCCCCAGGTATTGATAGTATTCATAGTATGATTATTAGAGATTCCTCATATTTCATAGCTATGCCCTGACGATAGCCTTTTGTCAAAAAGTAAATGACTCTTTTTGTTATTGGGGTGTGTGTGGGTGTGTATTAGACAGTACATTTGACCAATGACGTTACAGCTAAATAGTCAAGAACATGTTATGACTCATACTTCCTTGGGCGTTCCCTGTTTTGGTTGATGGGTGGCTTACCTAAGTCAAGGCTATTGCATTCTCCAAAATTAACAGGTGTGTACCTACATACAGGTGTGTTTTAATATACCTCCTTTCACAATTGGTAGCATTATTTACTTAGAATCAAAGGGTATCTAAGTGCTGAAAAGGTTTTGACTTCCCAGTCTCCATACCTTTGCTTATCCTCATCCTTCTACAGTGAATGCCATCTGTTGTCTCCATGTATCTGTTGAGGTCATTTCTATCCTTTAAAGCCCATGTCAAATGCACTCATATCTCACAGAGTGCTTTTCATTATAGCACCATTTAGCTTAGCTTTTTTTTTTTTTTTTTGCGATACGCGGGCCTCTCACTGTTGTAGCCTCTCCCGTTGCGGAGCACAGGCTCCGGACGCGCAGGCTCAGTGGCCATGGCTCACAGGCCCAGCCGCCCCGCGGCATGTGGGATCTTCCCGGACCGGGGCACAAACCCGTGTCCTCTGCATCGGCAGGCGGACTCGCAACCACTGCGCCACCAGGGAAGCCCCTTTATCTTAGCTTTTAAAATGAAAACTACATATATGCATCTCAAGCAAAGAAGATTCAAGAACAGCGATAGGAAGCCAACCAGGTACAGGGAGACCAGCATGAAGTACTTTTGAAAAGACAAATCAGTAATAAGAATGTAATGATACCTGTGCTGGGAATATATCTTTAGAATTCAGCATCCCTACTTCATTTGTTATTATCTTTCATGTTCTAGTATTTTCCACTTATTAGGTAGGTTGGGGTGGGGATGTGGGCTGTATCTTGTGGTACCTTGCACATGAATCTTGAAAATTGTTATGGGCTCACACACTTAGGACATAAAAGAAAACCCGTCAGGTCAAGTGAAATGAGCTGGAAGATTTTTAATTAACTTTGAAATGATTGCCAGCCAGGCTGATACTATTTTTCTTCAGGTGACAGATCTCCCTCTCATTAGCTACATTAATTCATTAATTAATACAAGGAAATTTAGTGGGCACTTATTCTACACCAATAACTATGCTTGTTTCTGGACACTGTGTGAAGTGCTATATTACCTTTACTGACATGGGGACCTGTGGAAAGAATTATGGAACATACATAGCATTTAAATTTTTAAAAATTTTAAAGTCATGGTTTGGGACATTAAAACAAATATGAATACTTAATGCAGTCTCTCCATTTTTGTGACATAACTATAGTTTCATTAGGAACTTTTCTTTTGCTTTGTCAAAATAATTCTGAAATATCTTGCCAAGTTTACTGTTGCATGAGGGTGATCTCTGTTCATAAAAGGGTGGGCATGCTTTTTTTCAGGGGACCCCTTTAAAAATAATTTTACTGCTTCTTTAAAAATTATGTAATAAATTGAAATTATTCTGATTCACTTCTTCAATGAATTCAGTAAGATAATTCAAGCCCTTTTTACTCCCTTACCCTGACACTTTTAAAGTGACCTACCTATATTTTAATTACTTGTGGGGATTCCTGTCATGAAACAATTGTAGAATTTTATTTTTCACTCATAAAAAAGGTAGGTCTGTTGTCACTGGTAATAGTGACTATGGGGACAAATCTTATCTTTACATTAGCTTGAGTAAGGAGAGGCAAATTGACCTTCATGAAAACTTGCCTTTGAAGGAGAAATATTAGGATGATAAAAGAAAGAATAAATAAATGTGACCAGTTGCCAAAAGGGAAGAGATAATCTTATTTGGGGTTATTGGAATTGTTACTAATGATGAGAAGTATTTTGCAAGTGTTACATATTATATGCAAACTGCATAAAATTTATACAAAATAATACACTTTCACATCTGTAGAAGATTATGTGGCAGCTTAAAATATGTCCACAAATTCTTTGACACTCCTCCCTTCAAAGAGTGGAGCCTAAATTCCCTCTCCTTGAGTGTGGGCTGTACTTAAAGATTCACTTCTAACAAATAGAATAAAGCAGAAGTGATAGCCCACAACTTAGGAGACAAAGTCATAAAAGGCACTGCAGCTTCCTCTTTGGTTTCTCCCTTGGACTGCTTTCTTTGGGGGGATTTGCTGGTTGCTAAATCTTTAGGACACCCTTGCAGCCCTATGAAGAGACCCATGCAGTGAGGAAGTGAAGCCTCCTGCTAAGAGTAAGTGGAAACTGAGGATTCCTGTCAGCAGCTTGTCAGTGAGCCACCTTGGAAGTGGATCCTCCCACCCCAGATGATTGCAGTCCTGTCTGATATCTTAATTGCAACCACAGAAGAGGCTTTGAGCCAGAAACACTAAGTGAATCTGCTCCTAAAGTCCTGCCCCACAGAAACTGTGAGATAATAAATATTTATTATTATAAGCCACTTAATTTGGGGGAAGGGGCAATTTGTTACACAGCAATTGATAACTAATGCAAATTCCTATAAGAGGATTCTTTTTCAAGAAACGGAACTAATTCCAGCTGTTTTAAGCTAAAAGAGGTATAATATAAGTAGTTGAGAGGACTAGAGGAATGATATTTAGGCCATATTTGCAGAATAATACCACTATTTTCACCTATAAGGGGAGCTGCTACCATTGCCACTATTAGGAAAGTGAAAAATTGAGAAGCTCCCCCTGAAACTGCTGACTTCAGTGAGCTCTGCTAAATGAATCAGGAAGCCTCTGCCACTATTGCCACTGCTACAATACCCACAAAGTTTCCTACATGGATAGGGGAATGTGACTGCAGAAAAATGAACAAACAAACAAACATTATGTATATCCACAGCATCAACCAAAGTATCAAAAAAAAAAAAAACCCAACAAGTCTCTGCTACGCTTTTGCCTTCCAAGTCACATGAAAATATATCTGGTTGGCAAAAATATAACACGAAACAAGAACCAAAGAAAAACTTGTCTTCAGGATCCCAGCTGTTAGGGAATCTGAGAAATGTTGTTCATAGGTTTCTAGCCTCTGCAGTACAGGAAGGCATACTTATTGGGTGCCGGATTGTTTGTATTGCTAGAAATATTCCTGAGCTTTGTTCTTCAACATAGGTAAGTTACTTAACACATTTAGATTCTTTAGAGTCTTGCTTGTAGGATTTGTTAAGCTAGGGTCAGTCTAGGGCTAATTATTTCCCACTGTTGAGGCAAGAACCTTCACAGTATTCTACCCAATGCCCTGTGGATTATGAGGTTTTCCAGTCTGCTTGGTGAGCACTGTTTCAAACCCTAGGCAGGCACTAGGCACTCCTCTCTCTTGCCTAAGGCATTTTCCTCACCCACATGAGATGTGCTGAATGCTAAAGGAGTAGCCTCTGTAGATCTCTGGCGTTCTTTTATATGTGCAGCTCTCTCCTATCTGGTATTCTGTCATGTGAACTCTGTCACCTTAGTCTCCCTGAGCCCTCAGTTCCTTCTTCTTAACTCAGAGACTCCATCCACCTCTACCTGGGTTTCTCCTCCCTGCACCACAGCCTAGAAACTCTCTCAAGCCAGTAAGCTAGGGCAATCATAGGGTTTACCTCATGTGTTTCTTGTTTCTCAGCGATCACTATCCTTTATTGCCTCATGTCCAGTGTCTTCAAGACTGTTTTTTCAAACACCGTGTCCTTTTGTTGTTGTTACAGATGTGAGCGTAAGTAGGGTCCCTATTATTCCATCTTGGCCTCTTATTGATTTTTTGATCAGAGTATATATCCCACCCTGTAGGAAAGCATTCCAACCTAATTCAGTGTTATTTCCCAGGTGCCACCATAAGCAAGTCTTCAATAAGTCATTCTATTGTTCTATAAGACTGATTGCTTCTGGGTGATGGGATACGTGGTAAGATCAGTGATTGCCATAGGTATCGATTTATCACATACCTTATTTTTCTGCACATTTTAGTTCTTTGGTCAGTAGTTTCGTGAACAAGACATTTAGTTAGTGTGGTAGAAATATGACAGGGAGGAAAGATAATCTGTATCCGGAATACATCTCTATGCCATTAGGACAGTCTCTGCTTCCCTATGATGGAAGGTTTCCCATGTAGTCAGCTTGCCTCCAGGTACTAGTTTATGGTACTACGTTGTGGGTTCATTGCTGGGTTTTGCCATTGGCAATGCTTAGCAGTGGGTACCAAGCAGATCAACATTGGTGAGACAAAGTTCACCCCTCCCAGCTTGGCTACCTGTTCATAAGCCCATTGGACAAGTACAGGTTGGCTGGAGAAAAAATCTGACTAATATCCCCAAACAGTTGTACCTGTCCACCAGATTTTTGAGAGCCTCATCTTCAGTGGTTGACTTTTGGCTAGCCTTCATAAGGGCACATATAATTTTACACTTTGGGCCAAGTCTGAGAGGTTATCTATCTGTTATCTATTGCCATGTAACAAATCATCCCAAACTTAATGGCTGAAGACATTTTTTTGCTCATGAATCTGCTATTTAGGCAGGTCTCACAGGAATAGCACATCTCTTTTCTACTTAGTGTCACTTGCAGTGACTTGAGGGCTGGGAGTAGGATTATTCCAAAGGCCTGCTCACTCACATACCTGGAGGTTGATGCTGCTGTAGGCTGGGTCTTCAGCTGGGGCTGAGACTGGAACATCTGTCTACATGTGGCTTTTCCATTTGGCTGCTTGGCTTCCTCACAGCATGGTCACTGAGTTGCAAAGGCGAGCATCCCAAGAGGACTAGAAGCAAGCTGTATTGCCTTTTATGACAGGCTTAGAAGTCATATGACATTGCTTCTGCCATGACCTGCCCAGACTCAGAGAAACAAAACATAGACCTCATCTCTCTATGGAGGGGTGTCAATGTCACACTGTAAGGAGCACATGTAATATGGGACATATTGGCATGGCCATCTTTGGAAAATAAAATTCTACCCCACCATCATGTACCTCTTCCCCAGAATTCCTCATCTCTAATTTTTCATTCTTGTTCCTTCCAAGACCCTAACCATCTAGGCAAATTCATAACCCTTGCCCGTTAATTGATATTGATTTGTACTTTGGGGCATCTCCATTTCCAAGCAGAGGATAAACACATGTACTTCTCAAAGTTCTCCGCACTGAAAGAATGTATCTGCCTCACTACCCTTCATAGTTCACCTGCATGGCACTGTGATGCTGAGACATTCCACTTATAGAAGGTGCCAACAGAGTATGCAGAATAATTTTAAAAACCTTTCTTTAAATTTGTTATTCCTCAGGCAATTGTCATAACTGATTAGATGAGAAGGATGTGGCAGTGCATCAAGACTAGGAATATTAAGAATGTAAACCATATGTTTGTGAAAAATGCTGGTGTCTTCAGGACCTGCTTGGGCCTAATCTTTTTCCTAGAGGATGGAGTGCAGCTGCATACAAATTTAGGGTTTGCTGGATCAGGAGACACCTCAGCTCATGACAGGAACGTCAGGTTGCATAGTCACTTGAAATCCAGTGGTTAGATAGTGTGGTAGGCTAAATAGTGGTCCCTCAATACATCCACCTCCTAATCTCTGGAACCTGGGCATGTCACCTTCTGTGGCAAAAGGGACTTTGTGTATGCGGTTAAGAATCTTGAGATGGGGAGATTACCCTAGTTTATGTGAGTGGACCCAGTGTAATCACAACATTTTTTATAAGAAGAATGTAAGAGGAGTCAGAGTCAGAGGAAAGGACAGTGGGATGATGGAAGCAGAGACTGGAGTGATGCTCTTTGAAGAAGGACAAAGGGGCCAGAAACCTAGGGCCCGAAACCAACTGCCACAGTCACCAGAAGCCAAGAAAAAAGCAAGGGAATGGATTCTCCTCTCAGAGCTTCCAGGAGGAACCAGTCCTTCTGCCACTACTTTGACTTTAGCCCAGGGAAATTGATTTCAGACTTCTGACCTCCAGAACCGTAAGAGAATAAATTTTCACAGTTTTAAGCCGTTGTATTAGTTTCCCGTGGCTACTCTAACGAATTACCACAAACTTGGTGGCTTACAACAACACAGATTTATTCTCTCACAGCTCTGGAGGCCAGAAGTCTCCAATCAGCATCACTGGGCTACGATCAAGGTGTTGGCAGGGCCACCCGCCCTCTGGAGGCTATAGGGGGTATCCATCCCTTGCCTCTTCTGCTTCGGGGGCTGCGGGCATTTTTCAAGCGGGTGGTCTCATCACTCCAATCTCTGCTTTCATCTTCACGTTGTCTTCTCCTCTGTGGGTGTCATCTCCTCTTTATCAAATCTCCCTCTACCTCTGTCTCCTGAGGACATGTGTGAGTGCATTTAGGGCCCCCCCAAATAATCCAGGATAATCATCCCATCTCGAGATCTTTAACTTCATCACATGTGCAAAGACCCTCTTTCCTTATAAGGTAACATTCACAGATTCCAGAATTAGGACTTGCTCTTTGGGTGGCCACGACTGCCCCTACTATAACCACTAAATTTGTGTTAATTTGTTACAGTGGCAACTAATACAGGTAGGTATTAAGTCTCTACTAGGGCACAAGCAAGCCAAAAGCTGTTTCTCAGAAGGAAAATTGTTAGTTTTCAGGAGGGCATGGCTTTCCTATGAAACTCTGGGAGCCTGGGCAGTAATTCTTGGAATGCAGCTTTTCAGATCTGCCACAGACATTTCAAACTCTATTGGATATGTTGTTGGAAGGGACTCATGTTAGCCTAGACCAGCTGGAGAGCTACTCTTTCTCTCTGCTCCATTCAAAGCAGGCTGCCTTGAGGGTCATTTAGCGAATGGATGGGAACCATGCACTTAAACGTGGTATATGTTGCCTCCAAATCCTGGGAGGCCTATTAAGCATTGTGCCTCTTCCTTGGTGGGAAGTGGTGCAAAGTACACCACCTTTTCTTTCACTTTTTGGAGGACACATTCTGGCATGTTCCAGTCTGGGCTCCCAGAAACTTCACTGAAGTAGCTGGTCCCTGGATTTATCTGCCACATGTGTGCCTTACTAAGGCATTCCAGTCCTATTAACCATTGTTACATATTCTTTCAAACCCCTTTATTTTCATTTATATATACATAGATATTGCACACTTAATTTACTTCTCACCCAGCTGCTCCCTGTCTTTTTCTCACTATAAAATATACAGTGGTGGGATTGGGATAATCAGTTCTGACATCTACACTCTCGACTCCCACCCACAGAGTCCCTGGTGAATTGAATGAAAGAGAGATATTCTGGAATGAGAGTATACAATATGAGAACAGGCATCCTTTTTCAAGTTCAGTCAAACCAGATGCAAAAAGAATTTGTTATTAGGCGTGATGGGTGTGGTTTGTCGTTTTTGTGTAGATTGGGGAATTTGCAGGTGGGTCTGACTACTAGATTCTTCTATTTCTGAACCAGATGTGCTCACAAATAGAAGTGGCACACATTTACTGCATGTATGTTTGCATGAATAAATTCCTCTCTCATTAAAAGCCGAGGATTGGAATAATCGGTAACCTCTTTCTTCATCTGACAGGCACAAATGGGTGTTGTATTTATCCTTCAATGTATAATTTCCAGAAGAACTTTTTTTTTCACTTCTATTCTGGTTTTATTTATATGTCTCCAAGCCTGGTTATTTACAAAACTATCCGTATATGAATTTAGATGCTTCTGAAACCTTAGTTCAATTGTTTTTGAAACAACTGAAAAAAAAAAGAATATTCAATAAAACCTTTACATCTTGTAAGGAAAAAAAATCTAGTTTAGATAAAATTGAAACACATGTCCGCAGATTTTCTTTTAATGCAGGAAAAAAATAATCATAGGGTTCAATGGAGATTCTTAGAAACTGGGTCCTTAAAGGATATAGGGGAAAACATTTCATTTTGTAGATTGCACACGTGAGGTCCATAGGAGTCAAGAGAGTTGGGACTAGAATTCCAAGGTGCTTTTCTGTGCCTCTCCAAGGAATCAGAGAATTAATACAAAATCCTTGATAGTAATGAAATCTTAAAATCAAAGAAAGATTTGTACAATGAAGTATCACCCAGCCATAAAAAAAAATGGAGTACTGATGCATGTGTGACATACGTGGATGGACCTTGAAATCATTATGTTAAGTGAAAGAATCCAGACACAAAAGACCACACAGTGTATGATCCCATTTATATGAAATGTCCAGAGTAAGCAGACCTATAGAGACAGGAAGTAGATTAGTGGCCACCAAGGCTGGAGGAGGAAATGAGGGGAGGTGAGTACGAGTGGGAATGGAGCTCCTTTCAGGGGTGACAACAATATTCTGGGATTAGATAGTGGTGATGGTTGCACAACTCTGAACATATTAAAAATGACTGAGTTTACAGTTTAAAAGTACGACTGTTTTGATAGATGAAATTATATTTCAACAGACCTGTTATATATTAAAAAATCAAAGCAAAATATCTGAAGAATTTTGCCTAATTATTTCTCACACTTCATAAGATGTAGCATTTCTCCAAGACTTGGAAGAGCAGACATATGTAGTAACATTACAGGTAGCTTCTTACCAGGTTCATTTAATTAGTATGATGGCTCATCTAAAAAGAAAAGGAGAAATATCACCAACAAAGTACTTAATTCACTTAATGATCGAGAGAGATAAAAATCTTCTGACACTAAAAAATTAGGAAGAAAGAGTTTGCCCTGATTAATTATAAATTGAATTATAAGGGCCTCAGCAAACATTAAGAATAGAGATCCTCAAGGAAGCAAATTCTCCTTTATTTGTGATAATTGCTATTCAACATAACGGACACCTGCTGGTATCTTCCAGAGTATTCCTAATGAGAACGTAGCTCAGGGCAGCTGGGGAAAGTCTTACATTATAAGAAAAATAAAACACCTTAAATAAATAAGCAAGCCTTTCGTTAAAGCTAGGTAGTCCTCATCATGCATCATGTTGATAAATATCTAAACTGAACTGGGGGCAATTTTCAAGCTTTTCTGTTCGTTTGTTAAAGAAAATCAAGCAATATCGTAGGTTCGGCAGACATTGCAGTGTATACCCTGTATTAATTTCCCCCTTCTTTCTTACTAACAGAACCCTGATTATGTTTGGAAGGGTGTTGTGGGCTGAATCTTGTGCCCTGACAATGCATATGCTGAAGTCCTAACCCCAATACCTCACAATGTCACTGTGTTTAGAGACAGGATAATTGAAGAGGTAATTAAGGTTAAATGAGGCCATTAGGGTGGGCCCTCATTCATTATGACTGGTGTCCTTATAAGAAGAGGAAATTAGGACAGAGACACACAGAGAAACGACCATGTGAAGGCACAGAGAGAAGACAGCCATATAGAAACCAAGGAGAGATACCTCAGAAGAAACCAACACTGCCTATACCTTGATCTTAGATTACTACCCTCCAGAATTGTGAGAAAATAAAGTTCTGTCATTTAAGCCACCCAGTCTGTAGTACTTCGTTATGGCATCTCTAGCAAGCTAATATAAAGGGTAAACAAAAAACTTTTTTTTTTCCAGTTTCCTCGCAACAACATGCCTCAGCTTTCTGGCCAAGGGGATAAAAAAGTGGAAGAGTTCCTGGGTGGGCCAATTGCTAAAACTCTAAAAGGGGTCAGAATTAGCTATCACGTGCCTTTTACTCGTTGCCCTTCCTTTTCTTCCTGTCTGGAATAGGAATATGAATCTGATGGTAGAGTAGCCAACTTGAGACCAAGAATCAACAGCCAAAGATGGCCAAGTGGGAAGACAGAAAACCCGAGACCTGATGGCATCACAGAGCCACTATCCCAACCCAGAACTAATTAACTCCAGAATCCTTTCATGTGAGAAAAACAGAACCTTTCATTTATTTGGCCACTGCTTTTTTTTTTTTTTTCCATTCAAGTTTCTGTTTCTCATAGCTGAGTGCTATTTCTAAACGATACCTTAGATATTTAGTAACTGTTATTAACCTCATGAAAAAGAGGACTGTGCTATATTGGGCATAGTCGAAAGATCTAATTGGAAGCCATGCAGAACATGACATTTCTTTACTTCCAACCATCTGATGGCTAGACAGTTACCACCTTCTCACTTGTGAACAAATTTCAAATTAGTTTAATAGTTAAATTAGAGTGATACAGACTTTTTTCTAAGTGGGCAATGATGTGTACAAATATACTTATTCAGTACTATTAAAGAAAATTTCAAAGGAACCATAATTTGGTAGCCAGCACATCAAGATGTAAAGGAACCTTCCACTGTGAATCACTAGAGTAGGTTTCAGAGGAGGATCATGGGATTTCTCTCCTTGTAAATGATCATATGTAGGCTACACAGGTACCTGACTCCTAACTTATTAGCCTGTGTGGTTGTGGACCAGCTATGGGCCTGCAAACTGTTACCAATTAGCAAAGAGATAGGGAGATAAGGAACTTGTCACCAAATGTAAATCAACTACATCACTAAGCACATTGTTTAGTTCAGCTTACCTTTTTTGTGGCAAGACTGCTCGAGGAAGGAAGCAAGTATGTTGGTTTACATTCTGGTGTGATCTATGTATCTCATCGTGGATTGGGACTTTGAGTAGCACTGAGAAAGACAACTTGATTAGGTATAATCAACTAATCACTGTGGGAGGTTCGACTGTCAATGTCTGCCCTCTGTAACTCACAGGGCTGTGAGTCCAAAATCATATTTGTATTAGGTCTAGACTGTAATGACTTTGAGCCGCAACTGTCTGCAAAAGAACTTGGCCATGCTTATGAAAATCCCTAGAAAACTGTCTCATATTTGTTCAGGAAATATTCACTCACGTTCTTGTTCTTCGAGCCAAGTTTCCCCAGCATGGCCTCTGAGGCTGATATTCTCAGTGATGAAAGTGAAGTGCTCTATTATTTAGGATACATTTGGCTGCAAGCAACAGGATACCCACCTAGTAATATCTTTAGAAATAAAGATGTAATTTTTTCACATAACAGAAAGTCTGGGGGAAAGCAGATGTAGGTTTGAAACTGGCTCAAGAGTTATCAGTAGCACAGGCTCTTTGCATCTTTCCACGGTGGCATCCTCACTGTGTTGGCTTTTTGTCCTTTCACAACTCTAGGCATTATGGTCTAAAGTAAAAGCTTTCTTTTCTTTTATTCAGAGGAGAAAACCCTTTCCGGAGGAGGTATCCTCCTCCACCACACATACCCAGAAGATTTCCTGTGACATCTCATTGGTCAGAATTAGGTCTTATGAACTGCCCTTCAAGGAAATTTGAGAAAGTGATCATCTGCTGAGGGGAAACAGAATAAATATAACTGGCTTAGTCAGATAGGATTCATCCCCTTGGGCTCTACTCATTGATACCCCAAATTAGATCAAGTTTCTGTTGGCAGAGAGGAAAGGGGGAGTTCTGTTGTGTAGTTAGCCAACAGTATTTTCCAGGGATACTGCCTTCCCAAAGTCATCTTTCTTGGAGGGCCAGAGAAGTGCTAATGGTACTGGACAGACCTATGTTTCAAAGCATCTCCTTGACCCGGATCCAGAATCTTGCAATTTTGCTCTTGCAAAGAGCTGCCTAGCCTCTAGCACTGAGTTGCTGAGTCCTTGACAGCATCTCCTTAACACACATTCACATTCTTCCATGACAAAGAGCCAAAGCTTTCCAGCAACACAGCAGTTTCAAATGTGTCCTTGGAAAGAAAACATTTTCTCAAAGGACCATCATTCTACTGAGCTGTTACTGCCTACAGCACAGACATTATCATTCACTGTAGCTTTAGCCCCTAACCCCTTGGAACCAGTCTCAAACATTTTTTGTTTCAGATTGCAATCTTTACATTTGTAAAGATACCATCCAGGTAGTTTTCCCAGAACAAAGAAAAGTGTGTGCAACTCTCTACCTTTTGCACACACCAAACTGTTAGATGCTTTGCAATGGCAGTTTTCCAGCTTCCATTCTCCCTGTCAAGGTTTCAAAAGTCTTAGGTTCAAGTTTCAGCCAGGGGTCATGCACTTACTCTGACCATCCCCTCCTTCTAGCAATTTCTGAAAAAAGCTACTCTCGAGAAACTGGCCTAGGAATGGGATCTCAACCCTGAGGTGGTGGCAAAAGGTTTACTTCCCCTTCTTCATCACCTATTTAGTGATCCTTGTAATTAAATAGTACAAAGGAGGGCATGATACATATAAAAACAATTGATAGAATTCTGTTAGATTCAATTTGTGTGTGTGTGTGTGTGTGTGTGTGTGTGTGTGTGTGTGTGTGTGTGTGAGCCTACATAAGCTGGATGATTTAGGAAGACTTTAAACAAGATGTAGAGTTAGAACTATGGGTAGGTTTTGGCCAATGGAGAGAAATAAAGAATGGGCATTCCTGGTGGAGGGATGTTTAATATTAATATGTCTCAAGGTAGGTACAAATAGGAGACATGGATGGACAGGTTAAGTTAGGACCGGTCAGTGGAGGGAGCATAATCATATTACCTAGGGTAGAAGTAGTTTAGATAAAGACATGAATAATTTATCTGTATCATTTCAAGTTTTTCTGTTCTATGTTTATGCTGGTTATTACAGTTATTGTGGTGGGCTTTTTAGGAAAAACTTGAGCTGTGTGTATTCAGCCACTTCATGTCTCCTGTCCAGTTTCTGCATGTGATCTGGATCTCGAGCTAGCTGCCTCTAAAACAACAAATTCTGAACTCAAATGAATCAGAAGTTTTGCAAGATCTGCATTCCTTCACATTATCGTTCATACCAGTGAAAGAAAATGGGGATATAACCTGAATTCTCCTGAACTTCCTCCAACTGGTATAACTGCCTTGTATTAATAGGGAGTTATAGAGGAGACCATCCCTGCTTTCAAGAACTTCCAGTCTTATTGGGAGAGGCTGGGAGACAAGTCACGACAGACCATCAGTAAACCTTTATTTAATGAATAAACGAGGATTAAAGACCTAAATATAAGGCCAGACACTATAAAACTCTTAGAGGAAAACAGGCAGAACACTCCATGACATAAATCACAGCAAGATCCTTTTTTTTTTTTGCAGTACGCAGGCCTCTCACTGTTGTGGCCTCTCCCGTTGTGGAGCACAGGCTCTGGACGCACAGGCTCAGAGGCCATGGCTCACGGGCCCAGCCGCTCTGCGGCATGTGGGATCTTCCCGGACCGGGGCACGAACCCACGTCCCCTGCATCGGCAGGCGGACTCTCAACCACTGCGCCACCAGGGAAGCCCCTTTAGCACCTTCTGATCTTCTCCATGCATGTATTCTGAATAGAATCCTCCAAATGTACTATTATTATTATTTTAATAATTCTTAAGCATCCTTTTAATTTAGAGGGGGAATAAGAAATGGGTTGACTATTACAGGCATGAGAGTCAGTTTTCCACCTTTCTATTTTCTTTTTCAAGAAAGTTTGACGATACGCATAGAAACGTGCAATCCTTGTCTTCTGATAAAAGGCAGTTTCTGGCTTCTACTGGCTGAGTTTAATCTCATTAGAAAATTTGGAAAATTGGATTCCACGTTTCAGCAAAACGGATTGTTCTTTAAAGCATTTGAAAAACCAGTGGGGGTGGTGGAGTCAGACAAATGGGAGAGGATATATGGATCCTGAAACAGGGCTGGAGAAATCTTTATTCACACAAGACCAAATGTGTGTTTACTGAAAACAACACATGGAGAGGATGGGGAGCTAGAACTTGCTTTGTTAAGCTAAAGCTTGGGAAATATTGTAATTGAAGATCCACCTGGTGTGTTCAAAGCAGATTATAAAAGCCTCTTGAGCAGCAACTAGCTTCTCTTCTCTGGAGATCAGCTTACACCTACGAACATAACTGGATTGGCTTAATGATATCCAAATCAAACCATAGTTTTGGTCTCACCCATGATACTCTCTCCTACTCATTCTCTGTCTCTCTGTCTTTCTCTATCTCACACACACACACACACACACACACACGTTTTGATGGGTATTTTAGTAGATTGAATAATGGCCTCACATATGTTCATATTCTAATTTCCGATATCCTTGAGTATTACCTTACATGGCAAAAGAGATTTTGCAGTTGTGATTAATTTAAAGGTCTTGAAATGGGAAGATTATCCTGGATTATTCAGCTGGGCCCTAAATGCAATCATAAGTATCCTTATAAGGGGGAGGCAGAGGAGTATTTGCTACAGACTGAATAGGAGAAGGCAATGTGACCACAGAGGCAGAGATTGTAGTGATGCAGCTACAAGCCAAGGAATGCTGGCCGCTACCAGAAATTGGAAGAGGCAAGCATTAGATTCCCCCTTAGAGCCTCCAGAGAGAGTGCAGGCCTGCTGATACTTTGATTTTAGCCCAGTGAACCTGATTTTGGACTTCTGGCTTCCAGAAGTGTGCGAGAATAAATTTCTGTTGTTTTAAGCCACGAAGTTTGTTGTAATTTGTTACAGTAGCAAAAGGAAATGAATATAGATACATAGTAGAGTAACATCTTAGATATCAGAATTTAAGGCAAAAATCATATATAGATACGTTGACCTGAAAATCACTTAAGAATATACCACATTGGAGAACAATATAGCACGTTTTCCCCCAGGACTGGAACAAATATTGTTTCCTCAGTTGAGATGCCAAATGCAGTGGTTGGCTTGGTTTAGAGGCTTGTCGCAGAAAAAAAATTTATCTTTAAACATTAGACTCCTCACAAAAATACCTGAGAACCAAGTTCCCCTGAGGAAACTGCAGATTCACATCTCCCATCTTACTCTCAATCAAGGCATATGCTCTCTGAAAGGAATAATGGGCAAAATTGCTCATGTGATTCAAATTGTCCTTTCTCTCCCAAGGTTGAATTTGCATACGATAAATAATAATAGCTAACTGGTATATAGACTCACTATTTGCCAGATGCTTTCCTAATTGCTTATATTAACTTATTTAAGGCCGTAAGCTGGAGTGTAGAGAGGTCAGTAGCCTAATATGCATTTTTCTATTGTATACATATATATACTTAAAAAGTTAAACAATCTTCCAGTACAAAATTAAAGACATTTGAAAATCCCAACTTCTTTTCCTATAAGGCTTCCTTGGGGAGGCTGCCTAATAAAGATGTGTGCTCCAATTTGAGAATCTGTGGACTCTAAAAATATGCTACCCCGAAAGAAAACTCCCTTATTTATTTATTTTTGGCTGCGTTGGGTCTTCATTGCTGCACACGGGCGTTTCTCTAGTTGCAGAGAGTGGGGGCTACTCATCATTGCGGTGCGTGTGAGTGGGCTTCTCATTGCGGTAGCTTCTCTTGTTGCGGAGCATGGGTTCTAGGTGCGCGTGCTTCAGTAGTTGTGGCATGCGGGCTCAGTAGCTGTGGCTTCAGGGCTGTAGAGCGCAGGCTCATGTAGTTGTGGCACATGGGCTTAGTTGCTCCACGGCATGTGGGATCTTACTGGACCAGGGCTCGAACCCATGTCCCCTGCATTGGCAGGCGGATTCTTAACCACTGCACCATCAGGGAAGTCTCTCCCCTTTCGTTTCATGTGGACTTTTCTATTACCCATTCAGCTTGAAATGAAAAGAAGTTCTTAGAAAACCCTTTCTCTTCTTTGCTACTAACTTGAAAATATTCTATTTCTAAACTTCTATTTTCACAATTCAGTCTGATGCTGTTAGATTAATACATACTTTATTCCCAGGTTCTGTTTCTAGCAACCTCTGTGGATATCAGAGCTAATCCTGTCCACACTCCCTTTTACTTATTTTTAGCCCATTTCTTTCAATTACCCATTTTCATTTGTCTTTCATATAATGCATTTGAAATAATTTATTTTCCCTTTCTAAACACAGAACATTTTCTTGGGTTCAGTAAGATTGCTGCAATTTTATACAATCTTCGATAACACTCTTACTAGAAAACCTTCATAGTTAAGCTTCAGCCACAGCTTAAAGCTGCCATAAAGCTTTGTCTCTAACAGTTATATATCCAGACTGTAGCACACTTGATGGGATTCTTCAGGTCCCCTGAATGACTGAGAAGTGTTGCTGCATAGTTGATGGCCACCCAATGATTCACGGAGATTGAAAAAAGGAGTGAATTGGCGGTGGCTGCCAATTCGATCACAAAGCATGCAGGGGAGATCCAAGAATAATTCTGTAGTGTTAAAATCACCTGCTTCATTACTGTACACCCCACTTGTCTCACTGATCATTTAAAAAATACAGACTTCTTTTTCTGGCTTTTTATCCAGGCAACTTGGCGGTCTACCGTGGTATCGTTCCTCTTTCTACAGCCTCGAGGTTTCCCTCCTTCTTTGCCACAGCAAAAACTTGGCTCTCTCTTAAGGACACTGATGCCTCTGCAGCCCTTTCGGGTTTATTTTCCCACTCCCAACATATCTCAGGTTTGTGAAGAAGGATGGTGCAGTTACCACACGGTTGCTGCCCTGCCCAGATTCCCCTTCCCCTCTGGGCAGCCGTCCTGTCCCCTGGCTGCTCTAAGTGGTGGTTGCCGACAGCACACAGCTGCTCCCTTCTGCGAATTGCCCTACATCAGTGTTTCTCAGAGTGCGGTCCCTGGACCAGCGGCATCAGCATCACCTGGGAATTGGTTTAAAATGCAAATGTTCAGGCCCCTCCCAACCTACTAAGTCAGAAACTTGGGCTGGGTTCAGCTCTCTGTGTTTCTGGTGCACAATTAAGTTTGACAACTACTGTCTTAGAGTGAATGGAAACCCAACTTGGAAATGTACACGATGATACATCTTCCCTTCAGGGATGTTTGTAGCCAGTGGCCGACTGAGTCATGGAGAACAGAAGGCTGCTAGCTCCTTAACCTTGACAGGGGGCAACACTGTGATGCCATTCAGGCTCCAGAACTCCCCACAGGATTAGACTGAGGCTGGAATTGAACCGAACCTATATCTTGGCCAAACTTCTTCCCTGCCCTTTTCTGCATCCTCATTCTCTAAAGAGGTGTTATGAGTTGAATTACGTTTTCCCAGAAAAGAGATGTTGAAGTCCTAACCCCCACTAGCTCAGGATGTGACCTCATTTGGAAAGGCTTGTTGCAGATGTAATTAGCTAAGACGAGGTCATACTGGAGTAGGGTGAATCCTTAATCCAATATGAGTGGTGTCCTTATAAGGTGAAGACACAGGGAGAGTGCCTTATGAAGATAGATGCAGAGATTGAAGTGATGCACCTATTAACTAAGGAATGCCAAGGATTGCTGGTCACCACCAGAAGCTAGGAAAGATTCTCCCTCTGAACCCTCAGAAGGAACCAACCTGGCCAACATCTTGAGTTCAGATTCTAGCCTCCAGAACTATGAGAGAATAAAAACCCCTTGTTTGTAGTACTGTGTTATGGCAGCTCTGGGAACAAATAGAAGGGGTTTCATCTAAGCACAGTACCTTACTGATCCTCTTGCACAAGAATCCCTGCCTCAGGATCTGCTTCTAGGGAAGCTGACCTAAGGCACTGGGAATTTTCCTTATTCTTCACTAAGACTTCCACCTTCTTGCAAAACACTCTGCTCCTTTGAGGTTCATGTCATGCAGCTACACCATCTTCTCTCTGAAACTGTTACTATTATAACAGCTTTGTTAAACTAGTTGAACCAGCCAGGTGCACTTGGGAAATCCCTTAATGGTTTCTCTACTAAACTGCCTTTAAACACACTCAGTTGTATTTCCCTGACCTTCCCCTGATGGCATCTCAGACTCCCATAGCTTTTCTGGTCACATGTTGTTAACAAAACAGTCTCATTTTAGTGTATTAAAAAGTCCCATCAATATGTACACCTCTCATTTAGTTCAAAGCTGCCCCCCTCTCTCATCGTAGGACTGCTCTGAGATTCTGCAGGAGGGCATCACAGAAAGGGTGAAAGGTCTTGTCCTCTACCTTTTCCTGTACTCTCTTCACTGTCTCTGGCTCCCTCAAGGCAGGGAGAGGAAGGATTAGAGAAAATTTCTCAACCTCAGAACTACTGACATTTTGAGCTGCGTAATTCTCTGTTGTGAGGGTTGTTTTGCGTATTATAGGACGTTTAGCAATGTCCCTGGGGATGGGGGGCAGATTGCCCTTCGTTGAGAACCACTGGATTAGAGGGAAAGGGCACTTTCTTACTTGACCATTGCAGGTATTATCTGGCCATTGGTGTCCTCTGTCATGGTCTATAATTTATTGCTGGTTGCTTCTCTTGTGGAGTGCTTTTGTGTGCTCTTCCCAGACACCCACCACTGCCACTCAGCAGACCTCCTACTGCACATTCCTTGCCAGGGAATCCCCTCTCTGGCTGACATCCTTACCCCTTCCTCTGATGGACATCTTCAAGGCTGTTCTGCTGGGGTTGCCTTCCCCCAGCAGGCAGCTCTCTTGGGTGGAGTCCTTTTGAGAAGTCTCATTCCCAGATGCTCCTGCAGGGACACCTTGGCTCAGAATCAACCTGCACCCCATTTGCTTCTCCTCACCATGTCATTGCAGACAGCTGTTTCAGACAACCGTTTACTCTCAGACTTCTCCAGGTAAGAATCATTGTCATTCTCCAACTCTAGGGACAGGCATGAATATGTCCCAAGAATTCTCACCACTTTGCTGAGGTTCTGTATTCATTTCCTATGGCTGTGTAACCACAGGCTCAGCAACACAAATTTATTATCTCACAGTTTTCATGAGTCAAAAGTCTAGGTAGGAGTTAGCAGAGTCCTCTGCTCAGGGCCCCACCAGGTTGAAATCAAGGTGTTAGCCAGGGCTGTAATTCTCATCGGAGATTCAGGATCCTCTTGCAAGCTCACTGCTTGTGGGCAGAATTCATTTCCTTGCAGCTGTATCACTGAGGTCCCCATTTTCTTGCCAGCTCTTAACTGGGACCACTCTCAGCTTCTAGAGGCCACACAGTGTTCCTTACCATTTGGCTCCACAGACAGTTCACAACATGGCTATTTGCTTTCTTCCAGAGCAGCAGAGCACATCTCAGACCATTAGCCCTCCTCCCCGCTTTTAAGAGTTTACCTGCTTAGGACAGGCCCACCCAGGATAATCTTCCCTTTGATGAACTCACCTGACCCTAGGGGACTTTAATTACATCTGCAAAAATCCCTTTTGTCATCTAATCTAATCTAATCATGGGAGTGATATCCCATCATATCTACATGTGTCAGCCACACTCAAGGGGAGGTTATATGAGCATGGGTCACTGGGGGAGGTCCTCTGAGAATTTTGATAATCGTAAGCCTCATGGGGCTACTGGGCCAAGTGAGCCCCCTCATTTGGCTTGAGGGTAGTGACCATCAAACTCTTCTTCCCTGGAAAGGAGAGGGGAAATGATGCTTTTCCTCAGGACAAATGTTTTGTTTTTTCTTTTATAGCCTAGAGATGGGTAGTAGAATAAGAAGTGGTTTTTGCCTGCCTCTTTGCAAGTCCTGGACATAGGCGTCTGACACCACTTCTCTTTTGAATCTGTAAACAGTTATAACCAGTTATCCTTAGACTGGAGTCTCAGCTGAAACTCTGGGATAACAGGAAATACCATCAAACATCCTGTTAAATTATTATTTTCTGATTTCCTGGTCGTGGCACTCATCAAAATCTATGACACCTGACTCACAGTCTCCCTCTCCTGTCCAGATAGGTGCTAGTGGAGAAAGTCACACAGGTGGCTAGGTAGCTGTCGCCACAACTTCACAAGCTCAGGTGGGCCCTCGGCACTGCCTGAACTCTCTTCTCCCTTCTCTAGGCTGCACACATCCCCACTCCCCATGGGGGCTGTTTCAGGCCTTCATTGTCCTTGCACCCCAGCTTCCCCTTCTTTACACAGTATTCCTTGTGCATATAATTAATCCTAGGGTACAATGCAGTGCTGGGGATTCAAAGATCTATAAGACCAGTCCCTTCCCTTAAGGATCTCACAGTCTACTGGGGAAGACTAGATAAACAGATAATTATAATACAAGATGAAAAGAACAAAGGCAGAGCTCTTTGCAGAGGACACGATCAGAACTTAGACAACCTTTGTAAATAGGTTTAAGTTGATTCTATTTTGGTCAAAACTATTTTCTTAAATCTGATTGCCCACTTTTGACTTACTCTTCTAAAAGACCAGTTGGTTCATATTATTCTCAGCCAGACTGGTTTTCCTAAAGCCATCAGGGAACCTGATAGTTTTGGGTTTGTTTGTTTGTTTTTATTGGGGTATAGTTGTTATTACATAATTGTGTTAGTTTCTACTGTACAGCGAAGTGGAGTTCCCTGTGCTATACAGCAGGTTCTCATAAGTTATCTATTTTATACCTATTAGTGTATATATGTTAATCCCGATCTCCCAATTCATCCCACCCCCACCTCTCCCCCGTTGGTGTCCATATATTTGTTCTCTACATCTGTATCTCTATTTTTGCCCTGCAAACAGGTTCACCTGTACCATTTTTCTAGATTCCACAAATATGCGTCGATATACGATATTTGTTTTTCTCTTTCTGACTTACTTCACTCTGTATGACAGTCTCTAGGTCCATCCACATCTCTACAAATGACCCAGTTTCATTCCTTTTTATGGCTGAGTAATATTCCATTGTATATATATCTGTCATTGTTTGTTTTCATACATAATAAGTGGGGAATTAGGGAAGACATTGGTGATTTCTGAGCTGTTTTCATAGTTGAATAGTATATGGTAAAATTACATATTTTATCACTATATGAGATGTGTGAGTATACACAGCTCTGGACCACTCTGAATCTGGTGCTAGAGTTGAGATGTTTCTTCCAGAAGCAGTGAATGATTTCTGAGTTGTAAATGGCTTCATGGCTTTCATGTGAGGGATTTCTGACTTTTGCTCCATTTGGAAATCCACTCTCATGGTAGAATATATGTGTATGAGGCCCCTCTCACAGACCACTTCAGATCCTCTCTCTCTGCACAGAGCCTGATTCAGGTTCAAGCTCACAGCACCTCACCTTCTGCTCATGCACATACCTCTCACCTCCAACTCTGGGATCCCTTATTGATTCCACCAAGGGACCCAACTCAGGGTTCATACCCACCTAAGAACAACCTAGAGGTGTAGGGGAGTTAATGCCCCAGGTGGTGAACTTTTGACCAACACAAGGTAGGAGCCAATGGATACATTCTTCCCTTTTTCTCCCCATAATGAGATGCAGTTAATATGACTTCTGGGAGGCAAAGTCCTGTAGTCTGAGCAATCAACAGCAGTTAGCAGTGACCAGTTCCATAATGCAGCCTTGTATTGACTCCCCTTACTTCCCATCCCTCCTCTCCTTCCCCCCCACTCCTCCCACCCTGTGGGACTGTGCCTCCTAATAAAATAGCATCACACAATCCTCTGCCCTAGGCTCTGCTTTCTGAGGAACTCAGACGAAGACAATATGCATATTTAATTAAGGTATGGTTAAATGAGTGGGCTCTGAGGTCGGAGAAATGAGGCTTCAATCCTAGCAAGGTAGTTAACCTCTTCATGCCTCAGTTTTATGGTCTGTGAAAAATAATGCCTACTTCAGGTTGGTGTTCAAAATATTCAAAGAGACCGATGTAGCACCAGACTCATTGCACACTCAGCTGTTAGCTCTTAGTAATTTTGTACTCAGGCCAAGCTGGAGTGGAGTAAGTGACCCTGAATGTTAAGATAGTGATGGTGGTGCCTTACCTTAAGCAGCACTTTATCCTTTTCTGAGGGCCTCATGTTATCGCATTCAGTCTTTCCCAGTCCTGTGAGTTAGATGGACCTTGAACCTTGACCTAGCACCTGTTTCTAGAAATCTTGGTCTGCAGAGTGTAGACAGTTTAACGAGAAGAAAGGCAAGGTTAAGGGTACGAGTAACTAGGTGCACATGCAGCGGCTCCCCTGGGTGATGCAGTGGAAAGGGGACAGATCCAGCTACTGTTGGCTTGGTCATGGGCCCTCACTCTTGTTGATTTCTGCTGCTCACCATTCCTGGTGTTTGAGCCCCTTCACAACCTCTTTCTTGGTGTCCTCAAATGGTGCCCAATACACTGTGCTGCCTGCAGCAGGTAATCTGATGAGAACAGGGTGACATTGCTCTCAGAACTCCCTCAAGGGAGGATTTCTGGTCATACCTCTGCTCAAAGTTGGAGTACTTAAATTAGGAAGAAAAATAATTTTAAAAGGGGATCATGGAAGGCCTTTGGCTTCAATTCTTAAGTGGAGCTAAATAACAAGGACTCCTGGAAGGTATTAAAGGGAAATTCCTGTTTGTTGACTTGTTGGGTTTTGGCATGTCCTTGTTTTTGGAATTTCCCCAATGTAAGCTTTTAAGTCATTTTCTATTTGTAGAATTCTTTCATAGCTCACGTTTGGCCTCTCCAACTGGTGCTTTCCTTAGATGAAGCTTCAGTAAGATGTAACTAAAGAAAATAAACATTTGGCCAGAATTACTATAATGTGCTTATAATGAAAGGACAGGTTTAAGAAATACTGTGTATTAAAACTTAAGCTTCTGAAAGCAGCTTTTCCAAGATAACAAAGCATCATTTGCAGAGTAGTGACTGAAGATGCACTGACTAGCTCTAGCTCATTTCTGGTTAATGTGGAATAATTCTATATACTTCAAGGCCAAATTTGCTTCACTTAAGCTTAATTGTCAGAAAATGGAAAATATCATGTTACTAATTCCAATTTATTTTGCTTTGATATAGTCAAAATTCATGCAGTGGGGGGAAAAAAAGGAGGTCAGACCATGATCTAACAACTTATTCTTTTTTATTATTCACATTTTGCTGTAATTGCTAACATTTAGCATGGTCCAACTAAGTTAAAAACAAAACACACAGCTGACGTTTCTTCTCGCAAAAGGAAAACGTGAAGTCCAGTATAATTACAGACAATAAAAAACCATATACTTGTATGGTTGATTTTTGTGTTTTCTGTGAAAAATACCATATATGATGAAAACCGTTGGAAATAGGTTTAAGTTGATTCTGTTTCGGTCAGAACTATTTTCTTAAATCTGATTGCCCAGTTTTGAATTACTCTTCTCAAAGACCAATCAGCTCATATTATTCCCAACAAGACTGCTTTTCCTAAAGCCATCAGGGAGTTTGGTAGTTTTATTTTCACATGTAACAAGTGTCATCTTTCTGTTCAAAATGGTCCTCATAGTTGTCTGAGGGGATTGGTGGTCCATAGATCTGCTATTAATAAAACAAGCTCAAAATTGTTCATGGTAAGAACAGATCTTATAAAACCCCTTACACTGTGGGGCACAGATGCTTGGGAACTTCTTTCCCTTTGAAAGGGAATTGTCTCAGGAGTTGGAGGTTGTCTGTCTGGGCAGCTCCAGTCCTCTTGGACTCTGGGACCATGGTTGAATTAGGACTTACAAGCAGACAAAATAGGCAACCACCTCTCTGATGTGAGGAGTATGTAGGTGTATGCATGAACCTCAGTTTTTCATCTGCAAAATGGAGGCAATTCTGCCTCCTTCATTGGGTTTTTGATGGGAGTTGAAATGAGGCAATTTTTAAAAGGTGTTTTTACATATTTTTAAGATGGGAGCGATAGAAAAATGGGAATTGATCCACGTGAGGGTTATGTTAGTGGTCTCCATGCTCTGTACATATTTATTCAGTGCCTTGCTTGTCTTTAAAATGGGGATAATGTTATTGACTTACTTTAAAAGGTTGATGAGGGGCTTCCCTGGTGGCTCAGTGGTTGGGAGTCTGCCTGCCAATGCAGGGGACACGGGTTTGTGCCCCGGTCTGGGAAGATCCCACATGCCGCGGAGCAGCTGGGCCCGTGAGCCATGGCCGCTGAGTCTGCGCATCCGGAGCCTGTGCTCCGCAACGGGAGAGGCCACAACAGTGAGAGGCCCGCGTACCGCAAAAAAAAAAAAAAAAGGGTTGATTAGAACAACTAATTACTGTTGGTAAGACACTCTGAAAACATTAAATGCTATCTATGAAAATGCTAAATAATAACTTCCTGATGCTGTTGAAATTAGGGAACGTTTGTTTGAACCTTGATCCTCTAATCAAAGCTGTTTCTCCCATTGCTATTTTTGTGTTAACTATTATTTTATGCTGTAATTTATTGGATAGTAAGTGTCACGTTTGGCTGGTTTATAACTGTTTCCGGGCACAGTTTTGATCATTTTTCTTTGAGCGATCACATGGGTTTCATGTTGGAAAGCATCTTGTCCAATGTCATCCAACTAGGCTAACCTCCGCTTGTTTCATGCTCTCACTCACAGCTTCCTAGAGGTTCCCACTCAAGCCTTTCACGGTCTGCTTGAAATGTTGTACTGAGTGATGGATTTAGAATTCTCTGGCTCCTCCTCTATTTCTCTGACTATTTTTTTTCACCAGTTACGAAACAACTTAAGAGAATTTTGAAAAATAGTTTAATCATCACTTTAAAAGCTTATTGAGAATTAGCACTTGCTTAAAAATAAAAGTTGTCACTTCTGTTTTCCAGACTTAAATTCGTAGATATACAGGCTTACTCTCCTGGCTTATTCTCTTACTTTTCTTGGTGGCAAAAGGGACTGCCTTTAGAATAGCCTTATCCCAAAGGAGATTTGATGAAAGTCCATTTTCACTTCTGTCTAATGGATATAATTGCTCCAAATCATTTTGCAGTTTTCCAATATATTGTGAGTGGTAATTGGGTCAAAGAAACCTAGGTGATTTCAAAAGCTGAAGAATTCATTTAAAAAATATTGGGCAGCTCACAGAATCTGTGAGGAAGCCCAGGCCAAGAACAATGTCCAAATATGTTGCAGACGTGCCTTCTCTGGATACCAGATCCTACAGCTTGTGCTGCCCATATCCCTTACATTGGTGCCACCAGCTGCTGCCACCATAACTGTTGTCATTTGTGCCTCTGAAAATTAGACGTTGATGCTGCTGCCACCAACACCCATCCCCACAATAAATTTGGACAGTCCTTCTCCTTTTAATTAGAGACTGAGGGGGACACATCTAATAAATGGAGCGACAGGAAGGCTGAGAAGTCCAGAGCCTGGCATTTTCAACTTTTACAGTGAGAAATGGGCTCTTCCTCAGGAGTGGAGATGGGACTGCGGAGGGGCGTTCTTCAAACATTGGAAAGAGGCTCAGATGGCGGGTGGCCAGAAAGGATGACAAATGTCCATCCGCAGCAATATCAAAACCACAGTCTATGAGTATGTTCACCTGACTCCTTATTCTTCCTCCTGGAATAAATATTTAGATGTTTTAAATTAAATTAAATTAAATTTTTTTTTTAAGATTTAACATTTTTATTTATTTTTTTTGGCTGCGTTGGGTCTTCGTTGCTGCTCACGGGCTTCCTCTAGTTGTGGCGAGCGGGGGTTACTCTTGGTTGTGGTGCGCGGGCTTCTCCTTGCAGTGGCTTCTCTTGTTGCGGAGCACAGGCTCTAGGTGCGTGGTCTTCAGAAGTTGCGGCACACGGGCCCAGTCGCCCCATGGCATGTGGGATCTCCCCAGACCAGGGCTCGAACCCGTGTCCCCTGCAGTGGCAAGCAGATTTTTATCCACTGCGCCATCAGGGAAGTCCTTAGATGTTTTTACTTTAAAAGATGTATCTTCGTTGCTTTTTCTGATTACAAAATCAAATTCTGCTTGGGATAAAAAAAATTCCATTATTAATCTCAAATTTCTTTAATGAATGTCCTCATAGATTTTTTTCGTACCCGTTTTCTATCAAATATTTTCTTTTACGAGAGCAATAAAAGTCCTCTTCGTGGCATATTTGGAAAACAATGATCAGAAAAGCCACTAGGAAAGAACAATAAACATCTTTATTATTACCTATTGTCATTTGTGTTTGTTTTTTATTCCTTCGGTTTCTATCAGCAAAAGATAGTAACTGGTGCCCATGCTATGCCAGAGTTTTAACCAGCTCCAGATCAGCTGACGGCATCACTGTGGTTTTCAACTCCCACTGTTTTTTTTTTTTCCTCTAAATCTAATTACTGATTTTATGGTTCTCAACATTGCTGATGATGAAAGCTTTTTTTTCCCGGATACCATGCCGGGCTCTACCAAAATCATGACAATATGTTGGTGACTTTTACAAACCAATAATGCCGTTTGTAAAGTTTACCAACAACATTCCCTGTGGCAATTTCTTCAAATCTGTTTCCAGAGTTCTCATTTGAAACAGATTTTGAATTCTTTCAATGTCAAGATTCCCAATATTTTAAAATAAATGGTACAAGAGAAAGTAGCTGTGTGGACTGCCCACCAAAAATGGATTACTCTCTTCCAGTTGGGGTATTTGTTGCTCAGCTCTCCTGAAAGTTTTGGGAAGAACTTTTGGTTTTGTTTTAATGTAATGGGGGAGGCAGAGAAAACTTTCAGGATGTAGACACTTTGATTTTTCATTATTCAGCAGCACTTGGCAATTCATTTTTACCCAACAGAATTTGTTAGATCATGGATCCGGATAAGCTCTGCTGAACTCTTATGATGAAACAAGTGTAACTTTTGTAAAACTGAAAAGCCTAATTTGGTTGGGGTGCAAACATTAAAGATTGTTTTTTTCCAATGGCCGCCCTGACTGTGCTAGGTAGAATCATCTTTTCTTTGCCTATATCTCAAGGAGATCCCACTGAATGGCCTGTAATAGCTCCAATTTATTCTGTCAAGTACTTGGTTCCCTAACTAGGCACGTCATCATGTGAGTTGTGCATAGTGCGTAGTGGAAAGCAAGAGTGCAGCCTCCCTCATCTCTTGGTGGGTTAATGCCGACGAAACACTGCCGAGAAAAAAAAAAAGAACTTTAAAAATTATAAAGACCCTTCTAACCACCAACAGTTGAGGGATGTTCTACCCCTGCTTCTCTCTGGTACTCACAGTGCACAACTAAGTGCCCCATAAGGGAACTCTTGAGTACTTGACAGAATAATTTGAAGCTATTATTGGAGGTCATTCAGTGAAGCCTCAGTTTGAAAATGTTTGGCTTGCAGATCAATAACTCATAAGACTGAAACAACTCTGAAAAAAGTTACAGTCCATGATCTATGAGGGTACTGTGGCCTGGGAGGCCTTCATGGACATGTAGAAAGCACGTTGGGTTATTCTGACTGGGATGACTTAGCAGGATTCTTGAAGAAGCACTCTGGGCTCCTGCAGTCCATCGTGTTCCAATGGGGGCCATGTATCTATCTATGGTGGATATGTGTATAAGTAATATTTTAAGGACATGTTAAATGCACTGTTGGTTATCGGTAATACATTTGATTTTAAAACAGGTCCATGTTGGTTTGGTTTAAAACACAAAATTCTTCTCTTTCCGGTAGAGTATGTTGTAACAGGATCCAGCTATTGATTCAATAAATATTGATGACCTACTATGTATGAAGCACTATGTGAGAATATATACTCTGTCTCCGTGTCCCCCCTTCTCTCTCCCTATGTATATTACACACACATATGCATACATACATTTATGTATATGAATCTGTATATATAGAGAACACACACATACAAAATTGGTGGTACAGTGAATTTAGTAGAGCTTACTAAATATATAGCACTACTGTTTAAGCTGTTCATACGAGTTACCCTCCCTTGTGTAACCTCTTGAATTATTATCTCACGTAGTTATTTGGGTTTTGTTATCTCATAGAGTTATTTGGGTTGTTTGGGTTTTGGCTCCCCATCTAGTCTCTGAGTTCTTCCAGGTTGAACTGTAGAGCAGGCTCTGCCTTCCATCCACTTATTACCCATTAGCAGTAATTCGCAGAGAGCTGCTGCTAAACATCACACTGGTGCAGACCGTTAGCTGAGAGCCGGGTTACGTCTTCCCAAAAGCCATGTCTTGGCCACAGATTTTGAAGGTAATGTATTGACACTACAGGATGGAAAGGCGGCGTTAGAGAAAGGTATATACATTACACAAACTTCCGTGTGTCTAGAAATCACGTACGAATTTGTTAAAGAGTACATTGTGAATCTACAGGCCTGGGGAAGGGCCTGAGATTCTGCATGTAATAAGCTCCCAAGCGATGCCAGGGCTCCTTGTCGTTGGTGGACCACGCTTGGCCGGGTGAAGGTTATTTGGAATGGGTGCATCAGAGATCAGACCCTGATAACAGTAGATGAAGGAGTCAGGCACTCCCCGCAGCCTTGGCCGCCCCCAACTCCCCCCATCCGCACAAGCCCGCACGTGGTCGCGCGGGGCTGGCCTCTGAGTGCTGTTTCCAGGACCCGCGAGGGCCCACCCCTCTCCCTTCTCTCGCTGCCTCAGTGCCCGGGCTTTCGAGCCGGAGTCGGAGCGCAGCCGCCAGGTGAGCGCAGTCCCCACGAGCCGACGACGCGACTCACTTGGACCTTCTCCCACCGCTCCCCCTGGAGACCCGGCAGACCGGTTTTACCTGTCCTTGTCCGGGGGAGGCTACCGACCCAACTCCAGACCACCGGAGAAGGCAGGCGTCCTTCCTCATCCTCCCTCCCACCCTTCCAGTCGCTTCTCCATTTTTCTACCTGACACTCCTGAAGCCGCCGAAAGCAAGGACCCAGCACAGCAGCTGGTGGAGCACCGTCTCCAGCGACGTGTGTGAAACTGTTCCACCCAAAACACAAACACCAGCCACTGACATGTTTTAAGAAACGCCACAGTTGGATGACTGCGGAACCAAAACAGACCAAATGGGGAGGCAAGAAGGGAAAGCAATTGGCCCAGTTCGGTTGGAGAAGCCGCTCGTGTTACACTCCCTTTGCCAGTTAGCATCGTGGGCGTTTGTTGCTGTGTTAATTACAGTTCTTCCCAGAGTCGGAGGCGAGAACAGCCCTTGTGGAAAGATTTCAAGTGGAACGTTCCACTAGGAGGAAAACAACTGCCTTCCTCCCCAGCTGGGGAGGGATTCCCACCAGGCAGCACTTGGGCAGCAGTCGCGGCGAGGCTGCCCGCACGGTGCGCGCCACCCGCGAGCCTCTCACCCTCCGGCTTCTGCGTGCAGCTCAGAAACCGGGACCCACTGCGCCCAGGGCCTGTGGCCCACGTGCCAGGGCCGGCAGAGGCGGACCAAGAGCAGATTGGTTGGCTTTTCCTGGGGCGCACTTTTCAGTGTTTCTGGTTTTCTCAAGCTTTCCAGGGAGCTCCCGGGGTGGAAGTGGGGCACGGGGGACCACCTGTTTCATCTTTGGATGGGCAGGACGAAGGTGGTTCAGAAGGAATCAGGGACAAAAGTGACATAGTGAGGAAGGGTGGAAAGTACATGGCCTTACAGGCAAAATGACCTCGCTCCAAATCCTGTCTCTGCCTCTCAAAAAACTACGTGACCATGGGCAGGTTGATACTTCTCAGAGTTGCGGTGTTACACTTACCTCACAAGGTCGAGAAGCGCTGACACGCTTAAGTGGTATTGACTGTGTAATGGGATTCTAAACACTCTGCCCTCACAACGACCTTATAAAAAAAGCACTTTTTAAATTGCCATTTCACAGATGGGAAAACTGAGTCCTAGAGATGTTAATGAATGTGTCAAGGTTACACAGCTGATGAGTGGTGGGACTAGGACTGGAAACAAGGTGGTCTAGCTCAAAAGTTTATGTTTTAATTACGCTGCTAAACTGCATGTTAAATGATAATGTGTATGTAATGTACCCGGAACAGAGCAGGGTGGAAGCTATTATTGTTTCCATTACTGTAGACACATAAACATCAGAATGATCCTAGCTAAGATGTAATGGATTCATTATTGATTTACAGGGGAAGGGGTAGAGGGGGTGATGGTCCAGGTGGTTATGGGAAATCCATCAGAGGCAGCTGGACAGGGAATGGAGCATTAGAAATGTGGATCCCAGCTCTCACCCCATCCATGTGTCCACACCACCACCCTACCAGGTGTGTCCACAGCCTAGACATGGATAGAGACCCTAGAAGACCAATTAGGTAAAGCCCCAGTGTCAGGGTGGCTCAACGAAAAGGGACTTAGGTCTGTGAGTCTGTACTAAAGTCTTCTGTCACCTACTGGCTGCACATCACTTACTTAAGATAGTACGAAAAAATTCACAGCTGTTGGTTTTCCTGCCGGTTTGAAAAATACAGTTTTCTGCAGTGCTATTTGGGCTTCCTAAGAGTAAAATTCCTGGAATTGACTCAACAACTGCAGTCCAAAAACCACGGTGTGCACTTGAAACTGCCATTTACACACACGTAAGGGCTGGCACAGACACCTGGGATAATATATGGGAAGTGCTTCGGAATAAAAGCTCTAGGTAATGATATTTTAAAAGGATACCATACATGTTTTGATTGTAATAATAATCTTCGTGAGAGAATTTTGTCAGGAACATGTGTGTCCTTCTTGGTAAGGCCATTTTCAGAATAGGGCAGGAACAGGATGGGAAAGGGTCAAGTCAGGAAACAGGTGATCCTGGGAATGGTACATTGTCTGTCTATGAAGGATTTTCATGGATGTGGAAGACAGATATTTGGGTTCTATAGAAAGCAGTCTATTTACCTTTCACCAGGGAGTTGCCCATTCATCAGGACAGTTTAGGGCTAGCTGGGACTCTATAGCTCTGAATTAGTTTCTTATTGCTGCTCTAACAAATTACCACAAGTTTGGTGGCTTAAAACAACCAAATTCATTATCTAACAGTTCTGTAGGTTAAAAATCTGACACAAGCCCCTTTGGCATGTAATAGAGCATTCACAGGCTCTGAAGAGCAGGATATGGATACCTTTAGGGGCCATTATTCTGCCTGCCACACACCCCAATTGCTTTGGTAGCAGGGATAGCCTTAATTGATTCATAAATATGTGCTCGTCACTTACTCTGTGAAAGGTACCATTAGCAGGGACCTCGGAGTCACACAGCCCTGTGTTGGAGTCCTAGCTTGACCACTTACTAGTTATGTTATTTGGGGGCAGTTAACCTTTCTAAACTCAGTCTTTTCATCTATAAAATGGGGAGAGTAATAGTACCTACCTTGTTGGATTGTTGTTTGAATTAAATGAGATAATGCTAGAAACAGCACAGTGCCTGGCACGTGGTAAACACTCAGTGAATGTTTTTGGCTATTGTTCTTATTGTGTGTCCTGGGGATTGCAAAGAAGTAAAATGCATGATATCTGTCCTCGTGGAGTTCAGGGAGTAAAGCACACTCACACATGTAGTTATGCAGTAAGCTACACAGGAACAGATAGTGGAACATATAAAACAGTATCCTGCTTAAGGGCTACATGGGGTACTAGAGACAGTAATTGCTGTTGAGGGAAATAGAAGATATTTTCAGTAATCAGGAAAGGTAGGAATGGAGGAAGTAGGATGGATGCTGGAACTAGAAGAAAGGTTGGCTGTGGACAGGTAGAGGAGGAAATGCTGGGCACAGGAGCGCATACATGGCATGTTACAAGCTGGCAGTAAGAGGCTCATCTTATGGAAGGGAGGGTTGGGGAGGAGTGTTCATTCATTCATTCATTTTCAATGTTTTTCAGAATGTTTAGGGCAGGAGTGGACTATCAGACAGGAAGGGAAGGCCTCAAATGCTAACTTATATAGTTAAGATCTTTCCTGGTGATAGCAGGGAGCCATAGAATGTTTCAGAGTACAGGTACATTCATGCTGAAAGCAGTGCTTAGACAGGTTAACCTGAGAGTAGTATGTGTAGGTGAGTTGATAGCAGAGCCTGGAGGTATGGTGACCTGTTGGGAGCTGTTTTCAATGGTCCAGATAATAATGGCTGGAGGAGATGTGATAGCAATCACAGCCTCAGAAAAGGAAATGGATGCAAGGAGATACAATAAAGCAAGGGCAAAGGGCCTTGGTGATCAAGAGGGAAAGGATCAAAAATTCCTGGAAGTTTGATGATAGCAATCATAGAAATCAAAAACGAGTTCAATTTGAGTTTTCCTGTGTTTGTTAACGATGTTGGCAGGTCATGCAGGTGGCACATATCCAGTAGGCATTGGAAATGTGGTACTCTCTGAGAGAGAGGTCAGAGCTAGATAATTTGGCTTGGAAGGCTTCGGCAGAGAGGTGGTGGCTGAAATCCTCCACTCCCGCCCCCCAGCCTTTCATGATCAAAACCACTGTAGTGCCACCCTGGTGGGTTCCTAGCCTCATCCCTTTTTTCCTCATTCTATATTTCCCTTTTCACTCCTTGTTATGAGCTGAATTGTGTCTCCCTAAAACTCATAAGTTGGAGTCCTATCCCCCAGCACCTCAGCTTGTGACTATATTTGGAGATAGTCTTTAAAGAAGTGGTTAAAGTTCAGTGAGGTCATTGGGGTGAGCCCTACTCCAATATGACTGGCATCCTTATAAGAAGAGGAGATTTGGACAAAGACGCATACAGAGGTAAGACCATGTGAAGACACGGGGAGAAGACAGCCATCTATGAGCCAAGGAAAGAGGACTTAGAAGAAAACAACCCTGCAGACATCTTCATCTTGGACTCCTTGCCTCCAGAATTGTGAGAAAATAAATTTCTGTTGTTTAAGCCACCTAGCCTGTGGGACCTTTTTCGTGGCAGCCCCAGCAAACTAATATACTGCTCCAGGGACCAGTGCTCTTGTATGACCACCCCATCTGAGCTGAGGGCACCCCATCTGCCAGTGTGTCCCCCTGCTTACATTTCACCAGGTCTGTTTCCCAGGCACTCATTCTCTGGATATGTTGCGGGTGATATTTACTAGTTATCAGAAAAGTTGTTCCCTGTGAACTGAAAATGTTATTCTTCCCTGATAACAGTCCTCTGTACCTCAGGAGCCTCCCCACGGTGACCACTCCAGTGTCCAGAGCAGGGCTTGTGGGAGAGGGTGCTGGTCAGAGATGCCCTTCTGAGCACCCAGCTCACAGCTGTTGGAGGACCATTCCACCACCTGCTCCTAAGGCTGTCTCTGGCGATGGATTCTTCCACGTGCCTTCCTCTGAAAGTACACTCAGAACAGAAGGAAATGGGTCCTTCCTTATGAACAAGACCTGAAAATGAGATTTGACTGCATTTATAATTCATACGAGATTTTTTTTTTTTTAATTTAGTCATGATTCTGAATCTCAACTGGGCCCTGCTTTTCAAAACGCAAAATAAAGTGCTTGGAGGGTTGAAGACCAAGCCAGAACTTAAAAAGTAGCCCTCAGAGGAAATAAACAGACGGGTATTTTTGCACAACCACCTACGAAGAGCTTATCTATGAAAGGGCTGAATAGCTAGTGCTCAGAAAGCTCCTGTTAGCTCAACTGGACTGATGCCAGGTCCTGTCTTGCAGACTTCTGTGACAGTGAAATATTCAGCCCGGGACCGTGTCCTTGGTGACTTCTGTGTTCATTAGAGCTGGGCTTTATGATGGATCAAGGCCGTTATTATGAGGAAGGTGCTGATGCACTGTTCTCCATCTTCACAGGGGACAGAATGAGAGCAAGTGGGCCAAAGGTGTAGCCAAAAGAGTCAAGTCAGAAATAGCCTGCTCCTGAGGCCTTTTAAAGCCCGACTAGGTTGTGCTTTAGCTCCCTCCTCTGGGCTTCCCGGGTACTACCCCGCATTTCCCACCCTTGTGCCATTTGCTACTTGTCTATGTGCTTGTTCCTACTCGTAGCCTGTGAACACCCAAGGGGCATGGCCTGTGTCTCATCTGTCCTTGTTCCTCTGCCTCAGCCTCTAGATGGCACTGGGTGAGCCCTCAGTGGATGGTGAATGAATGGTTATCTCTTTGTCCTTGGAAAACTTTTTCAGGATCCTGGACACTCTGTGTGTGTCTGTGTGTGTGTATGTGTGTGTAAGAGAGAGAGAGAGAGACAGAGAGAGACAGAGAAGGTGAAAAAGACTATGAATAAATGACTCTTGGAAATGACTCTGATGACTTTCTTCCTTTGGATATCAAATAAGTATGTGAAGAGTGTTGAAAATCTAGCCTATGTTGATGGTTAAGACATTATTATTGACTAATTAACAGGTCTGGCAAACATAGGTATTTGCTAGTGGGAGAGGTGTGGCTTCCTCTCTAGTGAGTTTGAAGGAAAATGATGGTGATATTTTTGAGATGCAGTGTGAGCACCTGCTGAATTCAGACTTTCTCTAGCCTTAGAGGGTGATTGGAACAGGAAGCTGGGTCCTGAATGGTCCGTATAGCTGCCATTTATGGGCTCCTACCCTGTGTCAGGTGCTTTGTACATGCTATTTCATTTGATTCTCACATACTTCTTGAGATGACTATTTTCCCCCATTTTATAGATGGGGAAACTGAGGTTCAGAGAAGTCTATTTATTCACTCATACTTATTATATTCTTGTCAACCATACTTATTATATTCTTGCTACATGCTAGACACTGTGCTAGGCTCTAGGGATATAACAATGACAAGTCCTTGCTCTCTTGGAGCTTACAATCTAGCAGGAAAGAGAAACATAAAAGAGGTAAGAGACATGGCTTAACAGGGTGCTGTTGAAGCTTATAGCAGGAGGATGCCCATTAGGAGCTCACAGCACAGTGAGATACTGAGGAGCAAGCAGTCCTTTACGATGGACTTGATTATAAGTGCTCCATGTGAATAAGCACTAGGTGCTATGAGAGCACACAGGAGACAGTCAGGGAGGCTTCTTGGAGGAAGTGACATCCAACTGAGACATAAAAGGTGAATAGGAGTTGGCTAGCTTAAAAAAAAAAAAAGGGGGGGGGGAGAGGGTGGGAAGGTGTTTCTAGGGAACAGAATATACAAAAGTCCAGAGGTGAGAACTAACATGACCCTTGAAAGTTAACCCTGGCTGGAATATAGATTTGGAGTGAGAAATGAAGCTGGAGAGGTAAGTAGGGGCCAGACCCTAAGGGTTATCGTAAAAATCTTGGACTTGATCGCAAGACAACCAGGCAGCGGATGAAGGTAGTGGTGGCCTGAACAAAGTAGGAGCAGGTCAAGTGACTGGCCCACTGTCTTATGACCAGAAATCAGGTTTGGAACTGAGGTTCAGCCTGAGTTTAAAGGAACAGGTGGAGACTCACTTGTGTTTTCTACCCATCTTTTTCAACTCCAACTCCCAGCCCATATGGGCTTTCCGTTTCCACTTCCCTGGGTCCGCAGCAGCTCCAGAAGAAGGTATGTCTCAGCCCAGGGACAGGTGGGAGATGCTGGCACCGAGGAGCGGTTCTGTGACAGCCCTCCTGCCCCCTGACTGCTTTCCGCCCTTTTCCTGGGCTCAACATTGCTGTCCACTACACATCTGTGCGAACAGCAAGCCGGCTGCCTCCAGGTGGTGTGGAAGCTGCCTGTCCAGCAGCATCTGGGAGCCTTTTACTGCCTCCCTAAAACATGAGAAGAAAAAGAACCAGGTTCCCTTGTAAGCGGAGAACGTGTTGGGTGGGCAGGAGAAGACACTTGGGTTCTCTTTGCTGCCAGTTGTGTTCTTCCTGGGTGGATTTGAGATGCATATGCTTGTGTTTTGTTTTGCATTGTTTTCCTGTATACCTCCTCACTGGAGGGCTGCCATCAGGCCAACGTTGAACTAAATCTATGAACCATTATTTCATATTTTGGACCCCCAAAATGTTAAAATGCTTTCGTGGTAAACAAAACATTTTTAAGAATTGCTCAATAGAATTTGGAAAAATAAGCTTGTTCTCTTCATCTTTGTATTTTCAGCAGGATGGTGGTCTTTGTTCATTTTTTCCTTTTACTCTAATGTAGCAGGTAAGGGCGCCGTCTTTCCCAGACTCTCTGAGTTTAAATCCTGACTCTAACTTTCCCACTGGATGAACTTAGGCAAATTACTTAACATTTCTGTGCCTCCATTTTTTTTAGTCTGTAAGAAAGAGATAATAAAATGAGTTAATTAAATGAGTTAATCAGAATGATGTCTGGCCTATAGTAGGTACTTCACAAGTGTCCAGCTACCATTATTATTCATGACTTAGCTTGCATAGTCTTTTGTTTTTGTTTTGTTTTGTTTTCGAGACTGTAGTCCTCAGCTCCAAATGTGCTTTTAGGAAAAGCTTTGGATAGATAAGTTGTGCTGACCTTCACCCTGAGCACCCTCTGCATGTAAAGTTCATCACCATACAAGGAGATGATTATGAGGTGAGGCTTCCCTGAGGATCGAAGGAGGGAGGTACAACTCTGCTTTGCTAAAAGTTTCTGAGTGGTCAGAAGCATTTGCAAAAGATGGAGTCATACCCTGTATGTTAAGACACGTCACATCAATCATTCCCAGCAATCTTCTGGGGCAGCATATAGCACACAGCCCAGTGACAAATTGCAGAACCACAAGTGATGGTTTTTTTTTAATGTAAATAATGTACATCATATGAGTGAAATTCCAATTTTTTCCAAGTCACAGAGGAATGTACTTTTAGCCAGTGCCTCTATTGCTATGTGGTTGGCTTTCTCTTAAAGCCAGGTAAACTGCTTTGTTTTGAACTAGGTTTTCATTACAGGTCAATTAATTTTTAGCTCTGAATATGTAAGTGATTTTTATTTTCTTCTGAGACAGCTTTAACCAGAAAATGCATGCACAAGTGAAAGAGAAAGCTGCCCTTTGATTCTTCTCGACAGAGGCTGTGATAAGCAAGTTCTCGACAGTCTGCACTGGCTGGGAATGTGCAGGTGACTGTGGAGACAGCCGGGAAAGGACAAGAACGGGCATATGGTCCTCATTGGCACAGCACACCAAAGTAATTAAAAATGTCTTAAAATGCAGAAACCCCCCAAACTGTAAAGTATATCATGGTAGATGTCAAATTAGCATTTTCTGCCTCTTTTTAACAATGCCATAATCTCATTAATCTACAGAAGGAACCAAATGCATGGACTCCAACCAGTTGGCTGGACATATGTTGCATATTGGACTGGCCATTTGGCTGGATCCGATTAAAGTGGAGAAACTGCATTTTATTTTGGGCACTGAACCCAAATCTGGGTCTGCTTATTACTTCTTGAGCTCCTTTGCTAAAGTGATGGGTTTGTGAGTGCCAAAAATTCAGTACCAACTTGAGTTAAAAAAAAAAAAAAAGCCTATAAAGAAACTCCACAGAGGAAAGGGACAAGGACTGGAGATGGAAATGTAAGGCTGGCTTCAGATCATCGGGATATATTCAATAGCAACATTCACAATATTATACATTAGAATTGTCAAATCCACTTATGTGCAAGGTGGCTCAGTTGATTAAGATATTTTATTTATTTTGCACGTATCATGTATACTCTCAAGCCTTTCTTTTTTAACTTTTCATTTTATTAAAAACATATTTTTTGGCTGCGTGGGTCTTTGTTGCTGCGCAGGGGCTTTCTCTAGCTGTGGCGAGCGGGGGCTACTCTTCCTTGCGGTGCGTGGGTTTCGCACTGCGGTGGCTTCTCTTGTTGAGGAGCACCAGCTTTAAGCTCGCGGGCTTCAGTAGTTGTGGCTCGTGGGCTCTAGAGCACACAGTCTTTGTTTTAAAATTTTTTATTACCAGGTATGAAAAGTTAAAAGTCTTCTAAGTATTTCTGAAAGCAAAATGAATGTGTATTGTTTACCTACATGGACACACCCACTGTCTTAGTTTGGGTCGCTATAACATTTTATCACAGACTTGCTTGTGTTGTGGCTTAAACAACAGAAAATGATTTCTCACAGTTCTGCTGGCTAGAAGTCCAAGGTCAAGGTGCTGGCTGATTTGGTGTCTAGTGAGGATTGTCTTTCTGATCTGGCTTCTTGTGGTGTCCTCACATGGTAGGGGGAGGGATCAACTCTCTTGCAGTGTCTCTTCTTATAAGGGCACTAATCCCATTCATGTGGGCTCCACCCTCATGACCTAATCACCCCACAAAGATCTCACCTCTAAATACCATCACATCGGGGATTAGGGCTTCAAACTGTAGATTTTGGGTGGATACCTTCACTCCATAGCACCCACTAACACTTCTGGGGTATTTGGTACATGCTTAACACATTGTACCAAGCATTGTAAGAATGCAGATTTGCTATGACCCTGTAAAGTATTTGTGGCTATGGCAAGCTCATAACTAGCTCTCATACTGGGTAGGCTATGGCATTTTCAGAAAAGTGTAAAGTGTAATGGGGTTTCAGAGGAGGTCATATCTGGTGTGTGTTTATTTACAGGGACGGTGGACTTGGAGTGAAATAGACCTTCACGAGGGAGGTAGCATTTATTTGAAAAGATGGGGGTAGGATTCTGACAGGCAGAAACGGGAGCAGGAAGGTGATTGGAAATTTGAGGAGTAAAGGGTGGAGGGTAGGAAATCACAGGAAGCTGTGAAAAGGTAAGCATTGGAGGATGAGTTTAGGAAGGTGGGTGTTGGGGACCACCTAGTGGAGAGGACTCAATGGCAGATCAAAGACTATAGGGGCTGTGGTGGTTACTGAAGGTGTTTGAGCAGAGGAATGACACAAACTGGACCTGTGCTTCAGGATGAATAACACGGCAATGTGTGATGTACGGGATAGATTGGCAAGGACATCAGTTAGGAGATGATGATGGCAGACCAGGAGAGACAGGATGAAGTCCTCCTCTGAGAAAGGGCAGTGAAAAGAGGAGATGTATAGCCAGAGTTACCGTGGAAACAGAATCCGCAGGATATGGACACCAGTGGCTGCTGGGTGGTGCGACAGAATCATAGGACCTCAAAATTCTCATTTTAAACAATAATAACTGTTATGCATGTGTAGGCAGTTTCGTTCTCATAAAGCCTTCTGGTTGACAGAATGCTCAACAGACAAATTCTGCTCTATTAACGATGCCTTTTCAAAAGCTATGTCTTTCATTCAGACTAAGGTAAGCCATGTGTGGAGCAGGATGGATGTGGGTGAGATGGGGAGCAGGGCTCATGTTCTGTTTTAAGCTGTCCAACCCTGCACCCTAGAGGTTAGACATTTGTTGTTAGCTTGTTAGAAAAATTCAAAAACCTGACAGGAGGACCAGAAGTCGGAACTGTCCTTAGGACTTAAAAATGCCACACACGGGCTTCCCTGGTGGCGCAGTGGTTGAGAGTCCGCCTGCTGATGCAGGGGACGCGGGTTCGTGCCCCGGTCCGGGAAGATCCCACATGCTGCGGAGCGGCTGGGCCCGTGAGCCATGGCCGCTGAGCCTGCGCGTCCGGAGCCTGTGCTCCACAACGGGAGAGGCCACAACAGTGGGAGGCCCGCGTACCGCCAAAAAAAAAAAAAAAAAAAAAAAAATGCCACTCACACCCTCTTCCACAGCAAGCCTTAATGTTTTCATAAGATCTTGACACTGACTCTTTTTCATCAGTTTTACAAGAATTTCTGCCAAGATGGTGGATGGGGTGGAGAAACGTGTTGGTGAGAATTTTAAGTACTGCAGTGCCAGTAGCCCTGTGATATCTCTATGGAGTTTTAAGATCAAAGACTGCTTCTGGCTGGACGTACAGTGGCCTGTGAGAGGCGCTCAGGTAGGTGGAGGAAAGAGGTTTCCCCTTTGATGGGGGTGTTCTTCTAACTGAGACCCTAGATCCAGAGCTCAGCTACCAGCAGGCAGTTTTAGGAGAGATAGTAGCCATTTGAGTTCATTATTTCTCTTTTTGTGGCAGTAGAATTTTCTGTACGGAAATGAGACCTCCGACACTCTTGGCATAGAAACATTAAATTAGGAATCTATCCATGAAGACTTCTCTAAATTTAATTAAGTGACCATCTCCAGGGATTGAGCAGTATGTAGAGTAATAAACCCATCACACAGAACAGCTGAAGACGTGGATTTTAGTGCAAATTTGTTACCATTATAACAAGATTCTAGTGTTATATGAAAGCATTCAGAAGTGAATATTTTTTTATCTTAACATAAGATAAAAGTGCATTTATTTGCATAAATAAAGCTGGAGTCTGCATTCTTACCAAATAAATATGGCATAAGGATGACTCAGAGACACCCTGAGTCATGAAAGCTTTGTAAAGCTCCATGTAGAAATGAATAGTTTTGAAGAAATATTTGATAGCATTTTTTGTCTTGATATTGTGACTCTGAGCTAGGCAAACAGGAATTAAAATGTGTTTCCTGAGTTCAAGTGAAGGTAGCAAATTAACACGAACCTTTTGGGTTTCTCTTACTATTGGGGGAGAGGCTACTGAAGAGAAAGGGCTCTTTCTGTCTCGTGATGGGAACCTTCTGGGACAAATTCTACACTGTGTTCTGTGACTACGTTGGAGATATTCAACAAAGCATATCAGCTTCTAAGAATTCCTGTTGAATCTCTTAGGGCTTTCCCTAGGAGCTCTCTGATACTTTGGGGCAGAAAGAGCTTATGGAGGGTAAGGGAGTTATAACGCATCCTACAAATCTTGGAAGTCAACGTCACACTATTCAGTCCATACAGACCCGCCCACTGCCTTACAGAGAGGAATCTCCATTAATGGTAGGGTAGTGAAGGGGTGTGTGTGTGTCTGTGTGTGTAACTGGCATATTTTCAAGAGACGTAATACAATTCCATTTTACATTTTGTGGATTTGATTACAATAAACAATGGAAGTTTATTTTGTTTTGATGTTGTGCTGTCTTCTTTAAGGATCCTGCATCCTTTCTGTGACAGGTATATTTATTTAGTGACAGCTTGGAAAATTTTAAAGATTTGCCAGATATTTTTTTAGAAAGAACTGCCTTAATACCTTCCCTCCCTAAGAGGGAGGGAATTCCTTTATAAGAGAGGAACTTCTGAGCTCATTTTGTAGATGATGAAACCTAATTAACTGAGGCACTAAGTTAGCGCACCCCCCTAGTGACATCAGTGGCAGAAAGAGCTCAGTTTGGGGGCTCTAGGGTGAGATCTGGATCCAAGTGCTGGCTTTGCCCCTTCCTACCTGTCACCTTGGGCAGGTCTTCCATGTTTCTGAGCCTCAGTTACCTCGTGTGTGAAATAATAGATGAGAGAATGTATGTGGGAACCTAGAACCATATCTCATACCTAACTGGTGCTCAGTGAATATTAGTGGCCGTTTGCATCGTTATTATTAATAACAAGCCTGCTCCAAATTCCCGCGCTTGGATGGCACCTTGCTGCCGGTGTCGACTGCGCCTGCCTCTGGCCAGGACAGGGATGCTGTTGGATGTGGGCAATGGGCTTCAAATTCTAAGCTCAGTCCTTCCCCTCTTATTCCCTCTTATCCCCTCTTATTCCAGTCTCCTTCTAGCTCCATGCACTTTCCTTTCTCTTTGGCTGCCCTTGGATCAGAGTAACCTGTACTGATGTGCTTGGACTTCAAGGTCCATTGCTGCTTTTTAGACAAGAACCTCATTCGGAGGATTGTATAATCAAGAGCCAGAAAGCAGTGCAGGCCGTGAAGCCATATAGACTGGGTCTGAAGCCTAGTTTCACATCCTGCGATCTGAGGATGTCTAGCCCAGGGAGCTAGCATAGCACAGTGATTTCAGGCTTGTGTCCTGGTGTAAAACTCTCTATGTTGAAATCCTTATTCCCTCGATATATTTCTTTAATCTCCCCCAGACTCAGTTCCCTTATCTGTATAATGAGGATACTGATTCCCACCTCACAAGGTTGTTGTGAGGACTGAAATGACAAAAGACATGGAGAAATGTACCTACCGTAAATATTAACTGTTACAGTAAGTCCCTTACATACAAACCTTCAAGTTGCGAACTTTCAAAGATGCAAACGTGGAGCTTACTAATGAAGACCTGACGGAATTGGAGGCTCAGAGAAAGGACGAAGAGAGACAAGAGGAAGAAGTAACTGAAGAACGGAAGAGATTCACGATGTAGGAAATGGCAAGATTTTCTTTATTTGAGGAGAGGCACTGTTAGGTTTTGAGGCCCAGGACCTGAACCTAGAACGGTACACGAAGGTTGCAGCGGCCGTTCAGAAAGCAATCCGGTGCTACCGTGTCATCTATGATGAGAAAAATAGAGCTACTACCCAGACATCACTGGGTCATTTTTTTCAAGAAGGTAGACGTGTGCCATCAGCGTCAGGCGTGAGTGAACTGGCAGCTTGTCCCCCATCCCCGCCTCCTATTGCTGACGATCCTTCAGCTCTACCATCTCCCACCCCCCTCCCTCCTCCAGTCAGTCACTCTTCTTGCCTGTTCACTCGATGCCAGCCCCTGGATGCCAGCTGTTGTACTGTACTACTGTACTTTTCATGGTACAGTACTATAAGATTAAAAATGTTTTCTTTATCTTTTGTGTTTGTTTTTTTATGTATTATTTGTGTGAAAAGTATTATAAACCTATTACAGTGCAGTGCTATATAGCTGATTGTGTTAGTTGGGTACCTAGGCTAACTTTGGACTTACTTACGAATGTGCTCTCAGAATGGAACTCATTCGTATGTAGGGGACTTACTCTATTATCATCATTGGAACCCTGGCTCTGCCACATAGTACCTGTTTGTGATCTTGGGCAAGTGACTTAACCTCCCCAAGCCTCGGTTTTCTCATCTGGAGAATGGGGTTAATAATAAACTTTACCTCATAGGATTAGTGTGAGGACTAGATAGTATTACGTGAAGTGCTCAGCTCAGAATTAATACATACCCAATAAATATTTGCTCTTATTATTGCTATCACAGTATGACCATGAGTAAGTTATCTAATCACTCAGAGGCTCACCTGTACAATTGGAATAGTTATATCTGTCTCATAAAGATGGGAAGAACAGATGTAATAATGTACCTAACGGACATGATACACAGTAGATTCTCATGAAGGGAGCTATTTCATTATTTCCCCAAATTAGCCTTCATGCTGGAGAGCCTTTACTGGCTGAGGGCCTTCCGTGGTCAGCTTCATGCCTTCCACTCGCTGCCCAAGTTGAACCACATTCCCCACAGAACTGACAGGTTTCCAGAGTGGATTCTCTTCCAGGTATCAACATGCAATCCAATCCCCACCCGAATGGGGCCTACGTAATTGCTTCGCACACAGACATCCCTCCCAGGGCTCCAGTGGCAGCCTGGCCTGTGAGGCCACTGTATTTGATTTTTGTAGGTCAACAAACAAACATTTGAAATTAAATAAGCCTGTTAGTCATGGCAGGTTCAGGTTGCTGTAATTAGCTTCTGTCTGGCCTGCTGTAGCAGCAGCAGGCCTGTGCTTCTCACTGCCTGTACAGCAAGAATACACAGGTCCCAGAGCTCTGCGGGTGCTGTGGCTGGAAGCACTTGATGCTGATGCTTCAGGACAGATGCTGGCAAACGCCTCTTCCTGGGGCGGCAGTGGTGGTGAGTATGGGGCCTTTAATTTTTCAGGCTGTAGAGGGTCACTGAGCGAGCTATCAGGTGTAGCACTGGGAATACAAAGATGACCTAGACACATTTCTCTGATGGCAGGGAACTGGGATGGCGGTAGTGACAAGGATGGACACACAGAGGCCAGGAAGCAAACAAGGATTACATCTTTCTCACTGGCCCCAGGGCTGAAGCCCCTTCAGGTTCAGGCTGTTCTTTGGGTCTGGCTGGGGAGGTGGGGCTCATCCAGGTGTGCGTAAGGTGTGGTCCTGGGCCAGCTTACCTGTCAGTGCCCTAGTGCTCGCCTTGTGTTCCCTCTCCTTGCACGGGCCTAGCTCCTCTCCCTGCTCAGAAACTCTGAACCGTCTGAACCCCAGGTTGACCTTTCTTTCTTTCTATTTCCTGGAAATTTAGCACCTTTTAGACTGAATTATAGTCTCTGCATATCATTACCTTGCAATCTGCCAAACTGGTGATGCATTTTATCATAATGGTAGCAATAATATTAATAATGATAAAAACACATTGCTTGGTAAAGTTCTTTTGATTTTTCAGAGCAAATTGTATTTTTATCTCAGTTTTCCCCTCCAGAAGTTACTACATATACATAATTCATCACCTCCACCAGGCATTTATTGAGTATCAATCGTTTATCAGCTTTGATGCAAAGAAGCATAATATACAGTGCCCACCTAACCACCCTCCACCCTCTCAGGATGGAAAGTAAAAACATGAGCTTTGTAAACTTCCCTACTACTTAGCAGCTCTGTGACCTTTGGCATGTTATATAACCTCAGTTTTCATGCATGTAATATATGAATAATAATAGAACTTCATTCTTAGGATCTTTTTATGCATGAATCCTACATACAATCCTAGTAAATTTCAGCATTAAGTAGGCACCCAAAATGTGCTAAAGATTTTATAAGCATGATCTCAGACACCTTACTACAGCTTGGCAGCCTAATTATTACTGCTCCCATCTTACAGGTGAGGAAACTGAGGCCTAGAGACTTTGTTAATATCACAAAGTTTTTATGTGGAAAAGCTGGGATTCAAACCCAGATCTTGTCTAGATACCCATTCTTTGCAATACAGCCTCACTGGAGCTTATTAGACACTAAACTCAAGAAGTGGCACAGAGACTTCCCTGGTGGCGCAGTGGTTAAGACTCCATGTTCCCAATGCAGGGGGCTTGGGTTCGATCCCTGGTCAGGGAACTAGATCCCACATGCATGCCGCAACTAAGAGTTCGCATGCCACAACTAAAGAGCCCGCATGCTGCAACTAAGGAGCCTGCGAGCCAAAACTAAGACCCAGCACAACCAAATAAATAAATAAATATTTTTTAAAAAGTCCTCATAAAAAAAAAGTTGTACAAATGCTGAAAACTAGAGGATCACAGAGAAGCAGGCCCAAGAGACCAGTACCTAGTTATTTTGAACACATTCTTGGTTCTGCCGTATTTTACATTTTATGCATGTCTACTTTTAATAAGAAAAAACACCAGTGTACTATTCCTGAATAGTTTGTGTTTATATCAGTGTTTGCATGTAGTTAGACATTTTGCTTTCAGTTAGTGCTAGTGTGAGGTATTTTTATTCAAAGTTTTGCTCAATTATAAGGGGGCATTTTGTTTAAGTGGGAGTATTTCGGTGATAGCAAGGCCAAATATACTCTATGTGACTTTGTGACTCAATTTGGCATCAGTGCCCTCTGGTGGTAATTCTTGGAAATCATTCGTTTCTTACAGAGGCTAAGAACCAAAGAAAAAAATCTTGGATTTACCAAAGATCTTTCTGACATCTCTTGCTAAAATATTAACCAGTCAATCTTGAAATCCCTATTTTTTTATAAAAATATTTTTGTAAAGGTCCAAAACTGTAAGAAAGAGGTGACTCTTTACACAAACATTGGCGGCATTTGCGTTTAATGGTTTTTGGTGGTAAATATTTAAAAATCAACGATTTTGTGTTATATGAGTTAATGTCAAAGAAAGTGAATATAGCCTAAAGACTTCTACTTACTGCCTTTTCCACAGAGTCATTTTAGAGGATGTTGTATTGGAATAAACTTTTCATTTAGTTATGTATTTTTCTCTGTAAAATACACTTAGAAAAAAAAGACATCGAAGTCAGATTTCACTTGGGTTTGTTTGGAGTCATTGTTCCAAAGCCCTTGGTTGAAGGGTGGACATTCACTTTCCCTCAGATTCGCAGGAATCTAAGGGCAGAGTTGCAAGTAAATTAATTGTGTGTTTTTGAGGAGAGTCTTATTGAAATGTCCATATTTTCTCTCAGGTTCTCAAATGTGGCATTTAATTCTGTGGTCCACCGGACATCCTGAATGGTGTTCTTCTAAAAGAGGTTATATGAGCAGGTGCTACGGGCCAGCCATCGTGTCAGGTGTTTTACATCCTGTTTAATCTTCACAACAATCCTTTGAGGTCTGGATATACCCTCGTTTTCTGTAAGAAAGACTCTCAGAGAACTTAAGTAACTTGCTACTCAGCTGTTAAGTGGCAGACCTGGGGTTCAACCTTAATTCTCTGACCTCTCAGTTTATGGCTTTGCCTTCTTCCTGTGCAGGACTCCAAATGCTGGGTGTGTTCACATGCAGCTCAAACCCCAAACTGCAACTCTATGCTTGGCTGTGTGTTATTTTCCCTCAGGCGAGAGTAGCAGCGAGGCTAATGTGTTTGTGTAAACAGTCTTGGCTGACACGTGGCAATACCACCTCTACAGAGCCATAGGCAACAGAAAGGTCTGCTTTGCCCCTTACCAATAAGTTAAGAGTAAAAAAACCCCAACGACCTGCACTCATGACAGTGAGATTTGCACAAAGCCATACCTGTGCAGCCTGGGGCAGCTCCTTTACATGCAGTAGCCACCTCTAGGCACAAGTTAGAATCCCTGAAATGGACACTGCCCTCAAGCAACACTCACATCTCACCCAGTCCCTCTCCTGGCCCCTGACTTTGCCATTCATTTGCTCATCATGGGCTAACCCTGTCCCTGAGATGTGATACACTTTGTACTTTCTTAATGACGTTAGCTCCCAATGCCTTTCTGCCTCCCTTACTTGGAAAAAGTACTTTGTAAAAGTATTTACAATCCTAATCTTCTCACTCGCTGATACACTGTTGGCAGGAGGGTAAATCGACTCTTTGGAGGGCAGTTTGGCAGGGGCTATTTTGCAATTTCACTTCCAGGAATAATTTATTCTATATAACCAGTCATGCACATGTTCAAAGATACATTTATAGGGAATATTCATTGCAGCATTGTTCGTAAAAACAGAAAACAAACAAAAAAAACCCCTACAACTAAAACAAAAACAAAAAAACAAAAAAGGAGCTGCAGCTGCAGATGGCTTGAGAGGTGGGAAATTTTGCCGCTTCTGGTTTCCAGTCACCCCAGCTTCCTGAAAAACTGAGTTGAGTATGGGTGTTGGGTGGGGGTGGGTAGGCTTAATGAACAAGTGAAGCTGCCACATCACTACCATCAGGACCACTCTTCCTCAAGACAGCCTCATGCCTCACCCTCTCATCTCCTAGTCTGCTCAGAAGTCACCTTCTCAGGGAGGCTTCACCTGACCATCCTGTTTTAAATTGCACTCCAAATTTCCCTTACTTTGCTCTTCCCTGCCCCCCAACAGTGATCACTACAAAATTTACTTAATTTTTTATGTTTATTTCCTACCTCCCTTCAAAGCCTCCTTCTTGCATCTTAGAAGGTAAATTCTATGAGCAAGCACAGTGTTTTTGTCTTTGTTCATTGAGAAACACCCAGTGCCTAGAACAGTGCCTAACACAAGGAGTATTCTATAAGTATCGGTTGAATGAATGAACTGTCAGTGGTAAGGGACTTGGGATCCTTTGGTCATGGAATGTTGCCCAGATACACAGAAACCATTTCTGAAGCATTTCCAAAGATTTACTCTGTTTCTCCTCCTTACACTCCCAAATCCCTATGATTTAGATCTTGGCATTCAGCCCAGGAGATATGATCACTGAAAAAAGTTGAGTGAAGCAGTAAAGAGCATGGGTTTGGAGTCACATAGACCCACGTTGGAATCTAAGCTTTTCCCAATACCAGCTGTGTAACTCTGGGGAAATTATCTTCTCTAACACTGAGAATGAAATGTATGTGTGAATGCATGAAGCCTGACATATCGTTGCCATTAATAAGTTGTAGCTCATACCATCAGCGATGGAGGCGGATGAAAGAAATGGAGCAATGAATCTTAAAAAGGTAGTTTCCTGGGCTTCCCTGGTGGTGCAGTGGTTGAGAGCCCGCCTGCCGATGCAGGGGACGCGGGTTCGTGCCCCGGTCCGGGAGAATCCCACATGCCGCAGAGCGGCTGGGCCCGTGAGCCATGGCCGCTGAGCCTGCCCGTCCGGAGTCCGCAACGGGAGAGGCCTCAACAGAGAGACGCCCGCGTAAAAAAAAAAAAAAAAAAAAGGTAGTTTACCTCTTCATAGTCATTTAAGCTTCCTTCGATGAAACTAGTTAATTTTAAAATATCAAGAGATTTTAGTAGATTCCAGGTTTGTCCTTCAATAAATAAAAAACACTTTTAAGCCCAAATAAGCACAGGGTCTTGGAGTCAGGCAATGTCTTTGAGCCTCGGATCTCCCTCCCAGGAAGGTGGGTAGAAACCACAGGGGCATCTCACGCCTGGGAAGCAGCACGAGGAACCAGGCAGGGGATTCGCACAGATCTAACATCTGGAGCCAGGTTACCAGTGCGGGTGGTGAAGAACAAAATGCAAAACCTGTGGGTTCAGCTGAGGCGACCAAGGCAGAAAGAGTCTGAGAAAGCGGGTGATAAGCGAGCCAGAACAAAAGCCCAGGCAGGTGGCTGTGGTAGCTTTTTATGTAGAGCCCATGACCCCAGGCAGAGACAGGAGATGGGAGACGGGAGCTTAGGGCTACCGGGGCCGACCTTCCAGTACTAACCGCACGTCCTCAACAGCCCAGATTGGGGCTCCGGGGTTGCCTCCCCCTCCTCCTGATTCGATGCCCGCTCCATTGCTTGGCTTCTTCCCTATCCTTCTTCCCCCCTCTCCCTTACTGCTTTCTTCTGGGAGCATTTGCTTTAAAAAGCACTTGCACCTGAATCATCAACTCAGAGTCTGCTTCTGGGAGAACTCAACCCAAGACAGAAGGCTTTTCACTCCAGTTTTCAACAACTCAGGAAAGGATTCTGATTGGCCAGCTAAGGTCATAGGCCCGCCCCAGGCCTTCGATTGGCAGCTCCTCCTTCACTCCGGCTCCTTCCCCGACAGCCCTGTGATCTGATCTAGAAGGCCCCCATAGATCAAGGCCCTTAAGTGACAAGCATTGAACCAGGCACTAAGGCTGCAAACCGTCCCCATTCTCCTAGGTTTACAGTCAAGCGGGAGAGAACCACTAGTCAAAGCGTTTCACAATCACACGTTTACAAGCTGCGGACAGTGTTAGGAAGGAAAAGCAGCGGGAGCAGTAAGTGGGAGGGGCGCGGTAGAGGAAGTGCCCTGCCCGCTGGCTGCCGGGTGGAGAGTGGGTAGTAAAGAGGGGAAGGAGTGGAAGCCGTGGCAGGGGAGCAGGTGAGGGGTGATGGTGGCTTGATTAGAGTGGTGGCCCTGGAGTTGGGGCGAAGTGGAAAAAAACTCAGGAACCCTCTAAGGATCTAACTTATTGCCATGGAACATGGATCTCATCCTCACCAAGCCCCTGTCATTGCCCTAAGGTGAATGAAAAAACAAAACAAAACAAAAGCTACATTGCACTTGGCTAACTTTCAGAAACTTTAGGAGAAGCAAAAGAAAACTGAGTAGTACCTTCTAGTCTAAAGAGTCATCTTATTTGATTACACCCCGCCTCCCCTCCTCCCTTATTTTCAACAAATGCATCCATCTCCTGTTTGGAACTTTTAATAGAGAAGAATTTTTTGGCTTTTGAAAAATATTGCCTAAATAAATGTCACACCTTGGCATTTTCCCATATTTTCATTTCATTTCATTGTCTTCCTTTGGGGTGGGAGTGGGGAGGGTCTCTAAAGGGTAATCTGACCTGTGAATCTGATCTCTGTTCCTGACTCTGTAGGTGACAGAAGCTGTTTTCACTTGTATTTTTCATGAAATTACTCACATATGAGGAAAAAATAGCTCAGAAATATAAGCCCACAGGGTAGTGTGGAGGGATGGTGACTACTGGTGGAGACACAGTCACTTGGGGTGACGAAATCACTACCCCACAGCGTATTTGGGGCTGCCAAGCCCTCATCCATCCATGCAGGCCCAGAGTGAAAGTGTAGGAGTCGCCTGGGGTACGGGAGGGGACGGGAAGGCAGAGGCCCTGCCCCTCTGCTGCCACCCTTGGGGCAATCCCAGGGATGGGTTTGTCTGGAAATGTAAGCACATTGAACCAGCCTTGTTTCCAAGCAGTAGAAGGAACTAGAGCATTGGGGGAACTCCTAAGTAACTAGCCCACTAGAGCAGGAAGAGGACTCTGGGGCTTCAAGAATCCAACTGGCTGGTGCACAGTTTTTCTATTTTGCCAGATTATTCTTCCATATAGTGTGTCACTAAGCTTATTAACAAATATTCACAAATGACCTTGCTTAGAATACAAAGGGGTGTCCTTGTTGTCTTGTGTATTGTGTGTGTGTGTTGTCTATTTTAAGTCTTCAGAACCCATCAGGAACTCAAGCTCCTTGGAAGTTCTCATTTTCTTTCCAGACATGCCTCTATTCCCCAGTACCCAGTTCCTTTAACCTCTACTCTTTTTGTTTTTTGTTTTCTTTTTCTTTTAAAGTCATCTCTTTCCTCTCCCTTGACTCCCATTCCACCTGTATTGTTCTTTTTTCGTCTATTATGCTGTGTACTTGCCCTTCTTCCTTCTCCTTTCCCATTCTGTGCTCACCTGCTACATCTCATGAACTCAGAGATTATCCTCTAAATACCATGGGCATCACCACCTGTTTAGTGGCAAGTGTTACTCCCACCCTGGCTTGGAAGATGACATTTTCCAGAGTATTCCCCATAGAGGCTGACAGGTCTGGCCCAGATAATTCTACCAGTTAAAAGAACCCTGGCTCAGGACCCATGGGTCTCACCAGTCATTATCCTGTATTGGAAAGCAAAACTGATTTGACAGCTTCATTAGATTACAATCAGCTCAAATCTTCCCTTCTGCCTTCTCAGAGCATAACATCTGTCCTCAGGAGTGGCAGAAGGGAGAAAACCACTTCTCCTCCCCAGCTTTCTGTACTTCTTCGAGGCTCTTGGCTCAAATTAAATATTTACTCTGTTAGAGCAGAGAATGGCTCATTGGCCACCATGTCAATCACCTGAAGTGGGTTTCTAATTTGTTTTGGAAGCTGGTTGAGGGGCTCCAGGAGAGCATCTACCATCTTAAGAGTACAGCTCCAGGGTACAGCTTGTATAGGCCAATGCATGCTGGGTCAGGGAGCTTGGACCACATTCTATAACAATAGTAATAATAGCTGTCACTTACTGGATGCTTGTTAAATACCAGACCCTGTTCTATATGAATTCATTTACCCCTCACATTAATCCTATGGAATACAATATGTGCTATATTATCCCTATTTCAGGAGGAGGACACTGAGAGAGGCTGAGTAACTTGCCCAAAGTAGCAGAGTTAATAAGTGGCAGAATCAGGGTTGGAGCCCAGATAGACCAGCTCCAGAATCCATGCTCTTAATATTTTTCTGTACCACAGTCTGTAGGCAATAGGAAGATACAGAGGGTTGGTAAGTAAGCGTGACATGAAGATAGTGATGCTCAGGAAGAGACATTTGGATGCGGAGAGATAGAGTGATTGATGGATGAATGAAGGAATCCGGTAAGATCTTCTGATAATGAATCCTGGTACGCAAAATAAAGTCTGAATTAGAGTGGTAGCAGTGAATATGGAAAGCTATAGATGTGAGAGATGGTGTGAAAGACTTAAGACACAGAGGGAAGAGCATGACCTGAAATGTTCGGTCCTGAGAGAATGGTGAGGCCATGGTCTGAAGTAGAGGTGGCAGGGAGGGCCTTTGACTCACGTGTGGCCCTGAGATATTGGGTTGATAAGGTTGTTTCCAAGATGCAGAGATGAAGCTTCCTCCCACCTCCCCATACTCTATCCCCAAAAGGAGGGATACTGCTGTGGATTAGTTACACTCAAGGGGACCAGCTTGCTAGAGGGTGGGGCTCTCGCTGGGAGAAGCAAAGGAATGATAAACAGAACCATCCTGCATCCCTTGTCTTCCCTAGGATGATGGAAAGTCAGGTACCAGGGACCTCTGGGCCTGGGCATGACCCCAAACCCCTTGGAAATCCTTGTGGGTGGGACCAGGGAAAAGAAGCATGGAGGGCTAGTTCAAGGGAAGGTCATGGTAATTATGAGAGTCAAGAACATGGTGAGGGCTAGAGAGAAATGAGCCAAATAACAGGCTATTCAGCCTGCCCTTGTTCTAGGTCTGGCACTAAGGGGCCAAAAAAAAAGGTGGGGGGGTGGTCTTCAAAGCTCAGCTCCACAGGGCAGGGCTAGGCAACTGGGGCAAAACTCCAGGCTGTATTGAAGACTATGCATTTGCCCTTGAGCTGTGTCCTTGTTGTAATCCAGAGAAGAGTCAGGAGGGAAGAAGGAGGGGAGAAGTGGGATACAGAAATCTGTCAGTAGAATCATCAAAATAAGGGAGAGAAAGCATAGAAACAGGGAAGTGGAGTCAAGGTCAGAATTATGCAGGAGCTGAGGAATGCACCAGATTGGACCTCTCAAATTTTTGATCTTGGGACCCTTTTACACTCTTGAAAATTATTGAGAATATCAAAGAGCTTTTATTTATGTTGCTTATATCCATTGATATTTACCATCTTAAATATTAAATGGAGAAATTTCCAAAATATTTATTAATTCATTTAAAAATAACGATAAGCTCATTACCTGTTAACATAATGTATTTATGAAAAATAACTATATTTTCCAAAAATAAAAAACTTAGCAAGAAAAGTATCATTGTTTTACATTTCTGCAAATCTCCTTAAAGTCTGGCTTATTAGAAGACCACTAGATTCTCATATTCCTTTCTGCATTCAACCTGTTTCTATATCATATCTTATGAAACCTCTGTACACCAGTAAGAGAATAGAGAGTTCAAAAGGCAAAAAAAAAAAAAAAAAAAAGTCCAGAGAAGAAGTCATGATGGGGTGGGATTTAAGGATTCAGAATCAGCCTTTATCAACCATGATAATGATGTTTCTTTTGTCTAATCAGACTTAAAGTCCCCTACAGGTTCTTTAATGTCTAACCTGTCTATGTCTTCCCATTTTGATAAGATACTTAGTGGTGATAAATATCCTTGAAATATTTGGTGCAAAGAGCTAAAAGGAGATATAAAATTAAGACACCGCCTCCCACCCTCCAGAGTATCGTGGTACCTTATAAAATGATGATATTTGAAGCTCTGATTTAAAAAATCTTAATAAACACATGAACACTGAGGACTATGTCGATGTTAATAATTTGGAAATGTAGATGGAGGTATTGGTATTCCTGAATAACACATGTTCACACTTCATCATTTTAATTAACGAAGTTCTTTTTCTTGTAATTTCAGCAGGAAATATCCCAGGGTAAGAGAACAAGATTTGGATTTATGTGAATAGGATTTATTTCATCACTGATTCCAAATTGTGTTTTCTAGCATGAAAACAGATGGCAGAGACTTTATTTGTGGTCAAAAGCATCATGTGTGAGAGTAAACCTTTCTTTGACAGGCAGATTTGAATAAATTCAGGAAGTGATTTAAGACATGATATGTCTCCTAGAACCTGATCCATGGCAGGTGCTTCTGTTAACAAAACTTATACACTCAAGTCCAGTGAAACAGAGGAGCTAATTTTCATTCTGGCAAATCATTATTTTTTTTTTTTTGGCCATTAACTACATACCTGGAGATTAAGGTTGTCTTGGAAAACTCAGTCTGTGAGTCAGAGTTTGCATGTTTCTTATATCATAGCTGAAGAATGTCTTCTGATCTGGTTCCAAGACCTCAGTGTGTTTGAAGGAAATTATTTGGGGAGATAACCAAATCCTGGTTTGTTGTTAACCTTAGTCTATAAATTGTAATTTGATATCTCCAACAATGCAGAGTTTAAATGAGATATTGTCCTGAAGGTGGTAGTGTTATTATTACAACACATGGCTTTGATATAAAGCCAAATTACTCCTACATTCCCAGTGAAAATTAGGTTATTAGGTTAACTCTTCCCTGCTTCCAAGGTATTCTTGGATAACTATGGTTTTGGAACCAAAATTGGATTCCAATTTCGACTGAGGGCCATACACAGATGTGGGAGATAGCTGAAATACATATGTTTTCAGAGTGACTTACTTGTCATGGTCTACTCTTGGGTCAATTTCATCCTCAGCTCATAGGTGAACTTCTTGGATTGTAATTCTTTGCTTTTTCTTCTCTTCTTGGTTTCTTTTCACTACCACCAATACATAGAATGGTGCATAGTATGAAAGAGTTATTAGGTGACACAGTGTCGGAACTGGGCTGAGAGCTCTGAGCTGGACAAGGCAGAGGTGACGTGCACCAATGAAATTTTTGCTTGGCACTTAGGACTATGCAGGTCTCCATGCATAGGGGATCTTAAACTTTAGTGTGATGAGAACCTCCTTGTTGACTGTTACCTTGTAAAAAACAAAAAACTCAAATTCTGGTTCATTACGTCTGGGATGGAGCCCAGGAAGCTATATTCTGAACAATTATTCTAGGAAATTCTGATGCTGCTGGTTGAAGGACCACAGTTTGAGAGACACTGCATAGAGAGTCCTAATTCCATGGCATCCAAGTGCTCAAGAAAATCGATGACGGTTATTAAAGTGCCTACTTTTCTTGTGTAGAAATAATGTTGTTGTATCTCATTAATATCTCATTAAGTACAAATAAATGAATGTGGCATTGCTGACTCTAGGGGGTTTAGTGCTTCTGATTCCTTCTTCACCAAGGGTGGGAGACGCAAGGCGAGAGCAGATATTCCCAGAGATGTGACAGGGTCACCGTGGCCAAAGAAGCAGTGTGAGGATATAGACCCGAGTTTTCAATACACTGCACTTCAATCACTTTTTTTGGGTTGACTTGGAAATCAATAAGAAACAACCAGAATCAGCCAATTAGTAAATAAACACAAGGTCAGGAAAAGCACAGAGGATGACGTAAAGCAGTGGGGAGCTAGTTAATCCTGTAGAAACGATATAAAGGGTGACAGCTCAAAGGCCTGTGAGTTATAAAGCTCCAGAAGCTATGTGAGAGGTGGTGGGAGTTTCTCAACCTCAGAATCCTACTGTGTGGCTTTAATACATGTCTTTATTTAGATCCTTATTATTCTGGGGGCTCACGTGTAGAAGGTCCAAGTGGGCACATGTGGATGACACAGAAATGGGTTAGGTGGCCCACAGTGGTTTACCTTCAGCGGGTGCTTGGAGGAAAATGGAGCTTTGGCTCTGACAGCTTCTAGGTAACTTGGCAAATGTTTCTTGTGTACCTACTGTGTGCTTGGCATTGAGCCCCGGGCCATGCTAGACCTGACTCACGTTCTGTGTTCATTACCAGCCAGAGAGCTCTCTTGCATTTCTAAAGCCCGGCTGAGGCTGGGGTTCAATCCCTGGGTGTAGCACACAGACGTGAGCAGCTTTCTAGAATTCTGAGCTTTCACTGTTGCTTAAAGGGCCACCTCCATCCCTCAACCTGGAGAGATTAAAATGCCAACCAGTTGCTGCAGATCACTGATTTCTAGTTCCAAACCTGAAAACAAGAATTAAGGAAGAGCACTGATACACTTGAGAGAAAGGCACCTAACCCCATGCATAAAACAGTGTGTGGGAGAAAGCATCAGGTAAATGGGCAAGCTATGGATTTGGGGGGCCCTGGACTTGAACTCAAATCCTGATTCTGTCACTTCCTGCTCTCTTTGAGCCACAGTTTTCTCATCTCTTAATGAGGGATGATTCTACCTACCTCATTAGACTTATGTAACGGTTAGTAATATACAAATATGTATAGTACATAATAGGAACTTCAGAAGTATAAAATCCTGCCCCTGCTCCTTTTCCTCATATTCTGGGCCTTCATGAAATAATCTCAGTTTTAGCAAAACCTCAAATCAAGCAGATCATGTATTTCGGTTTGAACTGTCCTGAGATGAGTGTGCTTAGGGGAGGAGCCCTGTGTCAGAGTTCTTTGCCAACTAAGCATAAAATATTTGAATTCCAGAATCAGAAATCATCTTTCTCAGAGCTTGTCATAGCCAGGATTCATTCCAGAAAGTAGAGCCAGAGACAAGGGCTCGTATGCAGGTAGTCTGGGGAGTGACCTCAGGGAATGGGACTAGGGGACTAGAAAGAGGGGAAAGAGAGAAAGAAGGGGAGACAATTCATACGAAGTTCACAGTCAAGTTTGGTCCCAGCTGTGGGAAACCGGGGCCTGATCTTCCTGGGACCACCTGAGAGCCATGAGGAAAGCATCTCAGAATTGTGCACTCAGGGGACACAAGTGGGGCCCACAAGCTCCCATTCCTAACTGGCCAAGGATCCGCCCCAGATGTTAACTCCCTCACACTGTCAGGTTTGCACAAGTGCTGAGTTGTTCTTGTAGGTGTCCTAGGCCAGGTGTCTGAGAAGCCCAGGCAAGCACCTAGCAGGAGTCAGATGTGCTCAGGAAAATGGGAGTAAAAAGCGCCAGAGTATGTGAAGTGAACATGGCCAGGCCCCATGCTGGGGTCAAAGGAAATGCCAGCCAACAGGAAGAGGAGCAAGTCTGTTTCTTCCCTCAAACCTCAGATATTTTTACTGTTTATGAAAGTAGCCACTGGAATATTCTTCAGTGACCTCCCTGTGGCATTTGTAGCCTCACTGGTCTCTTGGTTTCCTGAACTCTAATTGCATGGACAGAGTCAGTAACTTAGCCCTTGATGATATATTCTCTTCCTTGTCCTCCAATTTCTTTGTATCTTTGAATTGTGTCCCTCTTCCCCTCAGTCTCCTTGGGAAGCTTGGGATGGAGTCTTCTAATTCTTTTTTATCCAATCAGCACCTAACTGTGCTCATTAAAAACCCGAAAAAAAAAAAAAAAGAAAAAAAAACCCCACAAAAAACCGTTGACTTGAATTCATTTGACAGATGATAAATCCTTTCTCTAGAAGCACAGTTATCCTTTCAGGGGCCTGTGGAGTCTATTTCCTAACTATACTGAGACCCTCGCCAATTAATGGGTCTGGAAAGCAACATCTTTAATGAGGGGCAGGGAGCTGGGAGCACGATGCTAGTGCCTTGGGGTGTTGTAAGGTTTTCATAAGCAATTCATTTTGCACTCCTTGTATTTGGTTTCATTCCAATTGTTTCACAGCCAGTGGCACTCAGAAGGGACATCTATTTTGACTAGACATCAAGCCTCTTGTTGAAGCTTTCTGTATGTAACAAAACATAGATGCACTGGTTCTTTCTCTGCCTGTCCTTTTCCCTCTGCTTCAGCCCTTCCCAACTGTAGATGCCCAGTAGATATGAACAGTGACTAGGACTTGGGGTGGGTCAGCAGGGAACTAGTATTTGCTGGATTCTTTTAGACAGCAAAAAGGGAACGTATCCAAGTTACCTTTAATATTATATTTCTTAGTGTGAACTTGGAACCACTTATATGAGAATTATGGATAGCTGCCATGTTTAGCTGGGCAAGTTGTGCACTGCACAACTCTCAGGAGGCGCACACATCATAGTCAATATGAATGTGTCCCCAGAGGAGTGCAAGGAATAACTCGTGTGGCCACAAATAGCGGCCCTATCTGAGGCCCTACTCCAGTCCTGCTGAATCAGAATCTCTGAGGAGAGGGCCCAGATTCTACATTTTAACACATTTCACAGGCTCTTATTAACACTAAAGTTTGAAAATCACTGCTTAGGAGGTAGGTTTTTTTTTTTTTTTGTGGTACGCGGGCCTCTCACTGTCGTGGTCTCTCCCGTTGCGGAGCACAGGCTCCGGACGCGCACACCCAGCGGCCATGGCTCACAGGCCCAGCCGCTCCACGGCACGTGGGATCTTCCCAGACCAGGGCACGAGCCCGTGTCTCCTGCATCGGCAGGCGGACTCTCAACCACTGCGCCACCAGGGAAGCCCAGGAGGTAGGTTTTAAGACAAGCGTACACCAAAAGGAAAAAAATGTGGGAAATTATCTCAGCACATATGCCATCCCTAGATCTTCTGCTTCCCAGGCTTCAATGTTCAGCTGGCTTCATGGATAACTTAGTGAATCATTGCCATTCAGAATATGATCACCTCATCAGTGATCTGGTCATCTCTTCAACTGCTTCCAAATAGACCCCTATTGCTTTCTTTCCTGTGTGCTTTTATATCCCAAGTTTCGGAGAGAGAAGTTCTGATCAGGCTGGGTTGTCACCACCCAATATGGAGTGCTCCATGTAGGGAGCATCTCAGGTCAAGTCATCTCCTGGGCAACAGGTCTTACTCATGTGCATCTTACATACACATGTATTGCCTTTGGCCTGGGCACTCATTTTTGACTCAGTAACCATTAGCTTTAGTATCTCTCTTTTTTTTGGTCAGGCCACGTGGCTTGTGGGATCTTAGTTCCCCGACCAGGGATGAACCCGAGCCCTCGACAGGGAAAGCATGGAATCCTAACCACTGGACCTCCAGGGAATTCCCTAGCTGTGGTACCTTCATGCAGAAAGAACTGCTCATGACAACTTTCCTCTGAAGGGGGATGTAGGTGTGGCCAGAATCCAGTGCTTCATTGTTTGTTAGGACAGGAAGGGGATACACTTATTTAATACACTATTCACATGCCATGTCTCATAATGATAAGAGCTAATATGCATTGAGTACGACCTTAGGCCAGACATTTTTTCTAAGCACTTGATTAACATTCATAATTGAACCTTCAAAAACAACTTTTTCTGGTAAATGCTATTATTATCCTTGTGGATTAAAAAATTGAAGCATAGAACTTCCTCAGCAGTTTTTATATCGTGGAGCTACAATGGAATTGACACAATTTAGCTCTGAAGTCATTTCTTTTTATGACTATTTGGGGGTCATGACAAAGGATCCCTCTGTGTGTGTGTGTGTGTGTGTGTGTGTGTGCGTGTGCGTGTGTGTGCTTGGGGTGAGACAGTTTTAAGAGAGAGAATGAATGCAAGGCACAAATTAGGTCAGGAAAGCAAGAATGTGCAGAAACCTCCACTGGTGCGTGTTAGGGGAAGTATTTGAAAGACATGACAGACAGATGTAACAAAGCAAAAAGACACAGCTGGGCTTGCCTTGAGAGCCAGAAATGATTCTGGCCCAAGACGCTGAGGGGTTTCTCTTACTCACTTCTTCCCTTTTTAAGAATAAAAAGGAGTAGAAATGGCGTCTAAATGTCCATGATTCCTTTTAAAAATAATAGCATATTAAATACTTCCTTTGGAGCCATAAACCTCCATCCTAGCCAATAGCCCCTGGGTCCTGATGCTACTTGATAGACAAGATTCGAGAATTTTGGTTTAGACAGGAAAGTTTGGATTTGAGTGTATTTAAGGAGAGAAAGTGGAGGGTGGTTACATGTACATTGCCCAGGAACATGAAGTTGGCAGTAGGAATGTGGAGATGGGAGACTCCTCCACCATGAAGAAGTCTCTTAAGGTCCAAGCCAGAGCAGCTACCAAGCAATAATTTAGTTTCCACTAAAGACTGAGGCAATTATTCCAGTGATTTAGGAGGAAGGGGAGCTATTGAATTACTAGAATAATCATCTCCATTTCCTTTCTTTTTTGTTCACGGAGAGAGATGTGGTCTGCTCTTGTCGATGTGTGCCACCTTGCTGGGTGAGGGCAGCCTCCTCAATCCTTCACTTTTTAGTAAAACACAGTAATCCTTGAAATATCATCTTCTTGGGGCTTCATGGGCCTTGACGAGGTCTCCTGGGTGCTTCGGAGACAAAACCTTTCCACCTTTCATTAGTTACGTTTCTCTTCCAATCAGTAGCTTAGGAAGTAACAGGGGATACTTGACTTGAGAAGAAAAGGGCTATTTAGTATCTCATATCATTTCCGAGTCACAGTGGGGTTCTTGTAGGTCAGGGGTGATTTTGCAAAGTTCTGACTGAAGGCAGGGGAAGGACGAGATGATCCTTGCTCTCCCAAATTCTGAGCAGGCTGGAGGGCTGTGCGAGGCGTGGGTTCTGGCCAGTACTTGGCACACTGTGTGACATGGGGATTTATACATCCAAACCAATAGGTCCTGGGGCTGAGAGCAGTATTTGAAGGACGGTCAGTTGTTCCTCTGAGAAACACTCACAGAGATGTTCTCTGTTTCAGGCACAATGATTACTCCAGAGACTTGAGGAGTTTCAAGACAACTGAATGCAAGATAAGAAAGGAGATAGCTTGGGGAAGATAGACTGCTTATCCCTACTGGGACTCTTCTGGAAGGCACATTATTGACTTCAAGGCAAGAGGCTATGAAAGTGTGCCTTTCCTTAAGACAGTAAGCTCTCTGTTTTCTGAAGCGAATGGAAAAAAGGGGGCGTTTTGGTTCCCTATATCAGTTTCCAGAAATGAGTGTATTGTACAATGTACTTGAATCTACAATGCTACCGAATATAACTTATTGTTACTCAGATGATTCAGAAGACCCTCTGGGATCTCATTAAGATAAACAGCAAATATTTTGTGCTGCAGCTGTATAGACAAGCCATTTCCCAGTGACTTCTAGCAATGAGTCAGAAAAATAAAAATAAATGCCTTTCTGTATTGTCACGTATTCTAAGCCAATCATTCAATCAATTGGAATTTATAGTTTACCTCTTAACTGTCAGGGATTATACAGGTATGTGGGGAATATAAAGGAATGTCAGTGGAGGACTCATTGGTTGCAAATAGAGTTACATCTACATAGGTTCTTTGTCGGAGCTTAAGACTAGAACTCAGTATTGGGATTTTGTGATGGGTTTGGTAGATCTGCCCCCAGTGTCCACCCCACCTGCCTTCTGCCACTTCCTGCACTGTAGTGGCTGGAGAGCCAAACACCCCATTTCCCAGACTCCCCTGACCTCAGGATGTGCTCTGGATGTGATTTAAGTCCAGCCATTACTTGGCACCAGTGTAAGGTTTGGAAGGCAGAAATGAGCAGAGGCCATGCCTTTGCTGCTTCTGCTTTTTCTTTTAAAAGTCTGGTTGTAGAGGCATTTGCATTTTCTGTGGCAGCATTAGCAGAACTTTGTGGGTGACAAGAGCCAGGTCACAGAGGGCCCATCGTGCAGGTGAGGATTGAAGCATGTCTGGTTTGGAGCGGAGCCAGCTTCCTGTCCCTGAGGGCCTCCACATTGCGGTGGCTTCCTGACTTTGGCTGTCATACTGTGTAGAAGATGGCAGGTTCCTAATCTTGGGATAACCAAGAGCTCCCTTGGTGACCCAGTTTGACTACATGGTCTGGGGAGTCATTTCTGAAATCTCAACCTCAGTCTGTTACACCACCTCTCCCAATGACTCAGTGAGCTTTTTAATGCCCTATGATAAACCCTTTCGTGCTTCAATTTGCTAGGATGGCTTATGTTCTCTGCAATTAAACCCTGCCCATGACTGTGACTGGTAGAGGAGAGTTACAGGCAACAGACTCTAAAGAAATTGGAAATCTGGATTTATTTTTTCTGACTTGATTAGGTTTGAGAGGAGCAACAATGATGTTAGCATTAGAATATGGAATACTGGCAGTGCGTGACATGGAGTGGTGAAATCGTTACTTAATATGTGGGTCACTTGGAATGAAGTGTACAGTGCAGGCAAGGCTTTGGTGCACTGGGTCCCTGCTGACCACTATGGTGAGAATAAGGCATACAAGCACTGTGGAGCTGGGTGGCTGTTTTCACCTACATTAGAGAACTTAAAGAAAAAATGATCTGCTTAGGATTTTAAAGTTACTGTTGTAAGGCATGATCAGAGGACAAGAAGTGCCTATGAATTTCTACAAGAATCATTTATTTCATGTAGCTGCAGGGCTGATACATTCTAACATCAAATGCAGTCTGATCCTGTGGGTTGATGATTGAAAGATAATCTGAACTCACAGAATCACTAGGTCTCTTATGCAAAAGTTTGAGTATTGATTGGAAGAGAGTGAGACCATATGAATTGGGACCATTTGGGTGGGTTCAACTGAACCTGAGTACAAAGATCCCCCAAACTCCATTGAACCTCTGTTGCCAGTAGAAGCATTTCCTCTGGCCATGATGTTTGATGAGGCTGGTCCAGCCTTTCTTAGAGACTCTGTAATGACCTTGCTGAGGGAGTTCCCTTGCAAGGGAGTGCCAGTTTTCCTCTTACCACAATTCCTATCACTCATTGGTCTAGATCTATTACTAGAGTCAAACACCATCATGAATTCAGAAGAACAAGTACAATGTCTATCTTAGGAGGCAAAAGTTTACACACCTAGGGAATGGCAAGATTTTCTCACTTATATCAGTAGAAACCTAGGGAATATATGTGGGAATAAATTATGAGAATCTAGGCTAGAAAATAAGAAACATAATTTTAAATCTGGCTTACTTTATTGGTGTGGTTACATTTTCTAGAGATTCTGGATTGTTCTAGTTGGGGCAAGCTGGGGTTGTAACTCTTGGCCTGACTGATTGACTGGAAATGGAGCTCAATGGTGGCCTACTCGAAGGAAATTGAGGTATCAGAAACCTATGGTGTAACGTAGGGGGAGGAATCCAAACACTTAGGAGAAAGGACTATCGGGGTAGGTATTTCACATATAATCCAATAACCCACTAAGAGGGCCAGGGGACTGACTTTTCACCAGAGCACTGAGAAACAAAACTGTGAGAAGTACATCCTTGAGAAGTGTTGCAGTGAAGTCATCTGTAAGTCAGGAAGGTGAGAGATGCTGCTTTTGAAATGGACATTTTGATTGCAGTGGGTCTGCTGAGAACCTGGAGAGGCAGAGAACAAGTAGCAATACTTAAATGTTAGAAGCAATGTGGAAACATCTTCTGGCAGCACAGCCAGAGCAGCAATCTGATTTTTGCTGGTAGTTAATTGACCATCTGCCTTTTAGGAATGAAGAGACGGCCGTTCTGTCAGAATCCACTTGTTGATATATATAATCAAAAATACTGTGCATCTGGAAAGTCATAGGCCTTCAAGCCATTGAATGAAGGGGAAACCAGAGCCCTGAGATCCTATCAAGAAAATGTACCATAAATATTTCTCCTATTCTTCCTCAAAGAATCCTGTAGCTATTTAATAACTTAACTCTGCTCTAGGAAAAGAGAACCACCAAAACTGATGAGGGCTGATTGGATTCTAGCTTTCATTAACATGAATCACCTAAGACTCCAAATACTACTGTGGTCCTTTAGAGGTGATAAATGAAATTTGGGTCTGAGCTTGTCTCTCAGTGGTCCTACTGAATTTGTAACGCCCTCTTGTAATTATTTCCCTTACTCTTAAATGTGTAGTTGGAGTATACATTTCAGCAACTGAAGAGTAGCCACGTTGGTTTTGTGGAGTAAAAGCTATTAACTATGAAGTGTCCAGTGGAAGCTGGAGTAACCCCTACCCATAAAAATAGTAAACCAAACCAATCCCCCCCCCAAAAAAAAACTACTGCAATCTTGAGGAAATCACAGAGATTAGTGTCATCATAGAAGGCTTAAAATAGTGCAGGGATGATGATTCTTCTCATATCTACATTTAACTCATAGTAGATATACAAGAAAACTACGGGTCTTGGAGAATGACAGTGGATTACTGTAAACTTAATCAGTTGGTGATTCCAATTGTATTTGCTGTTCAACATGTCAAATTAACATAATTTCTAGCACCTGGAAGGGACCTATACATTTAGCAAATGCTATATTTTCCTTCTAGTTGGTAGAGAACACTAGACTCAGTTATATTTTACCTCACAGAGATAGTAGTATACTTTCCCTGTTTATCTCTGGGCTAGGTCATGCATCAGATGCTCAGACATGTTTTAGTTTTCAGGGAAGTTGATCACACCATGCTACAGAACATCATACAGGTCCACTATGTTGATGACATCATTCAATTGAGCCTGGTGAAAAAGAAGTAGCATGTGTTCTTGGTAAGATGTATACATGACAGGATATTTAAAAGATCATAAAAATACAAGGGTCTGTCACTTCAGTAAAGTTTATGGAAGACCAATAGTCTGGAGCATTTTGAGATATCCCATCCAAAGTGAAAGACTAACTGTTGTACCTTCTGCTAAGAAAGAGGTTCAAGCTTGACAGCTTTCTTTTGGCTTTTGGAGACAGCACATACCACGTCTGCAGGTGCTACCTGGACTCATTTACTGAGTAACCTTAAGCTGCCAGCTTTATGGGGGGCCCAGAGCATAAAAAGGAACAGAAGCAGACTGCCACTTGGCCTAATAATCCAGCCGATCTAGTGGTGACTTGTAAAGGAAAAAATTCAGCTTTTTTCTACTGCTTAGGGAAAACCCCAGTTCTTCCTGACTCTGTGTTTCTTCCCTGAGAGTTTCCTTTTCTTTTACATAGACACTTCAATTCTGACACTTCTCATCACCAAATGGATGGAAGTTTCCCCCCACACCAATCAATTCTCTGCAACACCAGCTGCGTATCCTACCATTTAACTCAATTCTTACACTATCTCAGTTCCATAAGAACCACCCCCCTTCAGATGCCAGTTAACACCTGTGCTTCTGACCAACGGGCTATAGATCAGAGGCTCCAAAACCCCCCCCTTGGGTTTGATTAATTTGCTAGAGCATCTCACAGAACTCAGGAAAACACTTAATGACTAACAGTTTATTAAAGGATACAGATGAACACCCAGATGAAGAGATACATAGGAGGAGGTCTGGGAGGGTCCTCAGGAGAGGACCTCGGGGACATAAGCTCTGGCGCTGGAATTGGGGTGCGTCACCCTTCCAGTGCGTGTGTGTGTGTGTGTGTGTGTGTGTGTGTGTGTGTGTGTTCATCAACCCGGGAGCTCTCTGAACATTGTACTATTGAGATTTTTGGAGGCTTCCTCACATAGGCACAATCAATTATTAACTCCATTTCCAGCCCCTCTCCCCATTTTGGAGAAGTGTTGGAGGGGGAGAGGTGCTGAAAATTCCAAGCTTCTAATCATGGCTTGGTCTTTGTGGGTGACTGGCCCCCATCCAAGAGCCATCAGAAGCCCACCCAGAGTTGCCTCGTTAGAACAAAAGATGCTCCTACTGCTCTTACTACTTAGGAATTGACAAGGCTTTAGGAGCCCTGGGTCAGGGTCTGGGTCAGATATAAATACTAGAACACGAGATGATCCTAGTGTTCTTATCACTTAGGAAGTTACAAGGGTTTTAGGAGCTCTGTGCCAGGAACCCAGGGCAGAGACCAATATATATATTTTCAACTATCTCACATGACTGGAGTGTCTTTATCAGATGAGGATGGTGCATGGAACCTATAGGAGTATGGAGCCTCTACAGGAGAGATACAGTACACATCCCTAGAGTTTGGAGCAAAGTTATCCTCTATTTGTCAATTGATTACTCTCTCTTTGAGAAATAGGCCTGGCTTGCTTCTCATGGTCAAGTGACCACGTGACCTGAGCTGTCCGTCATGGGCTGGGTGTTACCTGATTAACCAAGCTATAGGAATGGGTCTTCTCATTCTTCATTCTCCAACACTTTATGATTATGTGGTCTTGAAGGATGAGTACATTGCATGAACAGAGGGCTCACACTGCCAGGGCATCACCCACTGCTGCATTGCCCTCTCCCTCAATCAATACCTGTAGATCCTTGGGGCGAGCCCAATGAAGAAGTTACCCTAGAAAGAAAAAAAGTCAAGCCTGGTTTATGAATGCATCCATATGATGTGCTTGCATCAGCTGAAAATCAGCTTCTGTAACATTACAGCCCCACTCAGCAGTGACCTTGAAAAACAGTAGGGAAAGAAAATCTCTCTGTGGGAAGAACTTGTCAGTGTTGCTTGAAAATAAAGATGTTCAGATGTCCAGGTCAACATAGATTCATTGGTAATAGATTCATTCTGGATTAGCTGGATGGCCAGAGATTTGGAAGGAAAAAGATTGGAGGACTGGTATCAGACTGGGGTGGAGGTGTGCAAATGAACTCTTAGGATGGGTACAAAGAAGGAAGATATGTGTGAGCACATGTTTGTTCAAAATAGGGCATATTTTGACGAGGAGTTGCTGAAAAATAAATTGGACACATTGACCTGTTTTGTGGATGTCTGTAAGCCTCCTTCCTCAGTCTGATGGATTGTTTCCTCATGATTAGATTCAGGTTATGCATTTTCAGCAGGAATACTGCATAACTAATGTTGTATCCTTCTCAAAACATCAGGAAGCACGTGATATCAATTTGTTCTGTTAAATTGGAACTTTAGATTGCTATTCACCATTTTGGCCACCATGTGCAAATGAACCAACAGGCAAAAGAGGGGTCAGTACTATGTCAAAGGAGTGTTTCAGCCCAGTTATCAAGAGGAAATAGTGTTGCTGCTTTACTATGGGAGCAGGGAGAGGTATTTTTGGAATCTGGAAGATCCTCTGGGACACTTCACAGAAGTGCCATGCCCAGTGGTAAAAGTTAAATTAAATTATATATTCAATATGCATTTTAATTTAATTTATATATTTAACGATAACTTTTAGTGGAAGACTACAGAAATCTAGTATAGTCAGGATCCCTGAGGGTTTAGATCCACCAAGAATGAAGATCCGGCTCACTCTACCAGCTAAATAACTTGGCCCAGCTGTTATGCTGGCTGAGGACAAAACAGGCTGGGGAGGAAATAAGTTGTAAATACCAACTGTAGACTTCCAGCTGCCTCTGGAACTATCATGACCACAAATGATTTCTTCCTTGTTCTGTTATGTGCTTTTATACACATTAACCATTTTCCCTCCTCCCTTTCTATTTTTCTCAAAACTTTATAAATGGTCTACTGATGGTGGTTAATTTTACAAGTTAATTTATATAGCATGGAATATCATGATGGAATTGTTACTGAACTAGAGAAGGAATAAATATCACCCAAAGATAGATACGGAGACTTATGGAACTTTGGGTGTTCCCTTTTGAGGGGAGGTGAGTACATTTGTTTTTTTTGTTTGTTTTTCTTGGTACAGGGACAATTATGTTATTGTTTGGAAGTTTAAATATGGAGAGAAGGTAAGTATGGATGTTGAATACCCAGAGGAAGGGTCTACGGCATTTATGGTGGATTGGTGCTCAATATCCATTTAAGTTTTCTTCTGTGAACTTTCCCAATCTGCAGAAGTTAGAAAGTAAAAAAAGTTTCTGTTTTTTTTTTTTTTTACCTGGACTCTCTTGCAGCTAAGGTTTTGGAATTTGTTAGGCTGGGCCAATCAAATACACTTGTGCAAGATTTGGAAGGCAGAGTGGAATGGAGGCTGTATTTCTGCTGTAATTGCTTTTTTTTCTAAAAAGTACAGGCATGGAGGGATTTTTTTTTTCCCCTGAGGCAACATTAACATAGGTACCAGTGTCTAGGAACTCAGTTGGTTTGAGTACTAGAAGGCAGAGCATGAGGCCTCCCTGCTGGTGTGTATCACAGCAGGGATGGTGCAACTTCCTGATGTGGCAGGTTCCTCATTGTAGCAGCTTCCTGCCATAATTCTGGAGCCAGCTTCTTTCTGACCACAGAAGAGGCAGAAGCTCCTTTGGTGACCCATTTCTGCACTGAGACTTTTTGTTCTTGAAAGCTTGTCATGGAAGTTCTTTCTTCTGCTTTCCCAATGATTCAGTAAGCCTTTACCGTAAGCTTGTAATAAGTATTTTTCCTGCTTAAACCAGCTACAATGGATTCTGTTCTTTGCAAGTAAACCCTGATCAATATAGGGGCTTAGGAGCCCACTGTCCTGTGCCAATAGTTTACATGAGGAGCAAGCAAGGTTCAGGTGTAGCTTCTCCACTACTGCTTGTTATGCTTCTATTCTGGAGAGAAATCTATCACACCCTCTACGACAGCAATTCTTAAGCTCAGCACATTAGAATTATCTGGGGAGTTTGAAAAATTCCTGGTTCATGAACTGTCCCCAGAGTAATTAAATCAGAAATCTCTATGTGTGGGGCCCAGCATTCAGTGCTTTTTTTTTTTTTTTAAAGGTTTAGTGTTATTTATTTTTGGCTGCGTTGGGTCTTCGTTGCTGCGCGCGGGCTTTCTCTGGTTGTGGCGATCAGGGGCTACTCTTCATTGCAGCGCACTGGCTTCTCATTGCGGTGGCTTCTCTTATTGTGGAGCATGGGCTCTAGGTGCACAGGCTTCAGTAGTTGTGGCTCGCGGGCTCTAGAGTGCAGGCTCAGTAGTTGTGGCGCACGGGCTTAGTTGCTCCGCAGCATGTGGGATCTTCCCGGACCAGGGCTCGCACCCATGTCCCCTGCCTTGGCAGGGGGATTCTTATCCACTGTGCCACCAGGGAAGTTCAGCATTCAGTATTTTAAAAGCTGCCCAGGTGATTCCAATGTGTGTCCAAGTTTGGAGAACCACCGCAGTCTGGAAGAGAGAGGGAGGTGAATTCTCAGGTTATGTATGAGTTGCAGTGGAGGAGAAATAAAACACCAGTAAAGTAGCAAATTTACCATCTCACAGTCACAATACTGAAATAGGTCTCACTGGGCTAAAATCAAGGTGTCTGCAGGGTTGGCTCCTTTCTGAGTACTCTAGGGGAGAATCTGTTTCCTTGCCTTTTCCAGCTTCTAGAGGTTGCCTGCATCCCTTGGTTCTTGGCCCCCTTCCATCTTCAAAGCCAGCAAAGGCTGGCTGAGTCTTTTTCACAATGCTGTCTCCCTGGTTTTGACTTTTCTGCCGTCCTCTTCTGCTTTTAAGAGCCCTGTGATGACATTGGGCCCACTGAGACAATCCAGGTTAAACTTCCCATCTCAAGGTTAGTTGATTAGCGGCTTAATTCCACCTTCAACCTTAATTCCATCTTGCTATGTAACTTAACATAGTCACAGGATCTGGGGTTTAGGATGTGGATATCTTTGAGGAGGCGTTGTCCTGCTTTTCCTAAGGAAATAAGGAACAAGATCACTGGGGAAGAGACACCCCAGGGATTCCTTCCCCACACTTTTTGAATCAGAGAGGCAACTGGAGAGGCCAAGGAACTCAAAAGCTATTACACTATTAATTTAGACATAAGTGGGAGCCTGGTACACTGTATATTCATACTTCTGTAAGAAGCATGGCTAGCCAGAATGGACTGCTAAGACGTTAGATTATAATTTGAGATTGTTTAGTCTTGCCACTTTTCTCCTATTTGCAAAATTATGTTTCAATGATTTGAAGCTTCTTTGCAATCCCCTGGTTGCCCAACTATAGATAATGGGAAAATACAAACAGGTAAGCCTTATAGTTTGTTGACCTCTGGTTAGGAACCAAGAGGCTTACCACAAACAGGTGGTCCTGCTAGCTAATTGTTTCCCCCTCTTTAAGAGCCATTCTACAGTAACCATTCTAAAATAAAAAAATTATGCTTTTGGCAGGTGTCCTTCAAAATTATTGCTTCATATCTGGCAACCGCTGCGGCAGCCTAATTCATCTAGTTCCTCCAGGGGCACACTGTGCAGCTAATTCATCCAGGCAGGTTCACTGGGAAGCTGACAGTATTTCTGATATGGTTTTTTATTTATTTTTTTGACCTTGCTGAATGATTGGTCACACTTGCTTTAAGCGTAGTCCATGCCAAGAGCATTGGAGCCACGATCCGTAGTATAGAATGCCACAACCTTAGCCTTTGCTTGTTGCCATGCCAGAGTAGACCCTGGCTCTCAGGAAAATTCCTGGCTTTGTCCTTGGTACCCTGCAGGTGCTGCCTTAACCACTTGCTCGTCTGATCTCAAAAGCACCTGGGTCCACTTTTAACCAGCATCTTGAATTATCTGCACACTGGGTCCTTGACTGAAAACTCATAATCTGTGCTTCCCTGGGGCCACACTAAATAGGAATGGGCGTGGAGTGAGGTTGCAAAAATGCAAACAAAGGTGGGCATCTCTGGCTCACTGTTTTCTCCCAGTCCAGACTGGCAGGCCCGTCAGCCTCACCCTTGCCTGCAATTCTCTTTGTAATTCCAGCGGCCCCTGACATTCCCTCCTCTCTGGGCCTGAGGTTGGCCTCATGGGCCCCGGCTCCTAGGTTGCTGCTCTAGCTGCCTGGAAACTTCTCTCTCAAGCTAAATTTGAGGCACAATTATAGGCCCTATAGAAGCTGTCATGGGCTTTCCTCAGTCTCGACTTTCTATTTTTATTTATATTGTCTCTGCTGCTGATTCTTTCTTCTAACTTTTATTACATCACAATGTTATTGTACGGGTTTTGGTGAAAAGCTCTTCAAATCCTCCACGGACTGATACAGAACACAAATTAGTATACAGAATAGTAGCACTGATGTCCCTGTCACCATCGAGAGACTGGGGATGGTGTCAGCCGTGTATTTTATGTCTCTACATTGAAAGGGCAGAGGGGATGGTGCCAATGTCGCCTACTCCACTATGTGGATCAAAGAGGTCTTGGTTGCCTTGGTCAGAAAAGGGGAGCTTTACCCAATCAGGCAGTTTTTCCAGATATTCCAGATAGACAATGATCAATGAAACTATAACCCACCAGGATTTAATCTCGGGACTGAGTAGGTAGGAAAAATGATCACCTGGGCTTTTCATTTTTGTGAAACAAACCCACAAACCACCCTCCACCCTCAACAAAAACAAAAACAAAAACCACCTAAATATAGCTAACTGAATTTTCAATCTTGGGAAAACGTTTTTCATAAATAAAAAGCATAAAATTTTGGCTCAATTGGCAGCATCTAATAATCAAATTTAGGAAAAGTCATTTTGGGTGGTGCATCTAGGGTAGAAGCTATCCTGAGGAAAACTTGGAAAACTTGTCTGTCTGACTCTTGGTCTCTCCTGGTCTCTCCCCTTTCTCTCCCTCCCCACCTCTTACTGCACGTTCCTCCTCACTTCTCCTCCCTTCGCCTGACACTGGATGGAGTTTCCATGCGGGCCCCACTGTGGTGCTAATAATAGCGATAGCTGCTGTTTATCAAGCCTTTGCCACTTGTCAGGTGCTGTGCGAAGCGCCCTAGATACATTACCTCACTCATTCCTCCCGCAGTCCTCCCAGAGGATGGGCATATTTGTGTAATGAGCCTGGACAGACATGGTGCCTAATAGCTCCATTATATCCTTTGTCAGCACTCCAAATAACAAAGTTATTGGTATTCTTGACTTTTTCATGCTTGGTTTAAAATATATTGGTAAATATGATGCTGGCTACAGAAAGGAACTAGCAGGCAGGCTATAGGGAATTGGGGTTAGGCTTTACATATTTTTTAATCCTTTCTCTGAGCAGTAATTACTGGTGGTAGATGAGAGTACTGGGAGCTGTTGTTTCATATTGAAATTTAACTGCTTCCTTCCCTGCAGTAAAAAAAAAAAAAAAAAAAAAAAAAATACTGGTACAGATGATTAAGAGCCTAAGATGTAGGAAAGTGCTAAGTTTTGAACTCAACCTCTCCTGACAGGCTCAGTATTAACCATTATTTTCAACGCTTTGTCATATGAGAACAAAAAGTACCATGTCTCCATGCTGTATATTTTGCAGGCAAGATGTTCCAGGCTGTCTCTGGAGGGTCTGACCTTTTGGATTGGAGCAAATGAGTCTGGAGAGGATGGTAGGTCAGTAGAGGCTGAGATTTTTGTTTTTTCCTCCTCCTGGACCGTATATCACCTTCCTACCTTCCTCACTGTCCTAGTGATCCCACCAGAGTACAGAGTTTTCCAGAGTTCCTCTGCTTCACAGGTAAAGCCCTACAGATTGCTTTTAAAGTCAGAATCTTTGCGACTTCAGGGACTGGCAAATGTTGCCCAGTCAGGCAGCCCTGTTCTCAGACAGGGGCACAAAGTCAACTTGTTGGGGCCTGAGGACGCCAAGGGAGCACAGTCTTGCATCAGATGCTGAAGATCTTTCATCATATTGCTCTGACAGTGAGGCTAGAAAACCACAGTTGAAAACGGATGCAACAGGATAGAAGGGGCTGGTAGCACTGGGAGTTAAGTTACCCTTGATAAAGGGAAGACAGAAAGGAAAATTAAAAACAGTATCTTGAGACACTGAATTTAAATGACCAGCTGCATATTACCTGAGACCATTCCACATCTTTTAGGATGACCTAAGGGAATATAATTATGTCACTTAGAAGGAAAGTGATGAGTTATGTTAGAGAGTCATCAGAATGTCAGTTTTATTAACATGAATAAGGTGTAGACAGCAGTTTTGTTCTTGTACTTGTCATTCGTGAGTGAAAACTTCAATTAAAAAAATAAATTACTTCGGGGCTTCCCTGGTGGCGCAGAGGTTGAGAGTCCGCCTGCCGATGCAGGGGACACGGGTTCGTGGCCCTGTCCGGGAAGATCCCACATGCTGCAGAGCGGCTGGGCCCGTGAGCCATGGCCGCTGAGCCTGCGTGTCCGCAACGGGGGAGGCCGCAACAGTGAGAGGCCCGCGTACCACAATAAATAAATAAATAAATAAATAAATAAATAAATAAAATAAATTACTGTAGTGGGCTGAATAATAGCTCTCAAAGATATCATGTCCTAGTCCCTGGAACATGTAAATGTTTCCCTATTTCGAAAAATTCTTTGCAGGTGTGACTGATTAAGAAACTTGAAATGGAGGAATTATCCTGAATTATCCATTGGGCCCTACGTAATCACAGTGTAATCCTTTTAAGAGGGAAATAAAGGGAGACTTGACATATAAGGAAGAAGAGGAGAAGGCAATGTGACCACAGAGGCAGAGATTGGAGGGATGTGGTCACAAGCCAAGGAATGCTGACAGCCAGCAGAAGCTACAAGAGGCAAGGAACAGAATCTCCTCTAGAGCCCTTGATATTGACTCAGTGATGCTGATTTGGATATCTCACCTCCAGAACTGTGAGAAAATAAATCTCATTGTTATAAGCCCTCAAGCTTGTGGTAATTTGTTACACCTGTCATAGGAAACTGATACACTTAACTTGAACCTAGGGAGTTAGATTCTTAAGTCATGAACATAGGTCTCTCTACTGAAAAATATGTCCATACCTGTATGTGCTTGTAGAGAAGGAGACATAAGAAATTGGCAGCAATGTTTGCTTCTTGGAAGGGGAACCAAGAGAGTAAGTGTCTAAAGTAAGAGGCAGACTTACTGTTCATTTTATATACTCTGATTCTATTTGAATTTTTTCAAATGCATATATTTCTTTTTTAAAAAAATAAACTTTTAATTTTAGGATAGTTTTAGATTTACAGAAAAATTGCCAATATCGTACAGAGAGTTCCCATATACCTAAACCCAGTTTCCCCTATGATTAGCATCTTACATGAGTATGTTTCATTTTTCACAATTTGTCACAGTGAATCCATATTGATATATTATTATTAAGTAAACTCCATACTTTACTCAAATTTCCTTAGTTTTTACCTATTGTCCTTTTTCTGTTCCAAGATGCCACACAGAACACCACATTACATTTAATTGTCATGTCTCCTTGGGCTCATCTTGGCTGAAACAGTTTCTCAGACTTGCTTTTGATGACCTTTCAAGAGTACTGGTCAGTACTGGCTACTAGTCAGTAGAATGTCTCTTAATTGGAATTTGTCTGATGTTTTTGTCATGATTAGACTGGGGCATGTATTTCTTTTTCAATTAAAAACTAGTTAATAAAAAAGAAAATATATTATTAGCACACTAATAATACTTATGTAGATTACTGTGAGGATTAAAATAGTGTGTGTGTGTGTGTGCATGTATCTTAGGTAGGATAATATATACAAATATATATATTTTGGGTAGGATAATGTTGTAAAGTCAGAAAGATCAAGGTTACACTCTTAGCCCTGTCACTTCATAGTTCTGTGATCTGGAGCAATAACCTCTCTGAGCTTCAGTTTTGAAATCTGTAAAATGGTGATAATAATATATGCTTAATAGGGTGGTGATACATATTTAAAAATATGTGTAGGGCTTCCCTGGTGGTGCAGTGGTTGAGAGTCTGCCTGCCGATGCAGGGGACACGGGTTCGTGCCCCAGTCCAGGAAGATCCCACATGCTGCGGAGCAGCTGGGCCCATGAGCCATGGCCGCTGAGCCTGCGCGTCCAGAGCCTATGCTCTGCAACCGGAGAGGCCACAACAGTGAGAGGCCCACGTATGGCAAAAAAAAAAAAAAAAAAAAAAAAGTGTAAAACTCAAATGCAGCTATAGTAAATTTTGTATTGTTCTTAAGTATAATACAGGAAGATAAACTATATGCAAGGAATTGTGAGTAATTTGCTTGTAATACAGGGAATGTATAAATAAAGGAGCCAAGTTATTGCTTTAAGTTAGCTGTATGTAGCTGTATAAACATCTGTGCCTTTCTCTGTTAGCTGTATAAACATTTCTGCCTTTCTAATTGTGATGTTTTATCCATGAAGTACTTATTTAGTGTCTACTAGAGGTGAAATTTTGTGCAATACAGAATTATACAAGACACAGTGCTTGCTTACAATCTAACCAGGGCAGGAACAAAATGACCCATGAGTGCAGAAGGAGAAGGGGTATTCCTGTCAACTGGGGCAACTTTGTCTTGAAATATAGGTGGCTAGAATTTTATACTGTATCTTCTCTTGATTATCAACATATTGGATGTGCACTGCAGAAAATTTGGGAGAGTATAGAGAAGTAGAAGAAAAATATCCAAACATAATTCTATTTTGACATAGTTCCTTCCAGTATTTTTAACCATGAATTTTTAAAAAAACTGCTGAGATCATATCTCATATATATATATATATAAAATCTAATATCCAGTTTTTTTCCACCTAATATATGATAAACATTCTTTCATGACATTCAAACTGCTTCTTAAAGCATCATTTTAAGTAGTTGCATACTATTTCCTTCTGCTAATAGGAAGTAGGTTTGGCTGTTGTGAAAGAGACATGGAACAATAGTGGCTTAAACAAGGTAGAAATGTGTTTTTCTGTTGTGGCATTCTGAGCTGGTGTGAAGCCCTGTGAAGTTGTCAGAGGCTCAGACTCTTTTATTGAATTGCTCTGCCATCCCGAGGTGTAGCTCTTGTCTGCATGGTCCAAGATGTCTCACCACCATGTTTATGTGAAAATCAAAAAGGGGAGGAAAAAAGGTGGGGAAGCATGCCTCTCGTCTTTAAGGACACAACCCAGAAAGTATGCCCATCACTTCTGCTCATATTCCATTGGCCAGATCTACTCATATGGCCATAACCAGTTTCAAGGAAGGATGGGAATCATAGTATTTATTCTAGGTGATTATATGCCCAACTAAAATCCAGGGCTTCTACTACTTTAGAAGGAGAAGACAGATATTGAGGGTCAACTAGCAGTTTCTGGCACACTTTACCTGGCTGTCCTCTGCTTATATAAACCATGTACTATTGCTAGAGATTTTTGATATCTCCATTTTCTTTTGCTTTAATGATAAATCTTTATATTTTTGTGCTTACCAAGTTTCAAATGTTTGACATATCAGTTCATTTAAACCTCACAATAATCTTATAGATAAATACTATTATCCCTATTTTAAATTGAAGAGAGTAAAGTTAAGGAATTTGTTCAAGGTAATATAATTAGTCAGTGGAATGGCCAGGATTTGAACTGAGAGTCCATATTCTATAACTACCACTATGCTTCTCATTTTTTACCATGTACTGATGATTTCCTTAGAGAAGACTTCTAGAAGAGGAATTAGTGGGTCAAAGGGTATGGACTTGTTTTTTGGGGGGCTGTGTTGAGCATCTTGTGGGATTCTAGTTCCCTGACCAGGGATTCCCTGAACCTGGGCCCTCAGCAGTGAGAGCGCAGAGTCCTAACTACTGGACTACCAGGGAATTCCCAAGGGCATGGACAATTTAAAGGCTTGTGATATATTTTTCCCAATTATTTTATAGAAATTTATACTAACTGACCATTCCCTCCAATAGAAGAAAAGATGTCCTCCCACTGGTCCAAAATAAATCTTCCTACTTGGTCACATAAGTCATCCTCCTAGCATTTTCCTAGAACTGGCCCCATGAATCAACTCTTCTCTGCATTTTTGCTTCAAATGTGGTAGTTGTGCTCGTAAATGGGCAGTGGTTATTTTACACACATTTATACAACCACAGTGTCCAGCCAAATATAAAGGAGCTCATTGCATGCTTATTGAGTGGACACAGGTGACACATACTCCTGTGGAAGGTAAGCCCAGTGCCTGGCCATGGTAGGTGTTCCAAAATACTTCTTACATGAATTTACAGCCTCTTCCCATGTTGAAACGAATCTTTCCTTTGGCCCCCACTACTTCTGTAAGCTATTACCTCATCACAACATTTCTTTCACAGCTAAATTTCACAAAACCACAACAGTACAGCTTTCAGTCCTCCTTCCCATCTACCCTCCAACTTCCTGACATCTAGCTTCCATCCCAGTGGCCCCTCCCAAATGCACTTTCGAAACAGAGTTCTTGGAATCCCGATGTTAATAGCAAGAGAAGGCAGTACTGTATGTTTAATCCACCTCTATATTCCTCTAGCCCAGAGTAGATCCCCAGTAATTATTTATTAGATGAATGAATATATCTAATGGCTCCTTCCTAATTATAAAATCATGAAATCTTTGATCTAGAAGGAATCCAGCAACCCAAAACATGGTACAGGCATAAAATATAAATTGCTTCAGGGAAACACACAAACAGTTATTTGTGCTGTCAGTGGGGTGGGGAGTGAGTTAAGGAGGTGAAGCAACTTCAGTGGTTTACTCTGTATGTTTCCCTGTCATTCAAGTCTTTTGCAAGGGAATGAATTCATGTTCTATTTTTAAAAACATAAATGTAAGCAAAAGAATTTATTATATCTCTTAAAATAATTTAGAACAAGTAATGGCTGCAGAGCCTTAAAGGTTTTCTAGTGTATTTGTAGAATACAGTCTTGATTATTTGAGATTGACATGAAGAAGGAAAGGAGTCTTCCATTAGGCTGTAATGAACTGTGTGAGTCTTACCCAGTATGGCCATTTTATTGTCAAATATATGTTTATTTCAGATTTCTAACACAAACACAAGCTCCTCCCTTTTTCCTTCTTCCCCCTCTTCCTTCCTTCTGCAACAAGTGCAGGACTGGGCTAGGTACCATGTGAGATGTAAAAAACATATACTTGGCTCCTGCTTTCAAGAACATTACGTGGGCTTCCCTGGTGGCGCAGTGGTTGAGAGTCCGCCTGCCGATGCAGGGGACGCGGGTTCGTGCCCCGGTCCGGGAAGATCCCACATGCCGCGGAGCGGCTGGGCCCGTGAGCCGTGGCCGCTGAGCCTGCGCGTCCGGAGCCTGTGCTCTGCAACGGGAGAGGCCAGAGCAGTGAGAGGCGCGTACCGTAAAAAAAAAAAAAAAGAACACTACGTATTGGCTTGGGAGATAACATAAATGTAAAGGAAACAGATGATCTGTTATGGAAGAGATAACACCAGAAGCCCAACATGTATGTGATTAAGTTCTTAAACTGTAAACCCATAGGAAATGTTATGAGATGTCACTGCTGATGCGGATTAAAACAGAGCTGACCATACAAGTGTAAACAAAATATAGCCCTGCTTAACTCTTTTCAATCATTAATTGTTCTGAGTGGTCACTTCAGTATTGGTTACCTCCATTCTCAAATTGTTACTGTGATGTTAACTAGCAAGTGTTTATCCTTAACATCAGAAGTGTGAATGGAGTCCTACCAAGTGATTTTGCCAATAGTTCCCGTTTCTGCTAAAAAAGTGGTATACTCAGACTTAAGCTGTCATGTGTCCACACTCACCTGTCACTTGGGAAGTCCTCTCTCAGAATGCCATGTGCCCAATATCACACAGCCAGGAAGAGGCAGAATCAGGAGTTGAACCAAGCAGTCTGCCTGTAAAGCCTGTAGGCTTAGCCGTTGTCTTAGGGAAAGGGAAGGGAAACCTAACCCCTGTTGAGTATCTACCATGTGCCAGGCGCTCTGTTAAGCACTTTCACTTACACTATTTCATTTAATCCTCATGAAAATACTTAGAAATAGCAGTTATAGTCCACAGTTCTGTAGATGAGGAAGAAGACAGAGGCTCAGAGAAGTTAGGTAAGTTGTTTTAAGTTTAGGTAAGTTGTTTATAGTCACACAGCTGGTAAGTAGTAGAGCTGGGATTCAGGCCCAAGTCCTTCTGACTCCAAAGCACATGCATGTTCTATCATTTCAGGTAATAATGATAAACATCTTTCAAAACATAGTAGTGGGAGACTAATAAAAAATGGTGTTTGGTGATGTTGGGAATCTATACCCTCTGCTAGTCTGGCTCCATATTGGGCTTGTGTTTGTTAGCAATTCTACTCTGACATTTCTCTCCAATCCCTATAATCTCCCTCTGGCATCCTCTCCTACCCTGTGGTCTCCTGTTTCTTCCATCCTTCAGCCACTTGATACTTGTCATCTTTAATTTCCATTAATATCTGCTGAGCATGCCCATAGCTCTCTCATGATATGTCCCTTTGGCATTATAACTTGTATAAGCATAGTTTTGTCATGTGTATTTGTTGTTTTTGCCCTACCCTGAATATCCTGAGGACAGGAAATACATCTCATTTATTCATCTCTGTTTCTCTCAGCTTTGGTGCTCACAGAGTAGGCAATCAGCGATTATTTTTTGACTTGAATCTCCCTCTGGTTGCCCATAAACGTCTACTTCAATTCCTTTTCCCCGACTGTAGTCCTCATGTACCAGGTGGTTCCCAGTTCCCACCCTTCACTATCAACCTGCAGTGTCCTGAGCTCAGAGATAACTCAATAAATAAGATCTTCTGCCATGATGGCCATGTCCAGTATCTGTGTTGTCCAACATGGCAGCCACTAGCCACATGGACCATTGAGCACCTGGAATGCGGTTAGTGCAACTGAAGAACTGAGTTTTACATTTCATTTCATTTTAAATAAAATCGACTAATTAATTTAAATAATTGACTTATTTTATTTAAATTAATTTAAATAACCACCACCATATTAAAGAGCACAGCTCTTCAAACATGGAAGAAACAAGCTCCTCCGTCCGAAGCTCAGATTGGAGAACAGGCTTCTGCCAGAATTCTGTGGAAGGGTATTCTGGAAATACAGAAATGAGGGCTGTACAGTTCATTTCCAGACAGGTAGTTTCTCATGTTTGTTCTCAAGTTGTCTTGAACAAATCATCATGCAGTCAATCTGTGGCAGCTCCATTAAAATAACGTTCATGTATGTAGGGTAAAATGGGGGAGACATCTAAGTGGTCTGTTGCTGAAGGGTCCTAAAATCCCTTCAAAGGCACTGAGATGCTAGCTGGAAAAAAAATTCCCTCTTTCTCCCGCTTCTCTGTTTCTCTCAAATTTAATTTTCTTGTTTTCTTTTCCTGGAACTCTAGTGGCTGTCTAGAATGTATTGCTGGGAGCCAAATTTGTCATTTCATCTTTGGCAGTTGAAGAACTTTAATTTTTCTTTCTAGGGATAATATAATGCATCTCCATTTAGAGGATAGCTAAGTGAAAATGCACTCCTGAAACAAGATTTGTTCTGCTGGCTTCCTTCAATTTGTCAAAAAGACAAAAATCTCACCAGCCTCACTTTGTAATAATGCCCTGAAATTACTTGGAATCATCTTCCACCTACTTTTCTTGTTGCTGTTACCTAATACGTGTGGCAGGGAAGGCGAAAATGAACACATTTACCATCGAATGTTCTGCTTATATGTGTATTGTCAATGCTAATTGTTTTAGGCAAGGTGTTCGCTTTCCCAGTTTAACTGGGTATCAGTGTTGAATATTCAACATAGCTTTCAAGTCTCAAAATCTCAGCACCATCTTCAAAGCACATAAGGCATCTCCTGAAGCTAGCCTTTTGCTCACAGACCCGCTCCTTGCCCTGGCAACATGACCAACAGTTTCTTCTTTCCAGATTCCTCCTGCCTCTTCGCCCTTCATCTCTGTCGTGAGCAGACTCATCAAGACAAGGCTATTGCTGGACAGCTCACTGTCTCCCAAGAGGGTCTCAAGAGAGCCTGCTAAGCACCAGGTCCTTTCCAGAGCTGATCTTCATTCCTCACGTCAGCCCTGAGAGCAGGTGTCCTTTCCATTTCACAGACAAGGAAACTGAAGCTTAGTCAAGTGCAGTGAATGGTCTGTGATCTACCTGATAAAAGGAAACGAGAGCTCAGAAGTCCTGCTATCCTTTGGCTCTAAAGCACCACACCATGCTGCTTTACTGTTGAGAGTAAAGGTTCACTTCATGCATGTGGAGCCCAGGCCTTGTAGAGCTTCCAAGTACCGCTTTGTTAGAGAAGCAGGGCGCTAACCCGCAAAACTCTTCGTGGGAGGAAACCTGACCTGGGCTTGTGTGGCAGGTTGAAGTGTGGTCACCCAACGATGTCCATGCCCAGTTCCTGGAGCCTGTAAAGATGTTACCAGACATGGTAAAATGGACTTTGCTAACAGTCTTGAGATGGGGAAGTTATGCTGCATTATCTGGTGGACCCGATAATCACAAGGGTCCTTATGAGAGGGAGGATTAAAGTTAGTAGTAGGAGATGTGACAGCAGAAGCAAGAGGTTGGAGTGATGCAAGGAAGGGGCCATCAGCCAAGGAATGTGGACAGCATCTAGAAACTGTAAAAGGCAAGGAAATAGATTCTCTCCAAAACTCGCAGAAGGAATGCAGCCAGGCCAACATCTTGATTTGAGACTTCTGACCTCCAGAACTGTAGGAGATTAAAAACTACAAGAGAGGGGCTTCCCTGGTGGCGCAGTGGTTGAGAGTCGGCCTGCCGATGCAGGGGACACGGGTTTGTGCCCCGGTCTGGGAAGATCCCACATGCCGCGGAGCGGCTGGGCCCGTGAGCCATGGCCGCTGAGCCTGCGCGTCCGGAGCCTGTGCTCTGCAACGGGAGAGGCCACAACAGTGAGAGGCCCGCCTACCACACACACACACACAAAAACTAGAAGAGAATAAATTTGTGTTGTTTTAAGTTAGTAAGTTTGTAATAATTTGTTGTAGCAGCAATAGGAAACTAATACAGCTTACTAACAAAAAGAAAACAGTCACCCAAAGATTGGGTTGGCTGATTGCAGTCCCCATGTGTTGGCCCCAGTGAGTCCTGCCTTTTTTTTTTTTTTTTTTGGCACAACATCCCAGGAAGGCCTTTTATATCAAAAGTGTCATGAAGTCCTCAATTTTTAAAAAGTTGCTAAACTGTTCTCGTGTTAAATATGCCACCTGGTGAGGGAGCATCTTCTGCGGGCAAACTGCTTTGTCTTCGAGATCACAGGCTCGTTTGGGAGACTGAAACCACTTGAAAGTCTAAAGGAGAAGAGCGGTTAAGAAAGACCTAAGTCTCTAGAATCAAACTTAGTTGGAATGCCAACTGTAGCATTTGTTAGCTTTGTGACCTCAGGCAAGTTATTTAACCTCAGCTTTCTCATCTGTAGAATGGGGATAATGAAAAAAACTATCTTATAGGGTTTTAATAGAGATTAAATGAGACAAGGTATTAAATGGGGGGGGGTGATAATAGTTTCTATTTCAGAGGGCTAAAGTGACTTGATTTTAACCACGTAAATCTCTTAGATTTCTCTTAGAAAGCTCCGGGCACATAGTAATCTCTCCAGAAATCTATGTTATTATTTTAATTAAGGCAAGAAAGCCATGATGGGAAAGAAGTAGGACTCTAGACTTTGAAAGACAGCTAGTGAGTGCCTTACCTAAAATGACAGAGGGGGAAGAAAACCAGTATTTTTGAATGCTTAGTAAGTATCTGGAACTTAACATCAAAGGAGATATTTCGAGGCTTAAATAAAATGATACTCCCGTGCCCAGTGTAGGTTGTAGTTTTCTTATCCTGATTTTGCACCTGAGTCTTCCAAAGTTTAAGTAGTTTACCCAGGATCCCATGACCCTGGTATGTTGGAAGTCCCTGTCCTTTCCCTCCACCTTGCTGCATGTAGCTGCAGGGAGAAGGGAGGCGAGTCAAGACGGGTGTGGGGACACAAGGAATCAATTCGGCTGCAGTCAGGCTTGGTACCTGGTTCCTGCTCTGGTCCCTGGCACCGAGTAAACACTATATATACCTATATATGTAAATTTATATATATTTATATATATACCTGATGAATTCCAAATGGCCGACCGAGATACTGGGTTGCCGGCCTCTTGACAACCACCAGATGTCAGTGCTAACAAGGCATTCATTCCTCCCCTTGGTTCTGTTTCCAGAGCTAAGTGTCAGAGTGTACTTACGTCTTCATTTGGGAAGCAGCACCTCTTCAAGTCCGGAGAGTGGAATGATTTTGGAGGACTGTGTCATATATTTTAGCAGAGCCCAGAACTGAATTTGGAAAGTATATGGTGGTAGAACACTTGGGTCTTTAAGATAAAAGTCCAAATCATCACATCCTAAGGAACTCTTTGCACTTTTTTTCTTTTTTTTGGCGGCGCTGCGCTTGGCATGCGGGATTCCCCTGCAGTGGAAGCACGGAGTCCTAACCACTGGACTGCCAGGGAGTTCCCAAACTATTTGTACTTGGAAGATGAACTTTCCTCGAGGGTAGGCAGTTGTGGAAACCAAAAGGCACTCAAACCCTTAAACTCACGAGGTGAAAAAGTTATGACTGGGGACTGGTTATTGATCAGCAAAAGCTTGGAACTGTAGTTTTAACCTTTTAAACCATGAAATGTAATTTACTCATGATGCAAATCTATACACATACTTTTATAATTAAACTAAAAATTTCCCCAAACAATATTTTACTACATGTGGGGCACTCTGATATTTTCTCTTCTATTCTTTCCTTAAAAAATGCTGGTTGGGACCCACCAAACCGATGACCCACGGTTTGAAAAACACTGACCTGGGAGATTATGCCCTAGTAGGTTTTAGATGAGGTCCTGGGTTTGCAGTGCTTCGTCAGAATTAAATTCCAGGGTTAGAGGAGTCTAGCGGGGAAACCCATGCTTTGGGTTTGGATCTGGACTCAAATTGCAACCTTGCCTTGAGTAAGTTACTTATTCCCTGAACCTCTACTTTCTTGTATGTAAAATGGATATAATAATGTCTCCTCACAAGACTGTTGTGAGTGCCTGATATATAACAGGTTTTCAACATATGCCTTGCCCTTCTGTACTTGAAGGGTCTTATATTATATGTGCTTAGAGAAATTATAATTTAAATAAACCAGGGCATTCTAAAGTGGAAGGGAGGTTAGATCCTAAAACCAGTTCCTGGAAATCCTTAAGAATAGAATCATCCGGGAGTTCCCTGGTGGCCTAATGGTTAGGACTCCGTGCTTTCACTGCTGTGGCCTGGGTTCAATCCCTGGTCCGGGAACTGAGATCCTGCAAGCAACATGGGGAAGCCAAAAAAAAAAAAAAAAAAAAAAATCCAAAAAAAAAAAAAAAGAATAGAATAATCCTGTGCCTATAGTTCAGGCATAATCGTGCTCAGTTAGAAAGCTGGAATAATGCCTCTTAAAGTTTTGGGGAGAGGATGACATGCCCTGTTTACAATGATGCTTCCCTGGAATTCCCCTGTCTGACCCTCTCTTAGAACTTATCACACAAATATTATTACTCATTTAATGATTTTTCCCTGTTAGGATCTGTGCTTGGCTGGTAGACAGTAGGTGCTCAAAATATTGCTGATATTAATGCAGATTTATGACTGAGCCTGGGACTGTGGGTCAGACTTTCTATCTGGAGAATTCTAGCCAAGGAGCCCTGTGACATGCCGAGGGGGAGCTAGGAAGACTTTTTAATTTTCCACGTAATAAATACTGATCACAAGTGCACTATGATTTGTTTCCTAATGAAACTGCCTGTATAGATTTTTTCAGTCTGTGAAAGCCTCCAAGTTATGTCACCTGAGGAAGAGACTGATTTCCTAGCACTTCAGCTCCTCTGAACCCCTGGTGTGAGAATCCGTAGCACCGTTGGCAGTGTTTTCTCGGGATGTATTCATCTCTCTCCTCTCCATTGGATTATAAATTCTTTGAACCTGTTTGATGACAATAAACCTCTTGTTTGGGATTACCTGCTCTTCGTGTGCATGACCACCTACCCTCACAGCTACCACAGCAAGGTAGATGTTGTTATATCTCCATTTTACAGATGAGGGGACTGAGGCTCAGAGAGGGTATAAAGCTTCCCCAAGGTCACACAGTTAGCCAACAGCAGAGTGAGGATTCCAACTCACCCCTCTAATGCCAGAGTTGGGGTTCATAATAAATACGTGTTGACCTCATACGCTGCTGGTGGGAATGTAAATTGGTGCAGCGCTGTGGAAAACAGTATGGAGATTTCTCAAAAAACTTAAAATCGAACTACCATATGACCCAACAATTCCACTCCTGGGTATATATCTGAAAAAAAAAAAAACTAATTCAAAAAGACACATGCACCCCAGTGTTCATAGCAGCATTATTTACAGTAGCCAAGATATGGAAGCAACTTAAGTGTCCATCAGCAGATGAATGGATAAAGAAGATGTAGTGTGTATATATATATATATACACACACACACACACACACACGGAATACTACTCGTCCATAAAAAGAATGAAATTTTGCCATTATGCTAAGTGAAATAAGTCAGACAGAGAAGGACATATACTGTATGAGATCACTTATATGTGGAATCGAAAGGATACAACAAACTAGTGAATGTAAAAAAAAGAAGCAGACTCACAGATGTAGAGAACAAACTAGTGGTTACCAGTGGGGAGAGGTAAGGGGGAAGGGGAAAGATAGGGGTAGGGGATTAAGAGGTGCAAACTATTATGCATAAGATAAGCTGCAAGGATATATTGTACAACATGGGGAATATAGCCATGATTTTATAAGAAATACAAATGTGGTATAACCTGTAAAAATTGTGAATCACTATATTGTACACCTGTAACATATAATATTGTACATCAACTATGCTTCAATAAAAACAAATAAATAAGTAAAATATGTGTTGATGGTTGATGGGTTGATAGACCCAGGACTCCGAGGTCTGTGTTCCCCGCCTGTATTGCGGTGTCCAGGTTGGAACTGAGTGTTCCAGGATCCTGGACCCGGTTAGTGGGGCATGCTTCAGAGCACAGAGCCAGGGGAGTGGTGATGCAAAAGATAATGCCTTAGGGGGAATAGAAATGAAAAACTAGCAAGCTGAGTCCTTGGTCTGAGGGCCAGGGAGAGAGAGAATGAGAATAGAGGGGTAAAGAGTGGGGAAGCAGGGAGGTGGACAAGTCGTCTGAACCACAGCCCCAGACTCTCTAAACAATGCCTGAAGATTCCCGCCTGGATGGGAAGGAGCAGAGATGGAGGCTCTTTGTGCTCCGGCAACTGGCTTGTGTTACAGTTCAGTCCTCTTTGGCCTTAGTCAATTCCAGCTATAGATCATTTTCATAGACTCATGAAACTTTCGAGCTGGGAAGGACTTTGAAGATTATCTGCTGCCATCCTGTGGTAAGATCTCTTTCTCTCTCCAGATAAGGCCACCAGGGACACACAGTGTGAAAACAAGAAGAATAATAACATTAACGATAACAATAGCTGGAGGTGATAGTGAACATACATTACAGTTGCTGAAGCATGGATGCTGACCAATCAGAAAGGACACAGCAGCAAATATCTGGTGTGGCTGGGCTGGCCACTGATTTTCAGCTGTATTTCAGCCCTGGCGTGTGTATGTGCTGGGCATGAGCTAAGCATTGCTTAATTAAATCCCCAGAAAACCCCATGAGCCCAGGAAACGTTAGGTTTAGAGAAGTGACATTAGTGTCCCAGGATACAAGTGAGTAAGTGGAGGTGTCTGATTTGAACTAGGGGCTCCTGACTGCAAGGCCCATGCTAGGCTTAACAACTCTGGGGTGATACCTGTCTCAGAAGCGCATAGCTGGGACAAGGCGGGAACAGGGAAGCATCTGCTTGGCGTTTGAGACATGTGGGTGAGGGAGTTCTTTCCATTCTGCTTAGAGAGACTTCTTGATTTTGTCCAACAAGGGCCCCCGAGAGTGTTATAGACATTCTGGTCTCTGATTCCCATTAGGGCAGGAAATGAATAGAAAATGCTGACCTCTTTCCTATGTCAAGGCTTTCCCTGGCCTTTTGGGGAGTGGATTGGGAAAGCATGTCTGTTATTTTTACTTCAAGCCTCCCTTCCACTTCAAGAGGGCTCTTACCTGAGAAAGATGGCTGGGCTTGGTTTAGGCGTGACCCTGCACCGGAAAAATCCCTTGAATGAAAGAACCTCAGTGAAATTTCCCTGCCACTAGGCCTCATCTTTCTATAATAATGACTAGTATAATAATTACATAATATTTTGGCGGGAAAAGTTGGCATGATTTTTTTTTTTGCTTTTCTGAATATACTTTCTGCCGAGCCTAGCCAAGGGCCCTCATCTGCCTCAAGAAATTAGGATAATTACAGCAGAAAGAAATCAATAGTATTCGGGTTCTGATGCTCAAAACAAGATCTTGTTTCAAGGCCATAGACTTGAGAGCAGGTATTGTGAAGAGAGGAGATTTTCTCGATTCCCTCATGTCCTTCCTTAGCTTATCAAAACCCAGTCCTGGTGAACCAACCCATAGGGTTTTTGTTGCGAGACATGCAGGAAGAGCGATGGGTGGCAGAACCCCATCCCTTCCAGTCATGGGGGTGGCTGGAAAAAGAAGGGAGGCCAGGAGAGAACTATTTTCTTCAAGAGGCAGGCGTTACATAGGCCGAGGAGAACCCCGTGGGCAGAGACCTCCGACTCCCCCCCTTTACTGTGCTGGGCTGCCCTGTGCCAGCAGAGGGTGCGGTTTGCTCATCTGAGACTGCTCTCATTTCCTGTACAGTGTGGATATCAGGCTGAGAGCCAGCAGGTCTAAACACGGACCCTGCCTCGGTGCGAGTGAGTTCCAGGGCTGGATGAAGAATGTGGAGAAGGGGACTTTCCTGGTGGTCCAGTGGGTAAGACTCTGTGCTCCCAATGCAGGGGGCCCGGGTTCAATCCCTGGTTGGGGAACTAGATCCTGCATGCATGCCGCAACTAAAAGATTCCGCATGCTGCAACTGAGAAGGCCACATGTTGCAACTGAGTCCGCATGCTGCAACTAAGAGTGTGCATGTTGCAACTGAGAAGTCCACATGCTGCCACTAAAGATCCCGCATGCCGCAACAAAAAGCCCGTGTGCTGTAACGAAGACCCAGCACAGCCAAAATAAATAAATAATTAAATATAAAAAAAGAAAAAAAGAATGTGGAGAAGAGGGGAGGGAGCAGAAAGTCTAGGGAATCTCACTAAGATGCCGAGTTACCCAAAGGAGACTATTTAGATGGGCAAAGAGTGGGATTGCCAACCCGGAGGATGAACAGAGAAGTTAGAAATAAAATAGAGGATCCCCTGCCTCTCAACCCCCAGTGGAATCCCCTCACACCTAGACTAAAATCCACAATCCTCCACATGGTCGGCAAGACCCCCCCAGGCCGGCACTCCTTTGACACCTCTCTGACCCCTTTGTCTTTTTTCCAACCACCTTGGCTTCCTGGCTCTTGCTCCCACACAGCTCATAACTGCACCTGGTGAGGGGTGGTGTGGTGTGGGGGATGGGCTGGGGGGGTTGCACTGGTTCTTTCTTCCCTTTGAAGCCACAGGCTTGATCCTTCATTCCACTTAGGTATCTCCTCACACAGAGCCTCGTCAGGAAGACTTCCCTGACCAGCCTATTTAAATAGTGCTCCAGCCCCTCTCCAGGCTCTTACCTGGCTTTATTATTCCTCATAACAATGCTTACAATTTGAGCTTACATTTTAACAAAACACCACATAACAAAATACCACAGACTGGGTGGCTTAAACAGCAGAGATTTTATTTTTTCATAGCCTGGAGGGTGGAAATCCAAGATCAGGGTGTCAGCATGGTAGGGTTCTGGTGAGGGCTCTTCTCCTGGTTTGAAGAAGGCAGCCTTCTTGCTGTGTGCTCACATGGCCTTTCCTTGTGTGTGTGTGTGTGTGCGCGCACGCGCGTGCAGAGAGAAGGGCACCAATCCTGTCAAATTAGGTCCCTATCCTTATGACCTTATTTAGCCTTAATTACCTCCTAAAAGCCCTATCTCCAAATATAATTACATTGGAGGTTAGGGCTTCAACATATGAATGTTGGAGGGGACACTATTCAGTCCATGGTGCCCTTATAACTACACATTTATTAGGAAGTATTTACTAGAATAGTCTGTACATTGCTATACCTAAATTGCCCATTACTGTGCCTGGCACATAGTAGGCACTCTATAAATGTCTGTGCAATAAATAGATGATCTACTCTGCTTATCCTAGTGGTAGTGTAAACAAGTTTATGACTTCATTATGATAACATCTCAAATAAGCACCATTAATCAAGCATATACATATGCCAGTGACTTTACCTTAGTTTCTGATCTAATCCTCAAAAAAATCCTAGAAAATAAGAATGATTATTACTGTGATAGGGATGAGTCAATAGAGGCATGGCAAGGTTAAGTAAATGGCCCAAAGTCACACAGCTTGGCAAGGCCAAGATTAGGACCCTAGTCTGTCAACTCCAAAAGTCTATTTCTTTTTAGACTCTAGACCAGTGGTTCTCAGACTCTGGTGTACTTCACAACCACCTGGAGGACTTGTTAAAACAGACTACTGGGCTCTACCCTCTGAGTTTCTGATTCTATAGGTCAAGGGTTGGATCTGAGAATTTGCATTTCTAATAAGTTCCCAGGGGATACTGATAGCGCTGGTCTGGGGACCACACTTGGAGAATCACTTCTGTAGATGTACAATACTTCAAGTTCCTTTTTCTTTCAGACTTCTGAGCTATTTTCCGTCTCTATAGCCTTTGCTTGAGTGCATCAGAAATGAGTTTGCAGTAAACGCCTGGTGTTTCCGCATTGTCTCGAGTGGCCATCCGGAGCCTAGAGAAAGACCTTTGCCACAGGGTGGCAGCAGCATCCCAGGTACAGAGAGTTTGGCTTGGAGCTGGGGACAGCTCATTAGCACACTGGCCCCTGGGTTCCCACAGAGTGTGGGCCTGACTGCCTCTCCATTTCCCCTTGGCAGGGAGGAGATGGCAGGAGGGGGCCTGGCAGAAGGGGAGGTCGTTGGCACACAGAGTGGTGGTTTTGTTCTCTGGGAGACCGGGAGAAAGCTGGGTGGTCCCCTCAGAGTGTCGAATTGTGCCCTTGACAAAATCGCCACGCAACGCTGGAGAGCCGGGCCTGACAAAGGCCGGGAGGAGACTGGCAGTAGTTGCCTGTACCCCGGGCGCGCGCAGAGGCCTGGGCCCCTCCGGCCTGGCAGTTTCTCAGGATGCCCGTTTCTAGGGGTGATTGACCCTGCAAAGCCTCCCTCGGAGGAGAGGTTGGTCTGTGGCCTCCTCGGTGAGTTCCTTCCTGCTCTGGTGGGCCCAGATGAAGCTGGGAACCACTCTCCCCTCCTCCAGCATCATCCCTAGGCCTCTTCTTTTCTCATTGAGACGGTTTTGTCCTAAATGTCTTAAGAATCTTCCTAAGTGCCAGAAGCTGTGCTGAGAATTTTATATTATCATTTATTTAATTCTCGTTACACCTCATGGTCGTCTTATACCTGTTGATGTTGAGGGAGTTGAAGTCTGATCCAACACGTGCCAAGCTTAGTTGACCACAGAGCCCCATTCAACCTCCTCCAATATATGGAAACCTGATATGAAAACTGGTTTGGAGACTTCAGGTTTCAGCCAACCTTCACATGTACAGATGAGGACATACAGGGAGACTGAAGGATTAGGTCAAGGTACCACAGTCGGTTAAAAGCAAGTCAGGAACTTGAACTCACATTTCCTCATCCAGGTAACTACCATCACCACGAATCCCATAGATTATGTTCCAGAGTTAACCAAGACAGTCCAGGGACCTTGATGAAACTGCTCAAGAATTTAGGGTTAATAGGTTGGGATTCAACCACCACTCTGAAGCTGAGGGCCTTTAAGTTTCAGGAAGCATGAAGGTGCTTTTAGTCTAGCTGTGTTAGTTTTCTAACACACATGTAGACATTCTGCTTCTTTGGTTAACGGCTCATCATCAGCTTACGTGAAACAATACCTCACTGAGGCCCTGTAGTGCCAAGGCCATGGAATTTGGTGACAGTTTTCAGACTTGTGTTGCTGACAGAACTTTTGAATGCTAAGTTCTCCCCAGGGCAGACCGATCATCATTTCCTTTTGGGGCTGAGATGACCCTTGGATGGTCTTTATTTTCTCCTGCTATGTCTTCAAGTTCCCGGCTGGCTGCCTTCAACGTTTTTTTTTTTTTTTTTTCTTTCTCTTTAATGATCCCCTGGACCTACAGACTTGGAAAGGAAATCCAAAAGTTGTCATTTGACACCCGTCTTCTGTGAGACACACTGTTGTCTTTAACCTGGCTGCACGTATGTGATTACTGGGGAAGAATTTATGATTTAAAGGGGCATATTTTGTGCTCCTTCTGCAGTACCAATTGGGCCCCGCTTTTTTATATCCTACAGCCTCAGCTGAAAGAAGGGGCTTTTGTGGGAATGATGCCCATTCACGGAGGCTAGAGTTCCCTCAAAAGACTTTGAAAAATGCCTCCTTCCGAACTTTACAATGACTGGAAAATGATGGTCTTTGAGTAGCACAATATGAAAAGAATATGGGTGCATTTCTAGAAAGAGCACCCCAAATGAAAAAAATATGTTCACATTGGAAAACAATATGTGAATGCCAAATTGTTCAGTCCTGTAACGGATTACAGAAAATATTTTATGTTTGGAGTTGGGGGGGGTGGGCAAGGGAGAACAGGAGGAAGGAGTGAGAAAAGGAAAGGGGGAAAAAAAAGAAAAGAAAAACAGATGTGAGTCTTAAAATATTTCAAGCATGGATAACTGAAACATTGTTTAATCTATTTAAGATCGTTCTGTGAAGTCTTAAAGGTGATCGATCAGGCTTTTTAAATGCAGCAACAAGATTTACAAGCACATAGTGAGTGATAACGCCCCCAAAACAAAGAAATAGTAAGAAGAGTCCCAGATCTGGACTGTCTTTTAAAGCATGTTTTTGTCTGCAAAGAGGAATTAAAAATTAGGATGATTATTTTTAATAATCACACAAACTCACCTATAATAGTCTCTTCATCGAAGCAAACATAAATTGTCTTGAATTCTTCATTTTGCTTGTACGTAGGGTTGCCAAATTAACCAAAAAAATACAGTATTTTGGAACATACACTAAAACATTATTTGTTACTATTCATATTTAACTGGTGTCTTGTATTTTATCTAACAATCCTACTTGTTCGTGTATGTTCGGTAAAATGAGACTGTTTCCAAATTGAAGACTGAGACACCAGTTTTGTGGGCATGATGAGGGAAGACCAGCTAAAAAAATGTTACCGAGCCGCTTACTGAGAACCTGCTCTGTGCTTAGGAAACGTAAGTGATGGGATGGGAAGATAATTATCTAGAACAGGATGGCATCAAAAAAGGAGGTGGGAGGGGAGAGAGGCAGGGCACAGGGGAGAGGAAACAGAGAATACCCAGAAATGAAGGGGCTCCTGGGAGAGAGGACTGGAGAAGCAGGATGACCAGAGGGAAAGGAGAAATGGGGCGGGGAAGAATTTTAAACCCCTTGATGGCTTTCACATACTGATCTTCCCTCTGCACGGCCGACCTTGGAATTTCATACTGAGCTCATCCAAGCGAGTTCTCTAAGAGGAAGTTCAGTTCCTTCCTGCGGAGAGTTCCGGGCTCCCCCCGGTGGCTATTGTGGGTATCGCTCCCCCAGACCCTGCCTCATTTACCCCAGACATTTCTCATCTCTCACTTTCCCTCTTAGAACTCGGCCCATCGGCTTCCTCCGCTCTTCCTTCCCTGCTTTTTCTGATGGCTTTATTCATTCCGAGACTGCTTTCGGCATGGCATGACACCTCCCAACTGCTCTGGCCCCCGGAACAGGCCACACAGAGCTGGTCATTGTTGCCCCAGTTCTGGGACCACCCGAGCGGGAGAAGGGGCAGCGCGCCGCCGCGGAGGCCGGATGATTGACAGCAGCCTCAGGTCAAGTGCCCGGCGGGCCACCCGGAAGGAGGGCGTGTGCTCCCCTCCCCCTCCCCCTGCCCCTTCCAGCGGGAAATGAGCCCTTCCTTCAGACGCACGCAATTAACGGCACCAAAACCTCTATTTTCAACACTCTGTATATGAATAAAGGCTTACCAAAAGAAAAAAAAAAAAAAAAAAGGATTTTACCGGGAAAGGGAATCCTGCTTGGGGTGAGACAGTGCTGCTGAAGGCATAAATATGGGAAGCACACAGACCCCCAACTTCTCACAGTGTAGGATTTTAAAAAAATTGTTAGCGTATTTACTCATCAGAAACGTTAAAAAAACCCGTTAATCTGAAAATTTTCCAAAGTTCCATTTCTGAACAGATCTGTGACCTACCGCACAGAGGGATCTCTGCGGGCTTCCCCATCACCTTAGTCACACCCTGACAGGGCTGCCACGTCCCTCAGCCCTAATGGCATCACCAGATCTTCCACAGGCTGATGAACAGCTTCGCAGGCGTGACTGTGGTCATAGGGGGTGTGGAGGCAAAATGCAGCTTCGGCTGCGACTGGAAGGAAACTGGTGATTGCAGGAAGAAGCACTTCCTAGGGCTGGACTCAGTTTCTGGTGGCACCTCCCCGATTGCTTCTTTATCCAGAAAGTCCCATAGATCGGGATTTCCTCAGGGTGGTGAGAGCTGGTTTGATGCCCTCAGGCTGTGAGCGTTTCCCCAGTCAGCCAGTCCAATACCATAGATGCCTTGTAAAAAGTTAATCAAACAGTGATTGGTAAATGTTTTGGTCAAAAGATCCTTTAGAGAAATTGATGGAAATTAAGGATTTCTCCCCCAGAAAAAGGCAAATGCACAAAACTCTCCCCACACTTTCAAGGGCTATTAGAACTCACTTTCACATGGATGATCTAGGGGTTTGTGGATCATCCTTAAGAGCCCCTCCTCTAGATGGCTGTCACCTGCTAGTAGAGGGTCAGATTAAAATGTCTCTAGACACAACTTCGGTCTGGGCATTTCATGATATTGCCTCTCAGTCCTCTGTTAAAAAGCATGACAGAAAAAAAAAAAAAAGCAGTTGTCGTAACTCGTGCTTTATGAATAGAACGGTTCACTTGCACATTGGCTGTTTCTGAAATATCCCTTGAGACCTTATTCAGCTCTTTTCACAAATGGCAGCAGTAATCACATAGATAAATCTACCTACCTAATTTGAAGGTCAGACAGGAAATTACTTTTTTTGGAAGAACCAATGGTGGCATTACACTTTTCTAATTAATCCCAACATGGAAATGATTCAATTTATTGGAGAAATCTGAATCTGAGGTGAACAAGTAAATGCATGCTGTTACAGCAAAGTGCTTCCCTCACCTCCTCCTGTTTCCAGTTCTAGGAGTTGGGCAGGGAGAGTGTGTCCTTATTTATTTTCCTGTGGTTGGCTTCCCCAGCTGGGCCTTCCAAGATTTTACCTAGTAAAATCTTAAAAAAAAAAAAATATCTGCATGGCATCCTTCCCAGCATTGTCCTGAACTCATTGCAATACTTCCATGAATGAAAATTTTATTTTCCTTCAGGGAGAAGAACAATAACAACATGCAAAAGTATAATGTAAAACTAATTTTTTTCTTTATTGAAAATACATCTACAAGGTAATGCTTCTCAGTCCACACTGGGTGCATGTAATATGCAGAGCCTGTGATGGGCTGGCAAGAGGGTCATCCCAGAGGACCTGCTTTCCATAAGAGATGGTTAGTATAAAAAAGATCACATTGTGTAACAGTTAATTTGACACGATTAATTTTTACTCTACTGGTGTCATGACAGCCATGTACATTAACTTTTGTAGTGTATTTCCCAAATAGAGCCTTGACATTAAATGGTTACTCCACCACAGCCTAATGTTAACTTTTGTACACATGTATGTAATGCTCGCGATCTACATAAAAACATCTCTAATTGTATATCAGAGGATGTATGTCTAGATTTTCAATCTGTTAGCATAATTAAGTCCATTCCTCACCATTTTCAGTCAGAAACTCAAACACAGCTGGTATTGTCTGACAGCTCGCACTTCACATCTTTGACTGGATACTCCTTAGAGGGTAAAAAAATAATCTCCTCTAAACCTGGTAGCTGCCTTGCCTGAAACTAATACCCCTAGTGTTTTTTTTTGTCTTGGAACCACACTGACATGACTTCATACTGATTCATCTTCTACGGTTTCTCTCAGGGACGCAAACCAAACCAAACCAAACCCCACTTCAGCTGAAGGTTTTAAATGATTTGGTGAATGGAGTTCCAACACAAAGAAATATCTTGTTTCTGTCATTCTAAGAAATTTTGATGATAGTCAAAAACCTTTTCAAATAAGAGACCACCCACCCGGTTCATGGACCTCTAGTGGAGAGAGAGCTCATTCATTTGACTTCTTTAAAACGTATAAGAAGTGACCTTATATTTTGATCTGCAGACTTCCTTAAGGAATGATTTTTGAACTGAAAAGAAAAAGTGTTTCAGGTTAAAAAAAAAAAAAAAAAGAACCTCTCCTTTTAAAAAAAACCTTCCTTAAAGATGACTTATAATCTTGGTGTTTTAAAATCCTCTCTTTATAATGTCACCCATGCTCCGTTCTTTCCTGGCGATCTTTAGTGTTCCATAGTAAGACCGTGAGCACCCTTGCTAAGTTGCTAGTCTTACGTTTTATTTTCTAAAAGTCTATGGTCAGTTGAGGAGTGGTGGGAGATATCCTTCCCAAAGCAGTCCCTTTAGTTTGTGAAGAGTAGGAAAGAAGGGAATACTTCCCCTGTTGGGAAGAACTAAGCAGAGTTTCATGAACAATTCCACTCCTGGAAGGGCCTCCAGCCAGGTGACTTGTGTAACTGACATTTTGGACACAGGACCTGGTAAACCACACAGCCATCCTGCCCCCACTTAGAAATGTTCATTCCCAATAAATGTCTATTCTGAAAGTCTCACGCTCCATGGAATGATACTTGCTACAGGATGTTCTTTGGGGAAATGGAGGGCAGGCTCTTTTACGGTGCCACAGGATTTTTGGGTGAGAATCGACCATAAAGGCATCTAAGGAACTCGCTCATTTTACAGATGGGAACACTGAGGCCTAGAGATGAGACGTAACTTGCCCATGGCCACATGGAAATTTCACTTTCTGTGCCTCCTCACAGCTGTGCTGGGTGTGTATTTGTATTGTCCTGCTACTAATAAAATAAGGACACAAATCATAAGAGAAAGGAAAAAAAAAAACCCTTGTAATGACCAACCGATAACCCATTGCTGATCAAGTTGTTTTGTTTTGATACTAAAACTGAATTGTATTCTGAAGGATTCTTAAATTCTGAAAGTTGATTTAAAACCATGTTTTTAGCCTAGTATTTGTTTTGACTCTTTAATTTGTAAGAACTATCACATTTACAGGATTGCGTGCCACATAAACTTGTAAGATCTGATCAAGACTATTTTTGATCTCAGTACCTTATTAGATAAGACTAACATGAAATGACTTAAAAATTTCAAACATGGGATGAAAACTATACATTTTGGCCACTGCAAAATCCCCCCTTGTTTTTGGATGAATATTTCCCAATCCTATCAGGGCAGGGAGGAAAAGGGAGGTAAAGGGCTGACTGGAGAGAATGAGTTGAAATGAGATGGAAACATTGTATAATGGTTTTCAAACACCTGGTGCTCAAGGAAGCATTTCTTTGTGTTAGTCTACATCTTGGTCTCACTATCAATGGATTTCTCAATTTCGCTTTCCTGGGCAATCAGCTGATATGGTTTCTTCATTTCATTCTCTTCAATCACTGAGTTACCCATTTCGACGTCCCGGTTCTTCAGTTCATGTCGTGACAAGTGTTCAACAATGCCGGCTCCCAGGGAGTCTCCCAGCACGTTGGTGGTGGTACGAAGACGGTCCCTGGGGAAGGGAGGGGTGGAAGGAAAAGCGAGGCTCCTGTGAACATCACGGGATTTCAGCTCACGTTTTGAACCAGCTGGCTAAGTCACTGGGGGCATCTCTTAAAATTCTGCTTGGTGTAGCCACCCACTGCATCATTCCATAATAGACACATAACATTCAAAATTGTAGTTACTAATATATATCCGTATAATTAATAACTTATATAACTTATAACTAAGGATATATATTAGTATTAATTTTCAGTTACTAATTAGAGTACCAACAGTAGGAATGACCCTCCCCTTTCTCCTTTTATTTAAAATTTTTCTTTGGTTCTCTTTCCTACCACTCACTTTCCTTTTACCAGAAGGTCTCAGAAGTGTGATCTAGAGACCGCTGGGGGTCCCTGAGGCAAAAACAATTTTCATAATAATGCTAAGATGTTATTTGCCCTTTTCCCTCTCATTTTCTCATGAATGTCTGTCTAGTGGAATTTTTCGAACAAACAACACAACACAACACCAAAGATAACACAACAGATTGAATGCAGACGCAGTTAGTCTTGTATTAAGCTAGACATTAAGGAGATTTGCAAAAATGTAAAATGGTATCATTCTTTTCCCTAAATTTTTGGTTTGGAAAATGATATTTTTCCATAAAAATGTTATATATGTTAACATGTAATGAATGGATTATTGTAACCTTTAAATGAATTTAACATTTAAAAAATGCCTAAGTTTTTCTAACATGATAAATATTGATAGATATGACCCACACAGATAAAAGCTTTGGCGGTCGTCAATTTTTAAGTGTAAAGGGGTTGTGAGACTAAAAACTTTGAGAACCACAGCTTTATATTATAAAAGTCTTCACATGAGTCAAGTAGTGGCTGTGGGCCAGACAGTGAGCTGAATGCTTTCCATGTGTCAATGCATTTAATTCTCACAGCACCACCGGGAGGTAGACGACATTATTGACTTCATTCTGCAGAGAAGGAAAGTAGGGTGGCTGGGTAATCTGGCCGGTGCCACACAGGGGCAGGACACAAACCCAGATCCAAGTGACCATGGAACTCATGCTCTCAAGTAATTATCTTCCCCCCACTTATTGTGCCTTGAGAACACTGAACTTTTTGTGGCCATTAGATCTACCTCATGGAGTCTATGTAGACTCCAACACCTACTGTGTCCTTCTAGGCTGTCACCTTGGGCATCCTGGGGAGCAATTGTAAATGGAAGGAAAAGAAAAGAGGCAGAGAATGTTAGCTGGAAGGGTGAGGGGAAAAGGGCAGAGGGGTGGGCCCTAGAGGTTATGGTCTAAGGGTGCTTTTCTTGAAACTTTCCTCAGAACCAAAAATCAATTCCACTTAATGACGCCAGCTCTCTTCCCACTGTCTGCACAGCTGCCCCACTCGCTGTTGGGGTCAGATGGGAACATCTGCACTATATTATGCCATTGGAATGGGAAGACAAGAAGAAAGCCTGAGGCAGCCTGGGAGGCCCGCTGTTCGGTCCCAGCCGCCATGGGGATGTGTTGTGCAATTCAGAAATGGCTTTGCTGATTTATGTTGGCTTTGTAGACAACGGGTTTCCCAATCCCCAAATGGTTTTATAGAGCGAGAAGCGTAGCAGCCAGATGTGCCCCGAAGGCTGATAAGGGAGAGTGTGCATGGCGCCTGGGGCTTGGTGGCCAGATGATGGCAGGGATCAGGCAGGGAGGACAATTTAATTACAGGCCAAGCCTCCCCTCTTCATGGAGCCCTTTGGCAGGGGCGCCAGGCTGCCTGGTGCCCTAGGATGACAGAGGAGAGCCCCACGACAGCAAGCCGAATGCAGTCCGAGCGTACTCACAGGAACCAGTCCACTGCGATGATGAGCGTGATGTCGTCGGTGGGCAGGCCCACAGATGTCAGCACGATGACCATGGTCACCAGGCCCGCCTGGGGAATCCCAGCTGCCCCGATACTGGCAGCCGTGGCTGTGATACTGTTAGAGGAAGTCCCCAAACAGAAAACATTTGTTTAAATCTCCCGAGATAGAGAGCAGACCCTGTAAAACATGCACAGGGGCGATGTCTGACTTGCCAAGTTAACGTAAGACGACGTGCTTTAGAAAACTGTAAGTGAGATGGTGTAAAACCCATTGAGCTAATAATCATATTAACTAATATTTATCAAATGCCTATTACGTGCCTCCTGATTTGTTAAGCATGGATTACCTCATTTGTTTCTCACAACAACCCTTAGGAAGTTGGTCCTGTTCTTACAGCTGCTTCTAAATGAGGAAACTTGTGCCTATATACTTTTTCACGTACCTGGAAGTATTTTGCAAGGTCTAAAATACTGTACAGTTACAAAAACAATTTGTTTCTAATAATTCCCCTAACCAAGCAGAGGATTGTAAAGATACTGAACTTTACAGTATGGTTACTTCGGTCAGAAAAAAAATCAAATTTATTAATTCAAAAGCAAAATGATTTATGAACAAGGTTCTGTAGCACTAGCAATATATATATATATATATATATATATATTTTTTTTTTTTTTTTTACTAGCAATATTTTTTATGGAGGCAGTGTGAACCTCATTTGTAAGGCACATAACCTGTCTGGGACTCAGTTTGTTAAATATCTATTTGATAGGCTTATGTGAGAATGTGAAAATACTTTTTGAATAATAAAGTATTACCTAGATATAAAGTGGTATTCATAAAGTAATAAGTCTGTGGAAGAGACTTCATGGTTCCCCCGCATTGTTCCCCTTGTATAGAGTGTACTAGAATGTTTAGCTGGCGTATGGCCGCCCACAATGAAACTATATTTCCCAGCCTCCCTTGGAGCTTAAACTAAGTTCTGGCCAATAAGACATAGGTGAAAGTGATCAAGCAAATTGCAGGTTGTGTCATTCCTCCTCCTCCCACTGGCTAAAATTTGGAGGTGATGTTGAGCCATCCTGGACCACCTGGATGAGGGTGATACCCCGGGGATGATAGAACCACAAGTTTGGGTCCCTTACACTGTAGAACACCTACCAGCCTGGAGGGCTTTGTGGAGTGGAGCTGCTCCACATGAGAGAGAAGTACAGTTCTATCTTGTTGAAGTCACTATAATTGTTATTATTATTTTTAACTCTGACACACGCAAATGAAACTTTTTCATAATGCAGGGCTTTTCAACCAGTATGTCAAGGTATGCCCGAGAATAGGTTATAGTGAACTGAGATATTGAGCTCCCAGCCCCAGTTTAGCTAGACTGGGCCTGGGGCTCCCAGAACCTCCAGGTCCGTCACCTCTGGCCATGATCAGCCCCATCATTTTTATCCCAATGCATCCTACGACTATTATCATTTCCCAATAGTACAAAATATGTATACAGAGTCTGACATAAATTATTTCTAAATAAACATATATAGACATACGCACACAAATGTGAGGGAACTGATAGAGATTTAAAAAGACTAAAGTGACATAAAAACCAAATACAAGCCGTAAACCTGGATTTGATCTTAGTCTGTGGAAAAAGCTATACAAGATATTTTGAAACAACTGGGGAAATTTGAATATAGGCTGGATATTCCAGAAGTGTTTTTAAGAATCTTACTATTGTGGTTATGTAGGAAACTATCTTTATTCTTAGGTGATGCATGCTGAACTATGTACAATGAAAGAAGCAAAAATGGCAAAACGTTAACAGTTGTTGGTTCTAGGTAGAAGATGTGTGTTGTAATATTCTTTAAACTTTCCTATGTATAAGACAATTTATAATAAAACTGTTGTGAAAAAACTAATTTATTTTGATTTCCAAATTGAATTGTTAATAATAATTAAAACACACACACACACACACACACACACACACTAAAGAGCAGGGTCTGATCTGGATTGTGAGATTTTGTCTCCATTATACTCATTGGTCTGTTGTGCACGATGACTTTCATTAAGGAAAAAGAAGGGACAATATTCACATGTGCACATGGATATGCCTGGACTGTCTCCAGAAGGATACAAAAGAAACCAGCAAGCAACAGTGGTTGCCCCTGGAGAAGGAAACTAAGAGATTAGTGGAAGGTAGGAGAGGGAAAATTACCTTTCACTAGACAGCTCAAATAATAGTTAAAAAATAGGGCTTCCCTGGTGGCGCAGTGGTTGAGAGTCCGCCTGCCGATGCAGGGGACACGGATTCGTGCCCCGGTCTGGGAAGATCCCACATGCTGCGGAGCGGCTGGGCCCGTGAGCCATGGCCGCTGAGCCTGCGCGTCCGGAGCCTGTGCTCCGCAACGGAAGAGGCCACAACAGTGAGAGGCCCGCGTACAGCAAAAAAAAAAAAAAAAAAAAAGTTAAAAAAATAGTCCACAAAAGGAAAATTCTCAACCTATTTGTCAGTGTGCTCTGTCATACATACTGCCTAAAAGTTAACCCAAGAGAAAATGTTAATCCAGTTTTTGAAATGTATTTTTATTTTCTAATTTTTTTCAATAAAAGCTAATGAATAATAAAAGCTAAAATTTCAATGCCTTTTATTGAAGTTTAACATTTTTTAAAAAGAGAAATATCCATACTATGTATTCTACAGATTTTAAAAAGAAAGAGCTGGATATGTTTATAGATGGTATACGGATGAGTAAATCAATCAAGTGGCAAGCAGTATGTATGGTATGATTCCATTAACTAAAAAAAAAAAAATGTGTGTATGTCTGTGCATTGGAAAAGGTCTTTGTACACCAAACAGTAACCCTGGTCACCTACAGAAAGATGAGGAGTCATGGTGGCAGACAAGTTTCACTTTTCACTTTATACATTTCTGTATTATTAGAAATTCATTATTAATAAATATGCACATCTGTAGTTTAAAAAAGTAAAAATCTCTAAATATCAAAAATAACACTGTTCCTATGAAGAGTCCCCTCTCCCAGTTTCTTCACTCAAGCCCTGATCACCGGCTCATCATTTAAAGTCGTTCTTAAGAAAAGGTCGTATAGAATGTTCCTTGTACCTGATTGTAATAATCTGTCCAAAGTTCAGGTCGAAGTTGTTAACTTGCGCAATGAAAATGGCAGCCAAAGCCTCATAGAGGGCCGTCCCATCCATGTTAATGGTGGCCCCTACTGGGAGCACGAATCTGGTGACACGTTTGTCCACGCCATTGTTCTCTTCCAGGCACTTGAAGGTGATGGGTAGGGTGGCAGAGCTGAGCACAGTAAAACAGGACATGTCAGCTGACCATCCTGACAGTTCAGACTGTGCCTGTCCGTTTTGGTATTTTGGACAGAGAGTTCCTTCCTTTCCCATATCCTAAGTGAAAGGGAACTAAGTCAGCACTAGTATAAATAGGGGAACAGGGCTAGGGACAGTGGGTCCCCTCACGGGGTCATTTGGCAGCTCCCCTGCTTCTGGAGTCCTCTGTGAGGCATCACTTGTGATTACTCCCCATCCCCCAACAAGAGCCTGTGCCAACGCTCGGCCATCTCTCCCTTAGGCAAATGGCAACTGGACGAGGAAGATGAGAACGGGCAGGAAAGGATAGCTGATTTCCATTTTGTCCCCTGAAAGGGTATATAGCCAGCTCGTCTTTGAATCCCAACTAGGTCTGACTAGCATTGGAGTCAAAAAGCCAATTCCTATGTCTGGACATTTAAAACCTGGAAAAACACACCCCCGCCCCTCAGTCTGAAGGTTCTGGTTCAAAGTAAAGTTTGAGATACATTTTCTGATAGAAATAAGCCACGGATGTATGCGTACCTGGAGGAGGTTCCCAGAGCCGTGATGAGCGCTTGCAGCAACCCGCCGATGAAAACCCAGGGGTTTTTCCGTGTTACCAAGAAGTAGAGGAGGGGCAGGACAATGACCGCATGGATGAGTAAGCCCACGATGACTGTCACTGTGTACATGGCAAGCTGCCCGCCAATGACTCCCATGTCTTCCATCTCAACAATTTTCCCTGCAATCAGGAAGAGGATGCCCAGAGGGGCGTACCTATGCAGAAGCAACACACGCACAGTTGGAAGTCTGATTTCCAACAAGCTATTCCACAGAAATTACCAAGTGATAAGAAAAAGTCAGAGGGTTGACTTCCAAACTTCTCTGCGCAGAATACTATGAGGACTTGCAGAAACTATGAACTTCTTTCTTTTCTTTTTTAAAATATAAATTTAAATATAACTAGTGCATAATTAGGCTTTCCTCTCACTCAGAATTTCTCTAGGTCACAATTCTTTTCTTCTCCTAAACCAGAAAAAAAAGGCAGGTTCAGAGGTTTTGCTACTCACCTCTTTTTTTTCCTAAATAACTGTCATTTCACCACACCTGGGTCACTTTGGGGGTCCTCAGATGCCACCATCCCCCCATCCTGCTGTCTCCTGCTCCCCTGCTAAGTACTCTGAACAGTCAGAATCCACCAAACCAATATCCGGACTTCTGGGAGCATTTCCCACGTCGGAGCCTGACTCCCAAGCTAAAGCAAGATGCACACGATGGCATTTCAGTGTTTTAGATTTGCAGACAGCTCTCTTAATCAAGGACAACTTTTATTAGTTTTTCCCATATTACACACTACGTACAGTATTACTTAGTATCAATCTTTTTTTATTTAAATAAATGTACTCTAAGAGGAAATTGTATGTTACAATGCAAATGAAAAACTAGCACCATTTGCCATAAGTAGAAGGCAATCATAAAATAAATTCAGAGCTATCAAAGTTAATAACATGCATGTTTGTACTACCACAATCAGGTTATGGGTGTTCTAGTTAAGTAATTATTACCCACAGGCTGCTACTGCCATTTGTGATCTTTCGCCTGTAGACTCGAAAGAATGAACAACGGAGACATGAAATGTCTTGTACACATTGAATCAAGGCCCCGCTCTCTTTGTCCGATGTGTGCTGTAAACTACAACCCAACTCACATTACCCAAAACAGAGAAGCTGATCACCCTTCAGGAGAAGGGTCTGCTGGGAACTGTGGAGGACTTATTTCATATTGAAAAATACAATGGTTCTTTTAAAAGTCCTTTAAAAACACAGGCCAGGAAATTATAAGAGTACCTGTTTTCAGAAATGTAATAACTCAATGCTGAGTGTGCAGGCAAACGTACAGCTAGAAAAGCTACATGTGAGGTTCATTCAGCAGCCTTGAATAGGCTTCTTTCATAAAAGAGGTGAAAGGTGGAGGCATTTTAATAATATGAAGATAAATGTCCACTTTCAGCTCTGCCAAGATTTCCAAGGAGGGCCCCCAGCATTTCAATGGGGACTCCTGGGGAGACGACATTCTGATCATCTTTGTGCCCCCAAGTTCATATCCTTCTTGAACAAACTCCTGAAAAATGGATTTCTCTGGGCTTTGGGGGCAATAAAGACAAAGGATATTTTTAATCATGATGGTGAGGGCTTTTCTTAGAAATGGATGTTTTCCTGCCTCAGGTGCCAAGAGGGAGTCTGGATTTAAAACAAAGGAAAAAGGGAAAGCAACCCTCACAGGAGGCCTAAACCTATCACAGGGTTCTCTCCCTGCTGGGAGAGTTTACTTTCCAAGGTCAATGTTCCTCTGTGGATTTAGTCTTTTCCTTTGTCTCCTGCTCTCAACTTTCTTTGAAGGAAGTTGTGTTATAAATTGTGGCTTGGCCTTCCATAATACTTCCCATGAGTCCTTCAGGCTTGACGCAGAATGGCCATTTACACTTCTTTCTTAGGACTGAAATGGAGGAGAGCAGAGCTCGGTTTTTCTGATGGTCTAGGGGCTTTTCCCTCTCCTGGGAATGCTCTTCTCTCAGTACTTTGTATGGCTAGCTGATCACCCACCTCCTCAGAGGCCTTTCTGTCCCATCCAAGGCAAATTTTAAGCCTCTGCCCCAGTCACTTTTTATCACCTTACATCATATTACATGAAAGAAAACCTCATGTTTTATTATTATTTTTTTCCATAGCACTTGTGACTAAAGCACATGGATGATTTGTTTGTTTGTTTAAGAATGTAAGATCCACACAAGGTCCTACAGTATAGCACAGGGAACTATATTCGATATCTTGTCATAAACTGTAGTGGAAAAGATTTTTATGTAATTTTTTTTTTGTTGTTTTGTTTTTTTGCGGTACGCGGGCCTCTCACTGTTGCGGCCTCTCCCGTTGCGGAGCAGAGGCTCCGGACGCGCAGGCTCAGCGGCCATGGCTCACGGGCCCAGCCGCTCCGCGGCATGTGGGATCCTCCCGGACCGGGGCACGAACCCGTGTCCCCTGCATCGGCAGGGGGACTCTCAACCACTGCGCCACCAGGGAAGCCCGGAAAAGATTTTTAAAAAAGAGAATGTAAGATCCAGGACATCCTTGTCTGTCTTCTTCATTGCTATATCCATGGTACCTGGCATTAAATGCTTGGTATACAGGAGACAATCAATAAATAGGAGACAATCAATAGGAGAATGAATAACTAATTAGTTATCAAATGGAGGGATGAGGAATGGTATCCCATCAGTGCTGGAGTAAGGGAGTTGACACCTTTCAAAAACAAGGAAGCAAACTTATGCAGACAGGCTTGCAGATATGTTCAAGGCCACTACCAGCCCAGAAAGTTACTGATTTTCTTGTGCTTACCCGAATGAGATCATTGCAATTGGCCATCCTGCCTGGTGGCATCTTCCTCAGTACAGAACACAAGTTGATGGCAATAAGCATCTTCTAGATAGCATACATAGCAAATGGAAATACATACCACATTATCACCGCTACCAATCTCATGATGGCTTCGTTAAGAGAATCAAAGAACTCTCTCAGGGCCTGGCCCTGCTCCTTCATGTTTCCAATCACAAATCCGAAGCACATGGAGAAGACAACTAGTCCCAGGGCATTGACCCCATTCACAGACCCTGGCACTGGGACTAACTCCTCTGTGATCCTCGTCAGAGTCTCCATGGCCTCTGACACATTATTTATCACGGCACCCACAAGTGTTTCATTGGACTGGATGGGCACTTTAAAGCTTCTCTTCTCATAGTTGGTTTTAAACTTAAAAAGAAAAGGCACAACAGGGATTAAAGGTAATTTTTGCTTTCTTCTTTTGTACTTTTTGCTCGGATTTTCTATAATGATATACATTACCCCAAATTCAGAGAAAAGTGTTACACAAAGTATCTATCTACCCTGTCTGTCTATCTATCTATTTATCTTCTATCTATTTACTTCTCATCTATCTAATCTGTGACAAACCTCTAATACTTCCTCAGCACAGACAAACACACACACACACTCAAATACACAACAAACCATAATAGGAAAGAGGTTGAAGATGGAGTAAACAGATACAAGTGCTTCTGCTTTTTTCTGAAACCCTAATAAAATGACTGTAAATTCAAATATTCACAATAATCCCTTTACCCTCTATGGGTTCATGTTAGGGGATCATGGACAAATCACCTAACATCCCCTTGCTCATATTCCACAGCTGCGAAACAGGGGTAACTGTGCTGGTTCTACCTCACAGTGTTGTTGTAATGATCAAATTAAACAGAATATATGAGAACATCTGGTAAACTTTAAAGCACTATGCTAATGTTGGCTAGTGGCGCTCAATAACAAAGCCCTTCAGGGACTAGACTTAGTTGGAGACTTCGGTGAATATTAAACAATTTAACATCCCCAAAACAACATTCTTCAAAGTATTCCTGATAGTATTAGTTCTTAAGAATAGTTGCGTGAATAATAGTTGAGGATGACAACCCCGTTCTCAAGTCTATAGAAGAGTCTCCTCTTATTCAAGAGATGGTCTTTTCCCTATAGCTTCTGCAGAGAGGCCCCAGACAGAAAGGGCTGAGTGTATTACTGTGGCTATTTGAAACAATTAAGCCCATCTCTCTATGATTTTTAACGAGAGCAGAATTTCTGGCCTTCACATTGATGGAGATAAAGCACCAGAGAGAGTAATAATCTACGGATGTTGACTGGATCTACAGTCTAGGTGAAGAAAGCACAGCTGTACATGAAGGGCTGGGCCATTTCTCTACCAAGAGTAAATGGGAGACTTTTTTGTCCAGTGGGAAAGCACTATTCCCAAACAAGGACATGGCCAGCTGTCAATACTGTAGACATATTCCCTAAACAATCAGTGGCACTGACCGTAATTTTAACAAAGAAACTGACACCTTTTTGTCAGTCAGCTCTCCAATCTCTATTCTACTGGGGTGCTTATGCATTTTATGGATTGTCTAGGGTGAATTTTCAACCCCAATTAGCCTTTCCTACACCTCCAACTCTTTCCCCTTAGACACAGTTTGCAGCCTACACAGAAATTGCAACCTCATTTGCATTCTGATCTAAGACAAATAGATCTGGGATGATACATTTGCTTCCCTTTCAAAATCCTGTAAATGCAATCCCAAACCAAATACAATAAATCTTCCTGAGTCAGCACTTTTCCCAGCGTTGCTAGAAATCAGCATTTTTGATGTCACCTAGTGCCAGCTGACTAACTGGAATAGTCAGCTCCGTGGTGCTGGGGTTGGCTGGCTGGGTTGAAAGGGGTTTATTATTTATGATTAGAGTTGTTTTGAATAAAGAGAGTTAGATTTTGCCCTTGCAGGCTTTTTTTGTTTTTTTTAAATAAAGAAGGAATTCTGTTTGAATTTTGCAGTGCGCACATGCATTACCTATTAAAAATGGTCAATACAAATTTTAAAAAGGGAAAAAAGCACAGAGTGTAAAACCTGGTCCTCCATGAGTTCGGAGTTTGATTTTGTTTGTTTTACAGATCCCAAGCACAAGGGTTAGGGAATTACAACAAGGGTGAAGTGACACCATCTGGAGAAATGTTCGGGAGCTATTATTTAACAACTAGAATGTCTAGTTGTTTCCCTTTTAACATCTTGGGCAACAAAGCTTTTTTGTTCAGGTGACGTTAGAATGAACTTTACTAATTTTATCCCCTAATAGTAAAATGTATTTGTGTCTTCAACACAGAGAGCCAAGAGTTGCTTGGATTTGGGGCTAAAGGGAACTGGATTTCACTATGGCCTCCTGCTAGGTGTCTCATCAGCCTGGATACCCCTTCCCAGGAAGCAGAACAGAATGCAGAAGCAGAAAGAGGATGGAATTTGAAATCAACACAATGAATTTGAATTCAGGTCTGCCATTTACTACCTGTGAAATCTCACACCTACTACATAACCTCTCTGAATTATCATAGATAAGTTGTCTCATCAACGAAATGAAGACAATGATACCCGTCATATTTATGTGAAGAGTAAATGTAACATTAGTGCTTGGAAAAGAGGGGACATTCAATACATGATGGTGGCAGTGCTTTCTGATGTGGTTCCTCCTTTAGAATCTCTAAGGCCCTTAGTAGACTTTTAAAAAAACAACCCATTGATTTTTAAAATCAAACCCAGAAACTTGAATAATCTCCCTAATCTTTAAAGCAAGCTGTAAATATATCTTATACTGGAGTTTGCTTGCTTGGTGAGCTTTTGTTTATGGGCTATGGGGGAGAGGAGAGAGAGTCTCCTGATTAGCCTTCTTAATAATTAACAGAGACTTAATGAGTCATTTGTATGCAAGACATACAGTGTCTGGCAACTAATTAAGCCTTCAGTACAGGGAAGACCACCCCCCTCCTCTCCCAATTCCCCAGAAAACTCTAGTGCTTTCCATCCGCTTGGCAAGAGAAGTGTTTCTTACTACAGAGAAATGGGAAAAAATTAAATTAAATTAAAAAGAGAACCCTACTCTGTTTGGTACACCAAAGAGGAATTTTAAAGGTGAATTAGTAGCTGTGTTTACCTGTTTAAAGCAAGCTTCCACCAGATTTGGAGGGAACATATTCCTGCAAAGAAAATAATGGTCACTTGAAAAATTCCCAAATAATAAATTAGTTCCTTAAATACTTTTTCATTGTGTCTAAGGTAAAGATGGCACTGAAATAAGCAGCAAATGGAAAAAGAGAAAGATTTTGGTGGATCTTATGCAATGGGACATAGGTCATCTCTCAGTGTGGCCCATGTAGTTCAAGGAAGTCCCGAATTCAACTCATCTGTCCTCTTGTCAGACAATGGGATTTTTCATTCCAACATCAAACCCTGCTCCTAGGAAAAACCCAAGCGAGAATGGAAATGCCTTTATCATAAGCATTCTGGTTAACTGAGGTATTATTCAATAATGGCCATTTTGGTATCACGCCATGTGTTTAAGGACCAAGTGCTCCGAATCAAACGTCACGGTTAGACTGTTCTCCACAGAGTCCTCCCAAAGGCCCTCTGGGGGATGAGATATTGACTCTGAATTGCTAGAGCTTCTGAGGCTCTTTGGTGACCAACAGGGAGAGGGCCCACAAAATTTGAACTTGAGGCCCATGTGGCAGGGTTTGTTACTGCCTCAGTGCAGTGTTTGTGTTCATGATGGGGAAGAAGTAAGGGGCAACACTCTCGCTGGGGAATCTGTAGCCAGCTGTATGACCTTGGCTAAGTCATGGCACCCATGTAGGTCTCAGCTGACTCATCTGTTAAAGAGGAGATTGGATTAAACTATCACTAGGGCTCCAAGACTAAAGACTGCGGGAGAAGGAGACATGACCCAGGCAGCTGGAGAGTCTGAGATTCCAGCAGGTGTGTGTCATCAATCAGATTTTAGGGTTATAAACTCTGGTTTCCTCCTACTGCCTAGACCAGGGGTCCCCAGCCGCCGGGCTGTGGAGCAGGTGGTGAGCAGTGGGCCAGCCAGCAAAGCTTCACCTGCCGCTCGGCATCGCTCGCATTACCGCCTGACCATCCCCACTCCCCAGCCCCCGTCCGTGGAAAAATTGTCTTCCACGAAACTGGTTCCTGGTGCCAAAAAGTTGGGGATCCCTGGCCTAGACCATCCTGTTTCTTTGTCCTTCCCATCTATGCTCTATGGGTCTGTTTCTACAAACCCTGAGAGAAAAGTGAGTTTAGGAGATTCCAAGATAAATGCTCGAACCAGGTGTCTGGGTGGGGACAGGTTAGTCTTACACTTGTCACTGGGGCAAGGAGGGGCAGAAACACACCAGACAGAGAATGACAAGATCCCAATTCTTTAAATAAGGAGTAGAAATTATACAGAAAGAAAATATAATAAAATACCCCTAATCCAAACTCCCTGAGGGTAAAGTTCCTGAAAAAAAAATGGTGAAAAGCCTTAATTAATTGTACGAATTAAATAAAGTCATTATCATTGGGTGCCAGCTTGGTATGAAATAATACAGACTGACTTGTTACCTTCGGATAATTGCGATTAACTCCCTGAAAAGGGCTTTCAGGAAGGTACCGTGGGGCTGCCTTGTGCTTACATACAGATGATACAAAGTCACTCATGATAGGTGCTGCTGAAGAGACCCTTTGTTGCCCAAATCACTCTTGAATCTACCAGCCACAGACCCATTCCTTGAGATGGCACGTGAACTCAAGTCCCTAGGAGGAGGTTCTCTCAGATAGTCGGTGGGGAATCCTTAAGAGTAGGTATCTAGGATTGGTAAGCCAGTCTGCAAGTACGTTGTAGAGAAGGGAGGAAAGGGCTAGGTTTGGGGAGGACAGCCTGGGTGGGCTACTTGCTGGAGGAATGCTAAGCAGGTGGGGCACTGAGAGGTCCGTGCTGGGATATCTTCCATTTGCCTTTCTCCATCCACTCTCCATCCTGCTCTGTGCCTGGGAGGCTGACCCCTCACCTTCTGGCTTCCTGTTGGGTTTGTCCAGTGTGAGGCGCTGACAGATCACAGGGCAGTGGGAGGAGAGAAGTGGATGTATATATTCTTCCGGCTCTCTCTCTGGCAGGTTGGGCAACAGCTTCCTCCCTCCAAATTAGAGCTGTAGCCCCTATCCTGAGGGTCCTTTCCCTCAGGACACAGCCCGTCCTGACTTCCAGTAATGGCTCCCTTCCTTTCCTCAGAGCCACAGGTGGTAACAAAACAGCTTCCTATTGCTGTTAGTCCTCTAGTGTCTCACCATCACTTGTAGCTTCCCTTTACCCTGCCCACACCTTTGCAAACCCTGTTCAGTGATCCTTCTGGGCTCGCAATACGCTTCCTACGAGCAACTGACCGATGCAAAGGCAAGTGTGGAGAGAGAGCAGGCAGGGAGGTGCCAGGCTCAAACTTGGGCTTACTTCTCAGTTCTGTGTCCAACATATTCTATCCTCAAGTCTGTTTCAAGTATTAGATAAGCTAATTCGTGATCAGTGTACTGTTTGTGTATAAAACAATGCTAAAGAAGCCATCCTTTAGTCTTTTATTATTGATCTGCCAAATCCTTTCTTCACAAATAGTACAAAAGGAAAACCTTGGGACAGGTATGATCAGATGATCTCTAAAGTCCCTTCTGGAAATAAATTGTCGTGTACAATGGATGATGATACAGATCACAAGTTCCACATTAGAAGAGTCCAATGAACAGGCTATACTTGAAAGAAAAGTAGCCTTAGAGAGGAAGACTTGAGAAAAGTAGGTCAAGAATTATTGAAAGGCATTATGTTAAGTGAGATAAATCAGACAGAGAGAGACAAATACTATATGATTATCACTTATATGTGAATCTAAAAATACAACCAATTAGTGATTATAACAAAAAAAGAAGCAGACTCACAGATATAGAGAACAAACTAGTGGTTACCAGTGGGGAGAGGGAAGGAGGGGCCAATATAGGGGTAGGGGAGTAAGAGGTACAAACTATTAGGTATAAAATAAGCCACAAGGATATATGGTACAATGCAGGGAAGAAAGCCAATATGTTATAATAACTATAAATGGAAGATAACCTGTAAAAGCTGTGAATCACTATATTGTACACCCGTAACATATGTAATTGTACAGCAATATACTTCAGTAAAAAAGTCACACACACAAAAGAACTAGTAATATTGCAAGGTGAGCTGCACAGTTGAGAGGATGACTGAGTGCTCAGATTCCGAATCCTAAAAGCAGGGCTCTTAAATCCTTATCTTCTCCTTGCTCTTCTCACCTCTTTCACATGAGATCAGAAAACGGACACTTACTTCAATTTCTGTTAGAAAGAGGTAAAGATGTGACCTTCATTTCAAGCCCAGCAGAACTGGTTGAGTCAGATACCTCTTCTAGGGTTTGATCAGCTCCCCCAATAAGAGGAGTTGGGTGGTCAAAATATACCCAAAAGGATGGGCTTACAAGGACGTACCTGATCAAGTCCAGGAAGGCGTCTGCAGCTGTCACTTGTACAATTTTGCCTTCTCTGTGCATGTTTTCCTTTGTGCCCTTCCCAGGATGGATGATGATGACAATGATTATGCCAATCACCACGGCAATGATGGTCGTAGTCATGTAATAGACTACAGCTCGCATCCCCATCTTCCCTGACGCCTTACTATCTAGGGCCGCCATTCCTGGGGAAGGCAAACAGAAGGAGATTTTCAGCAAATCAGTTCAGGGAATTTTCCAGTGGAAGGTCACGGGAAGAGCATTTCCTTCACCACTCCCCTACCCTCTCCCACCCAGCAATGGGATTTTATACATGTTATGAGAACTTGGCACCAAATTTAATCAGGCCGTCAACGAAAGGTGAAGGGAAAAAGCCATGGAATGGCTAGGCATCAGCTGTGTCAGCAAACACGTGATCACCTATTTTCTGCCCCAAGAATTGATATCATGTGGCTCTCTGATGGTTTGAAGGGGCAATCAAATTCTTTCCTAGGTTGCTACTAGTTGGGGAAGATGTGAGTGTTAATTAGTGAGTTTTGTGTGTGTGTGTGTGTGTGTGTGTGTGTGTGTGTGTGTGTGTGTGTGTGAAGAGATACCTTAAAAGATTTCTGGCAGAATAATCTAAGCATATCTCAAGTTCTGAGCACTGTGCAGACTCACACAGATTAACTGTCATTAAGTTCTTTTATAAGAATTATTATTTTATGTATGTACTTGGGAGTCTTTCTTTTGGGATATATTTACGTAAAATTTCAGCTATTCTAATCACCTACTGATTTATCTTCAATTTACATTTAAAGTAGGCCAAAGTTCTCGAATAGCTTCTCTGTTGTTTCATTTTTATCTCATCTCATCACAATTTTTTAAAAAGAATCATGTTGGTGGGGTTCTTCTCATTTTTGCACTCTGTCTTCCTCCACCTTGTCCCATAGGCCTGGAGTATCTTATCTCATGTGAAACATTCTTTCCCTCATTTTTAGGACATCTTCAAAATCTACCTCAGGCAAGGCATTATCCCCTGTGAGAGAGGAGGTATGACTTTGAAGGTTTCCCTAACTGCTCTAGCCAATGGAACACATCTCCATACCTCTTGGGATGGAAAAAAATTGGAAATGACCCAAAACTCTCAAGAGATTAAGTCATCTTAATAATAATATGGGCTCTTCTGTTTCATTAACCATTTCCTCACTTCTCTTCCTTCTTCCTCCTCCCCAAATCCACTAAAACACTAAAATCCAATTATAGCATCATCCAATTATAGTTAATCAAACTATTTTCCTTACTATTTAAAATCATGATTCTCTAAACGTATTAAAAGTTTATATTGTATTTCAATGATCAGTATCAGATTCTAGTAGTGGTTCAACATGTAGGTAGTGACCCTGTTCATACCAATGTATTGATATTTAGAGTAAGGTAAAGTATTGAAAAAAATAGTGTCCATGATTGCCAGATACCTCGCTGGGTTTGCCCCCAAATCTTGATACAATGGTAATGAGCTCTATGGGAACTGAAGCCATGACCTTCAACTTATAATTTCATGTGTATTTGAATCATATCATTCATAATTTTCATAATAAGCACTTAGTACCTGCTACGTTCTTATTTGTAACAATTTATAAGGCAGATTAAAAAACAAATAAGTAACTTTCTAAGGTCTTAGTTAACACCAAGTAAAGTGAAGGGGGAACTTGAACCCAAATCTTGTGTAACTGAATTTAACGTGCTTTCTCCCCCTGAGAAAACCAACTACAGTCCCACAAACAAGGAGGCCAATTTTGACTTTAACGCATGAACTTAGCTTCTTTTATCCTTGCCCTGGGTTTCTTGAAACCCAGGATTAATACCCACTTATGGGGGAGGCTCCACTCCAACACTTCACCATCATTAAAAATGGGCTAATCTGTTCTCAGTCCAAGTGGTCCCATCCCCCCAGGTTCATTCTCAGGTCTCCATCATATCTCAAAACATCTTGGCTTTTCTGTGCTTGAAATCATTTCTCCCAGAAGGGGCCCACTCTCTTTCCCACCATTGCCTGAGCTTGTCACCACTGAAGCCTGCAATTCTTCGGTGGGCGAGTGGTGTGGGCACAAAAGGCCGGATATCTCTGCTAGGGGTACCAGGCGGCAGTATTTTCTTCCTCCGAGATGCTTTCTTTCCCTCTCGCCTTCTATTCTGTGGTGCTGTTCCGTTCTCTCGCCAACTCTTCTCTGCTGCTCCTGCCCACTATTCCCGACCTATAGCTATTCAGAGAGAGCGCTAAGTGGTCAAGGCAGAGCACTGGAAACCAACGTGGCAGACAAAGGAGGAGGCTTAAATCTCCCTCCCTCCCACCATGGGTGAGGGATGGGGAAAATTATACCAGAATCCACAGCTACAGGGCCATCGGCTCCAGGAAACAAAGTTTATAGGTATTTTTTTTTAAAGAAATAAAGTTTAAAAAAAATGAAAACCGATAAGAAAGTATTTTCTCCATATGCTCTAATTCTGAAATAGATGAAGACAAACATTGAGGCATTTTTTAGCAATGAGCCCAGGAGAATCAACAGTCAAATGAGAGGCCTCACCAACCTCTGCATATTGACCTTGTTCCTCTGAAAGAGGATAAAGCAGCAGCTCCGATCGTTTCAGCGGAAGAGGGAATGCGTGGGAGTATCTTCATTAACCGATTCTCCACGTAGGTCCTTCCCCTAAAAGGGGTCTGGTGTCCCACAGCGGGGCTGCCTGCCCACTTCTGCTCAGGGTACCCCAGCATCCCCTCTCCTCCTTCCAATTCTAACCACTCCCCTTTTCTCTGAGGCAGGCTTGTAAAACTAAAGGGACCACTAGAAGCAAAGCCACACACTGTCATCAGGGCAACAGCAGGATGGATGTGGACAATCTGTCACAACACCGGGCCTGAAAGAGAATAGCCTTGATGCTGGTGGAGTCAAGAAAATGGAGGAAGAGCTCTGGAAGGTGAAACTCCACATAAGCAAGCTGTCATTCTTCCTGTCTCTTACCCAGACTCTGTGACCATCTTCTTTCTCCCGCCTCCTGAAATTCCAGACAAAGCTCTACGCTAGAGATGACACGCGTCTGGGCACAAGGGTAAAGTACTAAATCACTTTGTAGAAAAGGGAACTCTGGTAGGAAGTGCCCTAAATGTTTGAGAAGGGAAAAGTTTGCATTGAGCCTTGTCACTTTAAAATACATGGAAGAGGGGCTTCCCTGGTGGCGCAGTGGTTGAGAGTCCGCCTGCCGATGCAGGGGACGTGGGTTCGTGCCCCGGTCTGGGAAGATCCCACATGCCGCGGAACGGCTGGGCCCGTGAGCCATGGCCGCTGAGCCTGTGAGTCTGGAGGCTGTGCTCCGCAACGGGAGAGGCCGCAACAGTGAGAGGCCCGTGTACCGAAAGAAAAAAAAAAAAAAAAAAAAAAATATATATATATATATATATATATATATAAGAAAAGGGCACTGTGGTGAGGGGGAAAGAGGTCCCTTGGGTATGTAGGTACTTGCGGGAGTATGTTATGACAACTATGTGTTCATCTAAATACGTATTTGAGAAACACATTCCAGAGCAAGTAGTAAAGATAATGATCTTGACTGGTCCCTTTTGCTTCATTTGATCTGGGCTTAGCTAAACCAGCTCCATTCAAGACATCCTGACATCTTTATTATGAAAACAATCTGTCATCAGAATTGAGATCCTCTTGAAACTCAGAGAAATACTGTATTGTCTATTGCTACAAATTCTGTGAGAGTTCTTCCAATTACAATGACATGTTTGTAAGTTTATATGTTTTGTAAATATTCAGTTAACTTTTGTGCTGGTTCACTAACTCACCAAATTCGCCCTCTGATCAATGGCACATATTCATCTAATTTCATGATAACTGTATGTTGTAGATATTGTTGACACCATTTGAAAGGTAAAGAGACGAGGCCAGAGATGTTAAGTAACTTGCCCAGTGTTGCACAGCTAGTAAACAGCAGTGGTAGGATTCGTACCCACAATCTCAAGGGAGTACCCTTTCCACTATACCTCAATTCTGATGGACAAGCTAGGAGTCACCCACATTTCACTTGCTTGTTATCCATGCTAACTTTCTTGCTTTTGAGTTCAATATTGAAATAAGCCACCTGACTGGAAGAAAATTTGACAAAGGGAGGTAACTGTGGAAAAACTCTGACCTTCCCCACCCTGAGGGGAAGTAACACTGGTCACTGGAAGGACTAGCCAGAGAGCTGATCAATCAGTTCAAATTCCTCTCTATTCCTAGAAAAACAGCCCAGAGCATGTTCTAATGGAGGGTGGAGGGTCATGGATATTTGCTGACTGTGGGCACATGGTCTTACTTTCTTTTCTAAAAATCAACCTGTCAATAACTGGTCATCAAGAAACTAATCCATCATTCATTCCTGAAAACCTATTATATGTTTACCAATGAGTATGGCATCTAAGAAAGATTGAACAAGACATTTTCTACAATGTAAAAGATTTAGACTTTTCTTCAAAATACCTGGGTATTTTAGGCAGCAGTCACTCTGAAGAGAGAGGAAAGGAAGAGAAGAGAGTTTCTTGATACAAATGGGTCAATATGTATTTACCTGATTATTTAGACAATCAGTTCAGCACAACAGATGTGCACCAAGTTCACGTTGTTGGGTGGGGTGGGGAGGGAGTGTTTCCTAAATATGTGTATAGAACTCTCTAAGTCTATTGTAAATTAGATTTCTTCTGGTATAATATTGGTATGACTTCTCAGATAAATGAAATATGTATTCAGTCAAGTATGAAAGGGTAACATCAATAATGTCAAGTTCCCAAGGCTCTATTATTTGCATGGATTTTATTCTCCCATCAGCTAAAAATCTGTCTTATACATTAATGTGTCTCAGTCTATTCCCCCAATAACTCCTATTTCTGGTTTGAAATGTGAAATCTAAAGAAGCAGCGGTCTGTTATGAATTGTCTTTCTACTCGTCCTCGTGGTGTTTCATTGTTCTTCCAGGGCCACTGGATCAGCCCAGAGAGGACGGAAAAGGGGGGATGGCAACAGCTGATTCAAGAATATTGTTCTGTCTCAGTTGTTATTTTATTTTACATATACTCCTTCTCCACCATGGGCTTCTCAAACACTCATCTAATGAAAGCCGCCTGTTCTCAACCCTCCTAGAATTTCAAGATGGGCAAACTTACAAGGAAGTCAAGGATGAGCTCTAGTATGTACCGTATTCATTTGAATGATTTTTTTTCATAAGAAAGTTAAGCTCTAGAAATACAGTATACTTCGTATTTACAGACTGAAGAATGAGCTCTTGTGTCCTAAAGCAGCTGCCCATTTCTGGAGCAAGGGCACACTGGAACCCTCAGCAATGGACAGTGAACAGGAGAGCCACCAAGCTCCGAGGAAAGGCGGTGAGGGGGAGGGAGTGAGTGTGAAACAAATGACTTTAAATCTCTGTCTAAAACTATGCGAAGGTTTTTTTCACTGAAATATTGTCTCTGGCTTCTTCATAGACTAGATTGGAAAAAAAAAAGTTCTATGATTCTAGGGGTTCTGGAACAGAAGGCAAATCTTTAAAAGTTAGGTTAGAAACAGTATCATAAGGGGCTTCCCTGGTGGTGCAGTGGTTAAGAATCCTCCTACCAATGCAGGGGACACGAGTTTGAGCCCTGGTCCAGGAAGATCCCACATGCCGTGGAGCAACTAAGCCTGTGCACCACAACTACTGAGCCTGTGCTGTAGAGCCCATGAGCCACAACTACCGAGCCCGTGTGCTGCAACTATTGAAGCCCATGTGCCTAGAGCCCGTGCTCCGCAACAAGAGAAGCCACCGCCATGAGAAGCCTGCTCACCGCAACGAAGGGTAGCCCCTGCTCGCCGCAACTAGAGAAAGCCCGTGCGCAGCAACAAAAACCCAATGCGCCCAAAAAATAAAATAAATTAAATAAATAAATTTAAAAAAAACACAATAAAGAAAGAATTCTTAAAAAAAAAACTATCATAATTTTGCATCACAATGAATACGCTGGTTATAACCTCAGAATTTCATCGAAGAGACAATATTTCAAACTACTTGAGGCCAACCTCAGGCATTTTTAGAAGCACATTCTTCTTCTTCTTTTTTTTTTTAAATCTGGCTCTTTAATTAATTAATTAATTTATTTATTTATTTTTGGCTGTGTTGGGTCTTCGTTTCTGTGTCAGGGCTTTCTCTAGTTGTGGCAAGCGAGGGCCACTCTTCATTGCGGTGTGCGGGCCTCTCACTCTTGCGGCCTCTCTTGTTGCAGAGCACAGGCTCCAGACGCGCAGGCTCAGTAGTTGTGGCTCACGGGCCTAGTTGCTCCACGGCATGTGGGATCTTCCCAGACCAGGGCTCGAACCCGTGTGCCCTGAATTAGCAGGCAGATTCTCAACCACTGTGCCACCAGGGAAGCCCCATAGAATCACATTCTTCTTAAAAAATGGTGGTGCAGTGATTAAGAGTTCCGGCCCTGAAGTTAGAATACCTGGATTCCACTTCTAGCTCTGGTAGCACGTGACCTCTGTAAGCCTCAGTTTCCTCATCTGTAGAATGGGAATAAGGAAAGCTCTCTCACAGGGTTTTCATGACATTAAAGGGACTTCTGTACAGAAAGCACTTAGCATAGTGCTTGGCACATAGTAAGCATTCAAGAAACGTTAGCTGTTATTATTATTAATTAATCAGATAAATAATAAGCTACTCTCTAAGTGTTATTTGACCTGTCTGAGCCTCCATTTCACCTAGACAAGAAGATAATAATACCCACATTGCAAGTGTAGGGAAAACTTACGTAAAGAATCTGTACAAAATAGGTCCTTGATAAATGTTAGTTATGATTATTATATGACTCCCTCTACTAGAATTTTAGTGCCAAGAGAGCAGAACCATATGTCTTATTCATTGATGTAGCCTCCTTGCCCCAAACAGTGTCTGCACAGGAAGGCGCCCAGTAAATGTTTGTTGAATAGTCATTCTTACCACCACTGCGGCTGTTATGCCCGAAGGAGGCCACACACTTTTTTTTTTTTTCTTTTTTTTTTTTTTTTCACACACTTTTTAAAAAAGCATTTAGATTAGGCTCCTGTTCAAATGGCGAGCACTAAAGTTGCTCTTGTTTAAAGCGCTCTGCAATGCGGACTCACCAATTTTCATTGCTCTTCCCGCCAATTAATCCAAAATAGTGAGGTTCCTTCTATCTTGAAGAAGGAGAGACAGACCTTGTGGGCAGCGACCCGGTATCACCTGGAGCTTTATCTCCAGAGCTGGGAGGTCATCAGAGCAGGGCAGGAGGGGCGGGAGGCTGGCACAGCTCCATGCAGAGAAGGGAATGGAAGAGGGGGTGGGGTCTAACACGTGCTTAAGTGGGTCACGGCTAGTATTTTTATCCATTAATGAAAGAGGATAGAAAACAATAGAGTGCATACATGGGGTAAAGGTATTGTTTTGTGAAACTTTTTTCAGCTCTGTGTGTGTATGTCCGTGTGTAGCCAGGTCACAGTGTAAAATACATTTGTGGGTTCTGGTAAAAAAAAAAAAAAAGAAAAAAAGGTTTGCAAACACTGGTATCTACCCCCTTTCAGTTAATAGTAGAGGCTTTAACAAGGAGCCACGGGCTATGGGCTTCCCTTCCTCTCACCTTGCTTCTGATGCCCTCGGGCTGCCCACCCACCATACCCAAGACCTCATCCCATCTCACTAGCGGGGACCTAGGACAGGACAGTGCTGATTTCTGGAATCTGGTCAACTCATTTGAACAGAAATTCTACAGACATTGTAACAAGGGAAAAAGTTTTAGAAAAGGTTTTTTTCGTGGAATATTGAGCAAAGAAAATTCTTTTACTTTAATTCGTGATTCTTTTGCTTTAATCAGTGATTCTTAGTGAAGAGAGTTAAACCATCTCCACAAAGAGCTGACAATGATTGTGTGGAATTCACAGGCAATTAAATCACAAGTATTCTCACATGGGTTTTCACCCTGGCCAACTTTTCCTTCCCGTTAGGGCTGTTCACAGTCTCACAGAACTTGGCATTTCATTCACCTATAACACCACTTAGTTTCATGAAGTTATACTGCATGAGAACGACAAGGAAGCTTCCTTACAAATTTACCACTTGTGATGGCATTTGTCAGGCAAGTTGATTTTTTAACTTGACCCTTACAACTTGTCAATGAGTCTTTTTTTGAGCTCTAGTGTGCATTAGTAGAATGCAGTGTGGAAAGGTAAAAGGGAAACTTCCTCTTTCAAAAGAGTGTTAAATAGAAAAGCTAGCAGAGCAGACACTAGTATCATTGGCAGAAAAAGTCTTATCATAAATCACCTTTTATTCTCAGTCTGGTAGGACTGAGCAAACGATCCCTTTTCCCCGGCCATAGACATCCTTGAAAATGAACTTTCACAGAAGGAAGCAGTGAGGGGAAGCAGAGGCCCAGCTTCAACGGCTGTTACCTCTCGTGTCCAAGAGCTTCTGGGTCCTTCCCCTTAACCTTTGGCGGGGGGTGGGCAGGGAGGGGGACTGCTTCTCTGGGGTACCAGCTGGTGAAGCCCTCTGAGTGGTCAAGCTTTGCTCTTCTCTACACTGGCCTTAACCATCCAATAGCCTCATCACAGCCTGACACAGCCCTGCCATGAATGGTTCCAGTAACGCGGGAACCTACCGCATCGACCTCCTCTCTCTCTCAGCAAGGTCTCAGGAAACTCTCAGAAGGGCCAGCTCTGAGTTTCACGTCTCACAGCCCATCGCTGCTGGCGCGAGCCCCACGGAGAGGTGACCGTTCACCCCACACACTAGCCCATCCTTCACTCACGGTATTGGAATGTGCCACACAATACGCTTTTTTTGAAGAGGAAGCAGGGAGTCGTTCATCTTCTTTATGTGCGCTAAGCAGAGCAAGAGGGAGAGGCGAGTGGGACCCACGATGAGCTGGGGAGTAGTGATTAGTAACAGCTGACAGCCTCAGACCGAGACCCTTTCTTTGGTTACCTCATTGTGCAGCAGCTGAGCACAAAGGAATGACTGTCTTCTCGCCAAGACTTAGAAACCCAGGACCACAGAAAATAGCAGCTAAAAGAAAAAGCGTGGGTTGGGTGGTTAGGGCAAGGGCCAATCAGACGACTCTTGGTTATACCTGTGAAGCCTGGCTTTGAAAAGAGACCCCTCTGATGTGGAAAGTCATACCCACAGGCAGTGGACCTTCAACCAGCCCCCGCCAGGAGCACTGATGTGAACGGGGAAAGTAGGTGACTTCACTCACAACAGAAAGAGCACGCAGAGAGCAGCAAATTGCTCTGGTTTAATGAGAGGAAGTTCTTTGAGGGCCAGAGCTCCAGCCCCCTCTGCCTTTGCAAAAGAATCACGATTTACAACCAACCACCGGATGAGTTGTTTGCGATTTCCGTAACAGCCCTCTTTACTTGGGGTTGTCTAACGTGCCACGGAAAAGACCTTTATGTTCTGGGCCTCGTGCAACTTTCTTAAGAAGGTGGTGAGCAAAACAGCACATTTTCTAAAATAGCTAGTGGGAAGCAGCCGCATAGCACAGGGAGATCAACCCTAGAGGGGTGCGATAGGGAGGGTGGGAGGGAGACGCAAGAGGGAGGGGATATGGGGATACATGTATGCATATCTGATTTACTTTGTTATACAGCAAAAACTAACACACCATCGTAATGCAATTATACTCCAATAAAGATGTTAAAAAAAAAAAAAGCACATTTCTAGCTGGCAGGATGCTGAATGGGACTGAGTTCTACCACTGGGCCAGACTTGTCCCAAGTTAATCAAAGGGCATCATGAGTTGACTGCAGAACATGTCAGACTCAAGGGGTGCTCTATTCTTCCCATGGAAGGCCTGTCCCTTGCAGGGAAAAAAGGAATTGAAAGCCTCATAGAAACTGAAAGCGACATATGGACATTAAAACCCAAATCCATCTGGCCCAGATTCCCAGAACAGTTGAAGCAGGAGTGTGACTCCAGGCCTTAAGGAGGCTGGGAAGCAGCAGAGATTCCTGGGGCCAAAAGTGTCGTACAAACTATGAGACCCAAGGTCCACCCCACCCCTCCAATTCCTTGCCATCAAAAGATTCTGGAACCATAACCCAACCTGAAAACTCTGCAATGAACTGAGGTTAAGTTCTGTTGCCTGAAACTGAAATTAAGATATTTTTAAAAGGTATATTTCTTAAAAAAAAAAAAAAAGAAAGAAAGAAATAGTTGAGAGTAAAACATGTTCACCTCAGCTATTTTCTGAATTAAATCCAGAATATAGAATCTTATATACTACATAAAAGAATAAATTAAAAAAAATTCAAGTCCACATAGTATGAGTGTGTTTCGTGGTTGGTAATTGCAATCATCGTTGCTTTTGTTGTGGTCATCCATTTACAATGCTTGGTGTCAGTTTATTTATCTCTTGTAAAAATAAAATACAGTGTGTGTGAGTGAAAAAAAAAAAAAATTCAAGTCCATGTTTCGACCAGTTAAGAGAGTGTACAGAATTAAGTCTTTGGGGATAGAGTTGGGGTTGAGGAGAAGAGGATGCTAGTGGAGATAAGAGAGTTGAGGAATGACAGATAAGAAAGGAGAGAGAGAAAAGAGAAGGAAAGGGAGACTTAAAGCAGAGACATATGGGATGGGGAAACAGTTCAGAAGGTGATTTTATCTCAGTCAGCATATTTCTTGGTACGGCCAACACACCTCCTTTCAGTTCTGATTAGTTTGCTCAGCACTTAAAAGTTCATCAATTGTTCTTATCTAATCTATAAAGGAATAGTTGCACCCAGGGAGTGGGAGATTATGCCCCCAACTACCTGACCCTAACAATAAAGCAGTATCACTTCGCAGAGTGAAAAAGACCGTGAACTCTAGAATTGGTTGGCTTCCCTCATCTCTGCCTTACATAAGTCAGAGAACATTCCCTCCTTGGAACAGGAAAAGCTGCATTTTTGCCCCCAGGGCCAAGGGCGACAATGGAATTGAATTATTCCTGATATATTCCACTAGAAGTGGTGCAACACTTTACAGCTTTTTTCCTTCTACACAAAGAAGTTAGTTTTGCAGCATCAGTTTCATATTTTGATGTTTTTTTCCATGGGGTATTTAGGAATTCCAAAAAATTCTCCGAAGAAAACTACAGGCAGCCCCTTATATCGAATTTCGCTTATCTTGAGTAGACTTCAAGGAGCTGGAGGATGTCAAAGAAAAGATGTGGAAATGACATTTGGTTGATTTTGAGACTGACGGTGCATGCGTTGGATTGGTAATATTATTCTTTAACTTGGGATTTAGGGAGAGGGTGGGTAACGATACAGTCACCAGTGTTTGGAAAAAAACACAACTAGTGGATGGGCACATTGGAGTAAAATTTGGTAACACAGAATGGCAAAGAGAGAGGGGGAGGGAGAGAGAGAGAGAATATGAACTGGGGACATTGTCTTTAACAAGGAATATGGGATAAAAGATTTATAAATAAAGTAAAGAAAAGCAGGTACAAAATATTGATTTCAAATGACTAATTCAAATGACTATGACTGTCCCATCACAAATAATGGAAAGTGGCAGTAAGGAAGTGAAGTTATATTAAGGGTAACTTACTTCTTTTGAAAGTGGCTATACTAATTGCTTTCATAGTTAAAAATTTCTCACTTACGTGTTCACTCACATTTCATTAAGGACCTTCTCAATGCTCTGGCCAAAGACATGATCATTAAGGCCCTCATGTATTTAGTAAGAAGACTTAAAAATATATTATTGTGAGACAGCCCTGAATAAATGAAATGCATAAAATTATCCAGCAGAATGATTTGAGATGGAATTGGGAGGAAAATAGGGAAATTTTTGGCATATCCTGGAAGGAAATGATTGTAATAAACTGAAAGGTTTGCTTGATTTGAATCCTGGCTCCCTTACTTATTAGCTTGTGACTGGTCAAGATATGCAACCTCTCTGTGTCTCAGTAAATGAGGGATAATAATAGGATTTACTTCATAAGATTGTTCTGAGAATTAAATAAATTCAGCATGTGATGCCTTAGAACAACATCTGGCACATATCTTAGCCATGATGATGGTCATTTTTTTTTGTTTGTTTTTAAAAAATATTTTAGGTCTGAAAGACTCCTTGCAACACTACTGTAAAATGTGAGATCTCAGTAGGTAAAATTAGACCTTATATTCCTAGGCACATGCTAAGTGCTTTATCTGATTTAATCCTCTCACATGACTTGCGTGGTTGGGACTTAACAATGGTCAATAACCATTTACAGATTGGGAAACGGGGAGGTGACACCACGTGCTCTGATCACACAGCTAGTAAGCGGCTATTGTTGGCATTTCAACTCAAATCTTTCTACCCCCAGAACTGCCCTGGAGATTCTTTGTAAAATAAAGTCTTCTCTGCACTGGTCTTGTATCAATTGTTGATTTGCATTTGATTCGTCTAATGGGGAATTCTGACAAAAATCTGTTAAATTCGTATTTGAAAGGATGCCTTACATCATAGTAAAAAAGTCTTGGTGCACGTGCTGAAAAGTAAAGCAGTGATGATGAGTGGCTACTGTCAAAGCAGTGGGCAGCCTGCATTAGAATTAGTCCAATACCTTGTTGAACTGGAGAGTCATAACATGCCAGCTTTATTCAGAAGTTGATATACTAACAGATATCCTAAATCAAAGAGAAAAAAGAAACCTCAACCATGGGTAACTGCACATTGCAAAGGCCTTTGGGTAATTCCTGGAACTCCCAGGTCTCTTGGTGAAGCTGCAGTATCCCCTCCACCCCATACCCTTCAGAGTGGCAGTTATCAAACCTTCTCTGACCCCATCCACGATGGCACTCACCACCTCCTAGGCTAACTCTTCATTGTGGGGCAGCTTTGATTTTTAAAAACCGGTGCTTAAAAAGAACTGAAATCTGGTTCTTTATATTGCCCCTGAGATACATTTTTGCTTCTGGAGGAACACAGAGCAAGTCCGGTCCACATTTATCAGAGAGACCTCGGTCTTCTTTTCTCCAGACTAAATACACATCATTTCTCCAACTGATTCTCATGTATCACTGTTTTCAGAGGTTCATCAACCTGTAATCCTTCCCACTGACTACCGATCGGGGCCCTCATGCTCTGATCCAAACCTTCTTTTCTCAGCTTCATTTCCTACGAGGGCCGATTCTACCGTATTCTTCTGGGCAACCTAGACTACTCAGTATTCCCTAGACACGACTTGAGTTTTCCTGTCTCTGCATCTTTGCTTTTAAGGCTTCTTCTGCTCTTGTCCTCGTTTCCTGTGGAAATCCTCCCGCCGGTCCAGCTCCTGAATTCCCAGAGCACTCTTTTTGTGCTTCTCGGCTTCAGAGCTGGCTTTGTTTTACAGTCATGTCTGTACCTGTTGGGCTCTCCATTAATATTTTCAACTCCTTGAGGCTAGAGACTGGTAATGTCTCTTCACATCTTTATTCTGCACAGCGGTTAGCACATCACCTGCCCCAAATAGATGTCCAATAAATGTGTCTTGGATTGGATTCAACACCCTCTTAGTAGATACCCTGCTTTGTCAAAGGTGCTCCCGAATGTGCTTGGCACTAAACAAATACTCCCAAGGTGTTGTGACCACTGCAGAGTACAGTGAACTATTTTCCTAATTCTACCGAGAAAGCACACGACTATGTTCATTCATTTTTAGCCACCACATCCTACTGTTGGTTCACATTAAGCTTTTAGTCACATTAACGGCTGCCAAGCTCAGTCGCTCCCCATCCTGTGATTGAATCTTTTGAATCTAAAAGCAGAAATGTGCATTTATCCTCTGCTCAACTTCATTTTGTTGGTTTCCATGCAGCACTGCAGCCCGTTGAAGTCATTTTGACTTGTGCTCAGAGGCATATGCGGTTGAAGCCATTCTTTGGGGGCTTATATCATCTCAAAACACAGTGTAGGTGCCTTCTGGGTCTTTAAGTTGTTGATAAAAAAAAAAAAAAGGAACAGGACAGTGTTTTTTTTATAAGTACACTAGAGTACTTTACCAGGTATCTTTCCAGGTTGCCGTGGAGCCTCAAACACTCTTTAGATATAAATGTTCTGTCAGTTTCAAGTCCAGACCACCGTTTCATTAGGTTCTATTTTATTGTCAGAGGTATTATAGAAGACTTTAAAATTTCAGAATAACCAAAATAAATTGTATCAGGAATTCCACAGCCAAATGTTATTATAGGAAGGGAGTATTTTTAAAACATAAAGAGATTCCTTGTAGTATAGGGAACTGTCACAAGATGTTTTGTGAGAATACAGTAAGCCTGACTTTGTAACTTTAGGAAATAACTCTCTTTTCCTAAAAGAACCAGTAGTATCAATCTAGAAAATTATACACTGATAAATATTTTTCTCTATTAAATGGGAATGTAATGTCATCGGGTAGATACGTAAATATGTCAAGGATTAATACAAACATAAGTTTTTCAGGACTTCCCTGGTGGTGTAGTGGTTAAGAGTCTGCATGCCAGTGCAGGGGACATGGGTTCGAGCCCTGGTCCAGGAGGATCCCACATGCTGCGGAGCAACTGAGCCCACGCGCCACAACTACTGAGCCCACGTGCCGAAACTGCTGATCCCGAGTGCTGCAACTACTGAAGCCCACGCACCTAGAGCCCGTGCTCTGCAACAAAAGAAGCCACCACAATGAGAAAACCGTGCACTGCAACGAAGAGTAGCGCCCACTTGCCGCAACTAGAGAGAAAGCCCGAGTGTAGCAACGAAGACCCAACGCAGCCAAAAATAAATAAAATTTACAAACAAAACAAAAAACGTAAGTTATTCATATGAGAAAGAAATAACATAATAATTATTTTAGGCTTCAGGAAAGTTCACTGGATAACTCATTGGCAAACAATTCTGAATGTGTTACATTGATCATTAAGAAGTCCATTATTTAAGTGTATGCCTTTAATTCATCTTTACTTTTACTCCTTCCACCAGTAACATATCAGCTTGTGGTTTTCCAGGTTGTAGACCTCAGTTCTGAACATACCTAATGGTCTGTATTTATTGCTCTATGTTCAGTGGCTATCACAGTAGGGATCCAATAGATATTTTGTTGAACGAATGATGACTGACAAAGCCTGCAAATTCAGCAGGTAGGAATAACTAAGCCACTGTACTCAATTCACAAATCAATGAGTTATTTATGTAATATCTACTATAACTCGTCACTGTAACTAGGGCTGAGATGCAAATGTCCAAACAGTAGTTCCTATTCTCAAGGAGTTCTTTCGTTGGGTAGACAAGTCATATTCTCACCAAATAATCAAATGATCAACCACACGTGACATAAAAACTTAAGTGTACAAGTATGGGAAAATTGTGCAGAATATTTAGCTCATGTGGAGAAAAGACTTTATCATAGGCAGTAAAATTAAGGCAACAAATGCCCTTGAGCATTATAAATCGATCCAGTACAAATCTAGCGGCCACACCGCATGACACTACAGAGAGGGGGCTTTTGTGACAAATAGATCTGAGTTTGAACACAGGTTTGGCCACTTGCTGCCAGGGACACCTTGGGAAGTTTCCTCATCTGAAAATGGGGATAATAATAATGATCTTGCAGAAGGAATAACAAGTATGTGTGTTCAATGCCCAGCATGTCTTTTATACTCAGTAACTGCTAGCAATTAATATGCAGGTGAAATTTTAAAAGTCACTGACCAATCAAAGAATAAATCTTCAGTCAAGATCATCACTTCACCATTTTAAGGTAGAAGAGGGTAAACATGATCTGAATGGCAATACCAGTGTTCTCATATGTTTTCATCTTCAGATGTAAATCACACATTATTTTGCCAATTTTTGAGGAATTACCATGTGCCAGGCTCTGTCCCAGACTAAGTAAACCATGTAGCACTGTCTCTAATTTGCACACATCTTAATGCTACGGAAACTTGATTGTAGAGAACACAATCCCATGGGAGAATCTGCAAACACCCTTGGAAACCAGGTCTGTTATCAAAAAGCCAAAATTAAATGCTTAAAACTGGGGCTAGGTCATGGCTAAGGAAAGTGAGTCCAAGAAACCAAGAGGCTCAGTAATGTACGAAGTGACACCACTAGTTAGCGGTGAGGCTAGGACAGAACAGAAGCTCCACCACGAACTTTGCAAAGTAGTTTAAAGCTTTGTGTTAGCACACCAATTTGAAACCGGTTAAGTTTACAACAAATAAAGTTTTCCCAGTCCTGGAAGGTCATGAGCTTTTTTGGCGAATGGGTTTTTTATTCTAACGTAGAAAGTAAAGGGACTTTAATGGTTTACTCAGGGTCATCTACGAGCAGTTTCCTTGCTCAGAAATATTGACAAGCTGCAGCGAGCATGTCTTAGGAAGTAGCAAATCAGCTGAAAGGAGGTGGAGTAACACACAACACGATTTCTGAAACTGGCTTCCAATTAGTGACAGCCCAGGCATGGGTCACTGATGAGGCCCGCGCCAAGGCTGGGGAAATGATCCTCTCTGGTCAGACGCGAGATGCACAAGCAAGGAAGGGCCTTTCACCGAATACTCTCCAGCAAGGAAGCCAAAGGGCATTTGAACTTGATGTTTACAGTATCAAAGCAGAATCCCAAAGTGGCTGTAATCACTAACATCAGTCCCGTGCCTGCAATTCACACAGAGTACCCTCACAGCCACGATCTCAGCTGAGCTCACCTCAGGGTCCCCCCACGTGGCATGGACAACAAGTATTTCTATTACTATCACTACCGTTATTTCCACTCCATTGGTAAGCCTTGAATGCCAAAGCAAAGACTTCCCCCATAGCTAAACAGTGCTGAAAAACTAGTCTGGTATGAAAACTAGTCGGAGAGTTCCAAAGTTTGTGTTCTTAAGAAGCAAACAGGGATTACCACGGATACATGCAGCCGGAGGGAGCCTCCTCTCCTTTGATCCTATACTCTGCACTGCTCAGTTGGCCCCTCTTCAAGTTTTCAGAATTAAACATCTCATCTCTCCACAGAGCAAGGACATCCAGAGCCCGGAGTCCCTGTTTAACAGCTCTGTGACTTCCTTCTTCAGCACCTAACGCAGCTGACGGGAGGAGCTCAATACTGAATGAACTAACAACCTCACCTAGACAGTAGCCAAGGTGCATGACTCAGAGCACAAAAGCAGTGAGGACACGGAAGGGAATGAAGCATAAAAACATATGGTAGATGCTGTCAGGACCTATTTGCCGAGTATCCAGTGAAAGCACAGAGTCAGACGAGGTTTGACAGGGAAAATAAAGGAAGCAGTAGAGCCCATGCTCCCTGAGAAGTGTATCGACAGCCTCGCTGAGGCCGCAGCACGTGAAAATGCCTCATGAGGGCTTGTGGGATAACTTCCAGATGAGTAGAGATGCAAAGTATTTCAAGTAGGGAGATAAATGCGTAAAGAAGGGGAACAGAATAACCATTCACTGGGAATCAGCACACAGGATACACAAACGTGCTCCTTAATCCTCCACCGGGTGTTTGGAAGCATGAGAACATTTCCACTGGCTTATCCAATGCACTGAGGGTTTTCTGTCTGCACAAAGTTTTCTTTACGCTCCTGGCGGGGCATAGGAACCGCTTCCGAGGAAGATTCTGACATTGAAGCTGATTAAGAAGGAAACAGGAACATTCTACTTTTTCCTTGGCGAACCATCCTTGGCTCATTTGAAAGAAATTTATTGAGCACTTATTGTATGCCAGGCCCAGAGCTACAGACAGAGCTCCAACCCAGGGCTGGTCTTAATGCTCACAGGCTGGCAGGCAGAGCAGTGCTGGGGGAGCCACGTTCTGGCAGAAGAAAAGAGGAGCACTGTGGAAGGGGAGCTGGGGAACTGTGATAACCTGTAAGATGGGGTCCTGGCAACGCTTGCCTTTGCTGTCAGGACAACTGGAAAAGCACATTTAGAAAGAAGGAGCAATTTTAGTGCCAAATCAGATCTGCCTGTGCATGTTTACCAGATTGGACTCTGACAGACAAGGATTTAGCAGTGATGTCGTCAGAACTAATAAAATAGGTTAAGAGAGCTCACGAGGGCTAAGAGCGGAGTCAGGTTAGGTATTTCTGTGAACGCTGGAGCACATCGAAGGCATACAGGCTGTTGAATTTCTAATTGGGAGACATGAAATAACCCAAAATTTGAAAACTAGTACCCCTCCCCATGCTGCCAAACACCTAGCATCTGTTCAAATCTATTATAAACCATTTCCTCAGGGAGGAAGTGAAAGAATTGCATGTAGCTGCCGAGAAGTGTGCTAGCGGGGGATGCCGCTTCCACGCTGTAAACTTATGTGTGAACTTATTCATTAAGGAATGCCATTACTGACCACGGACCTGCTGCAAAATGGACGAGGAGTTCAGTCACAGAGCACATGTGAGGTCAATGCCCCGAAGACATCATAAAACAACTTAGGAAGTACGTCTTAGAAAATGCATTAAAAAGCAAACTAGCAAATTAATCTCACATTTGGTTTGTGAAGCTGTAGCTATGCTCTCCAGTGGAAGCATTTCAATTTTCAGCACCCTCTCCCTAACCATTTCAAAGCCTGCAATTCTACAGTAGCCGAGTCAGTTGTTCTAATCGGACTTTTTAAGTTTTTAACTTTGTATGGTTTACTGGTACCTAAAAATTGTTCTTGGTGAAATTTTCTTCCACTGGGCATTTACCTCCTAGAGTCACTATGGGAGGAGAATAATAAAGTCATGTGATACGGCAGCGTTAGCAACACACAGCTGTATTGGGTTACTTTCATTTTACTAAACATTTTAGGCCAGGTCTTGCTCCCTGGATAACTCTGGGAATCCTCCACAGGCACGCAGAAGACGTGAATCTAGCTCTTTGTGTCTGTAACTGTACACCTGCTATTGATGCAAAGGATGAAAAGAAAAACACCCAAAACACATTGTTCTATTTTTAAGCTGTTGTACTCAGATCCTGGGGAAGGAAAGATGCCCTTTCTCCCCTTGAAAATTACTGAGAGCCAGCTATTCTGCTGTAGTGTAAATTCAATTTCCAAACGTTGAAGACAGATGATCTTAAGCACTGAGGGAGAAAGTATGGAGTGTGTGTGTATGTGTGTGTGTGTGCGCGCGTGTTTGTAGATGTGCGCGCATACCAGTTGGAGCTGGGGATGCCAAAATAAATCTTTCCTCACATCCGGAAATGCCTATCAGGGAAGCAAACTAGCTGGCAATCAGAAACTCCCATGTAACGTTCACTGTTTTAAACGGCACACACTCTCATGTCCTAGGGCAGAATTGCATGCCACGGCTCTAGAAGGCACTCCACCAAATATTAACTGAAGGATTGAATCAGTGAATCTTTCCAGAAAAAGCATGTTAAAGCTCTCTTTGCCTGTTTAAAAAAAAAAAAAAAAAAAAACACGCCAACTGCATAAATTGGCAGTAGGGTGCAATATTTCTCTAAGTCAGGAGTCCAAATGTTGGCTGTTCCGGTCTGATGCTACTCAAGGACACAGTGGAATAGTTTCAGAAGGAGCTGGGTCACCTTGGAACTTTGATGCTTCTTCCCTCCCGTATTAACCTCTCTGAAAAATGGTATGCAGGGTATAACACTTTTTTGCATCCGAAAGGAGACTTTCATGACTTTTTCTAAAATAACTGAAGACTCTCTGGGATCTCAAAAAATGATTGTTGCCAGCCCCCAGGGATGGAGTGCCAAACAAAATGGTCCCTCGCTTTCCTGAAACTTACAGTTGGCTGGAGGAGGTGGAAAATGACAATGGGGCCACAGCACAGGTAGGAAAGGGTTCCTGGAGGAAGTGACATTAAAGTAAGAACTGAAGGGAAAGGAGGGGTTTCAGGTAAAGGGTCAAGGCAGACATGGGGGGAAGACAGTGAGAAATGAGATGGAAAGAGACAAGCAGGAGCCATGCTCAGAGTTCTGACCTTTATTTCGAAAGCAAAGTGGGGAATTTTAGCAAGATCATGCAGTCTTCATGTAAAAAAGCAGGTCAGAAAACGGCAGGTCCCCATGGGGAGTGGGGGGAAGGCGGGGAGACTAGCGATGGTGTTGCGGCTGCAGATTGGGTTTGAGACGGTGTGGTCTGGACTTGGTGGAGGGGTGGCCACAGTCAGAAGTCAGAGTTAAGGAGGTAGAATCAACAAGCCTGGGGGTGGGGAGGAGTGGGAGAAGGGTCGAAGTTTCTGATTTAGCCCCTCCTTTCTGCATTTCCTTTGATTGAAAAACAACAACAAAGTTTCAATCGTTTCCTACTGTTTCTAAATATAAAATAGCTGAATTCTCCTCCACGTTTATGTCCTTTCACCAGGAATACATTTATTCTACGTGCACTCACCATCTTCATAATAATGAACCAGCTCTGTAAAATCTTAGTGACTTGAAAGGGACCAGTGGGTCCTTTTCAGGTGGGGAAGCAGGCTCAGAATGATGAAGGCTTTACTGTGTCTTTAAGTTTATTTTGCAGGTAATTCTAGTTTGCATACAACTGGGAACACATCCAATAGCTCTCTCCCATCTTGAAACAAAAGAAGAATTTTTGAATCTAAAGGAGTAGCAATCACATTGTCAAAGCTGGCGTAACTCGGGAGCCTTTGGCCAGCTGTTTTACCAGCTCCTGAAAGCTGTGGATCCTAAGGCTCTTCAAGGCCTCTTTCCAATACAGACTTCTACTGCTTGTATCTACCTGTGACTCTCTTGACCAAAAAACCATGGTCTGAGGGACAGAGGAAGATGTTAAGCAACACTAGGGAGATGTAATCAGCAAAATCCAGAACGTGGAAAACTAATTTTACGTGACAAACAATCTGGTCTCTTCAATAAACTGCAAAAGGAAAGGATGGGAAAGAGAGAGACAGAGACAGAGAAATAGAGACAGAGACAGAGAGACAGAGAAAGAATCTATAGATTACAAGATTTAAGGGATATGCAAAACAAATTCAATTTATGAATGTGGCTTGATTCAAACTGACACACTGTAAAAAGAGAGGGAGAAAAGAAATGGGGAGTTTTGAAACCGATTGGATGATATTAAGAGGTCACTGTTAATTTTTAAACAAATGATAATGGACATTACGGTTATGTTTAGGGAAAATAATTTTTCTCTTTTTAGACATAAATGACTCCTACGGAAACCACACTTTCCCTCAGACTATAGAAAGTCCCTAGCCTGTATCCAGGAAAGATGATTTTCACTTTCATCCCAGAGCTAGAGGTCAGGGTAGAAACAGTGGACAAGTTTCCCCAACAGTGAATTTACTTTCCCCACCTGCTTCTACACTAAGAGTTGGATATTCCAGATAAAAGCAGTAAGGTAGACTGACATTCCCAAACTCTACTTTCACATCTGCCTAGCAATTTAATCCTGAAAGTGAACTGAAAGTGAAATCAATGTTCCTAAAAGCTTGAGTCAGATTTTAAATATACTAAAATAATCCATGGTGAGTCATTTTATGATTTATTATTTTTGGAAAACACTTATTCTCAATAGAGAAGGCACATCTCCCTCAAGGGTTGGGGAGTGGGGAAAAATGAGTTTAGAGCCCTTTTTTTTTGTGTGGTACGTGGGCCTCTCACTCTTGGGGCCTCTCCCGTTGCGGAGCACAGGCTCTGGACGCGCAGGCTCAGCGGCCATGGCTCACGGGCCCAGCCGCTCCGCGGCATGTGGGATCTTCCTGGACCGGGGCATGAACCCGCGTCCCCTGCATCGGCAGGCGGACTCTCAACCACTGCGCCACCAGGGAAGCCCTAGAGCCCTTTTAAACAACACTTACAAGGCTCCTCCTGCTTCTCCTCATACCAATAAAAACAAAAACAAGAGATTAAATTAGTTACTATTAATCACTAGGAAGAGTGATTTTTCTCTCTCAAGTAAGTTGGGGCTGGAAAAATTTTGAGAACCGTTGATCTGGACTTCCCTTTTGGGTATTTTCTCAAAGTGAAGTCTACCTTGATCTTTCAACACAGTCAGGAATTGTTCTAGAAAAAAATCTGTTGGAATGAAGTTCCTGAAAGAGATAGGAATACCTTTCTTTTTTTTTTCTTTTTTTCCTTTTTTTTTTGTGGTACACGGACCTCTCACTGTTGTGGCCTCTCCCATTGCCATGCAGACGTCCTCCCATTGCCATGCAGATGGCCTCTCCCATCCCATGCAGATGTCCCCTGCATCGGCAGGCGGACTCTCAACCACTGCGCCACCAGGGAAGCCCTACCTTTCTTTTTAACAGACAAATAAGCAGCAGAAAGGCCAGAGCCTTGTTCTTTATGCCACTTTTCTCTTGTGGTCCTGTCAACCAACTGAAGTTAGGACTGTGTTTTTATTTTGGGAAGGCTAAAAATAAGAATTTAAACCAACTGTCCATTCTTCATTATAGAGAAAACGAAATCCTCAGAGAACCTTTTACCCCTGAGGCAATCAGATAAATTTATTCAGCTAGGATGGACTGTGCCTTTCATAATTCAACATACATAAGGAATATAATAACTGTACTGTACTATTAGAACTGCTCATTATACTGATATGTAGCACAAAAAAGTGTATCTGTGGTGTTTTCTTAAAACAGTTTTTGTTCTCATATTATTTTCTTTTATTGAAATCTTAGCAACTCTTGAACCATAGGTCATGAATGCAGTTAGAGTCAAGAGAGATCAAATCCTGCTCTTTTCTCCACTGAGTCTTTTCACAATGTCTGTGGCTAGAAAGAAAAACAGAGTGATTCACTATCTCTAAAGACCAGTCACACAGGGGGTCTGCTCATGCTTAAGAAGTCCTTTCCAAGCCTTTCTCCTGGTGAGGCTGCACTTTTTGAAAGTGGATTTTGACTGTACATGTGGGAAGTTGGGATCAGCAGCTCAGTGTCACAAGAAAGCCAAGGGGTTTTATCTACAAGAACACTGTGACTGTGAACAAAGCCCATCAAAGCCATAAATACCTTCCAAGGGCAACTGAAGGTTGTAAGAGCCAAACTCTCAAACTACTCAGAGGAGACAGCATGAAGTGTGGTACAGACTGCATTTGGAGGTTGTCCAAAGAGCTGATGAACTATGGGGGCAAAAAGCGTAGATTTAACTTAAGAACTGTGTTCCAACTTATATTAGTCATCAGTAAGAAAAGGTTTATGGACACAAATCTCAAATTTCCTTGAGAAGTTCCCAAGTTAAAATTTTGAAACCTAAGTTTGTTGCTCAGAGTGGCACAGTCCTGGCTGTAGATAAAATAATCGAACATACAAACCTTAAAAATTTCCTTTTGACGTTCAGACAGTGCAATCATTTTAAAAAAATTAATAATGGAAAGGTATTTGGCAGAATAAAATACAATTTCTTGCACACTTATGTGGTTGGTCCTCAAAAAAAAAAAAAAAAAAAGGAAAAAAAATGTGCCAAATGGTAAGTTTAATGCTGATTACTGCTTTAATTAAAAGAAAATTCTAAGTGATCACATAGAAATGCAGAGAATGCTCACTACAAACTCACAGCACCCAGAGCTCATTTTAGCCTTCTCCACATAAGGGTTGGGATAAATTAAAAACAAGGCATAAAAAACCCATGAAGTTACTCTGATAAATTTCGATAAAAGAAACTGATCTCTTTTAAAGAATAATAATTGTTGTTGGGGCCCTTCCTGATGGCGCAGTGGTTGAGAGTCCACCTGCCGATGCAGGGGACATGGGTTCGTGCCCCGGTCCGGGAGGATCCCACATGCCGCGGAGTGGCTGGGCCCGTGAGCCATGGCCGCTGAGCCTGCGCGTCTGGAGCCTGTGCTCCGCAATGGGAGAGGCCACAACAGTGAGAGGCCCGCGTAACCCCCCCCCCAAAAAAAGAATAATAATTGTTGGAATGGCTACCTTGTCTCAAAAAATGATTTCAGTTGTAAAAATAAAATAAAATAGATGATCAGAGTCTGGATATTTAAGGAAACAGCCTTGCAGTCAGAATTTCACCAAAATCTGACTTTTTCTAGTGTTGACAAAAATCTCTTTCCATGAAAGAATCACGGATTCTGTCTTAATTTTTATATGTACTCTTTGGTGTAAGTAAATCAATGAGTAGATTGGCAGGAATGTGTCAAGTAAAATTAATTAAATTTCCTTAATACATCTGCTCTCTCTCTCTTTCTCTTTCTCTTCTCTGAGCAAAGTTTGGAATCATTTTGAACGCCAAAGGAAATACTCTACTTAATGAAAGATATATTTGAATTTGAGTGTATCTTGATTGAATGTCAAAAATGAACACTTATTTGGAAGGATGAGTATGCTTTGCTCCAGAGAAATTCATGGCAGCTAATTTTGCCTTTTGTATATTGAAAATAATTAAATTATTTCATTCAAGTCCTTGTAATAAGTTGCATTATGAGCGGCACGTGGCTGAGTATGGAAATTTGTTAACAGTGAGTGTTAGTTGAGTACCACAGGACTCATAAAGTATTTTAAGCAGAAAATGGTCAAATTAGATTCTTACTTGAAACTACAAAAGAAGAACTACGTATTTCCAATAGGGTAATTAATGAAAACCTAAAACTTAGTTATGCAGAATCATGCAACTTTCTCTGCACCACCTGTGTGTATGAGGTGAGCAGAGTCTAATTCCATTGCAACTCTCACAAATATGTATTTTATAATGCTATGGTGTCATGTGGAACCTATGTTTTATTAGAATAGATGCGTTTTGGCCATGGATTTCAACAAGAAACATCCCAAGGGACCAATTCTACCTCTGACCCTTACATCCCAATACTGTAGCACAATAAACACGGGTGGATGTAATGTACTTTTAATTCCTGCCCACGCCTCTGCTTCCCTCATATAGCACTATTTGTACTCCACGGAGGCAGGAACTTTTGTACTTGCAAAGCTTCAAGAAATCTTTTTTTTTTTTTTTCAAAAATACCCCTTTGAGCGTTATTTGGGAGGACTCTTGAAATACTGAAATAGAAAGTTTTCCAAGACTTAGGAACCACTTAGAATTTTCTCCTTTAAGAGACCACAAATATGAGACCACAAATTGTTTTCCTACTAATATCCAAATCCCATTTCCCAGCCGGGAGGTTAAATTGTCATTGTCAACGTGTACACACAGTTGCACAGCACCGTGCCAATGTGGCGCCTTTGGGGGAGCTTGGCTGCAAAGCTTAATCAGAACGGAGACACGCTGTCTGCCTTCATGCAGCTTGCACTTGGAGAGGACACTGGCCCAGAGCCACTGACAGCAGATCACAGGGCTGGAGGATAAAGCCGACCCACATACCACTGTGGTTTGTCCAACGATGGAGGGGGCAGACATGACTGAACAATGTCTAATATTTAGACTTACAAAAAGCTTGGGATATTTTGTTTATTTTTTGAGGGTTTTAAGCTCATGCCCCTTGTGTGGATTTCAACACAGAAAGGATAATCTGAAACAGCAGCATAAACAGAGGAAACCAACTGTCAGTGAAAAAAAGCCAGCCCTTGTTATCAAGGATAGTGCTTGTAATACTCTATCAGTGTTCTTTAAAATTCCAGACTTCCCTTGGTCCGACCAATAATCCATCCTGTCTCTGGCAGCAGCACCAATGCTGCCCTCCATGACGTCAACTTCAAAAGACCCACCCACCTTTAGTTTTCCCTTAGCGATATAGCTTGGTTTCTTTAAAGAGTGGTCAGTGGCTTACATTTTGCTTACACCAAAGGGTCTTTGGGATTTTCTTTAATAAACACAAATGAATGATTTATAATTAGCCTGTACATTACTTATACATTTGTAAGAGGATCTCACCATCAATGCAAGAGGTTGCTTGGGCTATAGTCCTCTTCAGGCACACAAATGAGCAATAATCAGTACCACCATAAACTAACTCACCAAGCGGAGGTACAACTCACAGCTGGCAATTCAGGAAATGGGATGGGAGCTGAATGAAACAACCCCCAAATTACTGAGTATGGTCAGTTGGCAAGCTTCGCTTTGGCTTACTGATGGTCAAAAGGCAGTAGAAGCCATTCTACAAAGACACAGTCCAAGATTTGGATTGGAGGTCTTACGAGTGCTTTAAAAAGTGGAGGGTCCTAAAAGAATGGGACTTCAGGGGCTCTTCTGGAATTACCCAAGTGCAGACACCTAAGGAAGTAAACCCTTTCCTTCTGAGTTGAAAATAACTGACCTGGAATTATAGCTCATAATGCAGAGAATTATAATGAATGTATAATTCAGTAGTATTATAAAAGATCTGAACAGAACTTTCAGCAACGGGGGACATTCTGTAAATTAAGATGTACCAGGCCACTGAGGTAGCTCATAAAGGCCACTTCATACCGGTGAGATTTGTACCAGCACTCCAGTCTTAGCACCCACATTCCTGGGAGGAAACTCGAGTATGTAATCCAGAGGTCCTCTTGCTTCTGTCTGTCTCTTCCCACACCCCTACCCTGACCCCCAACTACCTTTTCAGGGAAACCACAGGGGCCTCTGAGGAATGTCTCGATTTGGAGAGATTATCTGATTACTGCCCTCAAGACTTAACATTCTGGATACCTCAAGCATCTATACTATACATTTCCAAAAGTGAATTCCCGGCACAGGGAGAAAGCTCTCTGATTTAAGCAGTGTATGATGTCCTTTGAAAGCTATGTGTAAAAACTCTAGCTGTGGTAGGTTAGATTAATAAGCAAACAAGCATTTAGAATGCCCCTTTCAAAAGAACTGACATTAAAATATTACATCTACCTTATATTTGAAAATGTCTAATTGTGTTAAAGATCATATAACATAAAATTTACCAACTTAACCATTTTTAAAGGTACAGTTCAGTGGTGTTAAGTATATTCACATTGTTGTGTCACCTGTCTTATTTTTTTAATTAAGCTGATTTTTATTCACTATAGCTAAAGAAAGTAACACATTATATTCTAACATAACAAAAAGTTATAATTGATGAATCTACATACATTTCAAAGGATTTCAACAATTATTTTAGTATAACCAAAGATGTAACATTTGAATTTTATCTTTTTTGAGACATGAAATGCACAGTTATAATACCCAGACTACATATCTTATGACTTCGAAAATTTTAGCTAAAACATACATCTTTTACAGGGAAATGCAAAGAAAAAAAAAAAAGACATGATAAGTGTTGGCGAGAACGTGGAAAAATTAGAACCCTTTTATGCTGCCAGTGGGGATGTAAATTACAATTACACGTGCAATTACAAAACAGTCTGGCAGTTCTTCAAAAGGTTAAGCAGAGTTACCGTATGACCCAGAAATTCCACTCCAAGGTATATACCCAAGAGAAATGAAAACATAGGCCAATGAAAGTCCACAGCAGCATTATTCATAAGAGCGCCCTGCCTGCAATGTAAAAAATCCCCCAAGTCCACCAACAGATGAATGGATAAATAAAATAGGGGATGGCCAAACAATGAAATATTATTCGGCCATAAAAGAGAATGAAATAGTAACACGTGCCACAACAGGGATGAACCTTGAAAACATGAACCTTGAAAGAGACCGGTAACAAAGGACCGTGTATTGTATGATTCCATTTATATGAAGTGTCCAGGATAGACAGATCTATAAAGAAATGAAGAAGACTGATGTTTGCCTAGGGTTAGAGGAATGGGGTAATTTGAGGGTGATGGCTAGGAAGTGTGGGGTTTTGGGGGGGTTAGTAATAATGTTCTAAAATGTATTGTGATGACAGATGCACAACTCCGTGAATACACTAAAAGCCATTGAATTATACACTTAATATGGGTAAACTGTATGCACGTGAATTATATTTCAAAAAAACTGTTAAAAAAATAAAAACCATCTTGAAAATAAGATAAATCTAAGTCTACCAATACCAAGAAATAATTTTAGGGACTCCATATAAATAAAAGCCCCTCTCTATTGTAAAATAGATTTCTATCATTCCAAGGAACAAGGAACAAGGGGAAGTTAGTGGTAGAGGGCAAAGTCTGACAACAAGGATGTCTCTAGCAGTTGAAAGTCTGATACACACTGCTATATATCCAAATATGCTTATGTGCTTTATACAGCACTTTTCAGGCCCTTGACCTTACTTGGTAGGTGTTAAGTTAGTGTTCAGGTATTTATTTAATGGGAAATTATATACTGACATTAGCCATCTTTCCATAGAATATCTGTTTTCTGCTAAAATCAAATAATGATGCCACGTGTCCAGTTCAGAGGGAAAAAAAATGAATAAAGTCAATAGATTGAATTCTTTCAATTCTAAGATTTTTCCCTATAAATTTTTCATAAGTGTTTCTTGCCTCTACTCATGTGAATACTGGCAAAAAAGGGGCTAAGAATTATGAAATATAATGCCTAAGTGATATTAGAAATTTTGAAATTGTCAATCATGCTTAGATTTAATAGCTTCTACTATTCATGGAAATATGCTTGTAGTTTTGTTCTCATACTGACTAAGAGTCATATTCTCTCACAGTAAATGTGTTCCTACATCATTTAATATGTAAACGTTTTGAATGTACCCATGAGTGTTATTGTTATGAATTTCCAGTTTATTATTCTTAAATATGTTTAAGAACTACTACATTAATGTCTGGCTCTAAGCCTAAGCATGCCAAAGGAATGCTTTCAGATATGTCATTAAGCACAGGTCCCAAGGTAAGACTGCCAAATTATATTCTAAAATTTAAAACTACAGCAAGATTCCAGTATAGAAGCTACTAATGTTTCCATCTTTTTTAAAAAAATAAATACATACTGTGTAGGTAGGGTATGCTGATATTAAGGATTTTATGGTATGTATCAATTTAGGAAAATTTTGCAATATTCTTTAGGAAAGTTCGTTTTAAAATAATGAAACTTCAGCTCTTAGCACAAACTCCTTTGAGAACAGTGCATTCAAATTACAGGTTAAGGAGACATGATGTAGTTGAGAAACCTTAAAGTACAGAAAGAAATTCTGGAAAAGTTCCAAATTAAAAAGAGTAGAGGCAACAGTCAGACTGTAGTACTTTTCAGAGTCAGAAGAACTTTGGAAAAAACAAACATACAATGTTATGTGTGCACAGACCCATATTCATATTGTGCTATAATGAAAAACTGTGTTCCCAGATTTCATAGCATCAACATTTTATTGCATTATCTCCTACTAGATAGAGACGCATCGTGCTCTCTGGAAGCATTGGTAATTAATGTAAAGCACTGGTAGAGAAGTTTATACCACAAACGGAAAGAAAGTAAAGAGCTTGGTTGGCAACACTTTCTTTAAGTGACTGACAACTCTTGGTGTGTGTGGGTGTGTGTGTGTGTGTACAACATTAAAGAAACATGAAACAAGTTAAAATCGTCTTAAAATATTATTCCTGTCTTATGTGTTCTTTGCTTTTAGAAACATAATGAAGTATCTCGTATTTGCTTCAAAATAATCCAGTGGTGGGAAGGAGTATAGGTGGGGGAGAGGGTCCGGGGGTATTATAGATGACACAAGATTGTGTGTGTGTGTGTGTGTTTATTCCCCCCCCCCCCCCACCCAACAGCACTGACAGGTCCTGGTAATATAAATATCATCTCAACAGGTTGGATCTAGGAGGCCTACAATCATCTTGCCATCATGCTCTTACAGAATTCTTTCTAAATGATTAGCCAGGAGCTTCTTCTGACTTGTTTACTTGTCCCCAGCACCACAGAGCTCAGACACTGGCCTCCCTTCATCCAGTGCCCTGTGAGAGGAAACCCCCTTGGTAATTTAGGGGAAGTTTCTTCCCTCTGAGGAAAACTCAGATGGAAACTCAAGTAATTGTTTAAAAAATTAAATAGAAAGACAGCAAAACCTATTTCCCCATACGAGGGAGTGCAGGAAATGGACATTTGAAAGCAGTACTAACTGATAATGTAGATGTTGCTGGGTTAGCAAAACAAGTGCAATTACGGGTAGTGCGCTGGCCTCCAGCCTGGGGATCTGGGGTTATTACAAAGATCTCCATGAAGAAGCTAAAAAGAAGATTATCTTGCCTAGAGAAATAAATCTGCACAAACATAAGGCTTGAGAACCTAGATTCTACCCAGACTCAGAATCGGCTGGATCATTCCAGCAGATCAATCCTTCAGCAGAGAATACTGTCACCCCAAAGCCTTCTTTCTGCTTATCATGAAATACTCACTAAACACGGAACAGAGGGAAGATGGCGTACTGTCCCCTGCAGACATACAACCCATGGCGTTGCCACAGAAAGCCTTGTCTGGCTACAGAATCTTCTCTCTCTCTATCTCTATGTCTGTCTCTTTCTGCTGGTAGAAACTCCAGCATCTTTTTACTTGGCTTTATGGGACACACAGAAGTCTTTTGTAATGGAATGCAGGTTCCTAGTCATTCCCAAGGTGAGCAGTTCTCCTAGCAGAAGTCCATTCAAATCAAAGTCCATAGACTGGGTGTCTGTGTGGGTCCTTAAGCACAAATCTCCAGTCAGAATTCATCAGGATCCATCATTGCTCTACTGAAAACCATTATCACATCAGCAGAAGAAAAGCATCTCTTTCCAACACGGCCCACAGACCTGTAGTTCCACAGTAGTTTGAAAGAAATCACCAAACTGGTAACATAGGGGAAAAAAATCTTATTTTTCTTAGAGAATAATTTAATTTTAAAAGAAGTTTTAACTTTTTCTTTCTTGTTAATTTTATTAAAGAAACTTTCAAAAATGTCTTACAAACCAGAACCGATCAAAACCACAGGCTACATTGAAGCTGCTGAAATTCACAGATAAAAATTCCCAGGAATTCCCTGGCAGTCCAGTGGTTAAGACTCCGTGCTTTCACTGCTGAGGGCCTGGGTTCAATCCCTGGTTGGGTAACTAAGATCCCACAAGCCGTGTGGCCAAAAAAAAAAAAAAAAAAAAAAAATCCCAGCTCATAGAACCCCAAGCCTTCTGGAAAGTCAAATCTCACACAAAGCCTTGAGCCTGGGGCTTCTGATCTTTCAATTCAAGAACTGTTCCATTTTTACCACAAAAGTTTTTCCATACACGTTCAATTCTGAGGGGTTAGGTTAGCACAGGCTGAACCCCTCTGAGCCAGTGGTTTGTTGCAGCTGACCCAACCCCAGCTGGTATTAGCAGAGGATTGGTTCCTGGTGACTCTCCCTACCCAGTCACGTGACACCTGGAGCTCTGGGTTCAATTCTGAGGAAACAATGGGATTCAGGAGAGGGCCACCCAGTTGGTAAGGGGCCTAGAAGGACTGGGCACATGAGAAGAACTGGGAGAGAAATTCTAGGCTGTGCTCAGATGCCCTCTTGAAACTGGCTGAAGAACTGTGCTCCGTGGGGCACAATTAGCACCACTAGGTGGACCTCGCAGGAGACAAGTGCAACTCAAGTTCGGACCACCTAAGCATGAAACTTTCAGGAGGCAGCTGATGGCCACCTTCCGGGGTGCTGGAGAGGGGGCTCCTGTCCTGGGCGTCGGGATGCATAGCGTCACCTCTCTCTGCCTTCCAGTTTGGACAGCCTCAGTCTCCTGCCTCTCCTCCTGAAAGCTGAGTGGCTCTGCTCTGAAACGGAAAGTTTCTGTGACTGAAACCCTGTTAGGTGCCTCTTCCCTCTGACTTCCCATCTGTGAGGCTATGTTCCCCGGGGTTACTTTTGCTGGGAACGTCACGGGGCACCCCCCTCTGGCTCTTACCGTGTTTAACGGTGAGCCAGGTGTGAGGAAAGCAACAACAAGCTGCTGACTGGGGAGCCTGAAAACTGGAGACTCAGGAAGAGGAATGGCCTGATACTCAGTCCCTACTTTGTCCTCCACTGGGCTCTTCTTCCCTGGGTCACTGTTCCCGTGACGCTGCAATCATGAGTCTATCTCCCAACCAGACTCTGAACTCCTTGAGGTCAGGGGTCTTGTCTTCCTCATTTGGGACCCTCAGGTCCTAGAAAAGTGGCTGGTACGTAAAAAAGCTCAACAAGTGCTTAGTGAATGAGATTGTCTGCGACAGAATGGTAGACATTTTCTGGGACAGCTAGACTTAAATAAATTTGTCTATGCTTTACCAAAACCCAAATCCACTAAAAATAAATAAAAAGCATTTAATTTCCCAGATTTCCTTTCTATAGGATGCAAAAAAGCCGGGTGATCTCTTTAGCCCTCAGATGGGTCTTCCCATTAGATCTTACAACCTCTCCCTCTAGAGGGATGTTATTTAGCCTCCCTTCCCACGTTTGTAAACAGATGGAGATAGAAAATAAAGCGGGGCCAATGGTTGGCTTCAAATGAGCTGGGCTGAAGCTGCTTTCTCGGTACCTTGTTTCCAGGCTGCCATGAAGTGTGTTCGAGGGTTGAGACAGACTCAGTTTGTCAACGTTTTGATTAGCTGGGAAGGCTCCGCTTTCGGTATGTAAGCAGCACGTGGAATTTGCTGCCCTGTGGATTCCAGGGTGCCACACACTGGGGCTAAGTTTCTCAGGAAAGACCGGGCAGTTGTATAACCAATGATAATATTTAGAATTATGCAGCTGTGATAAGGTCATCCCATCCCTCACTGCAGGGCAAAAACCAATCCCTTCCAGTAGAGAGGAAGGAATTTTCCCGTGCTGTTACTCCATTACCCATGGTTTCTTTAATTTACCTTTAATAGGAAACTGATAGCTGTAAGGATCACAGACATACGAGACGTGAGGAATCTGGAGGCTTAGTTACATGCCCCTGAACTGAAGCTCTCTTCTTCTTCTAGAATTTTCACTTATACAACGTGGACCAGGACAGCTCTCACTGCTGCTACTCTGACTGCCAATAACTACCATTAATTGAGCACATACTGTGTGCCAGGCATAACTCCTCAGAACAACAGACCCACGACATAGGTACCATTAACACCTTCGTTTTACAGAGAATGAAAAGGAGGCCCAAAGAAACTCCTCCCTACCCGAGATGGATATTTTTTTTCCCTCCTTCAATGAAATGTATGTGTGGGGGAAGAAAGCAAAGAAATCTACAGTCCCTTTTCTTGTACATAGATCCTGGGCTATTTCACAAAGGCCTCAGCTATATCCCTGAGTCATGACAATGAATAGTTTAAAATATTAAATTTTTCTTGTGTGATTTTGGCTTTCATTTTTGCAAGGCCTTCGCAAACCTTTCACATGTCCAAATACTAAGAATTGCCTAGCTCATTTTTTGCCCTCTTGTGTTAAAGGAAATGACAAAATTTTAGATTATTTTTATTGTAACTGTCATTTCTCTGACACTAAGGGCCATACTTTGAGGTACGCCATTTATTGTCTGTACTTTCATCTTCTCAGGTAAGAGAGCCTTTTGCTGAGTGTAGCTTGTTGGCTTCAACTACAGTTAAGTCCCACATTCCATTGAGTTCATTGGTCTATAGATTTGGAAGATGTTTGTCCAAAGGGATGCATCCCCCTTCCAGAAAACTGGAGACACGGAAGATTCCTTTCGAGGTAAGTGATTGAGAAGGAAGGCACACTTAGAATGAGAAAAGAAGAAAGCACTAGTTTTCTGAAAAAATTCCAAAGTAAGGAGGAGGTGATGGTTACGCCTACACAGAGCAACCTGAAATGGAGTTTACTTATTACCTAGTGAATTTCATCAGGGTTAAGTCAGCCGAGCCAACTCATAATTCTGGCATGAAATATCTAGTCTGGCTGCTTATCTTGACCAAATCAATAGAAATTGGTGCCAATCCCCTATTTTATTGTGCGGTATGTTGGCATACAAGTATTCTTCTTGTTCAAAAAAATAGGTACTTGAGTGCAAATCTAGCCATTAGGCTTTCTCCAGCTTCTCTCTGGCAGCTTCTGGAATGCTAATACACACCAAGGATGTTTGGAAGGATTGAAAATTTCAAATTCAGAAAAAGGAGAACATGGCTTACAGGGGGTCTAGTGCCACAATTCACCAACAGGGATGTTCCAACTATGAAAACGTAACTTCAATGTCTCAGAGTTTAAATGTGATTAAATGTACAGAACCTTCTAAAACAAAATGCCAAATGGAAATAACGCAATAAGGGTTTCATGCATTTCAGCTTCTGTCTGCACAGACCCTGGGACTTTTGAACTTAAGAGTGCTGAGTTCTCGTGTTCTTGTCGGGCGCAGAAAAGGCCAACGTGGCTAGGACACAACGTGGTAATACCCAGAAGGTGGAGGAGAAGTTTTCCAACAGTTATTTGTTTAGTAGACAATACATGTGGTGTTCAGTAGCTGATTCCATGTTGAGTTAAGCTTCGATATGGAACTGCCAACAGTGGAATGAGGCAACATATGAAACCCAGAGATAGCCTGATGGGAGCACAAATCTATCAGTGCATTTCTTATAATTAATAGCACTGACGCTGAAACCTGAGTTCCAATATTGGTAGCCCAAGGGATGGACTGAGCCTGCAGATGTTAATTATGTCAATGTTTGAAAATCTAGGTTCTTATCAATTTTTGGATTTCTGGATTCTTTTGAAAAATTGGAAGATCTGGCCCTTGCTGACACATGGCAACAATTGGCTGGAGCTGATAGTTTTCAGGTCACAATCTTGCCTCCCTTTGTCTACGCTATTCTGCAGCGGGTCACTTTCCATTTATCATCACACTCATCTCTGTTACCTCTCCTGTCAAAGAGAAATATTTCTCTGTATCCATGACTCTATTAAGTAGGAAAACAAAAAGTGGCCTGAAAGGGCAGCTTCATGTATATACGTCGCCCGCTTGGCCACTGGAGGCATCTGAGTTTGCTTTTCCTTTCTAAAATAGTGGACCCTGACTTTGTTGTCTCCCAGCACATTCTCCAATAATGCTTCCCAACACACACAGGGATCCCCTGGGGTGTGTGTACTTTGCAAAAGTCCCCCCCCCCCTCATTCACACCGAGTCACACCCTGCTTTGGTTTAGAATCCCTGTACTTAAAACCATGAAAGAAATTCTTATGGAATCTATCACTCATTCCAGTTGATCATGAATATCTAAATTACCATGTAGCTTGGAAATTATTCCTTTGAGACCAACACCTTAAAAAGATCTTTGGCAAGCTAAATTAAGCCGCTTCTCTTAACAGTCCTGGAAAAGAGCTGACACTCTTTTAATGGTCCCTAGTGGCAGCATTCCCAACTTGCAATTAGGTTACATTTTAAAAGTTCATTTTATACTGGTTGTTTGCAGCTTATAATTCCTTTCTCTTTAACACCAATATTATAAATGTTGATAATTTCTCCAAGGTTTACGCACAATTTCTTTTTAACCATGCAGAGGGATTGCATCATAGTGGGTTATCTTTTTTCCCAGAAAAATTACTCAACGAAAGCTCTTATTGCTTCAACAAAGTTGATGTATTAAGTATTAGAAAATACCAGGAAATTCCACTTCAAATAACTGTTAACTCGGATTGCTACTAAAGGGAGCTAATATTTCCTCTAGTTGTACCAAATGAGGGCTTTCCTCTTACAAAACCCACTGTAGCACAGTGGGACTTTTAGCACAATTGCCAGAAAGCAGAAACCTCTAAACACTGTTCTCACCCTTGAAGAGACAGTATAAAGGAACCCAAAACCCCACAGTTTGCATCCAGAAAAACTGCAGGTACTCAATTCAGACTCCAGCCAGTAGGGATGGTGGGAAGGGACTCCCTGTACCATTAAACAAAATAGTGGATGTGAGCTCTGTCCTCTAAGTGCTTCTGCAAGAACTTGTTTCCCAGGAAAATGGCAGCACATAGATAATGAGGATGTGCCCTCACATCAGCATGAATTTAGCTTCTCTGATAAGAATCGTGGCCGCTGTGATTACCTCTGGTCAGCAATGGGCCAGGCCAGTTTCAAAAACAAGTGCCCCAAATCATTCTGTCTACTTGATTGTTTTATGGGCACCTCATCCTCCAATGGAAGCTTTATGTACATGCAATCACTTGTTTGAAGACCTGAACAAGTAGAAGCCAGCAGAGATCTGCAAGGCGCTGAAAAAAAAACAAACTGACATAGTTTCTGTCCAAGTAATGGCCAGCCCTCCAAGGCATAGAGCAGTCAGAATCTTGCCCCAAGACTTTTGAGTTGTCCTATGTTGTTCTTATTACACAGAGATCTTGAAAGGCGATTATAAATATCCTTGAGAACTCCCTGGGCGGGGGGAGAGATGCTCGGAGCCACAGAACGATCTGCCTAAGGGTCGGCAGTAAGCCAAAGACGGAAGAGAAAACAGGGCCAGTAATACCTGAGTTCTGGGTTTTAGCTACAAACTCAGAAACCATCCTGCTGGGGCAGTGTCTATGGACATTCCTTCTCCAAGTCAGAGATGTGCTGTGGGGAAAGAGAAGAGTTTTCTAAAACTTCTTGGTTCTGTTTGTATTCTCCAATCACAGGTACCAGTGACTCTTCAACCATTTCCCATGCAGGCGTAAATCGTTATTTCACGTTCATAGAAAATAAGAATCCTATCCTGCAAAGCTTCCGTGCCTTGAAAATCCAAGTGTCAACTGACAAAATATCTGGATGGGGAAAATCTCCCACCCCCTCCCCATTCTCCCACCAGCGTAAAAGGCAACGGGGGTGGGGGACAATGGAGAAGGGAACGAAATCATGCGGGTTCACCAGGAAAAGATACAGTGTTGGTGGCAGCAGAGTTGGTGAGTGTGTTGTGGGCATTACCTCTTGATGAGGCTTCCAAGAAGGCTCCCGCTCAAGTCGTGGTGGCTCTGAGAACAAGCATTCTTGCATCAATAGCTAATAGGCTGTCCAACCAGATGTTATCTGGGTGGGATAAGAGGGTGAGAAAACAGACCTGTTGTACGCTGTTGTCAACTACATCGCTGTGGGCAGAGAAGGCTGGTTGTGTAGTGTTTAGCAGTGCGCCTCTTTTGTAGTGAGGCAGACCAGATTACGTGGCGGTTCAAATCCGTTTCCTCTTGTGATTGGTAAAATACGAGAGTTATAATCATTCATGCATTACTAAAGCCTCCTTTCCATCATTTTGAAGGGACTTTTATTTTCTAGAACAGAGCATGCATCCAGCAGAAACCTAAAGCGTTTGTTTTTCTAAGCGATCTTTTGCAATAAGCACACATGAAAAAAACAGAACAAAACTGCATAGGGTACCTGTGACGAGACTGGAGATGATTAGTGGTAACACCAGCATCTGTAACATCCTCATCAGAAGTTCCCCGGGAAAGGAGAAGTATTTGACTTCCCGGTAGCTCATTTTGTATGGTCGGAGGGTAAATCCAAGGATTGTACCTGCAGGAGAAAAAACAAAAACAAAACAAAGAAGAAAAGTTGAGTCTTTTTCGAAACTGTAACAATCGTAGAAAAATAAGCAAGCATTTGGCCGACTATCACTCCTGTCTAAGGAGACTCGATTTATTTAAGCAGCAAATATTTGTGCCACTTTGGAGCAAGGGGTGTGCCTGTCTTTTCAATCATAGTCTGGAAGGGTCTGGCTGAATTCAGGGCTTCGAGTAGAACTTAGAGAAAAAATGTTCCTGGTCTTAGCAAATGAAAAATTTCTTTGTCTAACTTGCATGCAGGGGAACCAGTTTTGACATGGCCCAGGACACAGTCATAAAGGGGGCATATCTAGGAAACAAATCACGTATCCACACACAAGGCAATATAGGAAAAAAAAAAAAGGCTTATTATAATGAAGTTCTTTTGTAACAACAGATGTTAGAACGGCTGGCATAACCACTTATAAAGGGTAGTGTAATTTTATTTTTTACAATTAAAAAAAACCTCTTCTTGTTCACACTGTTAATCCATTTTCATCATCTCCCTGTCTACACACCACACCTTCTGTCTACATGGTCCCGATATTGCCTTGGCAACTATATTGTACAGACTTGCTAGTTGCTGGCAAAAGAAGACTACAAAATTAGCAGAGACTTTTTCCAAAAGTTTTCCCTGAAAACTTAGGGGATAATAAGGGAAAGAGAAAGCAATTTTCCCCTTAATTTGATTCTGCTCCTGGAACTTCAAAAAATATTTAAATGATTATAGGTAAATCAAATTATGCTTGGTACCTTTGGAAATGTTCAGAAATTAACAGATGTACTGAATAATTTACTCCTTCTCCCCTTTCCCTAATAAACTTTCTTTGCCCCCCCCCAAATTTTCTTATTCCATTATTGTAAATATTTTCAAAAATTTTACTAAACCATGTGAGTTATAGAGAAGTACTGAGTAGTCTAGAGGCTAGAGTTTGGGGGAGGAGAGAGAATACTGTGTAGACACAAGTTTTTCCAAAGGAAGCAAGCAGTCCTTTAAGGAAACTGAACCATCCTAACTTCTTATGAAATGAGACACAAAGTTCATTTCAATTGTTATTGCAACTCCAATTTCAATTCTTGGATTCCCGCAACATGAAGTATCCATTCTTTGATTACACACCGTGATATCCCAATTACGAGTTGAATCTACATGACTAGAAAATCCAGCTGACCCTGTTTTCAAGACCTTCAGAAAAATATTTATTGCTTTTTCCCAATGTAACAGTAATATGTTCGGGAGAGAAAAGTTGATTTGGAAAATGTAGAAAAGAGGAAGCAAAAGCCTGCCTTTATTGGTTCTACCATTTAAATAGCAAATAGCTAATACTGACTGAGCTCTCTCTATCTGCCAGGCATTGTTGTTAGTGCTTTACCTGTATTAGTATCAATATATTTAATCCTCACAAAACTCCCAGGACATAGGTACTAATTTACCACCAATTTACTGATGGAGAAATCTAATAACAGTGAAATTAAAACATGCCCAATTTCAACAGCTCTTCCATATCAAAGTCAAATAGCCGTCCATTCAAGTGGCAGAGCTGGGATTGAAACCCAGGCAGTTTGGACCCAGATCTCACATTCTTGACTGCTTTTCATACTTCCTGTCTCTTCAGTAGAGCAAAGACAACTACTGTTAGTGCTTCCCTGAGCTTCTTTCCGGAATGTTCTCTTACAGAGTTAAATACACAGAGATCACGCAGACTATACTTTTCCATATATAGTCACCATAAACATCACTTTAAGCCTCATGATAGCAGATCCAGTGATTGTATCAAAATTTACTTACTACCATTTTTGTTGTTGAACACTTGGTTGTTTCGCAGTTTTTACTTTTATGAAAAACACCATTATGAATATATGAAGGCTGGTTTTTACCTAGAGATATTTTGTTTAGTGTAGTTCAGGGAAAGGAAACCAGTGCATTAAAGAATCTGGTTACCAGCTGCGGGGAGGAGAGAAATAGGTGAGGGAGATTAAGAGGTATAAACTTGCAGTTACAGAATAAATGAGTCATGGGTATGAAACGTACAGTGTGGGGAATATAGTCAATAATTATGTAATATCTTTGTAGAATGACAAACGGTAACTAGACTTATCATGAAGATCATTTGGAAATGTATAGAGACATGGAATCACTATGTTGTACACCAGGAACTAACATAATGTTGTAGGTCAATTATACTTCAAAAACAAACAAACTCATAGAGATCAGAATTGTGGTTACAAGAGGGGGTGTGTGTGGGGAAAGGAATTGGATAAGGCAGTCAAAAGGTATAAACTTCCAGTTATAAGACAAATAAGTACTAGGGATGTAATGGACAACATGACGAATTAACACTGCTGTACGTTGTATATGAAAGCTGTTGGGAATTCCCTGGTGGTCTAGTGGTTAGGACTCCGTGTTTCCACTGCAGGGGGCATGGGTTCAATCACTGGTCGATGGACTTTCACTAAACTTTTTGTGATAATCATTTCATGATGTATGCAAGTCAAATCATTATGCAGTACATCTTTGTGTGTGTGTGTGTGTGTGTGTGTGTGTTGTTGTTGTTGTTGTTGTTTTTTTAGCTGAGCTGCAAGACTTGCGGGATCTTGTTCCCAGACCAGGGATTGAACCCGGGCCCTCAGCAGTGAAAGCTCAGAGTCCTAACCACCGGGCTGCCAGGGAATTCCCATGCTGTACATCTTAAACTTATACAGTGCTGTATGTCAATTACACCTCAATAAAACTGGAAGAAAAAAAAATAAAGCATATGACTACCTCAATTCATGTTATCAAATTGCTTTCCCAATGGATTGGCCCAGCAGTTTAATACCCCATTAGTGAATGAGAAGACTTTATTTCCCATACCTCTAGGAATGGAATATTATCATAAAAACTTGTTAAAAGAAGCAGAATTTTTGAATGAGTAAATAGTCTGTATATTAGTTTTCTTTTGAATTTACTTAATATCTGATGACCATTCCTCCTAATTGTATTTTCACCAGTCATTTACTAAATCCTGATAGTTTAGGAGTTTATGTATGTGTGTGTATATTTGGTATAGATTCTTTATATAATAGAGATAATTACCCTTTGCCTATGTTTAAAATAATATTTGCTATAGATTTTTTTCTAATTTGCTTGCCATATATTATTACTTAAAATATACAGGTGTTCTACAAATAATGTCTACACATCTTTTTTATTAAGTGATTTCTTCAAGAGTTATAAACTTTAATTTCCCTCACCCTCCCGAGTTTGAGAAATCTTCAATACACTTTTCCTTTTTCGATAGTTTGCTTGGTTTTAAAATCTTAAATCTTTAATCTCCCTGGAACTCTGTTTGGGGTAAGGTATTTAATTTCAATTTTCAGTGTGCATTATTCAATACAACAGTATTAACAGCACATAGGAATTATAAAAAGCTCTGGTTATATCTGGTTCTTTCCTACTTGTTCATATAAAGGTCAAGTTACTAAAATCTGTGCTTTATCTTATAATAAGTATGCAAGGAATAAAATAAATATTATAAAGTTTACTTCCAATCAAATGTATTTTCACTGGCATTGGTTATGTTTTGTGACTTTTATTTACATGCATTAAAATGTTTGTCATTCAATTGTAACAAAAAATATGCACAGTAAGCCCAAGAAACTCATTTTGGTCTTCTGGAATTTGACCATACCACTCTAGTAGGAATTTTAGATATCCTTCAAATAACAATTTAAGAACAAGCTTGGTTTTACAAGACCCTTTCTAAATACAGTTTTAGAAATGTATTTACTCACGTACAACAATATTTTCAAGGGTGGGTAGGATCCTGCCTAGTCCAGAAATACCCATTTAAATTATAATTCAGAAAAAATTGGTAAGATAGCTGCTCTACTAATGATACAGAGCAACAGAAAGACAGTCAAGGAGGCAAAGTCTCAAGAGGTGGTGAAATTTTTCATCTGTCTCCTTCCAGTCAAGATGGTCTTGCTTGGAAGTGTAGTCCTGGCATCTACCCCAGAATGTCTCTGTTTCTTTACCGTCTCCGATACAGAAACCACATTTTCTAAAAGCTCTTTTTTATAGTAGGAACTGCAGAAAGATGACATCATTTATTTATAAGGGATAGTTCTAAGTCCAGTGCTTTGAAGAGACGAGTTGTTTAGAGTGACGGCACATTGCAAATATACTTTGAATCCGTTTTGTCCCTGACTGTGCTTTGGTTTTTTTACCGTCTCTGGGTTTATCAAGCGAGCCATTTCTACTCTTAGGAAAGATTATGTGGGGAAGGGCAATTTTTATTGAGCTCTTGCTATGTGTTAATGGTGATGTGATCCTCATCGCAACTTTATGAGGTAGGTATTATCGTATCTATTTTAAAGATGAATATGCTGGTGCTCAGGAGTTAGCTAACTTGCTCGAGGTTACAGAGCTAGTAAGTGGTTGACCCGGGGGCTTCCAAACAAAAGCCAGTGCTCTTTCCACTAGCTTGCTTGAAGACAGTTCTCAAATGCACCTGGCCTCTGGGTCTTCAGCATCTCTAACCCCCCAAATCGTAGAAGCACTTGAGTACTAACCTTGGATCTGCTAGAGATGTCCCAGAGGCACCTTCGGAACCTTCCACAGGTCCACTTACTTTTTGAGGATCCCACGATATGGTTATTAGTATCAAGCCACTGTTTAAAATGGTTACACCAAGTCCCTTTTCATGGAATGATTTAACTAAATGTATATAGAATTTACTAATTAAAGTAGCCTGCCTTTTCCCTCCAGTGCACACATTTTAATCCTTGGAAACCATCAGTAACAAAGGTGGGAAAGACATTAAATGAAAACATGCTTCAGGTTCTCATGCTTAATGACAACAGCGAACAGTCTTCAGCACATGCAAGATGCCAAGTTCTCACAAGCACAGATGCCATGGAAGCCAGGACTGGTACTACCCATATCTCACAGATGGAGAACCAGTCACTGACAAAGTAGGTAAACTGCCAAAACCACAAACCTGTATAAGTCGGAGCCATAGTCAGCGTAGAGAGAGGTCAAGCTCTTCTCAAGGTCAGCTGAGTGGCTGAGGTGGGCTTCATACCCAGCTCCAGGGCCCAGACCCTCACCCACTATGCTGTACTCATGGCCTTTCAGTAGACATGGTGCGAATTTAAAGAGCCTAAGTTAGGACACAACATTTTATCTACATTTTCATTCTCTTTTGAATTAGCTTAACTAAATAGAGAGCTTAAGTTGAGGAAGGATTTTGTTGATTTTACTTAATGAAGTCCACATCTAGCTTTTTTTCAGTTCATTTGTTAAATGACTAAACAAAAGCCATTTTTTTCTTCAGCTTTCTGCTGGGACAGGCAGTGTTAGAGGTGAAGCCAGTGTGCTGAGGTCAGCCAGCTCTCAGCATCAAGTTAAGAGGAAATGCTCTGCATATGCAAAGATGGCTTTTCTGGGTAAGCAATTCAGGTTTCTGATTACAGAGCCCAGCAACGAAAAGAGTCTTCCCTGAAAACGAGTTCTCACAGCCTGATACATAGACTTCTCAGAGCCCTCTCCACTCTGCCCTTTCGACCAGTTAGAGGGAGAAGGGTGGAGGGAAGCCTGCTTCCCTTCAGTAAAGCAACTCACTGCCTCTGCAGAGCTGAGTTCCATTAGTGGGCACTTATTTAAGCACATTGATTGATATTCCCAGAACTAATAAAAACTTTTATGGCTATCAGATTTTTAGTGCAAAAGAACAGATCCTTTATTATTGATTACTCTGCAAAAATAACCATAAAATCCAGAAGAACTTCCTAACAGGATTTGTTAGATCCGAAGCAAACTTTGCAAGGTTGGCATCTTGGTGACGTTATGTAATACATAGATGTCACGAGCAATGTCAAAATTGCTCGTTCTCAGCCAACTATCTCATAGTATTCTTATTTTGGTATTTTAACAAGATTTCTAGAATCTAGGAAATATCTTAACAAAAATGTTTACGGTGATCAAAATTAACCGTCCTTGTTGAATGCTACAAAGATGCATTTTTTAAAAATACTTTTTCTGGGGCTTCCCTGGTGGTGCAGTGGTTGAGAATCCGCCTGCTGATGCAGGGGACGCGGGTTCGTGCCCCGGTCCGGGAGGATCCCACGTGCCGCAGAGCGGCTGGACCCATGAGCCATGGCCGCTGAGCCTGCGCGTCCGGAGCCTGTGCTCCGCAACGGGAGAGGCCACAGCAGTTAGAGGCCCATGTACCGCAAAAAAAAAAAAAAAAAAAAAGAGAGAGAAAAAATACTTTTTCTCCCCTAATGTGGAAAGCTCAAGAAAAGAGTCCTTCAGGGGTTCACTGTTTCTCCCTGGGGAGTCTATACAACAAATACTTCTTTGGAAGATTAAATATCACTTCACTTTCTAAACTAAGACACAATGTGCACCCTGGAGCCTCAGAAAGAACACATACCTGGTTCACTGTTTTTTGTTTTTTTTTTTTTGCGGTACGCGGGCCTCTCACTGTTGTGGCCTCTTCCGTTGCGGAGCACAGGCTCCGGACGCACAGGCTCAGCGGCCATGGCTCACGGGCCTAGCCGCTCCGCGGCATGTGGGATCTTCCCGGACCGGGGCACGAAGCCGTGTCCCCTGCATCGGCAGGCGGACTCTCAACCATTGCGCCACCAGGGAAGCCCTGCTGGTTCACTTTTGAAGGCCAGACATTCACAAGTTAAAGCTAAAGACCTGTTTTAAGAATTTGGTTCATATCTAATCTGAAAAAAATTATTGAAAATATTAAGAAGCCAGAAAATATTTAAGAGTAAAAGAATGAAGCACAATCTGAAGTAATGTTTAGACCAAATCACCCACTTTAACTTTTGGTGGATGTTGGCGTTTGAAATAGTAAAGTTTTACTAACGTTCCCGCCCTATCTCCAAACTCTGTCACGAACAGATTGGCAGACCAAAGCCTTCTAGAATTATTACTCACAATGCAAAATTCTCCAGGAAAAGAGACGATGGCCCCCAAAGAGCTCAGATGTCAAAAGAGAATCTAAAAGTGATATTGGCATTGATCTTGAGAGGAAGATCTCACATTCTGAGGCCAGCTGTAAGAAAACTACCAAAGGCCCACCACCCAAGGTGAGCTAACTAGCTCTTCTAGCATTTACATTGCAAACCAGTCAAAGCCCATTCAAACTCCTACTGGGAAAAAGCTTGGCCTGCGGATCTTCAGCCAGAAAGGAGACCATGCTGTCTGCTTGAATGCAAGATGGCTCAAAGATATAATAGTATCAAATATTTTTGTTGATAGCACACCACTGGTTTTATGTGACAAAATACTATTCTTTCCCAGCTAGGGTCTTTTCATTTTTGTAGTAAAAAACCAAACACACAAACAAAAAACTAGCACTACGTTGCCTCAAGTTCACAACAACCTAATGTATGATGTAATAAAATCAGAGGTGTGGCATCCATTGACTTTGCCATATTCTATTGGTTAAAAGCAAGGTCACAGTCTCCACCACACCAAGTGAGCTGCACAGGATGATAAGGGCTTTGTCTGACCTGCACAGTCTCTAGGCCTGGCCCCCAGCTGCTGTCTCCCGAACAGTTTCCCGAGCAGAGGAACTGCTTAGTTGCACCGTGAATCCGATTCCCTCCTGCACTCCAAACTCTGATTTCTCTCGTGATGTGGGAAACTGGTTCTTGCCTGAACTATGATTTCTCATATGCTCAGGTTTCTAAATTCACAAACTAGGAGTGATAGCTCTCGATTCCTAATTCTCTCACTAGACAGGTTTTTGGGGGTATGAAAGACAGCAGGTGTGATGCTGTATAAAGATCATAGTCTGGGAGTCAGAGATGAGGGTTCTGGGCCTGAGGCTGCCAGTAAATTACGCTAGTAGATACTTCACTTAAATGACTGAATCTTCATAGCAAACCTACAGGACTTAATATCACCATCTTATAGATGAAGAGACTGAGCCCTAGAAAAAATAAGCCATCTGTCCAGGATTACACGGCCAGTAACTGCTGTTGGCAAAATGGGGTTTCAAACTTAGATCTGCCTATTTCCACAGCTAATATCTTCAAGTCACATAATCTCTTTGCCCTCCCTGCCCGCTTCTTAATCTGAATAATGGGAGAAATAGATCAGAAAAGCAGTATCTATGATCTTGAACTTTAATATTCTCTGCTCCATATTCTGAGCATTATCTTAGCTGTTTTATATGCATTCATCTTGTTTCTTCTAATGAATTCTAAAGTTCTTGATAATGCCTACGAAAGCTTGTAGTAAGTCATAAAATGCTTTATCAATTTGGCCATTACGGTTATTATGGCAGGTACTCAATAATTATTTGAGATCAAATAAAAGTTTCTATTTCAGAACTTGGCTAGATCGTGGCCCAATTTGGAGAAGTTAAAAGCCTGTCTCATGCCAGCCTGATGAAGCTGCTGGATGTAAAGTTCCATTAACTCATTTTTATAAAGAAGCCAAGGGCAAAATGGAGAATTTACCTGCCCAAGAGGTCTGCTGGTCCCTGGCTTTTTGTTTCAGCTCAAACTTCCAGGCATTTCCTGGTGAGAAGCTACTCTGTGTTTGAGTCAACCTTTCAACCCTCCCCCACTCCTCTGTTCCCACATCCTTCAGAGGCCCTGGCTTGGCTCATTCTTTTGTCCTTTGGTATTTCCTGTTGCTGGAGGTGGGAAATACCTGTTCCAGCCTTGTTCCACCAGTGGTGCCCAGATAACCAGCCGTGGGTGACTGATGACCAGGCACGGTACAGATGCAGACTCAAATCTGCATGGTATGCAACACTGAGAGACAACTGAACCGGAAGAACCTTGGAGTTCTGAAAAGCCTGGTGCTTTCTTCTTAAAACTGCACTAACATAGACTATGTGAAAGGGTAATATAATTTATAAATAATCCTACGGGTCTTTAAATGTCCAATCCATTGTCATTAAAAAAAATCTATTTTAGAAATAGTAACTGAAATCACCAGAATCTCTTGCCTTCCTTTCTGGGTAATATATACAGTTGTGAGTAGAAACTGGAAATGAAATATATTTAAAATTTTCCAAGTTCTCCCTGTGCCTTTGCTTGTCTTTCATATGCTTGCCAGCCCACACAAACTTCAAAGACCACTCATCTCTACCTGTGGAGGCAGCCCCATTGGGGCAAACTCTTTTAAATCTCACAATTTGGAAGAGTAAATGACTCCAACCCCTATGGGGTATAAATTAGCTATACAAAATCACACATGGGTATACCCTTAGTCTCAGCAATTGCACTTTTAGGGATGTATCCCACAGATATCCTTTACCAGGGTGAAATAACTTTTATCCCAGATTATTCATTATACCATTTGAAAAATGATATCAAAGTGTTGGAAACAACCTAAGTGTCCCATCAATGGGGAATTGCTTAAATAGAGTATGGTTCACCCATACAATGTAGCCTCGAGAGAATGAGGTGGTTCTTTATGTGCTAGTAAGGAATGGCATCCAAGGGATACTGTAAAGTGAAAAAAGCAAAGTATGAAGCGAGCTATATATACTATGGTACAATTTGTAAAAGGCAAAAATAAATAAATAAATAAATATGAATTTATTTTTATGCTGATAAAATAACTCTAAAGTCACAGAAGAAACAGATAACAAAACAATTTGGACCCCTGGGGGATCTGGGTGGGTGTGACACTTTCATTTCATTTCATTTTTGTTCTTTTTGATTTGGGGCAACGTAGATTTATTTATTTCATAAGTAAAATAACAAAATAAATATACACACAAACATGGCCCACAATTAAAAACAAAATCTGACTGAATTTTATTTTACATCTTTTCTGCTAAATGCCTGAATCTTTCTAAAAACTCACTCTGGGTCTGGGTGGCTTGGTCCTCAATCTGCTTTAATTTGCTTTAACAATGAGTTTCCTTAATTTGGGTCATGGAGAGGGGGGACACTAGCGTGTTCAGATTTATAGTTGAGTGGATCACTTTCTGACCAAAAGGCTTTTTTTCTGGAGACAAGGAAGTGAATCTGAAAAAACTTTGAACTCAGTCGTTATAGGCTCATGTGCTGCTTCACCCAATTAGCCAGAGTTACAAGTATACCAGAGCTGAAAACTCACATTGTAAACCACTCAGCAAAGGTATGCTCTTTCCTCATCTGTCATGCTGTGGAAAGCATCCTGATGCCAGAACTTACAAAGCCCTGGCAAGTTTATTGAGTCGCAGCTTTATGCACAAGTCTACTTCATTTGCCTTAAAAAAGCAAATCTAAGACAAAAGTAAATAAATAAGAAAAAAGAAAAGAAAGCAACTTGGGTCATAGGCAGTCTCTTCAAAGACTCGTAATTTCCTTCTTGATGCCTTTACCTTCACATTCATCAACACACTGAAGAGAGCAGCAAGCACATGATCTCTGGGGTTTTGCCTTTCTTGCTTTAAAAATGGAATTTCCAGTGATGCAATGTGTCTAAAAGAAGAGCCCATCTTTTCAGGGTGAGAAGGGCAGTAATTGTCCATCTCTACTCTCATTAGGGACAAATGAGCTTCATCTTACAAGATTTTGAATAGAAAGGCTCTCACTAATAGCCCACTGTTTTCTCTCTGAGAAGCAACAGCAGTTTGTGACCTGGAATCATTGCTGGAGAACTGGAGAAATCTCTTTGGGGACAAGAAGAATGAAGTTGTCCTCTCAGGAGACAGGGACTCAGTCTTGAAATTCAAAACTTAAGTGTACCTTTCAACTCTCTGCTCCTAAATTTACCTTCAACTCTTTGATAAGATACGCAGAGGGAAAAAAGGAGTGCCTTTCCCCGACATTGACTTAATTCAGCCAGGGTATATCTTCCTTTATCTAGCCTTGGGGGTTTTATTCTCCTCTTTTTGGTTTCAAAACCACTTGAGTGCATTTTTTTTTTTTTTTTTTTTTGGCTGCGTTGGGTCTTCGTTGCTGTGCATCGGCTTTTCTCTAGTTGTGGCGAGCGGGGGCTACTCTTTGTTGAGCTGCGCGGACTTCTCATTGTGGTGGCTTCTCTTGTTGCAGAGCACGGGCTCTAGGCACGTGGGCTTCAGTAGTTGTGGCACATGAGCTCAGTAGTTGTGGCTCACCGGCTCTAGAGTGCAGGCTCAGTAGTTGTGGCTCATGGGCTTAGTTGCTCCGTGGCATGTGGGATCTTCCCAGACCAGGGCTCGAACCCGTGTCCCCTGAATTGGCAGGTGGATTCTTAACCACTGAGCCACCAGGGAAGCCCTTGAGTGCATTTTTGATTGGGTCTAGTGATGGGAATATTCTTGGTCTAGGGAATAAGCTCTGGGCCATTTTGATAGCACTGAAGCTTGACATAAAACTCATAATTTTTATCCTCGGTGAGCACAATGGCTAAAGTGTGTGCCCTGAAGTGCTCTGTGTGTTTCCACATCTCACAGCAATGATACAGCTCACCTAGCTGTCAGACCAAATACTTGGTGAATGATGGTACCCCAGCGTTCCATAAATATCAAGAACTCAACACCTGGAATGTAAAGCTTGGAAAAGACAGTGCTTAAATTCCAGTTGCCTTTTCCAAATAGCGTAGGCTCTTGACAACCTTGTTTACTCTATAGCAAAAACAAAGGCCTGCAATTTTCACCCCCTGATTTATACAGAAGATGGAAGGGCAGGAGTGGCTCTGCAGAGGTGTGCCTCAGTTGTGTCCTCAAACATTGCTTAGGAAACATTGGCCACCACACCCAGAGGCAAGAAATTGACAGTCAAGAACTCAAAGCAAGAGAAGGCAGCTGCTTCATAGATTTGAGAGACTGGCTAGAATGAGTTGGGAGATCATGAGTTCAGGAAAAAGGTCCTTGCAATGGTACAGCATCATGGGCTGAAAAGAAAACCCTCATGTATCTTATTCCGTATTTTCAGCTTTAGAGGAAGACAAATTAGACTTTAAATGATAGAATTTTGGAGTTGGAGGCAGACATTAGTCCAAATGTATTTTGCTGGTGAAGAAATATGAGGTCCAGAGATTTGTCTTAAATCATAAAGGGAGCTGATGGCAGAGCTGTGTCTGTAAGCAGGACCTTTAGACTCTCAGCGATTTCTCAGCTGTGTTCCAGACATTCACAGATACTAATCAGAAGGGGGGATGAACTGGCCATGGACTTACATTGCTATAGAGGGCAATGGGAAAGCACTCTGTAAACTGTAACACAGCCACAATGGAAGATATTATTATTGCAGGTAATTGTCCTGAACACACATACTTATTTGATTACCTACTTGAAAAAGAAACAAATTTGAAATTGCCTGCTCAGTTTTCTCATTATCTGAATTAACAGGAAGAAAATAGAGCAAAATAAAATCCAGAGACAATCTTAGAACAACATTAAGCCTTCTACCCCCTACTTCAAAATAACCTTTGCCAACTCTGTTAGAAACCAGCAACATTTTCTCCAAGTTTCTAGAACCCCTCATCTTGCTTGGCTCCATTCTGATGGGGGCAACAATTAATGAACAGTAGACACCAAAATGCTGGAGAAAAGGAGAAACCAGGGAGGTGGTGAACTCTGATGGGTCCTGAGTGGTACGAACAAAAATGCACTATTCAGTATGTTACAACATTTATTGAAACCATTTTCTCAGCAACTTCCCATTTTCCTGAGACATCACTCCCTCCATTGAGCAGTCTGTGTTGTGATAACAGCTGCCTGGGGATTACTTTCTGCTTGGCTCAAGAGGCCAGGTAGGTAAGGGACAGATAATGACGGTGTCACTTACACTGAGGCTTTCATCTCTGCCTCTCAAAGCCGTTTACAACTATTAAGTCTCTTCCTACGACTCTCTTGGCTCCCTCCTCTAGCCAAGGAAATAGAAGACACTTCCAGACCTAAAGCAGGTGACCGTCTTCTCCCCTTCCCACACCCGGTCCTCCCTCACCCTTGGCTCTCAGTCCTCTGGCCGAGCAGCATCCTCAAACCCGCGTGTATTTTCACTTGACGCCCTAGCACAGATGGAAGCCAAAGACGAAGGGCTGACGGTTTCTTCGGACACTTTGCCCGCCAAGCATTTAAGGACATTATTTAAGGTTACGTGGTCGTAAGTGGCAGAACTGGGATAGAATCTTGGCACAGAGGTGTTGTCATGATTCCATTTTACACATGAAGAAACAGAGGATCAGTTCCAGAAATGGGACATAAACCTAAGCTTCTGACTCCAGAATCCGTGGCTCTGATCTACTCCCCTATTCAGTCCTGGACTCTATCCCCAGGACAGGAGGCAGCTCTCTGGAGTGCTTTTGGAGACGGTGGGAGGGAGGGCTGGGATCTAATGCAAGTCGGCTAGTTGCTATTGCTGTCCCCAACAATTTTTCTATCCCTATGTCACTTCTCCAGAGCAGAGCATTATGAATCCACTGCTTCCTAGCTCACCCTCCAGCCCAGCCCTCTGCCCAGGGAGTCTCTGTGAGTGACAGTGACTAGCTGGGCTCTGGTAACACCAGGGGAGGGGCTGCCCCGAGCTTCTGGAATCTCCTTCTCTTTTCCAGGAAGTGTTGAAGAAACTGGAAATCTGAACCCAGAAATCTGTTCACCATTCTTTGGATTCTTGTTGTTCAACCTGGGTGGAGATGCCCTTCTCTTAGTAAGCTGAAAGGTGTCAGCATGGGGGCGACTAACTCAAGCAGTTGGCTAGTTGGGTCCAGGCAGCAGCTGATAGTTCACCGCATTAATGAACCTGTTTGGCTGAACTAACTGACTCGGCTGGATATTGTATTACATGTCCAAGGCTCAGGATACCACTACAGCATTTCTGGGAGATTATTCCTTCTAGTTATAAAGAAGGGCCCCAGAGTTAATACTGCTCTCAGAATAGACTCACTTACAGAGTAGCTTATGCAGTAGGATAACCCGATGCATTGATCGTTATTCGTTTACCCTCAAAGACAGAACCTGTCTTCATTCAGTCTGGAGATGGTAAGGCTACCTTCCAAATCTTTATTTATGGTGAGCCTCTTGCACTGTATCTCCACTGCCGTGGCAGCCCACATCTCAACCTCAACATGTCCGAAACTGACATTATTACTTCCCCCGTCTTCTTCCTGTGTTCCACCATGACTGATGGTACCAAAGCCACCCGGTCACCCAAGCCAGAAATCAGACCATTGACCTGCAATCCACTTTCTCTGTCAACTCACATGCAATCAGCCACCAGGACTCAGGAGTGACCCTTGTTCTGAATTCTCAATTCAATCTCTCCTTTCCACCCCTCCTGTTGATGTGTCAGTGCACATCCTTAGCTAATTGGTGTAATATAACAAGAATGGACATTTCCTGAGAGGAGGGACCAAGCACCCAGAACGCTGTGGTGGGTAAGAGTATGAACTTGGAGCCAAAATGGTGGATTTGAATCCCGGTCAAAACGCATCAACTGTGGGATAAGTATCTGAGCTTCGGTTTCCTCATCTATAAAATGAGAATAAAAATACCTCCCTCCCTGGCTTGTTGTGAGGATTAAATAAAGCTAACGTACTAACCACACTTACAACACTGCTTGGCACCACGTAAGTGTCCACAATATATATTATACATGTAACGGTAGATGAGGAAACTGAGACTTCAGAACAGGTAAACACCTTCTTTAGGATCACACGGTGATTAAGTACGGCCGGCATATGAATCCAGATCTATCCTTCCTCAAAAGCCACACTTTAAAAATGTTACCACGTGGCACACCTATGGTTCCACATGTGGTTGTTAATAACAAAGTAGAACGTCTAAAGTACCAACACAGAAAGACACCATATACGATATAGAACACTGTATATACAATATAATCTCATTTCAAAAAATGTTATGAATTTCTCTATTACTACCTCTGAACCCCATATATTCCTTTGTCATCTCACTTTTCATCCATCTCTCCCACTAAACCACCTGAGGGCAGAGATGCCACATTGTATAGCATAGAGCCAGATACACAACATCCAATATTTGTTAAATTGCTGAATAGCATTGAATCTTTTAAAAAAAATGTATTTATTTAGCAGATAATAGATGAGTGACATTCTGTGACTTGAACATGACAAAGGATTTTTCTTTCTTTCAGGGAGATGTCTGAGGTCCCTCTGACACAACTGACCACAGTATGAAGTAGAAAGTGCTTCCCAGAGGAAGAAAGGCAGTGACCACTCTTCTCAGTGTGTTTTTTGTCAGACAGCTTGTCTGCTATAGCCCTGGAAGACACTTCATCAAATGCTTTAATGATGAACTATCTTAAAGGGACTTAGCACTTACCACTGCCTTCTTTCAAGTTGCTAGCCTGCTCCCGTTACATGGGCTTTGCAGTCTGGCACTTTCAGACTTTGACATGGCTTAGAAATGACATTAGAAATGTCATTGCATAGAAATGACATCACATTGCACATGTGGTTCTATGCCTGTGTTTGTAGAGGGATTGGTAGTGAAATATCTACAATTCCCTACTTTTTTTGAATATATGGATTCAACATGTCTCTACTCCTCCTCTGTATTTCTAGCTTCTATTTCCACACACGAAATGCACATTTATTTTATTTCAAAAAGATGAAAGAAAACAGACTGAACAAAAAATTCACCCCACTACGTAGATTTTCCCAGTCATTTTTAGTAAAAGTGATCAAAACCTAAGAATTTGAAAATGAAGTAATTGGGACTTCCTTGGCGGTCCAGTGGTTAAGATTTCACCGTTCAGTGCAGGGGACATGGGTTTGATCCCTGGTCGGGGAACTAAGATCCCACACGCTACAGGGCAACTAAGCCTGTGTGCTCTAGAGCCCACATGCCACAACTAAAAAGAAGCCCATGCACCACAATGAAGATCATGCATGCCACAACTAAGACTCGATGCAGCCTAAATAAATAAATAAATTTTAAAATAAATAAATAAAAATTAAAATTAAAAAAGAAAACCAAGTAATAGCTATAGTTCTTTCTTGTCATTTCATCTTTGGAGAAAATAACTCTTTTCTTCTTCCTTCCTAGCGTCTTTCCAGTTTTTCCTTGTGCTGCAGCAAATAAATTTGAGAGTTGATGTCCCAGACATGTCCTTTTCCTATTATTTCTTTTAGGGTTGATGTAGACATGGTACCCAGTGGCAAGCTAAATGAGCCTTTGTTTTCACTGGGCCCTCAGTGGAAGAGGCACCAAGAGATAGCTGAAGGCTTCTTCCTTCTCTCCTAAATCTGTTTGCTACTAAGTTGCGATTCCAAGTCTTTGGTGTAGACTCAGTGGTCTGACTGTCAATGAGACCTCTTTATTTGTTTCTTTGTTAGTGCCTTCTTCTTGTTACTTCTACCTCCTCAGTTTCCATTAGTAAAGCCAACCCTGAGGGCATCCTGCCAAGTTATCTACCCCAGCTCAGCCAACTCATCACAATTCTCACAAATCTTAGGGAAAGTCCTCTTTGGGCTAGGAAATGATCCCAGAACTCATAGAGAAAATGGACTCTTAAATCCTGCCACTATCTTCCTTCTATCAGAGATATTATTTCTTTGTAATCACTTAAGAACTTCCTTCCCCATTGATCTGATTTCCATGTTCAGGTTTTATCACTTTCCATTTCTGTGTTCTTCACCTGAAACATTTCTCTCCCAGAAATGGAACTCTTGTGTCTAGAACACCATTTTGAATCAATGTTTCTGCATCTTTTCCAAACATACTCCAGTATCACTGAGCTCTATTATTATACGTATAGGGTTGCAAAATAAATGGGTATTTGTTAAATGAAAGAGGAATGCAGCTTAATCATTTGTAGGAGAATTATACGTTTTCTGCTGAGTTTAACTGAGTAAATCATGTAGCAAAATGACAAAGCTATGTGAATGCATGTAGCATTGCTTGGTAATTGGCCTCTACCAAGACATGGCAGCATTTTTCTTCCTGGCAACTCTCACAAGATGTCAGCTAGTCAGGAGAGCACTGAGCTGGGATGGCAGAGTGGTTAAGAGAATGGCCTCTGGCACTAGACAGCCTGAGTTTGACTTTCACCTCTAGCATTTACTAGCTGCGTGACTTTGGGCAAGTTGCTTGATCTTTCCATGCTCAGTCTCCTTAACTATGAAATGAGGATCAGAGTAATCATACCTACCCACTGCCTTCATAAGGTTGTTTAAGGATTAAGTGAGCTAATATAAGCAAAACACCTAGAAAGTAGCTGGAATAGTGCTGTCTAATCACTCACAATTATTATTACACAGCTATTACTTGGCTTGACAATGACTGTAATTCAAAGAAAAAAACCGAGATGAGAATACTGTATTTTACATCAACTTCCAAGACAATGATACAGCACTGAAATACTTCTTCCGGGAAGATATTCAAACCTGGAGACCTAAAGGAAGCCATTACTTCTCTGAGTCAATCAGGAAACTTTCTTTTTGAACATCTCTGGAATTAACTGAAGAGTCATTAATCACCAACAATTACTAAAAGGAGCCAAAGATGTTGAAATGGAATATATCTAAAGTCTTGTGACAAACTACTCTTCTGCTATATTCCTATTTGTCTGCAATCTAAGAATCCTATTTTTGGAGATAAAGTTATAATTATATTTACATGCTACAGAATTTTCTTGGTTTTTATTGTCATTACCTCTTATATTTGATGGTGATCTTGGCAAACTCCAAGGTAGAGATTAAAGCCTTCTCTAGGTGGCAGATTAGTAGAAATTTAAGTTATAGTGTTTTTTACAGCATGACATTGGCTTATCTGTTTACCAGCCTAAGGATTTCTATATTGGTTCAAAAATTCTGAGTAAGTAGGTTTTTCAGCTATATTTTAAAGGAAGATTAATGCTACCTACAAGTAGCAGATATAATTGCTAATTATAATGAACGATAATTTCAGATACCAATAAATCAAACAAAACAATAATGTTTTATTTGTACAGATTGCTGTCAACAATGCTAAATTAGTAAGAGACTGAAATGTTTCAAAAAAGGTTTAGCTACTTATGGCAGACACTTAGAGGCAATGAATGAGGGATCTGTGTTTACATTTCCCCTAATTTACCTTTCCCAGTCACTGGACGAGACAGTGTACAAACAGAAAAGATTCGGCCTCTATGTCTGTGTTGATATTCAGCTGCAAGTCAGCGCCAGTTAGAATATAATTACTATTAGGGACCTGTGTCTCATTCTGGGTATACCAATGGTGTACATTAGTTTTAAGTGAAAGTGACATTGCATAATGATCACCTCTTGGCCAAATCTAGAGCACTTGCTTGTTTCTATTGTTACTTAACTGCTCAGGTCTTAAGATTAAATTATCCTCTTTTATCCTTACGTGAGATGGAGAAACATTTGATTTATTTCCCTTCTTCACACAATCAATTGATTTGCATAATGCCTAATGAGATTCTTTCAGATTCCCACGTGTTTTACCACATGTTGCTCCAAATGTGCCAACAGACTGTCATTTAAAGGAAAAAGAGAATCTTCAGATTCAGAGGAAAGCCTGGGCTATCCTTTTGAATACCTACAATCAGTTCATCTGATAATATTCCCAGGCAGTCAGATGCCCCCGAGAAACAAGATCTAGTTGTGTTTTTTTTTTTTTGCCAGTTATCAAATGACTTACCCACAATGACTGCAGTGACAGTAAGCAGCACAAAAGCATTCCGAAACAGGTAACTTTTAACATCTTCCTTTGTGATGTTCTGCACTTTCTTCTTGGCCAAGAGTGTGCGTTTACGGACCCCTTGCTGGAATCTCTCCATCCTGCCTCCCATCCTGGCCTCTTCTCCATTGCTTTTAGTCATGTTTTACTTCCGCAGAGTGTCTCTTCTTTGAACTTCAATGTCACGGAATCAGCCCCAGAAAGCCAGTCCTCTTTGGTGTTCAAGAACACAACTAGACGAGAGAGAAAGAGACAAGAATTACAGCCTCCAGGGGTGAGAAATCAGGGCTGCCCGACACCAGGGGAAGCTGTTGGCAAACTGCATAATCTCAGTAGGAATCAAGGGCTGGAGAGTGGCAATGCCAGATCTCAAGGCTAGAATGTGCATATTTTACTGAACCACGTGTGAGACATGTGCATAAATCCAGAATATAGGAGCAGGTACTTGTGTTACATTTTTAAACATTTGTCCTTCCCTCTCCGGTGAAGCTTATAAAAGGGCTCATCAGAGCTGGGTGTGACTGAGCACCGTTACCCCTACCCGATCCCCCAGAACCTAGCCAAGTACTTTGCACAGTGTTCGCCCTCAATAAATGTCCAATTGAATTAAACGCACAGGAAACGCTCAGTAATTATACTTAATGGCTCATGTTGTATACATGGCAAAGGCATAACCAGGTCAATGAAATGAATTAAGATACTGAGATTTCACAGTCAGAGGTTGCTGTTATATATAATAAAGTAACTACTTTATGCATTAAGAAAAAAACCACGATAATATCAACTAGTAAATATGCTTATGAAAAGAACACAAGTACCCACAGGCCCTGGGAAATACATTTGACCCTTTCACGTGGTAACTTTTCTTTTTTTTCATAAAATAAGCTAAGTGCACTGGGCACGTTTATAAATTATCTGAAATCATAATTCATCTTCATTTTGGTCCCAAGTAGAAGTACAAAGTAGCATTTGTCTTTGTGGCAAACATGCTGGCGTCTTCTGAGGAAACTATCACCCACTTCTCAGTATTTTAAAATTTAGGATTTCTAGAATAGATGAGGAGATTAATTCAATTTTCATTCCAAACGTTACAGCGTGTGGTTTCTAGTTTCTTTAAAGTGCTCCTAGGTTATTCAAATATATCTAAGTAAATCTCTCCTTGGTGGAAATCAGCTGTTTTGAAAGATCAAGGGATTCCTCCTGCTGTTTTACAAGATTTCTAATCTGTAACCTTTCCCATGATAAATCCAAGTAAAAAATCAAGTCGTGCCTGTGGACGTGTGTATCTGGCAACGCGAAAAGCCAGTGTGTGCGTCCATGTAGGAGGTAGCTAGAAAGCAAGAGACTCCTCGGAAGCTTTTGGCAAATCCAGGTGCGGAAAAAAAAAACTAGTCTTAACAGTTTTGACTTTTAAATAAAATTGCAGTTTGGGGTCAGTGATAATAAGACGTACAGCTCGCTCAAGACTTCACAGCAGATTAAAAGTTTAGGGAGAAGTGAAGAAGAGGAGACGCGAGAGACCACATTTTTTTCTCTCCTACTAATCTCTGATTCCCTTTACCAGTCACTTTAAAACAGACCAGCTCAGCCTTGATTCTTTTCTAGAGCTCGAACCACAATCTGCCCCCCATCCACCCTGAATGACTCAACTCCAGATTAAGGGAGGACACGGCGTAAATAGACACCACACGCTCAATGCATTAAATTACTAACATGGACTTTATCTACCAAAATGGCTAGCTTTTACTCTCGCTACTCCTCTGCTCGGGAAACAAAATACACTGGCAGAGAAATGGAACGAGAAATGTAGCCCAGCAGGAATACAGGACGTCAGACTTACCTTTTCTGATTTTGTAACGGGTGGAAGATACCCCAGGCAATGACAAGGTGAATTCCCAGCAGGTACAGCGGAGCAACAAAACGCAGCGAGCAAGGCGTGCATGTGCTCTGAAACTGCAAATTACTATCGGGGCAACTTAAGAAAAGGGGCGGAGTCTGTGCCCGGGAAAGGGGGAGTGGGGAAAAATGAAAACACCACAGGGAAGGAGGGGGGAAAGCCGAGGTTTCTGGAATATTGATTAATCTTGGCGCACCAGAGGCATGCTTGCTGGCTTTGTTTTGCTCCTTAGACCACTTTTCCAGCTTTGTCAGTTCACTTTCATTAGAAATGCAAAACCGGGACCAGGAAGAATTGAAGAATAAAGCGCACACAACACTCAGAAAGCTTGAAGTCTTGATTAGAACGTTTCAAAGAAGACTTTTCTGAGGCTAAAGTTAATTATCTCACATAATGGCAGGTTTCCTCCCCTTAAGGAAACACGAGAGTGTGCTCTTTTGCCTGGTTGTACAACTGTTATGAAAGAGTCCCTCTTTTTAGAATTGGGGAAATAACTGACATTTCTTGGGAAGACCCGGAACGCAATCAAGTATAGAGAAAAAAAAATACTTACTGTAATTCTCTAACCTTGCCTAAACTTACTCAAAACACAAGCTGAAACATGCCTCTATTTTAGCAGTTTAAACTCTATTATAGCAAATCTAAGTTAGCTCACCGTCTGTGTTGCAAAGATTCAAAAAGGTAAGAAGCACAAAGATGCCAGGATCTTTGCTAAACTACTCAAGTGAAAAGCATTTTAAGACCAAGGGTATAAATGCACACTTGAAGTTTGGTAATTTCAAAAGATAAGTTGCTGTGCAGACAGATGCCTCAATTTTAAAGGAGGCTAAATGTCCCCCACACCCCCTCCTGCCCCATCATTTTTAGGAACTAGAAAATTCTCATTGCCTTGAGAATATAACTTGCACTTGTAGTCCACCTTTCTTAAGAAGGAAATAGATTGTGAAGTCGATTTTTAAAAATTAAAAAAAAATTTTTTTGAGCCTGACTCAACTCCAAAACTTAGAACTTGTTTAGTATGAAGAAAAATGTTCAACAGAAACAAAACTCATACCAAAAATTACAGAGTTCTGTATTCCTGTTTATTAAATCTCATATTCCCCATGCAAAATCTGCTTAATTCTTGTGTCTGTTTTCCAGCAAGAAAGTATGTCTTTTTCCCTTATTAGCAAATCCAGGGAGATTCTAAAGGTATGTCTCCTGCCAAGCTTCAACTGTTGCATGTATATACTCTTTTGAACAGCTCCTGGTTGGAAAGCAACGGTGAATCATGTAAATGCTAAAATTATAAATTAGCAGCAATTATAACAAGTTTTAAACTTGCATCATTTTAAGAGATTATTGAGAATATCTACCTCTGCCAGTCCCACCCCTCAGCAATCTTTCTCTTCCTCTTATCTCCTAGGTCACTTAGCATCCATATCACATAGTTTAACACATAGTTCCACTGTCTCCTACTGTTCCTTTCTTTTAAAAAATCCTGTTAAATTTTGGCTTCTCAACTAAATTGTAAGTTCTTTGAGGGCAAGAATGGGTCTTATACCTGATACATAGTTAACATTAAATTCAACTATGAATGAATGACATAATATAAGAGTATTAAACAAAACACTTTGCAACCTTCCGTGTTAAAACAAAATCACTTATTTTTATGTTCGCGCTTCTGGCCTAGGTACATGGAGCACATGTCTTTTCTCAATGCCATGACTACATTTTAAAGCATTTATTTACTACACTAAGTCCTCTCTGAGCCATGGGTTTAAGACTAATTTGTTCACATTTCTTGTGGAAGTGACCTGTATTTCAAGAGAACTTAAAAGAGAAATCTTTATATGATTTTCAATGGAGTTTCAAGTCAGGTGGCATTTTCGTCTTTAATTCTGTTTTTTTTTATAGGCAAGAAAAAGCACTAGAAAAACCACACTTTGGTTAGCATAGAGATGAGAAGGCCCTAGTGCCCCTTCTTTTTTCCTTTTTTCTAATCCCCAAAGCTTGGTTAAAAACCACTTCATTATTTTAGTTTGCACAGACATTGTGGGAGTCTGGTGAACCCCGGAGAAGGGAAATAATTCACCACTGAAAGTTTTGTTGACTGTAATAAAAACCCAATGAGAAAAAGAGATGCAAAGAGTTTCAGTTCAGAGTTCATCTGAATTACAAGGTTTTAGTCTGGGGGACATATTGGGAACTACTTCTTTTAAGTACCACTTTCTCTTTTGGAAAGCTATAGCAATAATGCCCTCAGGAAAACTTGGGTTTACTCAACACATATTTCTTCCTTTTCCTCTATTTTATAAATAAGACCCTTGAGCATTCAAACATTTTTTCCTTCTTAGAAATACTAAATAAGTGAAACAGCAAGAAATTATGAACATGTCTCTATATGTCTCTATATGTATTTCATTTTAAAGCTACTCTGGGTAGGAGACACAGAGCTAGGAAATCACATTAATTTTGGTATTTCAGAGTTAAAAAAAAAAAAGATGTGGCAAAAGCTGCTCCTTTTAAAAAATTTTCCAAGAATTTTCTTTGAAAATGCTATTATAAAGTATGCTGTAGGTAAATTCATTTGGGGGGTTGGGGAATGTCACCATAACAGGAAACAACCAAATCCAACCTAGCCTTGAACTCCATTAGTTTCAAGTATGAGGGATCATGATTAACAAGTAAGTGTCGTAACATAGTACAGAACAATCACATTTCAGCAGTCAAGATAAGGGAATTCTGGAATTTGAGGAAGAATATGATTAGAAATCCTTTTAACCTTTATTGAATATTTTCCACTTTTATTTGTAATTTCATGGGAGATTTTTTCCTTCCTTCTTCAAATAGTTTACATTTTAGAATCACCATAAGGAACGTCAATTTTCCTTCTACAATTTGGAAATTGTAGAACGTTAAGACAATGAAGGGGACTTGATTTAACCCCAGGGGAAGCACTAGAGGTAGCAGGAGTAGACATAGTACTTGTGGTAGTTGGTCTTTCATTTTGTCTTAAATTTTTTCCTTCTTAGGTTTGAATGTAAAAAGCAAAACAACAAAAAATTGATGGTGAATTCTGGTTAGGTTTTTAATGATTTGGGTTTATCTTAAACCTATGTGAAGCCTGAAAAACCCAACTATAGAGGTGAACTATAATTAACCTTTATCCTACTCACTCGTTCAACAAACCTTGAGCAAGTCCTGAGCTCCAAATACCAGCCCCTTTTCTCTAGGGGTCCACAGACACATCTGTAGTTATTGCACAGTGGGCAGTAGGGGGGCCCCACAGAAAGTTATGGGAACTCTGTGCTGGAGCCTATTTACCAGGTCTCCCTACGAGGACTCAGAGATCCTTGGAGGACCTGTTCCTGGCTCAGCCTTGTACGTACAGAGGACCCAAAACAGCAAATGAAAAAACCTTGAACTCTATTCCTAGGCAAGAGGGATTTAAGCACTGGAGTGATTTTAGTTTTAGGTTGATGCAAACCCTTTGAGAGAACAAGACTTTAGTTAGGAAGCCAAAGGGGCAGAGGAGCATTTACAAACGGGGGTAGTTCACGCTCACATTAAAAAAAAAAAAAAAAGATTCTATTGAAGAGTACAGACAACCTCATGGTATTGAGCCCCAAGGGATAGGCTGGCATTGAGTTGAGACCACCTCCACTAGAGGTGCTTCCTCTCCAGGTCACCTGACCCACCCACTTCACTTGTTTTAGTTCCCGGTGTGTTCCTCTAGCACATTCTAATGTTGTGACCTCTGAATGGGTTTAAGAAGTGGTCTGAGTAAGGGTAGAGGCCTAGGGAACTCCAACATAATAGGTAAGAAGAATAACAGGACCCCCCTCAATAGATCTGCAGGTGGTGAGAAATTATACCAACCGTTTTATCCCAAGTTAGCTAAGAGTTGGACATAATGGCGGTTTAAAGCAATGTAACACATTTTCTTCATACTAAAACTAAAGAGGGTCTGCTTTTTAATGAATATTTCACAAGTGTTATTGCTATTAATTATGACTCATGTTGTGAAATGGCTCTTTTCCCAGTTCTTCAAAACGAGCCAAACCTCCGCAGGACCAGAATCTTAGTGTAGCTGGGAAAGATCGGGTAGGTTAGTGGGAATGAAAGGTTTTGGCACAGTGTGAGCAACAATGATGGTCGACATTTTTATAGGACTTTATATTTTCATAAATACTTTTACACACACTATCTAATTTGATCTTTGTGACAGTGCTTTGAGGAACATGCTATTATCACTAGCCCTGTATTTCCAGATGTTGACATGGAGTTCCAAGGGATTGAGCAATTTGCCCAGCATTACAGTCAGTGAGTGACAAGAGTTCCTAACAGTTCACGGAAATTTGGTTTCTCATCTTTTTCCAAAAGGGTCTCCAGTAGCTTTTATTAAGACAAAGAGAAAAAAGAGTAAAGAATATTAAAGGGAAGGCCTACCATCTGTTATTTCTTCTGGAAAGTCAACCCTAAACTTCTCCTGTTCCCTCTCCTCCTCCAATCCCTGACAGCGTTGATTGCCCTTCCTATGTGCTCCCAAGACTTCCTGGGTTTAAATTTCCAGAGTGATTACCACCCTGTTCTGTAACTCTCTCTTTCTAGACTGTGGGCCCTTTGAGAGCAGAGCCTATCTTTATAACTACTACATACCCAGTCACCAGTAGAAGGTTGCTTGGTTAAGTAAGAGTTGCTGCATGAATAAATGGACACATCACAGCCACAAATATGAGAAATTGTATCAGTCCATCTCCAATCCTAAAACTTGGAGAAAGGACATCAGTAAACATCAAACTTAAAAAAGGGGAGAAAAACTAATGGATTCCTTTTTCAATCATTACAATATAAAAGAGATCCAAGTGGAGCTGCTCTAATGGAACGGGTGGGAGGTGGCGGTCAGAAGCTATCTCAGTGTCCCCCTCTTCTCTCCCTCAGGGTTCCCCCTCATCAATCCATGGATTCCACCCATCATCCTTGAGAACAAAGATGTGTTTTGTTTTGTTTTTTTGGCTGCGCGGCATGTGGGATCTTAGTTCCCCGACCAGGGATTGAACCTGCGCCCCACTGCAGTGGAAGCATGGAGTGTCAACGACTGGACCACCAGGGAAGTCCCAGAACAAGGATGAATGAGGAAGTCATGTCAGCTTGTGCCAGGATTCCTTAGTACTAGGTCCAGGTTTAGAACTTAGGTCCCCCCATTCCTGCCCCCATCATGTTTTCAATCACTAAACCACAAGTTCCTCCTCTCCCAAATTTGAATGTTGTCTGTAAAATGAGGTTAGGCTACCTTATTTTGCTCCAGTCGCTTTCTCTTTCAACCGTCTATGATTCTAAATCATGTCATGCCAATAATAGGCTTGCTCCATCCACTTCGATATATTTAGTTAGTGTCACAAATTTTTATATGCACTCAGTGATTAATGGCTTCTCATTAGATTCCTCTGCCACAAATTAAACACAAACATATAAACAGTCACCAGAGGAAGCTTACTGAAGGGCACGGATTTTATGAAGCACAGCGATGACACGAATCTTTTATAAGTGTTTGCTGGTATAGAATCATAATTACAGCAATCAAGACAGATACACCTCTTTTGTAAGGAAAAAAAGTAATTATAATTTAAAGGCGCACAGCTCAAAGTTGCCATCACAAAAACGACTATTATAGCAACTATTTCGCATTTGGACATTTTTTTGGCAGGAGCTCTGGGCATTGTTTATTGTGAGTCAGAAACAGGCACTGAGAAAATATGCAAATTTTTTAAGCAAGAGAAAATGCAGCTTTGAGTTGAGAAAACAGGGTGAATGGTGCAAACTGTCTGGGTCTTGCACACAAATCAATCTTAGAGGCTGAAATAATTTTTGGTCATCGGATGCTGTGAGAGTAATTTGGGGTAAGGTCAGAATAAAGTTATTTTATGCTTTAACATGTACATTCAAGATTTGTGCCATCCCCTGGAATCAAAGTCAATCTTCTGCTAATGCCACATCTATAGCTTGATTCTAAATTGAAAGACCAAGGAAGAAACCTCCGGAACGCTACCGATCCATTTTCCTTGGCTGGGCAGAGGAATGGCTCCGGCCTCGTGAGGCAGCTCACCTCTGGGTCACAGAAGTGGCAAAGCCAAGCGTCCTCCCTCACCCTGCTGCCTCCTCACACAGGATCACACCTGAAGAAATAAAATTCACTTGGGGTAACAAGTTCACTCCTGTCGCTAGACCTCAGTTGTACATGGGTGTTTCTATCAGAGTTGCATGAGTCCAGTACCAAAATCTCTTAATATCAACAGATGAAACGAGGGGAGATAATATAGCCTTGGAGAAAAGTACACTGAGGCTGGGGTCTGGTGGTGGAAGCTTGGGTAAATATTGGGAGACTCCCCCGACTCCAAACAAAAGGTGAGGCAAGAACTAAGTTTCAAACTTTTTTTAACCTGATAAAGTTAATGCGTGTATGGGCCGATGTCACGAATCGAAACCTCAGACAGCCTGTCAAGGAAACCTAACACACTAACTCCAGTCCTCCCACTCTGCTTTAGCTAGCTTACCTTACCTAGAAAATAGGACCTGTCGGCCTTATAAGGACCTCTAGCCAATCATGCCGCCTTTCAGCGTGGCCTCTTCTAACGCTCTACAAAGTCACTCTGGCCCCAAATCCCTCGGGACGGTTGCTCCACTGCATGTGAGGGACTGTGCTTCCCCAGTCCCTGGGTTGTTTTCACTGAATAAAGGACATCAAACTCATTTCAAAATTGTATTATTTTTGTCGTTCGATAAACCCTTTGTTCAAATAAAATCTCATGATGAAACAAATGGTAATACGGCACATCAGGGATAAGCCTAATGTCCGGGTGGGATGCCCAGAGCCACTAGATTTATACTTCCTCTGGTGTCCCATCCCTTCTCCCCACCACCAGCATCTGGACCCTGAATGGGTTCCCAGGGCAAGATATGGAAATGACTGGATCGGGTAACTCAAAGTACTCAGATTCTGAGAATAACGTTCTCATAATCTGGAATAATCTCAGAGGAAAAGACAAAAGATTTAAAGTAAACTCTAAGGACCCCACGGTGCTAGTGATGTTTCAGTGAATAAATCTTATAGAGGCATGGTTTGTTTTAGTAAATTCAACCACAGGTAAGATGTATGGGAGTATGTTTTTCAGGTCTCACGCCCAAGCCTGGGGTGGGCGGAGGGGATGATGGGTGGTGATGAGACGGACTGGACTGAGCAATGGGTCATAGTTTTTATGTCCTTGTGACCTAGTTAAGCTCTAGGATAAATGCAGGAAATGCAACAAAACCAAATTAATGGTTTGCCCAAAGTCAACTAAGTGAATGTCGAAGTCAGCACCAGAAGCCGGTGTTCACACTCCCAGCCCTGATCATTTTCAGACAAACATACAGTGAAAGCCTGGTAAGACGTGATTCACTTATGAGACAAATATTTTCAGCTCCAGTGTTATAAAGCTATTGTTGTCCAATATGGTAGCCATTGGCCGCATGTATTGGAGTGCTTGAACGTGGCTACTGCAAATTGAGATGCGCTGTAAGTGTGAAGTATATATTGGACTTTGAAAACTTGATCCAAAAAAATGTTAAGTATCCCATTAATAATTATTCATATTGATTACACGCTTGTAATGATAATATTTTAGATATTGGGTTAAGTAAAATATATTAAAACTATGTTAAAGACAGTTTCACCTGTTTCTTTTTTGCTTCTTTTAACGTGGCCAATAGAAAACTTAAAATCACATATGTGACTCTCATTGTCTTTCTGTTGGAAACACAGCACCGTTATAAAGTGATTACTCTTTATAGAGGCGTTCTTGGACTTGGTAGAGCTGGCGAGACCCCCTCTCCAGTCCATTCTCTCCCAATTTATTTAAATAGATTAGCGTGTGGTGAGAATATTTTGGTCTCTGCTAGAGGTTTAATGCTAATGGTCATAGTAATAATAATAAAACAACTACCATTTATTAAATCTTTTCTGTGTGCCAGGCACTGTGCCAAGTGCTTTACATTTGCCTCCTTTACTTGTCACAGCAAACCTATTGTTACTAAATTTCATCATTCCCACTTTACCAGCGAAGGAATTGAGGTTCTGAGAGGATTAGCAACCAGCCAAGGTCACAAGCTGGTTAAGTGGCTGGACTGAGATTCCACCGCAGGCCGCTTGCTTTCAAAGCTCAGGCACTTGAGTGCCACACAGTTCCGCTCTGCGAACGAACACTCCCAAGGAAAACACTGTCCTCCGAATTGCACCAATTCCCACTAGGTTTGAAGGCACTGGAGGGAAGGTGGGATACCCAGAGAAGGGCAAAACGGTTGCGGTCCTCAAGGATCTTCCAGTGCTGTAGGGAAAACAGATGCACAGTGAGATAGATGACCAAATAAGACCTGATGAAATTGAAAAATAAAACTCTCTAGACAGTTTGCAGGGAAAAGGGAGGGTTGCACGGAAGAAGCAGCATTTCAGAAGGAGCTCTGTGGGTGAAGTTTTTTGCACACTTAGGAATAGCTAGGGAGAGTCTTCCAGGTGGAAGAACCCAGGAGCAAAGACACAGCACGGACTCAAGAGCGGCTATTAAAACATGGTGCAGCCGAAAGAAAAGACCGACGAGGTTGAGTACACGGTGTTTTAGACAAGTAGAGAGTAAGAAGGTAGAAACAGCTTGGATACCTTGCTTTCTTTTCTTTTTAATTGAGGTATAGCTGATTTACAATATTGTGTTGGTTTCAGGTGCACGGCAAAGTGATTTGGCTACACATACGTGTGTGTGTGTGTGTGTGTGTGTATTCATTTTTTGGATTCTTTTCCATTGTAGGTTATTACAAGATATTGACTATAGTTCCCTGTGCTATATAGTAAATCCTTGTAGTTTATGTTTTATATATGGTAGTGTATATCTGTTAATCCTAAACTCTGAATTTATCCCTCCCCCACCTTTGCTTTCTTGACAAGCATCTCTTGGGTTGAAGAAAAGTCTTTGGGTGCGACTTTCAGAATCAAAGATAGCTTTGTATTAATACAGTGTGTAAAATGCTCAAGTCTTTTCTCTAGCATCTGGCCAAATAAGCAATCACAGCTACCGCCACAAAATCAGCCCCAAAACTTTCGGAGAACCACCCAATCTTCATGAACCAGAAGGAACAGGGTATCCAAACGTAACAAAGACGCCACAGGAGTGATCCCCTGGTGGCCCACGTTCTCTCATATTCCAGGATCTTTATCAGCAGAAACGAAATGCCTTCTCATCCACACCCCTGCCTCAGCCCCACCCCAAATCCACACTCGGGTCAAAATCCTCGTTTTCTTCAATTCCATGATGGGAAGGTATGTCTCGGAGGCAGTATTTCCACAAAAGGATAATAATTGCTAACACTTATGAGGCAGACAGAGAAGACTAGAAAAGGCAGCTTTCAGCAGCATGTAGAAGAGAGGGAATAACTTTATTAGATAATCTATGGGGATCCCTCTTTAGACGTCTGTTCAGTTTTTCAAATGTAAGTTTTAAGACAGAACCGCTCCTCACATCCTTGGCAAGGTAGCCTTCCTCTGCTCACATTTTTTTTCCACAAAATCCAATGTGGCTCAGAACTACCGGTCCAGCTTCCAAATTCTTCCAGGAAACTGGAGCCACCAGGTGAGGCCTATTGTTATGGAAGAGTTTGGTGATTAAAACGTAGTCCTAATCTAATTTCAGCCCAGGGTTTGTCTCCAGGTTAAAATGTGTGGGGTGGAATTAGGGAAAGGAGGCCTGCCAAAGGGTAAATTTACCCCTGGTTAACTACCCTTTGCACTAGTCTTCTACTACAAATTCAGTACCAGAGCCAGGACCGAGCAAATCCTGCCCCCGAATACAGTCAGTATATGTATATATATGTCAATCCTGGAGGTACGCCTCTGGCATTCCTTTCACCCACCTGGCATGTCTGGTCTTCTCAACTTCTTATCACAGAGAATTCGTTGCTTCCTTGCTGTCTGTTTAGAGCTCTTCTTTTGGGTCTGCTGGACGAGATTGCAATCTTTATTTGATCCCGGGGCTTTACGGAAGAAGGTCCATCCTTCAGGCTAGTCTTGAGCTGCTGAGAGCTGCCTGGAGATTTAAAAATGCACATTGGACTGTATGAATGAAAACTGGTGTGATCAGGGTTAAGCAAAAGGAAAAGAACAAACAAGCAAAGGGAGTGGGCAAGGGCACAAATAATCCTCAAAAGGGGAGGAAGAGGCTATGGTGCAGCTGGGATTCTGACTCTCATTAGGAAGTCAGTGCGGACTAGAGGAGGGCTCCTCTCTGACCTTTCTCTTAAGGTTGATGTGACATGTTCAGCTTCCTCAGCTCTACCAGCATGGGCCCTGAAGTTTTCTCCATTTTATTCTAGTGCCCCTTCAGTGCCTATGGCGAGCTTATATTTGTTAACATGTTTACATAAATTATCCCCCCCTGAAATTTTTGAGGCTTTAGGTCTTCAAAATATTTTTCTTTACAAAAGAGTAAAAATTATAAAGTAAAATGTGTTTCCCTTCTACACTTCTTCACACCCACAACCTTTGCTCCACAGTCAGCAGTGTATTTTTACCCTTTTTAAAAAAAGTTGAAGAACAGTTGATTTACAATGTTGTGTTAATTTCTGCTGTACAGCAAGGTGATTCAGTTATACATATGTACACATTCTTTTTTATATTCTTTTCCATTATGATTTGCCACAGGACATTGAATACAGTTCTCTGGGCTGTACCATAGGACCTTGTTGTTTATCCATTCTTTATGTATTAGTTTGCATCTGCTAACCCCAAACTCCCACTCCAAGTCTATTTACACTTCATGCAACAAATTTCTGAGTCGCAACTCAGTGCGCGACACTGTTTAAGGCACTGTGGGTAGAGTGGTGAAGAAAGGAGAGGAGGTCTAGACTCTCCTGGAGCTTATATTCTAGTGGGGGAGACAGACCCTAAACAAAGAAATGCGCATGGCTTCAGGAAAGGGCTCTGGATCTCACTGGCTGGGATAGGAAGCCACTGTAGGGCTTAGCTTAGTGCAGAGGGGTAAAGAGTGAACTCTAAGACTTCCCTGGAGGTCCAGTGGTTAAGACTCTGCACTTCCACTGTAGAGGGCACGGGTTCGATCCCTGGTTGGGTCCTGCATGCCGTGTGGCGTTGATTTCCGGTGGCCTTGGCCTGCAGAGGCTTGAAGCAGGGTTTCAGTTCCTGGTCAGCGATTGAGGTCGGGTCTCGGGGGTGAGAGCACCGAATCCTAGCCACTAGATCAGTGGTCAGTGACAAGACCCTGGCCCTACGGCTTTGTAGAGAAAGAGTTCCCACAAAGACAGAAAGTAGTGAAACAAGTATTTATTAGGAAAAAAAGAAGTACAGTACGTGTGGATAGACACATGGGTGGGCTCATAGAGAGAGTCATACCCTCGTGGCAGTTTGAATCACTTTTATGGGGCATTTCTTCCAGGTTTCCTTGGGCCAATCATTTTGATTTACCTGGTTTAAAGTCCGTATTTGGTGTATCTCAGGATTTTCCCATGCGTGTGCGTGCACTTCTTAGCCAAGATGGATTCTACCGAAGAGGCCTATGGGTAGTGAGCGTTAGTTAGCATTACTCTCCTTTTGACCTCCAAGGAGGCTTTCTGTGCATGTATATTCGGGGATGTCTCCTGCCTTTGAGAATGAGGAATATGTGGTCTCTTCTATCTGGACAGGACCCAGCCTCCTCTCTCAATTGTCCTGCTATTCCCATCTCGGAGTTATCGGTCCACAGAGAGCGAACTCAAACCATTTGCCCTGAGGGCCCATCTATCTCTTGCCTCAGCGTGGCCAAAAAACAAACAAACAAAAATAAAAAAGTGAACTCTGGTTGCTGCATGGAGAATGGTTAGTAGGAGCGAGAGACTAGATAGGAGGCTACTGGAAAACCCCAAGGAGAGATGATGGTGGCTTGGATTAAGGTGACTAACCAGAGAGGTGATGAGCAGTAGTCCTATGAGAGGATGACTTTTGAAAGAAGAACTGTCAGGATTTGATGCTATTTGGACAAAGGGTGTGAAAGAAAGAGTAGTGAAGGATGGAACTAAAGTTTTAGGCTTGAGGAACTAGGTAAGTAGAGTTTAACTGAAATGGGGTTGAAAGCCTAAGGTTCAGGTTAGGTGTAGGTGAATGAAGAGCTTTTGGATCCTCTCACATCTCCAAATGGAGATGGCCAGGTGGCAAGGGCATTCAAGAGAGATGGAAAGCTGGAATATTTGGGACTTGCCACACAAAAACTCCAGCTGCAAGGGCATGCCAAGGGAGTGCACAAGTGTGCATAGAGACAGAACAGAGCCTGATTCATAACTGAAATGGAATGGAATAACTAAAAATTAAATAGTCCAGTTTACTTTGCTTAATATCCTACATGCTCAAACACTGTTACAGAGGCTGAAATTATATCTAATGGAATCTCTATTATTCTGCCCCATTTTGTTAGCCAAATTTTTTATAAGCATGTATTGGCTCAAAAAGGATGACACCAAGGTTTTTGGCCTGAGAAACTGGAAGACTGTGGTTGTAGTTTACTGATTTGGGGAAGAGTGGGAACAGACTTGTGTGGGGTGTGGGCAGGGCAGGAAATTAAAAGATAATCAAGTGGAGATGTTGAACAGGCTGTTAGACATAAGAGAAGGAACTCAGGGGAGAGGTCTGGTTGGAGATTAGATTTGGTGTTATCAGCTTCTAGACAGTGTTTAAAGCTAGGGCACAGTTTAATATTAACAACACGGATTTCATCTCCACAGGGTGTTAGTGTAGCTAGAGATATATAAGCAAGAATTGATCATCAAGGAGTGGGCCGGGGGCTCTCCAATTCCTAGACATGGAAAAACTGTGGAGGAATTGGAAGGGAGACCACGTGGTAAGCAAGGAAAAAGCAGAAGTGTTGTCTAATATGCCACATTATTTTAAATATTACAGGTACTTAAAATATCAGAGTCAGAGACTCTTATGAAATTTAATGCAAGCATAAAATACCTTAGGTGTTAATTACATGGCCTCTGTATTTAATTCTAAATCTCCCCAGGATTATACATACTTGCCTGCTTAGAAAATAATTATGTTATCCAAAGGATCGGGGAGGGGGTTGCTTTCCCAAAGGAATATTCTGAAATTATGTTTCTAGCTGTACATTCCCAGCTAATCAGTGTGGCATATTGACCAGAGATTTTGACTGGGTGTGATATGTGAAGCAGCAGACAGCAGGGCATGGCTTCTCAACTCCTGACTGCCATGCTGTGAGATGCTCTTTAAGTCTCACTGTCATGAATTTGAAGGGTAGAGAGTGGGGTGGTCACATAAGTCAACTCCCAGGGGATGAGGTTGGAGTCTTTAAGCAACCACAGGGGAGCCACATCCCTTGACTGGACTTTGCATTTCTTTATTTTTTGAGATTGTGTCAAGATCTTTCTGTGGAATTCTGAACCTGGGGTTGGAGGAGTTGTCCAAAGGGTCTTCTACAGATAGAACCCAGGCATCTGTGAACTTGGATGTGAAAAATATTACAACTTTATTTTCATTAACTTTTCATTGAAATTCAGCAATTCCTTCACTTATGAGTGTAGGCAACAAGCCATATTAATATTAGCAGTATCTGGACTTTGTCACCAATAGAAAGGATAGATGTCACCAATAGAAAGGATAGATGTTATTATATTGCCTTACAGTTGTTTCAGATATCTCAACAATACTTCAAAATTGCAGTAGATATTCGACCTGACACTATTTTTTTTATTGTGTTGGTAAAGAAGCATATATATATATAACTGTATTTCAAGATAATTGTTTCCCTTTGTAATCTTTTGCTTTATACTTACATGTTTTTTATCTTATTGTGAGAAGGGACTTAATTAGATAGCCAAAGGGGACAATGGTGCAGAAAGGTGGAGAACCCCTGCTGTCTCTCAACTTGTGTCTTGAATTCTTGCCATGTACTTCCCACTTCTTGACACCATACCACTCCTAAAGACACTGTAATGATATTCTACTGGATATCTTGAGGCTTTGGTCAATGACATTATCATTACTTATGGTGTCTTTTCTCATCTGAAGTTTGAAATTTTAGGCAGTGAAGTCTGCTATTGTTACATTTTTCTTCACGGCTTCTGGTTTTGAGTATTTCTTGAAAAGACATTACCCACTCTAAAGTTATAAAAGTACTGTACTCTTCAATGTTTTCTTCCAGCATTTTAATAGGGCTTTTATTTTGTCTTTCATCTAGGACTTTAATCTAATTGGAATTTCTTTTTATGTCTTCTGTGATGTAAGAATCTAACTTTTTAATTTGTTCTCCTAAAATGGTAGCCAAATATTCCAACACCATTTATTGAATAGTCAACCTTTTCTTCATTTACCATATATTTTTAGCAGCTTTATTGAGAGACACAAGGTGTTAGGTTGTAAAAAGTTTTTTTATTACTCATATCCAATCCCAGGCCCAGTTGTTCATTGCCCTCTCTGGAGGGCAATCAGTGTCATTAGTTTCTTTTGTATCCTTACAGAGATATTTACTTATGTGTATATTTATTATTTTATATCAATTATACCTCAGTAAAAGTACTAAAAATATGATAAATGAGGAAAAGATCGACTCTTCAAAAATAGAAACATTTATGCATATATAAGCAAATACGTGTACACACACACAATAATATATAATATGCATTGTTTTTCCTTATCAATATATTTTGGACATTATTCCATATCTGTATTTAAAAATATTCTTCATTTTCTTTTACTTCAACTTACAATTTTATTGTATTGATATGCTCAACAAATATGTATTGAAAACATACTATGTGTGAAGTACTTTTCTTTTTTTTAAATAAATTTATTTATTTTATTTTTGGCTGTGTTGGGTCTTCATTGCTGCGCACCAGCTTTCTCTAGTTGCGGCGAGTGGGATCTACTCTTTGTTGCAGTGCGCGGGTTTCTCATTGCGGTGGCTTCTCTTGTTGCAGAGCACGGACTCTAGGCACGTGGGCTTCAGTAGTTGTGGCACGTAGGCTCAGTTGTTGTGGCTCACGGGCTCCAGAGCACAGGCTCCGCAGTTGTGGCACACAGGCTCAGTTGCTCCGCGGCATGTGGTATCGTCTCAGACCAGGGATCGAATCCGTGTCCCCTGCATCGGCAGGTGGATTCTTAACCACTGTTCCACCAGGGAAGCCCTGAAGTACTTTTCTAAGCTATGACATATCAGTGAACAAAACAAACACAAATCTTTTCCCTCATAGAGCTTACTTTCTAACGAGATTGATCATAGTTTATTTAACCAGTTTAACGGATATTTCATTTTCAATCTTTTGATATTATAAACAGTGCTCTAATAAATACCTTATGTATGTCATTTTGCACATACGCAAATATATTGATAGAATACAATTCTAGAAGAGGAATTTCTGGGTCAAAGGGTGCGTACATTTGTAACCGATATGATCAAATTATTCTTGGTAGAGGATGAATCAATTTATACTCCCAACGATAATGTATTGACAGTGCTGGTTCCTCCATACATTGTTCTATGCAGGTGTTTTTTTGTTTTGTTTTGTTTTGTTTTTTGCAGTACATGGGCCTCTCACTGTTGTGGCCTCTCCCACTGCGGAGCACAGGCTCCGGACGCGCAGGCTCAGCGGCCATGGCTCACGGGCCCAGCCGCTCCACGGCATGTGGGATCTTCCCGGACCGGGGCACGAACCTGTGTCCCGTGCATCGGCAGGCGGACTCTCAATCACTGCGCCACCAGGGAAGCCCTTTTTTGTCTATTTAATAGGCAAAAAATGACAAGTCATTGTAGAGTTATTTACATGTTTCTTCTGAAGAATGTTACTGGGTGTCTTTTCATATTTCTAAGAACCATTTCTGTTTCATATCCTTTGCCTGTTTATCTATTGAGTTGTTAGCCTTTTCTTGCCGTATAGATTGTATATATTAGGAAATGTTGGCCTTTTTTTCTGTGATTTAAATTTCTAATATTTGGACCAGTTTGTCATTTATTTTGATATTTGATGGGTTTTGCTATACATACATTTTGATTTTTATGTAATTGAAATGATCAATCTTTCCTTTTGTGGTTTCTGGGAAGTTGTATGGTACTTAGGATTATAAAAAGACTCCAGTGATTTTTTCTTGAATTTATATTATTTCATTTTTTGAATTTAAATATTTAATCTATCTGGAATTATCTTGCCATAAAGTAAGGACTCAATTTTTTCCCAGATGACAGCTCCAACATAATTTATTAAATACTTTTTCTTTTCTCTATTGATATTAAATATCATCTCTATAACTACTAAATTTCCACATATATTTATGTCTACGTCTTGCCTTTCTACTCTGATCCATTGATCTGTCTGCATACTCAGTGTGCCATTACCACAGTTTTAATTATTGTAGCATTATACTGTAAAGACGTTCTTTCATTAGTTTTGCTTTTCACAATTGTCTTAGCTATTCTTCTTTTTTTTAAATAAATTTATTTATTTTATTTATTTATTTTTGGCTGCATTGGGTCTTCATTGCTGTGCCCGGGCTCTTCTCTGGTTGCAGCGAGAGGGGGTTACTTTTCGTTGTGGTACGCGGACTTCTCATTGTGGTGGCTTCTCTTGTTGCGGAGCACGGGCTCTAGGTGCGCAAGCTTCAGTAGTTGTGGCACGCGGGCTTAGTTGCTCTGTGGCATGTGGGATTTTCCTGGATCTGGACTTGAACCTGTGTCCCCTGCATTGGCAGGCAGATTCTTAACCACTGTGCTACCAGAGAAGCCCGTCTTAGCTATTCTTGCTTACTTATTTTTCCACATGTACTTTAGAATCAGCTTATACATTGCAATCTCTCATTATTTTGTTCAGATTTCCCAGGGAGCCCAATATATAGCATTTTTTTTCTCTGTCCAGGTTACGAGCAAAGTGAGAAAAAAGGTAAAGAATTAAGCATGTGGGAAATCAAATATAACCATTATTAGAGACACGGCTGAGTTGGATAGCTAAGTATACTTCCAAATGGCCTTGTGAACAGAATCTCAGGACTAGGCAGATATGTTTCTGAGCCACAGACAACTTTGGTCTGGGGATGGCCTCTTGAGGTGGGAGCTGTCCAGGTGAGGCTCTTGAAACCATCATCCTTGTGGCCCACTCACTTCCAAGAAAAAGGAAGGAATAAAGCCAAGAAAGTCTACTTTATTCTTCCCAAATTTGCTAGAGAAGGAGAAGGAGGAGCGAGTGAGAAGTGTAAAAGAGGCCTTAAAAATCCTCTGCAGGAAAGAAAACTGGGCCTTTCCCTTCTAACAATTTGATGTTGGGTGGAGTAAATTATTATTCCACTTTTTTCGGTGAGATACATAGTACACAGAAATGTTGAGAAGAGACACAGAAACCTCCATCTTCTACTTCAGTTAACTCCTTACGCAAAGCTTTCGTGGCCTTCGACAGATCCCCTCAACAATCCCTTACATTAATCATTGGTATCTTCTCTCAGCCCAATGTAACATGAGAGAAGTCATAAAGATAAATTTCTCCATTATTTTTTTCTTCATAGTTTACAAATAATACTTAATACAGTCTCACAGTCAAATAATCCTCAATTCAACCTTGAACTGCTTCCATTTGGAACTCTGACATTGAGTTCAATTTTTTTCGGTTTCAGGACAGCATCATCTATCTTTCTTGGCATTTACCACATAGCTTCTTTCTGTCTGACTCTTATCTCAAATTAATTAACCCCAAAATAATGTCAACTTCCATGCCCAGTTCCCTCTACAAGGTGTGTTTTTCATATCCTTGATGCTATCTATGGGATTATTGCTGTGGACCCTAAAACTGAAGGAGAAATACCCTCAAATCATCTCTGATTTTCTGAAGTTGAAGCTAGAATCACCTACCTTACATCCATTCTACTCCTATCCCCTGGGATCTGGCTGCACTAAAACTGATCAAACATGGTGGATCAAGCATGCCTTTTCAATGATCACTTAGGTCTTCCTAATCTACATATTCCTCTGGGTGGTAGATCCCTCTTAGCCCTCCAATGCCTGCACCCCACCCCTGAGACACGTGACTCTGTGGAATTCCAGGGCAGGGACAGTATACCCAAACCTATGTTCTGAAACAAAGTAATGCGTACTTTTAAATAGACAGGTTAATACGGTAGGTCCCCATAGGAAGAGAAAGAATAATCTTAAATGTACATCATTATTGGAATCCAAAGAGAAGAATGTACTGATGAAAAAGAATTCAGCTTTATTGCATAACCTGCTAAAGAGCTAATGCAAGTCATGATTACAACGTTTTTACGGTGTTTCTCTCTGTGTCTGGTGGGTTTTTGGTTTGTATTTTTTTTAGTTCTAAACATCATTCTCTGTCTTAGTGCTACTGAGTTCAAGCACACTCCACTGAAGAGCATGTTGTTAATGTTCATCATGGCATCTGTGCTGTATTTTGGGAGGTCCATGGAACTTAATTAGAAAGAAAGTCGGCTTTAATTTCTTCTTTTAGTCCCCCCACTTGAAAAAATAAAGCCTGGCTGTTTGAAGACCCATTTCAGAAAATCATTCTTCAGTTTCCTCTTGATTTGTGTTTATTGCTTAAAGTTTTCCCAGGGGAGGGCTGAAAGCAACCTTAGAACAGCTCAGGCGTGCTCTTGTATTCCTTTTCTATCGCAGGGCTCCAGATAAGAGCCTTGAAGAAGGGAACATATTCAGCCCTTACAGCAGGATGTCAGTACTTTATAATAACCTCTTCCACAGCCCCAAGCTCTCAGCACTATTCACTTTGTACTAGTACCCTTAACACAGCACAAAGGAAGACTTTGAACATCCCTGAACCCCACATCCCTGCTGAGACCCCGGGATCCAGGATACTGCACAGCAGTCTTCAAAAAGCCCCCTAATTTTATTTCTGTCTCTGATTTCTGGGCCAGAGTCTTCTGCTTGAACAAGGGGAAGAACAGCTGTGTAAATAAATACAGATGACTACAACTGGCTGCATGCTTTCCCCAATTGCGTGCTGCACTCACAGAGGCTCTCTGTTGATTGTGTGTAGGATAGATAAGGACATGGACCCAAAGTGTGGCACTATATGGTATTTTAAAAAAATTTAATTAATTAATTAATTTTTGCTGCACTGGGTCTTCATTGCTGTGCACGGGCTTTCTCTAGTTGCGGCGGGAGAGGGCTACTCTTCCTTGCAGTGTGTGGGCTTCTCATTGCGGTGGCTTCTCTTGTTGCAGAGCATGGGCTCTAGGCGTGCAGGCTTCGGTAGTTGTGGCACTCAGCCTCAGTAGTTGTGGCTCTCGGGGTCTAGAGCTCAGGCTCAGTAGTTGTGGCGCACAGGTTTAGTTGCTCCGTGGCATGTGGGATCTTCCTGGAGCAGGGCTCGAACCCGTGTCCCCTGCATTGGCAGGCAGATTCTTAACCACTGCACCACTAGGGATGTCCACTATACGGTATTCTTCAGAGAGAAAATTGTCTGGTATTAAGCAACTGGGAGAGTGTTCTGTATAAAATATGGATGCAGGGCTGCTGGCTCACCAGAAACAGTTAACTGTATCATACGATTGTAGTTAGGAACTTCCAAAAAAGCCTGTTTTCCTAAAACCAATTGATCATTCATTCAACAAACATTTATCGAGTGTCTACTACATATGAAACATTTTTTTCTAAATATTCATGGGGACACCTGGCAAACCTTGGTAAGGTCTATCTATGCCTTTAAGGCTGTGAATCAGAGCAAAGGGATAAGTAGTGATTAAAGGTATAGTTTCTGAAAGCAACTGGTCTAGGTTTCAGTTCTAACTCCATTACCTACTAGCTGTGTGGCCTTAGGCACGTTGCAAACCCTTTCAGAGCTTCAGTTTCCTCATCTCTAATACTATTTTCCTCATGATATCATTGTGAGGATTAAATGATGCGATGCACAGTGTCTGCTGCATGATAAACTCTCAGCGATCATAGTAGATAGGATATGGACTAAGCTATTGTAACAAGGAGACCCCCAAATCCAGTAGCACAGCATAATAGAAACTGATTTTCTCTGTTCATAGCTAAGAGGTCTAGAATATCTCTGCCATTTTCAAAATGTAGTTTCATCTCTAAGGCCAAGATGGTTGCTCCAGCCCTTATCACATCCTCGCCAGCAAGAAAGGAAAAAAGCAAGGTGGGTGTTGGGGGGACATGCTTATTCCTTTTGAGGGAATAACCTAGAAGTGGCACATTCTGTTTCTGGTTACATCCCATGTGCCAGAACTTAGTCATATGACTGTGTCAAGCTACATTAGAAAGGCGGGAATTGTAGCATCCAGCTGGCAGCGTTGCGCAGCCAAGACTCATAGCTTCTGCTGTGTGAAATGGTTGGCCACGAACAATCTCAGCCACAACTATCACTGTTACCTAGTCATGGGACCAATGACAATCGTGCTGTGGGAGCCTCAGGAGATCACAAGACACATGGGGTAAGAAAAAAAAACACATTTTCAATGGAGGGAGAGAGAGCTCGGAGGCATCTAAGAGGGAGCATGATCAGAGCATTTTGAGAAGTTCAGATTATCTGGAGTGTAGCATGTAATAGCAGCATCTTGTGGGAAGCGAAGCCAGAGCAGAGGTTAGCAGCAGACCCTGAAGGGCCTGAGATATTTGGACTGTACTTCCAGGCAGTGAAGAGATAGTACAGCTTTTTTTTTTAGCTGGGGAGGGGAAGATAGGGGATGTAGTTTAAGAACATATATCTGACAGTGGTGAATAGGCAAGGAGGTGAATGACCAATTGGGGAAGTCATTTCAATAAACCAGCAATGAGATTTTGAGGGCCTGAACTGGGCCAAGGTGGTGGTGGGATTGGTCAGATGGAACCAGGTGGGAGGCACATTTGGAAACAGGATCAACAGGATATCATAACTGATTGAGCATGGGTATGAGGAAAATGGGTCAAGAATGACTCAAATTTTTCATGCTCAGTTTTTGTCAGGATGATGATGCCATTAACAAGGACAGGGAAGCTGGGAAGAGGGGAGATAACAACTAGGATGGGGTAGTGCTTTGTGAGCCCGGAAAGGAGAAAACTTTGTGGTACCCTTATAGTTGAATTTATGTTTTTGGATAATTGTTTGATGTCTGCTCTAGGCATTAACGCATATGACTATAAACTCATTTGTAGGTGCATAACAAACCATCACACACTTTGTGGCATAAAACAAAAAATTATTTATTATTATTGTCCTTCATGGTTCCGAAGGATGACTGGGCTCAGCTAGGTGCTTATCACTCAGGATCTCTCACTCAATTATAGCCAGACAAGGGCTGGAGTTGGAATCATCTCAAAAACTCACATGTCTGATGGCTGACAGTGGCTATCCACTGAGACTTCAGCTGGGACTATTGGCCAGAACACCTCCATGTGAGTGTAACCTCTCCACGTGGCCTGGGTCCTTCACAGCATGGTCACTGGGTTCCAAGGACACACATCCTAGAGAAAGTTAAGGAGAAGCCGAACAGTATTTCTGCTAATGACGGAGTCACACAGTGGCATTTCCACTGCAACCAATTCATTAGAAGTGAATTTCTAAGACCGGCTCATGTTAAGGGCTTGATGGGAGGACTGTTGAATTTGTGGACATGTTTTAGACCATCACACTCTGTGAGGACAGGGACCTGACCTGTCTTTTTTTAAACCATTATATTGTTCATGCTTAGGGAAAAAGTCACATATTGGGTGGTCAATGAAAGTTTGTTGAACAAGTAAATGAAGAGAAAAATGAATGTTTCAGTACCGCAGATGATCCCGGCTAAGGATGAGGGAATGTTGGCTCTTACTGTTTTATTACTAGCTAGTCACCTGTGTGGCTATCACTTCTACACGGGGAACTTCAGTTTTTAGCAGCTGCCACTAATACAACTGGGAGAGTGAGAACATCACAATCCTTTTTTATTGGGCCACTGGCTTTTGAGTATGGAACAAATGGATCTGAGAGGTGTTAAAAATAAAATGAGGCGTATTTAAAAATTTTAGAATTTATTTGAGCAAAAATTGATTCAAATCAGGCAGTATCCAATCTAGCAGATAGAAAGGAACTTCAATTAGCTGTACAAAACAAAAGACTTTTACAGGCAAAAGGCAGTAGGAAAAAATTATATGAAGCAAAAAGCAGGTTGGTTATTGCAAAGTTATTTCCTTTAGGGGATGACAGGAGTCTATGAGCCAGATTACCCAACTGGTGCTACATCAGGTGATTCCTGGTTGACTGGTTTAAGATTCCACTTCTGGGAGAGCTGAGACTATAATTAAGTCTCAGTTTGGTGACATGGGTAAATCTGTGTTCAGCAGTTAATGTTTCAGTATTTTATTTTTTGGAAATGATCTAGATAGTTAGTGAATACCCATCATTTAATTTATCTCACTGTAACTTTAAGGTTTCAAGTTACCAGAAGATTTTGGAAACTATTTTCAAGTAGACTTATGAAATGGAGCAGGACCCTGTGGGGCCCTCTCAGGCACAAATCCTTTCCATGTCCCCCATTTCTCATTTGTAGGAAAAAGGCTTCACCTCCTAGACTTTCCTGAATACCAAAGAGCAGATTCAACAGTTGTTAATCAGGGAAGCAAGGGAATGCAGAAACAAAGGAGGAGCAGTCAAGAAAAAATACTGCAGGAAATTCCCTGGCGGTCCAGTGGTTAGGACTCTGCGCTTTCACTACCAAGGGTCTGAGTTCAATCCCAGGTCGGGGAACTAAAATCCCGCAAGATGCTGAGCCAAATGAAAAAAAAAATTAATAGAATTTTAGTGATGGGCAAGGTCCAGTTTCCTCCTCAAGGGATATGCATAACAATACCTTTGAGTTCTTCTAGAACTAAGGTACCCCACCCAGGTTGAGGATGGTAACTTCAGGCTAAGCCCAAAATTCCTGGAGCACCATCCTGTTACTACACCACCAACTAATTAGAAGAATGTCACACACTCTGCAGCCTTTGCCCCAAATTTCACCTGTAAAAACTTCTCCCCCAGAACCATGGAGGAGCTTGGGGTTTTTGAGAACGAGCCACCCATTCTCCTTACTTGGCCCTACAATAAACCTTTCTCTGCTCCAAACTCTGACATTTCGGTTTGTTTGGCCTCACTGTGCATCAGGCACAAGAACTTGCATTTGAATAGGCAGAATAAAAGTATTATACTTAATACTGATAACTCTAAAGACATGCCTATTTTAATTAAACCAACAAACTTAAACTTGCTTTTATTTACTGAAGATTATCCTAGATCACATGAACTTGAAAAACGTTTGAATTAATTTCTACACTTCTGAGAGTATACTTGATTTATATAAATGCTTGCTTGTCTTTAAGCTTATTTAATAGAGCTCTTTACAAATTAATTTTGGCAATACCTTCCTCTAGTGGAAAAATTTCACACATCTATAAATACATACATAGACATACATAAACATACAGACTCAGAGGTCTTATAGCTGTTGTTTTGAAATTTTAAGCATGAGATGGGTATGATAGTACAAAACTCACTAGTTTAAAAAAGAACAATTAGATCTAAACTGTGTTTCTGACAGCTGGAATAAGTTAATATTACCTGTTTTTTACTAATTTCTGTGAAAGAAATTTTTAGTTTTTTATTGGCCTACTTTGCAAAATACCCTTTCCTCTTTTCTTCTCCTTCTGATAAGAATTACCCTGGTTCCTGGAGAAGACCAGTAGAATACTTACATATCAAAAGATACAGAGAAAGTGGGCTTCCCTGGTGGCGCAGTGGTTGAGAGTCCGCCTGCCGATGCAGGGGACACAGGTTCGTGCCCCGGTCCGGGAAAATCCCACATGCCGCGGAGCGGCTGGGCCCGTGAGCCGTGGCCGCTGAGCCTGCGCCTCCGGAGCCTGTGCTCCACAACGGGAGAGGCCACAACAGTGAGAGGCCCGCGTACCGCAAAAAAAAAAAAAAAAAAAAAAAGATACAGAGAAAGAATGCAAGTTCGACGAGGAAGGACTTTTGTTTCCTAAGTTCAATTTTTTTACAATATTTGCAAGTCTTTTAAGATGAATAGGGGAGGTTTGGGGATTGATAAAAAGGATAGATGGGCTTTGAATTGTTTCTAGAGTCACACTTCTGTTCTTATAAAGACTCAATTGTAAGATAAGTGCTGTTGTTTTTAATTCCTTAAAGAACTGGGTTGCAACCTGAATGATATGGAGGCTGCCCCACCCATTCAACTAGTCATCTTCAGTTTGCTTCTTTGTATCAAGGAGAAGATCTTCAACTAAGATGAAAAACAAAAGACTCCTATGTTCCAAATTTAGAGCTGTGTCTAGATTTAGTGTTTTTGGAATGTTTTAGTAAATCCTTCCACAAAGGCTTCAGAAAGTTTTTCTTTCCCTCCCAGTACATAGTTTGATTTTACCTTAGGGGAGAAAGCCTCAAAAAAAGTTCCTACCAGGCGCTCAATATCAGCTTCCAACATGGCCAGCTTCTGAACATAGAGATCATTAAAAAAAAAAAAAAAAAAAAAGAGAGCGAGAGAGAGAAAGAAAAACATCCTTTCAAATATCTTGTCAGGTTTCACCTGGTAAAAAGAGCAAATATTCCTGGCTGTATTAAATGACTCCATGAACACAGAGGAGTTTCTGAAGAGGGTGCAAAAGATACTACATTTCCAAGATCTAGAGCTGTTAACGAAAGTTCGTGTGCCCGACACACAGTGAGGCCAAACAAACTGAAACATCAGAGTTTGGAACAGAGAAAGGTTTATTGCAAGGTCATGCAAGGAGACAGGTGGCTCATGCCCTAAAAGCCCCGAACTCCCCAAAGGGTTTCAGCAAAGCACTTTTAAAACCAGGTGAAGGACGGGGGGTCACAGGATGTGTGATCAGCTTGTGCACAGTTCTCTGATTGGCTGATGGTGAGGTAGCAGGGCGGTATCACAGGAGTTAACATTATCAGCCCTTAGGCTCCAGGAGGCCTGGGGCCATGTGCTCATGGTCGTCAAGTAGTTAGCATTTTCCATTTGTTGGGGAGGGGGGAGTTTCACATCTGCAAAACAACTCAGGAAATGTGCATCAAATGCTATTATCTAGGTACTTCAGAGGAGCTAAAGCAGAGGATATGTGGGAAGCCTGTCCTAGGAAGGCCCCATGGAGTCCTGCTGGGTTACACTTCCCCCCTTTTCTTTGATACTCCTCAATCTCAAGGAGAACAAATTTTGAACAAGAAAAGGAATAAAGGTTCAGAAAGGAGGTTAATCATAAACTTGACAGAGGTACCCACATTCTGGCAGACACTGATTTGAGAATGGCTGGTGGTGTCTGAGTCTGACACAGCTACTCCATTTTTACTTCCAAATGCATTTCTCTCCTCAACGGCCAAAGCAGATGTCACCATTAGTGATTTTAATGCTTTTCTAGATATGAGAAGATGCAAGAATTTGGGCTCTTAAAATCTTCTGAAAATATCTAACTATATGAAGACCTGTTCTGCCAGTTTTTCCCAGAGCACAGAGTGCCTCATTCCTGATCTCCATCCTGAACTCCTTTCAGGGGGTGTTGAAGGTCAGCAGCTGCAGGGGAGAGGTAGATGGCAAATGCCAATTTTCAGCCAGCAGGGCCCCTTCATGGTCATACATTTGACCATGGTTTTGGGGGGCATTTCATGACCTTTTTGTGCTAGGAATACTCATTCCCAGGTATGATGAAGAGCTCATTGATAGGCCACTCAATGTGCTATCACTGGACTAGGCCTTATTAACAGCACAAAAATCTCCGGACCACCTATCTTATTAGTCTCTTATTGTCCAGGAAAAGATTCCCTCTTGTTGCTTCTTCCCATATCTAGAATTACATTATTACAATCATTGAGCTACATATTATCATTTTATCAGAGGCTCAGTCACACATTTGTTAATGCAAGAAACAACAACAAAAGAAGACAATATAGGTTATAAGTTGTTGCAAATATCTCCTAGTTTTGGCCAGACTCAGGAGGGGATGTGTTAATTTCTTCTTTCCTGCAACCATTCACAGGTGGGCTGGGTCAGGATGTTCCCTGTGAGCTGAACAAAAGTATTTTAGTTTAACATTCGAGCATCAGGGCAGGGTTCCTGAGATGGGCCATTACATATACTTTAAGCTATAGGCAACACCCCTTTAGTGATTAACTTGTAGAAAAGCAATAGAATACAAAGGTTAAAGTAAAAGAAACAGATGTAATATGGAGTCAGATTTGTTCTTCCCTACTACAATTCCCAATGGTCAATGCCCATTCCACAGTCTTGTGGGGAAAGGGGCAACAACCACTCTTGGCTACTTCCTGCTGTACAGGGGTGATGAAGGGTGATTGTGGAATGGAATTGATCAGCCTTAGGCATGGAATATTCTTTAGAATCTTTAGTAAATAGAATAATTCTCTTCCTTTCTTTATCTATAATTATTCAAATCTGATGAAACTCCTTAGCCCTGTTGGTATCTAACTTGTAATTTGACTTAGGCTTTTGGTTCCAGTTCCCATACTTATCTATTAAATTTAACTTTCTGACTGTGTCATGACTATACTTAGGGGGAAAGACTTCCTTACATTTGGAGAAACACAGATTAAAAGCCAGTAATATTTCAGGCAAAACCAAAAAATTATAACCATATTCACCAGTTTACACAGTCCTATATACTTAATCCTTTTTACTAACAGTTTTATGGAATCAGAGTTTCCATTAGACGTTTAAAATATCTTACCTAGTTTAGCAGTATGATTTAAAAGTTATCAGAAACCTGTTTTCATCAAAACATCCTTTCTATGACTCTTCTTGAAGATGTGGCAATTTTGCAAAGCATCAGCTTCGCTGTCTATGAATGATAAAGGTCTTAAAAAGGCAAGGTTAAAGATCTGATTACAATTCTTCTTGGCAAAGAAGCTTATCCAAGTTGTTGTGACATACAACATTTTACAATAACAACCAAAATTATAACATTATACCAGGATGTATACAAATTTCAGAAATTTTGCATAATTTCTAGAATGTCTATATTAATAACATTTATTCATAATGTATAATCACTCATTTGACAATGCCTTCTGTGTAATTTAGCATACCAACTAATTCTAGTCAGTTTAATATATATATTTTATTATTATTAATTAATATTAATATATTATTCTGAGGTGCCTCAGGAGCCCTCTGAAGCATCTCAAAGCTAGCTGAAGTCAAAAGAACTTTAATTAGAATTTGATAGGAAGTTCATCAAAACTATCAAAAAAAATTTTTTTTAAACATTTGGTCATATAGAATCATACATAGGTCACTGTGAATATTTAAAAACAAATACAGATCAATGAAAGGCAAGGAAGTTCACACAATCTGTCCTCAAAAGCAGCATTCTAAGTAAACTTGTTTTCTTAGCAGAGAGGAACCAAATCTAGTCCTGCACCTGTCTACTTTTAATAACAAAATTCATTTACCCAATTAAGTTTAATCTAATCTCAGCCTGACCATGCATAAAACTCCTTTTTTACTCAAAATGTATATCCCACTTTCCTACTGTATAGTGAAATGTTTTATTATTTTTAGTAGCTTTAATTACATATTTAAATTAGAATCCCCAACTCTTAAAAACCTTAATTTCTAGTGAAAATCAAGAGGTAAGTAATAGTTACCAAAATCTGGAGAGACTATTTTAGATATTTTTCAGAATGTAATTATTCCTATAGAGTTTACCTAAAAGCTCTTATCTCATTTGCATTTAATTCACTCATAAAAACTTCATCATACCAAGTTATTTTTCTTGCTGACAAATTTTCAACAGATATAACAAGATTTCATTTAACTTCTATTAAACCTAGGTGCAGTGAAAGTATTATACTTAATGTTGACAACTCTAAAGACAGATCTATGTTAATTAGATCAACAAACAAACTAACCTTAATACCAGGTATTAATAGAGTATTTCCCCTTTCACATGAACTTAAAACTCATTTTTAGAAGATTATTTATTTATTTATTTGGCTGCTCTGGGTCTTGGTTGTGGCACATGGGGTCTTTAGCTGGGGCATGTGGGATCTAGTTCCCTGACCAGGGATCGAACCCCCTGTATTGGGAGTGTGGAGTCTTAGCCAACGGACTACCAGGGAAGTCCCTTGAAACTCATTTTGTCTAGCTTCTTTTATATTTAATTAGTTCGTGCTTAAAGTCAATTAAATAGAGGTCTTTATAAATTCAATTTTTAAAAATATTTGTTTATTTATCTTTGGCTTCAGCAGTTCTTAGTTGTGGCATGTGGGATCTTTCATTGTAGTGAGTGGGCTTCTCTCTAGTTTTGGCACGTGGGGTCTCCAGTTGTGGCGCACAGGCTTAGTTGCCCTGTGGCATGTGGCATCTTAGTTAGATCTTACAACCCACATTCCCTGCATTGGAAGGTGGATTATTAACCCCTGGACCACCAGAGAAGTCCCTATAAATTTAATTTTGATAATACTTTCCAGAGGTAGAGATATCTCATATGTATAATGTGTACACAGACATATAAACAAACAGTACTAGAGATCTCATAGCTGCACTTAAAAAAAAAAACAACTCAGTTATGAATCAGGTATTACAATATAAACTTACTAGCTTACAAAGAACAGTTGGAATATATTAAAATTGTTTGCTCAGATAACTAAGTCTTTACTATTTGTTCTTGATATCCCTTATGAAGCTTATGAATTAAAGTTTGGCTGAGGGAGCGTTCCCAGAAGTTTTGAGGTTTTTTTAAAAATGTTATTTCTGCATCCTTTTTTTTCTTCAGTTCTAAGCAACACAGATTGATTAGATAAGCTCCAGAGAGGCCAGATAGATCATTTACATCTCAAAGGCACAGGAAGAGAAATGTGAATTCTTCCTCTAACTACTTATACAAAACCCAGCCATCTTAGGCTATTTTCAGGGAACTTCCTTTTTTCCAGTTCCCAAATATCCACTGCAGTTTAAACAAACAAATGACAGTAATAAATAAATACAATAAATAATACATATCATCTGCTCACATTCGTAGGCCCCTTTTTCAGCAAAACCAGGAAGAGAAAAAGGGATTTGGACTTAGGTACTGAGACACTCATTCACATACATACACATACACTCCCAATATAAAAGCAATTGCAAAAGACCCATTTTGATATAACAGCCGAGCCATTAGGGCCTTTGCCCTCCAGATCTCAGGGAGTATTGAGGCATTTCCTTTCATTTAGGAAGCATAGCTAAAGACCTCTTAGTTTTGCAAAAGTACCAAGTAAGATGGAACAGAACTCTGATCATACATACTTAATTATTCACAGCAAGTATTATCAAATATCAAGCAAACAGCAATTCAAATTGGTCCCTCAGGGTCATGGTTCCCTAGTCCCAAAAAGGAAAAAAATCCCAAACAATGCTCTGCCACAGGCAAAACCAGTGCAATAGGGAAGGATACCCTGTTATTGTCACACATGAGTCCCATTATTCACCAAAGATGTCTCAACTGGCCAATGCAAATACTAACACACATACAATTCCTAAAGCAAATAATCAGATGAGGCGTAGCCCAGAAATTCCACCTCCATTCGCAGATGGAGGCTCCAGAGTGTCCTGGCTCCCAAAAAAGAATGGACCACGAGTGGCTCACCCCAAAATGATACACACAAAAACACAAACAACAACTAAGCTATGGTCACACAGACAGAAAATCAGAGGAGGTGTAGTCTAAAATTCCACTTCTACTCCCAAATGGAGGCCTCCAAACAAATTGGCCTAGCTCTAAAAATGAACCAGTTCCCAAATCGGGTGAAGTCCAGCAACAATTCCCCTCTCCAGCAGAGTACCCCAATCAAACAAGATTTCCCTTAGAGGGAAAGCCCAAATTGAGGGGGGTAATTATTCCCAGTTGTACACACTGGAGCGACGTACCCTCAAGCAAAGAGAGTGGCTCACTTCCCACAAGGGAAGCAGCCCATATGGAGTGGAGGGAATTCCCAGGCTGCGTAAGCTGGAGCAACTCACCCAATAACACCAAATGTGGACCACAGCTCCAGGTGTTTCTTGGCTCCAAACAGCCTCATGCCATGGACGGCCGGTGCCTGATGGGGGCAGTCCCTCTGAGATCCCCAGAGCGAAATGGGCTCCGGCAGCTGCTGGGAGCTCAGGCAAGGGGCTGCCCCAGGCTGGGCTTGACCTGCCGCTGGCATGGACTCCTGTCTGGCTCACCAAAATTGTTAACAAAATGTGCCTGACACACAGTGAGGCCAAACAAACTGAAACGTTGGAGTTTGGAATAGAGAAAGGTTTATTGCAAAGCCATGCAAGGAGATGGGTGGCTCATGCTAAAAGCCCCGAACTCCCTAGAGGGTTTTGGCAAAGCACTTTTAAAAACCAGGTGAGGGACAGGGTGTTGCAGAGTATGTGATCAGCTTGTGCACAATTCTCTGATTGGCTGATGGTGAGGTAGCAGGGTGGTGTCACAGGGTTTAACACTATTAGTCCTTAGGCTCCAGGACGCCTGGGGCCATGTGCTCATCGTCATCAAGTAGTTAGCATTTTCCATTTGTTGGGGAGGGGGGAGTTTCACATCTGCAAAACAACTCAGGAAATGTGCATCATATACTATTATCTAAGTACTTCAGAGGAGCTAAAGCATAGGATATGGGGGAAGGCCAGTCCCAGGAAGACCCCATGGGGTCCTGCTTGTTTACAGAGCCACTCCCAGATAATCAAAAAAGAGACTCAGATAATTCCCCTGAGAGTTGGCAACAGTTCATAAAACCCCAAATGAATTGCAAACCACATTTCTGTCCAGCCATATTTTTGAGACCCCTAACCTGAGGTTTTCAAGTCAAGTTCTCAGGACACAAAATGATACAAATAGGAAGTCAATAAATGTCTCTGGGAAAACATCAACAACCAATGGGTACCTGAAAGCAAATTCACCAGTCACAATTTAAAGATCTAATTCTTACTTTTCTGTTTTTTTTTTTTTTGGCCTGCCAATCTAAAAGGAAGGGGTGGCCTTTTAGGATGGCCTAAAACGTGAAATTTTACCTTCTCTCTCGACGTGGCACCACAGAAAGAGATCTGGGAGAGGGGAGAGATGACTTGGGTAAGAATTCTCCCCCTTTGAAGACTTCTGCTAGTTTACCCCCTCTGCAGGTTCTGGAGCAGGTGGGCTGTCCCAGTGGGTCTCATCCTGGTCACCAGAAACTATAGAGGAGGAAAAATCATTTTCCTTCTACCCTTTGTGGTCAGTGCTTGGCTGAGACCCCTTTCTCTCTAGGGACCCCTCATGAATGGCTAAGCTTATCTAGATTAAAAGTTCTCCACTTTGGCCACTGTAATTCAAGATTATCTTTGGTAAGTTTAACCTGCTTGTTCAACTTTAAAACAAAATTTTACTCACCTGAGACCTCACACTGGACCCAGTCCAGTTTCTAAGTTGGACCCCAGTTTGAACCTAAACGCAGTCCCATTACTAAGTCAGTCTTAGTCCAACCCAGACAGGTTTCTGTGTTGAACTCCTGTCACTTTTTGGACTCAGTCAGTAAAAAAAAGAAAGCTTAAATAAAGTCTGAAAACTCATAATTCAAAAGCTGGGGAGGTAGGACCCGAGAGGGACTTGCCTACCACCTCCAGGGGCTGTAAGAAAGCAGCAAGGTCAAGGGGTTCCATGGGTACCTATGTCTGGTTGCTCTTTGCTCCTGGGGGGCTCCTCATGGGGGGATCCCCTTTGATTCCCTCTTCTGATACCAGAGTGGTTAAAAGATAAACTGAGGCATATTAAAAATTTTAAGAGATTATTTGAACAAAAATTGATTTGAATCAGGCAGCATGCAATCTAGCAGGTAGAAAGGAGCTCCAAGGAGTTGTACAAAATGAAAGACTTTATAGGCAGAAGGGAGTAGGAAGAAGGAAGTTGTATGAAGCAAAAAAAGCAGGTTGGTTATTGCAAAGTTTCCTTTAGGAGATGGCAGGTGTCTATCAGGCAGATTGTCTAACTAATGCAGATCATGATTCTTGATTGACTGGTTTAAGATTCCATTTCTGGGATAGCCGAGACTATAATTAAAATTAAGTCTTAATCTGGTTACATGGGGCTTAGCATAAGTGACTCCATTTTGGGCCTGATGTCTTATTTTTAATAGACGTAATCCTAAACCATATGTCTTCATCCTGCAAGGGATTGATTTCTGCTTTTACCCAAAGGTAAAAGGAGGGTGTAGTAGTTTCTTTCTGCTTTGGAACAAATTACCACATACTTAGTGGCTTAAAACAACACTCTTAGCTCATTTGCTCATTGTTCTGTAGGTCAGAAATCTTGGGATCTCTGCTCAGGGTCTTACAAGACTCAAATCAAGGTGTTGGTCAGACTGCATTCTCAGTTAGAGCTCGGGGTCCTCTTCCAAACTCATGTGGTTGTAGAATGTGCAGTTCCTTGTGGTTATAATGCTGGCTATGTAATGTGGTTTCCTTGCTGGCTGTCCAGGGGTCACCCTCAGAGGCTAGAGACTGCCTACATTTCTTGTCAAGTGGCCCCTCCATCTTCAAAGCCAGCAACAGAGAGTTTCTCCCTCATTGAATCCCTCTCTTATGCTTCACATCTCGCTGACTCTCTCTGTCCCTGACCACCAGACCCAGATTTAAAGGGCTACTGTGATTAGGTCAGACTCATTTGGCTAATCTCTGTATTTTAAGATCTGGGAACTTGATTACGTCTGAAAATCATGTTTGAATAACTGGGAGTTCACAGCAGTAGTGTCTGAATAACAGGGAGAAGGTGCAGGTACACCGGGGCTAGCAATCTTGGAGGCTATTTTAGAAATCTGCCTCCCACAATGGGAAATTCCCCAAATATAGGAAGGTGTATGGGTGATTCAAATGTTGGGAAACCCAAAACCTTACAATGTCCACCGCAGGAAGAAAGAAGACAAATGCAGACATAGGAAAACTAAATGGTAAGCATCTGAGGGGAATTCCCTGGCGGTCCAGTGGTTAGGACTCTGCACTCTCACTGCCCAGGGCCCGGGTTCGATTCTGGTCAGTGAACTAAGATCCCACAAGCTGCGTGACGTGGCCAAAAAAAAAAAAAAAAAAAAAGGAAGAAGGTAAGTTTCTAAAATTGAAATTATAAATTCTACTAGGGAACTAAATAGAGATGGACAAAAAGAATGTGGACCAGTACTGAAAGCCTGGCTGAAATTAGATGCAGAAAATGGCAATAGAAGCTCTTGATACAATTAATGATTTCTTAAGCAATTAACTGCAGCAGTGAGTGTAAAAAGATGAAGGTGGACAACAGTGAGAGGCCCGTGTACCGCAAAAAAAAAAAAAAAAAAAAAAAAAGATGAAGTTGGAGAAATTAAAGGGAGGCGTTTGCACAGCACGGGAATTAGCAAGACAAGCAGAGCACTGGTCAAAGAAGCAAAGGATCATGGTAAGAGCATCATTAAAGGGAAAGGAGCTGGAGGTCTGAATTCTCTTTCTTTATCTATAAAGTGAGGGTGCAATGGATAATGGCTGACCTTTAGCACTGTAGCATCTATGATTCTATGTTGTGGCCGCAGGGTCCTGCTGAGTTGGAAGGCAAGGGAATGATTCTAGTAGCATTGTAGAGTAGGAAGTGAAAGTCATGAGGACAAAGATTGGGTTCGTTAGGATTTGATGGAATAAGAAAGTGTAAGTGTAAGAGAGTTAGGTAAAAAGTTGGTCTTATGCTACTTCCCATAGAATTTTAAACTTTATAGCAATATACTTCTTTTCCCCCCTCCCTTTCTTTGTTCTATTATTGTGATAGACTTTACTTCTTCATATGTTATAAATCTCACAGCATGTTGTTTTTGGTTTGTTTTTAAAGTCAATTATTACTTAAAAAACTTTAAAAATGAGAAATAAATATCTTTTATATTTATCTCCAGAGGTTTAAATTCCCATCGGAAACTATTGCCTTTTAGCCTGAAGCACTTCTTCAACAATGGCAATGAATTTTCTCAGCTTCTGTTTGCCTGAAAATGTCTTTATTTCAACTTCATTTTTGAAGGTTTTTTTTTTTAATATAGAATTCTAGGTTGAATTTTTTTTTTAACCCTTTAAACTTGAAAAAATGTTGGTCTATTTCATCCTGGCTGTATCTTTTCATCTTCCTTTAATGGAAGAGTGGATAGATTTGTTCTGTCATGTAATTAATTTACTGGCAAATTATCTTCATCATTTTGAGGCTTGTTTTTAAGCTTTATTAAAGTAAGTCTGGAGTAGATTTTACTCTAGGGTTAGTTTGGCCTTAATGCTATGGGTGTCTTCAGTGAAAAAAAATATCCAGAGTATTTGGTGGAGTTTCTCTTTTTCTTTGATTGGACTCGTTTTGTATTACCCTATGCCTTCACGGACTAATATCCAGTCAAAGACTCAAGGAGATATCTATGCAGATTCCTAAAGCTACATCTCTGCATAGCTTCCCTCCTCTCTGCCCTGCAAATTTCAGTCACCTCAGCTCACTTAAACTTCAACTAATGTCTCTTGCACTCAGTGAGACAACTGTGCTGTACTCACTTTACTTTCCACTTCTGTGGTCTGGAGTCTGGCAAATATCTTCAGAGAGAAATGCGGGGTCATAATAGGAATCATTTCATTTATTTCTCTTCTCTCAGGGGTTACAGTTCTCTGATGCTGGTTGTCCAGCATCTAAAAATAATTGTTTCACACATATTGTTTTCTTTTCTTGGTTATTTGAGGCCTGAGCATTGGTCTGGTACTACTTAATCTGTCATTGTCAGTGGTAGAATGACCACATTAAAAAATATTTTAAATAGTATTTATCTATTATTTCCTTTTGATGTGATGGGGTAGAATTAGGCCTGTGCTTCTTCTATTATGTCAACTAGAAATTCTATGGGAAGTTATTTGATAAAGACAAAGGCATATTCAGACTTGTGTGGTGTTACTGGGGGTTGGATTGGAAGAGAATGAAACTGGAGCAGAGAGACATTTTGGACATTTTAGACATTTTATTCTGCAATAATCCAAGTAGAACACAAAGCCTGAACAAGGTTGTCAAATGTGCATAGGAAAGAGCAGTTGAAGATAACTCTGAGGTTTCTAGGTGATTAAATGATCTCAGAGAAAATAAAGAGCCCTAGACATTCAATGATAGCACAGAACTTCTTCCCTTCATGGTGGCATATAATATTGTCATGGACTGAAAAATTTGTTAGATTGGAAATAAAAAATGTCACCTAGGTATAAGTGTATAACTCTGGAATCATCTTAGAACTGCTGCATTTCTTCTTTTATAATTCATTCTTTATTTTTCAGATTATTATTATTCTTTTTATTGGAGTATAATTGCTTTACCATGTTGTGTTAGTTTCTGTCGCACGTTGAAATAAATCAGCCATACACATACACACATCCCCTCCCTCTTGGAGCTCCCTCCCCTCCCCCCATCCCACCCAACTAGGCCATCACAGAGCACTGGGCTGAGCTCCCTGTGCTATACAGCAGGTTCCCACTAGCTATCTGTTTTACACATGGTAGTGTATTTATGTCAAACCTAATCTCCCAGTTCATCCCACCCTCCCTTCCCCGCTGTGTCCACATGTCTCTTCTCTATGTCTGCCTTTCTATTCCTGCCCTGCAAATAGGTTCATCTGTACCATTTTTCTACATTCCACATATATGCGTTAATATACAATATTTGTTTTTCTCTTTCCGACTTACTTCACTCTGTAGGACAGATTCTGTGTCCACCCACATCTCTACAAATGACCCAATTTCATTTCTTTTTATGGCTGAGTAATATTTCATTATATATATATATATATGCCACATCTTCTTTATCCATTCATCTGTCAATGGACATTTAGGTTGTTTCCATGTCCTGGCTATTGTAAATAATGCTGCAATTCAGATTGTCGGAGGTCATCTTAACCTAAGTAGAAAACAAGAACTGAATATTCTTTAGGTAGAAATACTATGTAAGTGGGCACATGATGTGGAGGAATGTTAAGTGTGCAGACACAAAGCCTATGTAATAATACACTTAGAATTAGGCAGGTCCAGAATACCAGGTCCAGTGGGAACACCACATGCCAAGTCCTGAGTATACACAGAAGCAGAGGCCACCTGGGCACCACGTAGGCTTAGGCACATTTATACACAAGTAGCACGTGTACACTAGCACCGCATACCCTAAGGGATGGAGTACACTCGGGTTTTCTGATGACTGCAGAGTGATTTAGAGGAGCTATCAAGTCAGTGGTCCACAGCTATGCATTTGAAGTCATAGATGGGAGTGGGAAACAACATTACCTGTCACAAACACAGTCCTGCTGCATAGGCCTTATTTTCTAGTTGCGGTGATTGATAATTATGGGGTTTTTGTTTTTGTTTTGGCTGTAACATGTAGTATAATATCAAACACTCTCATGAAAGGATAAGAAAGGCTACACAGTGGCAACAAAATATGTTAAAAAGTAAAATTTGACAAGAAGCCAGATGGTGTTAAGCTTTAATGTATTTAAGGTAATTTCATCTTCTCCTAAACTGTGCCAAAGTTGATGGATAAATGCACAGTAGGTGCTTTGAAGGTAGGAGTAGGGGTCGGGGAGTGGGAGGAGAGGTAAGTTTTGGATTAGGGGCTTTTAAAATAGGAGGCCAAAATTTTCTTAGTCCTCAGTTGAATACCATTAGGTGGCAGATTACAGATTGCCTTCCAATATCTATTCTCCCCTTCTTATTCATGGAGCTATAATTTTTAGGTGGGAACTGGACACTTAGAACATAGACTGTTTCTACCCTTTCCTATGGCTTGGTTTGGCTATGTGATAAAGTTTCGTTTAAAGAAATCTCAATGGAAGGGCTGTAGGACACTTTTTGAAATTTTTAAAAGGAAGGAGAAGGTGGCCCTATAGCTTTGCCCTGCTTCCTTCTGATGCCAGGCTGGAATGTGCACTTGATGGCTGGAGCACCAGCTGCCAACTTGGACCAATGCTTCTCAGAAGCTTGCCTATCTGCCTGCCTTCCTCCATGTACAGGATTTTATGAGTATCTCTGGGGTGCCCTGCCCTGGGGATATGCGCCGGTGATTGTGGCTGTGGCTCTGCCAGTGCACCTCCATGTGTTTGTGAGTGTGTGCACAAGCATGTTCCTGCAAGGGGTGGACATCAGAAGTGCATGTTCTGAAAGAAAGCGAGCAGCATAATTCTAGTGCTTCAGAAAGAACCGTGTGGCTGTCCAAGCTGCAAACTGGGGGAAGTCAGAGAGAGGTACCTTTCAAATCGGCCCTTTTTATGCCATTCCCCAAACTCCAGATCATTCTTGGAAAACTGGGCAGAGCTGACCCAGAGAAGGAGATGGGCAAGGGACTCTGGGGTCCACCTCTGACCTTCCTGGCCTCCTCCATAATATCCCTTGTGCTATCATGTGAAATGCTGAGCACAGGGACTGGATGATTTCACTGAGTTGAGAAGTCTGAGGTGGGTTTTTACTTTCTAACGGAAAATACAGCTCAGAGCAGGGGACTTCCCTTCTGAGGGAAAGTTTTTGGGCGATGGCCAAGGTAGGAGTTTGGGTAGTTGGTACTACGAGGCAAGCGGCTCCTGTCTCCCTGCTCCAGGTCCTGAGTTGGGACAGTTCTTATGGGTGAAAGCAGGACCTGAACTAGATCTTGGGGAGGAGGCTTGGAGGAATTGGGAATGGGGTGCAGGCAGCAGGATGGCTCAGCCTCTCATTTGCCCGTGAGCTTTTTCTGAGGTATCCTCTCTTTTCCTTCTTTGGAAATTCTGGTGATGTAGCTGCCATTTCCCTGGGAGCAATACTTTTACAAGAGCTTTTTTTTTCTTAAATAAATTTATTTATTTTATTTTTGGCTGCATTGGGTCTTCGTTGCTGCTCGTGGGCTCTCTCTAGTTGCGGCGATCCGGGGCTACACTTCGTTGTGGTGCGTGGGCTTTTCATCACGGTGGCTTCTCTTGTTGCAGAGCACAGGCTTTAGGCACAGGCTTCAGTAGTTGTGGCCCATGAGCTTAGTTGCTCCACGGCATGTGGGATCTTCCCGGACCAGGGCTTGAACCCGTGTCCCTTGCATTGGCAGGTGGATTCTTAACCACTGCGCCACCAGGGAAGCCCTACGAGAGCTTTTATTGCATCTTTAAATAAATAAACTAAACAAACAAATAAGAGAAATTGTTATTCATTGTGGAACGCTTGAAAAATATCGAGCATCCTTAGGAAATAAAAGCTATGCCTACTTCCACTGGCTGTGGACAACTACCCTAGCTGGTATTTCCCTTTAAGGAAAAGGTTAGGTAGTTGGAATAATCCATGAAGTTGTGCATCTGCTTTTTAAAACCTAACGTTATAAGGAAAACATTTTTCTGAAATTTCTAGCTCTGCTTTTACTTGTTGTGTTAGCTTGGGTGAGTCACTTAACCTCTATAAGCCTCAGTATCTTCATCTGTAAAATGGAGATCAATAACAGTACCTCCTTCACCAGATTGCTGCCAGGACTAAATAAGATAATATATGAAAAACTCTTAGCTAGTGCCTGGCATGTGGTAAGCACTCATTAACTGTTGGTAATATGAATATTTTTCAAGTTATGCATCATCAATGTATGATTTTTCAATGAGTGCATATGCTGGCATTGTATATCTGTATCATAATTTATTTAACTATTCCCCTATTTTGGACATTTATATTGGGTAAAATTTTTGCTGTTATAAATAATTCGTAATGAAAAGTGCCTGAATATATAACTTCGTCCACCTTCCATAAGAAGGTAAACTCCTGGAAGGGGAAGGAATCATTGGGGGAAAGGAGAACATGAGTGGAGGGAGAGTTTTCCTCATCCATCTCACATGCTTCATAACCTCTTGTGACGGCCTCTGATACAAGTCCTTTGAGAAAGCACAGCAGCTTCTAAGGGAGCCTGGGCCGAAGGAGAAAGGATGACACTTTGGGAGATTTCTGTCTTCCCTCCTTTTGTTTCAGATTCTCAAAGGGTTGGGACTCACTGAACTGGGAAGACCTGAGGTCTAATTCCAGCTAAATGGCTGACTGTGAGTTTGGGCAAGTTGCTCAATTTCCCTGGACTTCTCCTTAGGTAAAATGAGGAGTTGGGTTTTGCATCAAAGCTTGCATTCTACAGACCAAAAACTCTGACAAGTTCATATCCAGTATCAACCTACCCCCCTTCCTATTTCAAGTGGAGACTCTAGTTCATGAAATCTCCAATTCATTCATTCATTCAAGAAGCATTTTTACAGCACCTACCAGTCATTTATCACAGAGGTAAATTACATGGTCCCCTGTCCTTGAGAACTCCCAGTCTAGTGGATAAGCAGAACAAGGAAAAAATTATATTGATACACTCTGATAAGTGCCATAATAGAGGCTATTACTAAATCCCATGGGAAGACAGGAGAAGGAGATACCCGTTAAGTTTTTATGGTGCTGGGTGAGTGGGTCAGATTAGAAGCACGTCACCTAGGAAGAAAGGCTAGCTCTCCTCAACCCCCTGATCCTGAGGATTAATGAAATCTCTCTCTCCACGAGACCCTTGTCTGTCTTAAAATATCTCCATAAAGCAAATATTGCTGAGAACTTCCAAGATGGGAGAGAAGGTGCTGTCCATAAGGGTGAACAAGACGTTGGCCTCATCCTCCCAGACACGGATGGGGAAGGGCAGCCTAGAAGTAACTGAGGCTGTAGGAGGTGGGAGTGATTTCTGCAGTCTTCTATGGGAGAGCTGGGAAGGGAGGGATTTAACTCCTGAGAGATCTGGAGAAAGTGTTTTTTCTGGCTTGGTGGAAAGAACTCTGAGTTTGGAGCTGGAAGGGGCAGGTTCAGCTCCAGAGTCTAGGATGGGCTGCCTGATAGCTGTGCGTATCAGTAAACAGCCCCAGGAACACTTGGAGATAAATGCATGCAGAGCTGGAGTACGGCCCTTTCTCCCTTCCTCCAGTTTACACACCCTAAAGGTGTGAAGGTGCTTCTCCCTGAAGGAATATAGATGAAGTACTGAGTATGGAGGCATTCGGCACATGCCAGAGCATTACCATAGTTCAGGAAGAAGGAGGATGTGAGCTGGGATCTGAAAGAGTGGACGTCTCCAGTAGGCTTTTTCAAGAAGGTTCTGGCATTCACCAGGCAGCTGTGGCTCTCTGGCAGAGGGCATCGCGCAGCAGCAGTTGCTGGAACTGGGCCTGATGCAGCGGTGGTGGTGGCGAAAGCACTCAGAGGAAACGGAAATGGAGCAAAGGGGACGGGGAGCCGGGGGCGGGGAGGGCAGGGCAGCTGACCACACCTCAGTCTGAGTGGCCCAAGTGCCAGCAGGGAAGGGTCGCTGGGTCAGGGCAGGGGTGGGGATGGGTGGCTGCTCAGGAAGGGCCGGCCACCTAGCACCACGGAGACAGGACAAGGAGCGGCCATCACTGCTCCACCTCTGCCCCTCCTTGTTCTATTCCAAAGGGAAAAGCTGTGATGAAAGGCCTTTAAGAAAAGTAGGGCAGAGGGAAGATGACCCAAGCAGGGGTTGCCCGGACACTGGTGAACGGACAGCTGGGTTGAGTGTCCGGCCTGGGCAGGAGGGAGAAGTGCCCCGAGAAGCGCTGCGCTTTGTTTCGCCTTCAAACAGGATGCTCCGGGTCCAGCGGGACCCGCCCTGCCAGCCCTCCTCCCTGCGTCCCCGAGTCCACGCAGACAGAGAGGAGAGAGGAGGGTGTAGGGGTATAGTGTGCATTGAAAAACAACGCAGAAGGGAGAGAAAGTGGGCTCAGAGCGGAAAAAGGCGGGATTATATCCTCGGGTACCTTCGCGAGGCTCCAGGACTGGAGGGGGATACTGCAAACAAAACAGCGCAATGAATATTATCCCCCCCCGCCCCCCCCCCCGGCACGGGGAAGGCCCACTCTGTGTGTGGAGCTGAAATAGGTGGCCTTTTTAAAAGGAAGAGAAACAAATTTGCAGCATCTTGGGGCGTGTCATCTTGGAGTGTTCTTCCTTTGCATGCTCTCCACGGCAGCAGATTTCCGTCCCAGTCCGCTCCCTCCAGGGTAGTGTGGATGCCTGGTTAGGTCACTGGGGTAGGTGGCAGAGAGGCAGCATAGCTACAGGTTCAAAATGTGGACTCTAACGCCACACTCTCTGGTTTTGTAACCTGGCTCTGCCACGGGGACTCAGTTTCCTCATTTGTAAAATGGGATAATAGTAGTATCAACTGTAGGATTGTTCTTAGATCGGTTTATACATGGGAAGCACTGAGAAGACTGCCTGGCACCTGGTAAGAGCTCTGCAGTGTTGGCTTTCATTGTTGTTGTAATTAAATATCTGTGTTTAGAAGATATTCTCTAAATGTTAACTGCTGTCAGAAAGATCAAAATATCAAATGCTTCCTGAGCCCTCACATGTCCATGATGCTATGCTCTATGCTTATTTTTGGCGCTGGATTGAGTATATGTTTTCTGCCCAGGAACTTACTTTCCCCGGTGGACACACTGATTTAGACATACACAAAGAACTGAAGAATAAAATGGGAGTAAGGCACGAAAAAATAGTGCATCAGAAAAGAAACAACTGAGCATAAGAAGTCAACCCAAATTTGTGCTGACTGTTTTAACAAAGTAGTAATCTCATTTCTTACCGGTAGGGTTTTAAAGTTGGTTAATAGGTCAATTTGTAGCTGTTAAGCTGTCATGTACTTACCTGGAAGGAAGTCTCTGTTGGACTATCACAGGATCATTCTTATCCTGGGGAACATTTTCCATAATAATATTTTATTAATCATTATAATAAATAATAAATATTTCATGTTATCTTGGTGAATAGTTTTATGTAATAATTTTTATTATCATGATAATTAAAATATGTAATGTATGCTGTTTTAATAAATATATTTATAACAATGTTTTATTTCTATAATAAGGTATTGAGAGATATACCAGTTATTATGTCATTTCATCATCCCAAGAATCCTGTGTTACAAAATATTTGTTATCCCATTTAACAGGTTAGAAAAGTGAGACATAGATTGAAATTGCCCAAGTCCACACAGTTAATAAACTGTAGAGCTTGTATTTAAACCTAGGACTATTTGAATCCAAACTTATTCTTAATGACAGGTAATTCAAAGCTAATAATTTGGATAATCAGAAAGATCTCAAAGGAAAGAGAGCTATGGACTGAAACTAAACATGACTAAATAAAATGGGGAGAGATGGAAATTTCTGAATGTACCTTCATAAAACTAGCTATTTGAGTCTGAACTGGAGAAACTATGGCTTACTAACAGTTTATGTGGAATACACTTAGGTTTACTTTTTTTTTTTTAATTTGAGTTTCATATGAGCCAACAAATTGTAACATGGTTGCCAATGAAAGCTAATTGCTGTGGTTGCAGCAACAGAAGTAATATCTGCCGAAATACAACCATATAGGAATTAGTAAATAGAACACTAAGAGAGCATTCATGACAGTGAAGGGTCTGGAAAATATATTGGTTTCTAAAAATCTCAACAATGAAGAATCATAATGTTTTTTTTTTCTAGAAAGCAGTAATAATTATAATAATAATACCTAATTCTTTTTAAATTCTTTATATATATATATATATATATATATATATTTATTTATTTATTTGGCTGTGCCGGGTCTTAGTTGCAGCATGTGGGATCTTCCTTGCAGCATGCAGGATCTTTAGTTGTGGCATGCAGGCTCTTAGTTGCGGCATGTGGGCTCTTAGTTGCAGCATGCGGGATCTAGTTCCTTGACCAGGGATCGAACCCAGATGCCCTGCATTGGCAGCGTGGAGTCTTAGCCACTGGACCACCAGGCAAGTCCCAATAATACCTAATTCTGATAAAACAGTTCCTTTGACCCAGGCATATTTATACATATTAACTCTTTTACTCCTTACAACAACTTCGTAAGTAGTCTTATTATTATTCTCACTTTATGGATGAGGAAAATTTGTTAGCAGCATAGAAAACTAATAGTAGCCCTCTACCTTGTGCTTTTAGCTTCTGCCACAGTCATGTGAAAGACGCATGTGCAGTGAACAGAGTTTTTACTTTAACATATGGTTAAATCTGAAAGAGGACTAATGATAGATAAGTCATATCTCTTTTCCCAACCCTTTCCGGATGCAATATAATTAACCCCTCCTTTTCAAGAATAGCATGTAGATACAATGGCATATTACTCAGCCATAAAAAATAATGAAATAATGCCATTTGTAGCAACATGGATAGACCTAGAGATTATCATACTAAGTGAAGTAAGCCAGACAGAGAAAGACAAATACCATATGATATCACTTACATGTAGAATCTAAAACATGCCATGAGGGACTTCCCTGGTGCCTCCCTTGCAATGCAGGGGACACGAGTTTGATCCCTGGTTAGGGAACTAAGATCCCACATGCTGCAGGCAACTAAGCCCACGCACTACAACGAAGATCCTGCGTGTCACAACTAAGACCCAACTCAGCCAAATAAATAAATAAATATTTTAAAAAATGACCCAGATGAACTTATCTACAAAACAGTAACAGACTCACAAGCATAGAGAACAGACTTCTGGTTGCCAGAGGGGAGGGGAAGTAGAGGAGGGATGGATTGGGAGTTGGGGATTAACAGATGCTAACTGTTATGTATAGAATGGATAAACATTCTACTGTATAGCCCAGAGAACTATATTCAATATCTCATGATAAACCATAATGGAAAAGAATATGAGAAAGAATGTATATATATGCATAACTGAATCACTTTGCTGTACAGTAGAAATTAATACAACACTGTAAATCAACGATATTTCAATGAAATAAAATTTTTAAAATAGTTTACCTTAAAAAAAAAAAAAGAATTGTATGTAGAGCATTAGTTGTTGAAAAGAAGTGCATCCACACTTGAGCTAACTCCTTTTTTCTTTGACAAGTGGATGCCTCTGACGGCTATTTGGTCTACCAGCCAGTTGTGCCCAGATATGTGCCATAGCCAGGGAGGCTCACAAAGCCATGAGATTGTCCATCAGTGGGAAACACAGGAAATTGCAGGTTAGGTGTATACGAATTATGTGCTGGATTTAAAGGCTGAACAGTCCAGACACAGGTAGATATACAGAAAATAGTATGAACTCTTTAGCTGTGATGGTTTTCGTCAGTTGTTACTTGGCATCTCTATTTAAAAATTTTGCAATTTGTACTTTCAGCATAACAAGCTAAAAAACAAAAACACCACCACCACAAAACCAAGCCAAAAACCTGAAAGAGCACATTTAATGAAAAATAAAGTACTGAATGTTCATTTATCAAGGTAGTTGATGACAAATATAAAATTTGCATAAAATGCTCATTGACATCAGGGGTTTTAGTGATATCACTAAACATATAAAAAGCAAAGACACACATCTGCTGAAGAAGCAAAGCACCTACTTCAATGTTAGATGTTATTTTAACTGGATTATGCCCAAAGCAAACAATTAAACATGTGCAGTTGTGGAAAGGTATGTTTACACATCACTCTTTGAAGTGTGACTTTTCATTTAGATCAGATATCTGTTCTTCTAAATTAATTTCAATCATTTTCAGTTTCAAGATTTCTTGTGCACTTACAAAGCAATGTTAGAGTGTTGGCTCCATTAGCAATAAGAATTTGGTGAACAGTTAAATAATTCCAGTTTTACGTCAGGATCATCAGATATTTCAAACAGGAAATCAGCTAATTCTGGTTAATGATTCAATTCTTTTTCCATCTGACAATTCATGAAATCAAAGTAAAACTTCCAGAGGTTCATCTGTTGAAGGCGAAACACTTGATATCATTGTGAGTATTGTAATAAATTCAGTTAAAAATCCAACATTGAAGATGAAATTATCTGTTGCTGTGGTGATATTATGAATATAAATTTTAGCAGAGCATAGCACCATGGTAAAAACTGTGCTCTACTCATGTTCTCTATGGAGCAGAAATGTACTTGGAATTGATTTTGGTGCACACACAACTCCTAATTGCATCTAAACAAATTTCAATATTTTAGTAATTGAAATAGAAGCTGACAGTGGTTAAATTTGAACACAGAGTAACTGAATTACAATTTTTTTGTGTGTGTATGTGTGATGAAGCTGACCTTGAAAAGCAAACAAAAACTGCAACATGACAGTATGTACTTTCTCTTTGTCATGCATCATCATTTGAATCTTATAAATGTTTGAGCTTTTTGAAGAATTGCTTGGAAAATCAACTTAAATGTCAACCATGGGGAAGAAATCCTCCAAATTTTGATTGCGTTTTGTTCAAAATCATCTGGAAATATTTAATCAAATTATTCAATAAAGGGAACAACCACACTTTTAGCTTTTAAAGTTTATAGTAAACTGCAATGATTGAAAACAAAGTTTGTAAACAGGGAGATATTAATACTTATCCTTACAAAAGCAAGGAAAGAAGTGAACAAATTAGTTAATAAGTGCTCAAACAGTGGAATAGCTCAACATGTGGAAAAAAATCTTTTGAAAAGATTTTATTTTCAGTTTGATAAGTTTTTATTCTATTGTGGAATGCATTGAAATTAAGAAGACATGTGATTTTCATAATCTAAATTAGATTAAGTATTTAGAAGAATTATAAAAAGAACACCTTTTTTTTTATTTTTTCGGTACGCGGGCCTCTCACCGCTGTGGCCTCTCCCGCCGCAGAGCGCAGACTCCGGACGCGCAGGCTCAGCGGCTATGGCTCACAGGCCTAGCCACTCCGCGGCATGCGGGATCCTACCGTACCGGGGCACGAACCCACGTCCCCTGTCTCGGCAGGCGGACCCCCAACCACTGCGCCACCAGGAAAGCCCAAGAACACCCTTAAAAGGAATTTATTTTGTAAAATATATTTGCTGAAGAAAGTACTCTGGGATTAAAAAAAAAGTACCCGTGAAATATTTGGGTTGAAATATTTACAGATTTCAATTTAAAAATTAAAATTTGAAAATAAGCTCTGTTTGGCAGACTTTGCTCAGAGCTGCCTGTGGAGTGCTCAGCACCAGTAGAGAGTGTAGTTTCTTTAATAAAAATACTACAGTCAGGGATTTCTCTGGTGGTCCAGTGGTTGAAAACCTGCCTTCCATTGTAGGGGACGCAGGCTCGATCCCTGGTCAAGGAACTAAGATCCCACATGCCACGGGACAACTAAGCCTGCGTGTCACAACTACTGAGCCAGTGCACTCTAGAGCCCGAGCGCCACAACTAAAGAGAAGCCCACGTGCCACAACGAAGAGTCCACGTGCCGCAACTAAGACCCGATGAAGCCAAATAAATAAATATTTTTAAAAATACTACAAAGAGATCAATGAAGCTGTCATGAATTTCAAATTTATTAAGCATAAAATTCAACTATGAAGAATGCTGCAGGCAATTTTATAAGAAAAGTAAAAATAATAAATCCTTATTTTAAAACTCTTTACAAAAACACCCATGACATGGTATTATAGACAGATAAAGCTAAGAAATTGATTAAATACATAAATATGTACCAAGGGTAATTATTTCACCTTTATTGTTTTTAATGTTTAGATGATTATTATAAGGACTTGAAAAGTTTTGTCTTAATATACTCAGATACATTATTTTAACATTTTAAGAAAGAATTTTATTTTTGAAATTAATTTTTAGTGAAGTAATGTATAAATTCTCCAATAATATAACACAATTTTGTTGGTCACTTAATGTTTCAAAATATTATGTAATTTTAAGCTCTTGTCTTAAGTTTTTATTTTGATGCAATTTCAAACTTATAGGAAAGTTGCAAGCCTATTACAAGGGTCTCCAGTATTCCTTCACCAGTTTCCATTTTGCTCCAATTACTTTATTTTATTTATTTATTCATTTTGGCTGCACGGGTCTTAGCTGTGGCACGCGGGGTATTCTTTGTGGCATGCAGGATCTTTAGTTGTGGCATGTGGACTTCTTAGTTAAGGCATGCATGTGGGACCTAGTTCCCTCGACCGGGGTTTGAACCCAGGCCCCCTGCATTGAGAGTGTGGACTCTTACCCACTGGACCACCAGGGAAGTCCCTTGCTCCATTTACTTTAGCATTTTCCCTTCTCTCTTACTCTCTCTCATATCAACATGTTTATGTGTATAAAATCTTTTTTTCTGAACCATTTCAGTGTAAGTTCAAGACATCATGTCCCTTTTCTACTAAATCATTTCATGTGAATTTTCTGAAAATAAGGATATTGAATTTAGGAAAATTAACATTACTATAGCACTATTATCTAACCCATAGTTCACGTTCAAATTTCATCTCTTGGATCAATAATATCTCTCATAGCTACTTTTTTCTGGTCCAGGATCCAATCCAGTTATCATTGTAGCAGTAGTTGTCAGGTCTTTTTGGCATCCTTTAAACTGAAAGAGTTCTTCAGTTTTACTTTGTCTTACTTAACCTTGACATTTCTTAAGAGAACAAGCCAGTTGTTTTGTAGAATGCTTCTCAATCTGGGTGTGATTAATTTTAGGCCATGCATTTTTGGCAGGGATAAAGTGATATGTCCTTCTCAGTGCATCACATCTGGAGGCACACGGTGTCAATTTGCCCCAATGTTAATGATGTTGACATAGATCAGTTGGATGAGGTGGTGTCCACCAGCTCTCTCCCTTGAAATGTGGAGGTACGTTTTGTGAGAATTACTTGGACATCATGTAATTTTTACCCACTATATTTAACATCAGTTGATTTTATCAATTGTCCTAGATATGACCAATGGGAACTCCTTCAAGCTGGCTCCATGTTCTTTTGATATGACCTCTTATTCTTTATGAATTTCTTTTTCAGCACAAGGTATTATAGGAGCATCTTTTGCTCTTACTGCTCCAAGCCTGGAATCAGCCTTTTCTCCAAGCAGCCCTGGCTTTTTAGTAAAGAATGGTATTTATAAACCAAGATCTGAGAACGAGGTGTGCTGAATGTTATAATACATGTGTGTCATTGCTTAGAGGCCTTCTCAGTGGTAGTGCTAACACACACACACACACACGCACACACACACACACAAACATGGACATATACAAATGTCTCTCTCTCTCTGTATGTATGTATACAGAACCATGAATTTATGCTGATACTTCCAGTTCAATCCAATCCCACAGATACATTCTAGTCTTCTCCCTCACCATATCTACAATATGTAATTACTCACTTGCCCATACTTAGCCTACACAAAAAATAACTTCAGAATTGCTCAGCCATACCACTGTGAAAAGCAAATTTACTAGAGTTTAATATATATTAACAGTTTTACAAGGTAAAAATTACATACAGTGAAGTATAGAATCTTAAGTGTACAATGAGATGGGATTTTTCAAATGGATATACCTTATATACCTTATACCCTTATCAAGATAAAGAGCATTTCTATTATTCCAGTGAATTCCTTCTTGCCCCTTTAAGTCCCTCCTGCAGCATGCATACTCAAAGTTTGATTTTTTCTTTCTGATTTTTTAAAACCATCTTAATTTAGTTTTATTTAATTTATCTATTGATTGATTTGCCTGAGCCATGCAGCTTTCAGGATTGAACGCTTGCGCACCGCAGTGAAAGCATGGAGTCCTAACCACTGGACTGCCAGGGAATTTCCAGTTTTACCTTGGAATTTACCTGTCTTAGAACTTCATACACAGGTCATGAAGATATTCTTGTAGATCCTTCTAGAAGTTTTGCAGTTTTAGGGTTTATTGCTAGGTCTATGATCTGTAACAAATTAATTTTTGTGAATGGTGAGATAGGAGTCAAGGGTCATTTCTCCCTCATACATATAGTTGTTTCAGTACCATATGTTGAAAAGACATTCCATTTGTTCTCATTTTATTGTTTGGTGCTCATGCTGAATATTAATTTGTAAGTATATTTATGGACTCTATTTTTTCCATTGATATTTCTCTAGCTTTATGCTATTATCCCACTGTCTTGATTATTGTAGCTTTACAGTAAGTCTTGATATGAGGTAGTGTAGGTCCTCCAACTTTGTCATCTTTTTAAAGATTGTTTTGGGAGAATTCCCTGGTGGTCCAGTGATTAAGATTCAGCCCTTTCACTTCTGAGGGCCTGGGTTCAATTCTTGGCTGGGGAACTAAGATCCCACAAGATGTGGCCAAACAAAAACAAAACAGGAAAAAAGAAAAGATTGTTTTGGTTATACTAGTTCCTTTTTCATTTTCCATATACATTTAGAATTATCAGAGTCCATAAAAATACCTGTAGGAATTATAACTCAGATTATTGTGAATCTATAGATCCATTTGTGGAGAATTAACATTTTTAACAATATTAATTTTTCCAGTTCATGAACATGACATATTCTTCTATTTATTTAGGTCTTTAATTTTTATCTCAGCATATTTTGTAGTTTTGAGTATAGAGGTCTTGCATGTTTTTGCTAAATGTGTTTCTAAATATTTTATGTTTTTGGATGCAGTTGTAAATTGAATTGCTTTTACACTTCATTGTCAATTGTTTGCTGCTAGTGTGTAGAAATGCTACATTATAGATTTTTTTAAAGTTGATTTTTTTTAATCCTATGATTTTGATGAAATCACTTATTAGTTCTATTATAGTTTTGTTAGATTCTTAAGGATTTCCAACTTAACATTTATGATGTCTGTGATTGAAGATAGTTTTAGTTTTTTTTTCTTCTTTTCAAATCTTTTTGCCTTTTATTTCACTTACTTGGCTTATTGCAGTAGCTGGATGAGTATATAGTTTGGTTTTTTTTTTTTTTGATGATTTACACTTTATTACACATTTTCCCCTAAAGAATTTGAATATGATTTATACTGTTTTTAGAGAATTCTGAGAATCTTTATGTGAATTAGCTATTAGTATATATTTTTATATTATACCTACTTTTATTCAGTGAGAAAAAGACACCAACAATTAAAAAAATCCAAGTTAGATAGATACACATCTTTAGTTCTCATTTATCTTTCTTTTTAGTTATTTTAGCATGATTTTGCTGCCTTGATATTGAGGCAGATTCCATTCTCCACTCCCCTAACCCCCCCAACCCCACAACTAGTTCTATTTCCAAGTTAAGTATGGTCACGTGACTAAATTTTCTCTAAAAATATGTGAATGGAAGTGATGTGTGCCACTTCTTGACCTAGTCTAGGGTATGTCCCACTACAGTTTCTTCTGCCTGTTAGCCAGATGCAATCTTAATGTGACAGTGACCTGACTTTAATCATATGATAAAGACCAGGCACTACGGTTTCTTCTTTATGTCTTTGGATGTAGAATATCTTTTTTTGGTAGATTCCAGTCTTTTTTTAACCCATGGTTGTTCAGCAGTTAGTTGTGATTTTGGTGTGCTCGTGAGAGGAGGTGAGTTCAAGGTCCTCCTACTCTGCCATCTCGTCTCCCTCCCAGGCTCAAGACCAGGCACTAAGGAATGGTGGAGGAACATGAAGGAAGGATCCTGGGTTTCTGAATGACCATATGGAGGAAAGCAGCCTTTCGACCTGGACTGCTCCTTTCAGACTATCAGATGAGAGGAATACACTTTTGTCTTCTTAAAACTACTCAATTATTGTTCATTCTCTTTATTTCAGCAGCCTAGTCTAAATAACAATTAGAGAAGGAATAGGTCCAGATGGTTTCTCAAGTTCACAGGTTCAAGTTAGTCCATTTAGAGTATATAGTTTTTTGGTAGAACTTGTGTAAAATTGATATTATTACCTCCATTGTTTCTGATGAGTAGTCTACCATCATTCATATCATTTTTCTCTTTTTAGTAATATGTCTCTTTTTTTCTTAATGCTTTTAAGATTTTTTTTTATCTTTGATTTTCAGCTGTTTGATTATGATGTGCCTAAGTGTATTTTTCTTTGTGTTCATCCTGCTGGGAGTTTGCTGAGCTTTTGGGATCTGTGTGCTGTTTTCCATAAAATTTGGTAACCTTTGGCCATTATTTCTAAGTCATTTTTCTTCCTGTTCTTTATATTCCCTTCTTCTGGGATCTAATTGCAAGTATGTTGGTCTTGTTGACATTGTCTTATACATTTCTGAGGTTTTTGTTCATCTTTTTTCAGTCTTTCTCTCTCTCTCTCTCTCTCTCTCTCTTTTTTTGACCATGCTGTGTGGCTTGTGGGATCTTAGTTCCCTGACCAGGGATTGAACCTGGGCCCCGACAGTGAAAGCACCAAGTCCTAACCACTGGGCCGCCAGGGAATTCCCTTTTTTTTTTCTTTTTATATTGGATACTTCCTATGGACCTATTTTCAAATTCATTGACCCTTTCTTCAAACTCCATACTGTGATTCTTCAAACCAATAAGACTGGGACTTTCTGCTTAAGTTCTAGCTGACTTCTGTCTGTGTGGACTAGGAAATACCCTCATGCAAAAAAGCTATATAATAGCTAGTGGGAAGCAGCCGCATGGCACAGGGATATTGGCTCGGTGCTTTGTGACAGCCTGGAGGGGTGGGATAGGGACGGGGAGAGGGAGGGAGACGCAAGAGGGAAGACATATGGGAACATATGTATATGTATAACTGATTCACTTTGTTATAAAGCAGACACTAACACACCATTGTAAAGCAATTATACCCCAATAAAGATGTTAAAAAAAAAAGTTATATAAACACAAATTTTATCCAACTTAGTTCTCTTTCAAAGACTGTCCAGTTTCTACTGCTTTTGATTGATCTCCAGAGCCTTCAAACGGCTGTTTTAAACTATTTTTTGCAGCATTATCTGCAGAAAATACAAGCTACTTTGTCAATATCAGATATGGAAACAGTAATACAAATATTATTCCCAAATTTACCTAAAAAAGGAAAAATATGTCATAGATATAAATATACATATAACTGCAAAACAGTCAGTAGAATAGAAAGTTGTAAAAATAAATAAATTTAAAAAATTTTAGTAAATATTTGGGGGAGTTCCCTGGCAGTCCAGTAGTTAGGACTTGGTGCTTTCACTACTGTGGCCCTGGGTTCAATCCCTGGTTGGGGAACTAAGATCCTGCAAGCCACATGGCACAGCCAAAAAAAAAGAAGAAAAAAAAAATTGGGTTACAGCTGACAAACTTACCTTAAAATATTCCATGTGTTAACACGAGCCTATTTGTGCATCACTAGAATGTAGCACAAGCCACGTGTAGTTCACCTCCTGAGTCAACAGCCCCTGAGTGGCTCTATTTGCTATTTAATGAGTGGGGTGTGTGGTTGGGTATTTGAGCGTTGTGGCAGCCTCAAATTGTGCTATCAAGGTTTCTAAAGGCATGCCCTCCATTTTTGTACTTATCTCATGGCAATTCAGCCACAAACATCTTACAGACTGGCACCAGTCCATGAAATGTACTACGCAGAGTACTGATACACAAAACCTCCCCCAGCTCTCTGGGCGGGATTTCTCCCCTGCCTCACTTCCAGTTTTATTTTTCACCCTTTCTGCTCTGCTCTGTCCTCAGGAGGCTGACATGTATCTCTTGCCTTCTGGCTTCCTGTTGCATCTGACCAATGGAGACAACCAGAAGGAGATGGAAGGGCAGAATAGTCAGGTTGATGTGTTTAATCCTGTAGCCCTTTCTTAATGGGTCACTGGAGATTGGTTGTGTTTCTGTCCCTCTACTAAAGGCCACAGATCCAGTCAGGTAGCCGTCTCATTACGGCTACCTTCTTTCGGTTCTGGTGTCTACTCTGTTCCCTTGTCCTCCAGGCCTTTGTTATTAGCATGATATTGCATTTTCCTGCCCACACAACTTTGTTGACTATCCTCAAATGATGTGTGTGCCACCCCTTTGCTGTCAGGACTCTGACTAACACCCCCTCAGGTAAGATGTGTGTGGGTTGCAGTAGTAAGCAATTTGCAAAGATCTAGGACTCAAATACCCTCTGTTTTATGGATAATGTTAATAGACCATCTCTGATGAATTGAGACAGCTTAGACTGAGGGTCAGCTGGTGGTTAGGGACATTCAGTATGAGGGAGGGAACCAAGGACAAGAAAAGGGCTGGCTTGCAGCATAGCACGTGGCCAAGGCGGCAGGTTCCCCCTGATGCAACCTCCCTGGCACTGTGGACGTACCTCTGAAAAACAGCCATGTCTATTTAGAACAAGCCAGGTAACTAGTCGTGTTGTGTAGTGAGTATTGCTGATCTTAACGTGTCTTTCTATTTTTCCATACTCTACCTTGAGAAACACCTGCCAGACCAGTGGCATAGCCATGGATTGGTATTCAGGTCCCCTTCTTCAAGGGATTGGTGGCCAGCACAGATATCATGAGACACCACGGTTCTCACAGCAATGAGGAAGAATTGTATTGCACTATCAAACCACCGCTTTTCATAGATACTCCCTCAGCAGCAACTGCTGCAAATCCTGACATCCATCAGTGGATGGACTCGTCATAGTTTCCAGTTTTCTTCCATCATGAGGATGGTAAAAACAGGACTGACCCCTTGGGCTAAGACTCCTTGGGTTTTTTTCCCTTGACATTGGAGGTGAGACAACCCTGAAGAGAGAGGCTATACTTTTTCACAATAGAGGAGTAAGATGCATAGTTACTTAATTTGAATATTTTTAAGAGATATCCTTATTTTATATTGCATGTTGGTAAAGAGGGGCATATCAATCACAAGAATAGCTAAGAGACATATTTAAAACTGCAGGCTGCAGAGACAACAATAGCACTACAACTATGTTATGTTCTCTATGTTATGTCCGTGTTATGTTCTCTATAAGTATTGGTGTTTTAGGGCAGAAAATTTGTTCGAGAACACGTTTACGAAGTGGATAAAATCCTCATTTCATTTGTATAAGTCTTCTTCCTAAAGAAGGTAGAATTTTAGAATGTCTTATTTTTTATGGTATCAGCTTGGGCTTGGTTAGATGATGAGACCAATGATCAGGATGTTTGCGGGGAGAGAGGAACACAGAGAACCAAATTTAACTGGTTAAATTTACCAGAAGTTATTGTTTTTGTGATCTGTTTTTATTCTGTTGGGGCCAGTGTGTTGATTTTGAAGTCTTTATCTGCCCTTGGAGATTTCAATGATGAGCACATTTTAAGAACTCTCTAAAAAACCCACCCTCAATAGCTCTTTAAATGCAATCACCTGTTGGCAAGTGGTCAAGACATAATTCATAATGAAACATTTGTTGTTTGGGATTAGTCCATATCCATCAAGCAAAAGCTTGTCTAGTAGTCAGTTGCCTTTTCCAGAGGTCCTGTTAGGGAGACTTGCTGTATGTATTCTTTTTTTTTTTTAAATTTATTTGTTTTTATTTTTGGCTGTGTTTGGTCTTCGTTGCTGCGCGTGGGCTTGCTCTAGTTGTGGCGAGCGGGGGCTATTCTTCGTTGCAGTGCACGGGCTTCTCATCATCGTGGTTTCTCTTGTTGCAGAGCACGGGCTCTAGGCACACGGGCTTCAGTAGTTGTGGCACGTGGGCTCAGTAGTTGTGGCTCACAGGCTCTAGAGCGCAGGCTCAGTAGTTGTGGAACACAGGCGTAGTTGCTCTGCGGCATGTGGGATCTTCGCGGACCAGGGCTCGAACCCGTGTCCCCTGCGTTGGCAGGCAGATTCTTGACCACTGTGCCACCAGGGAAGCCCTGTATGTATTCTTTTAATATGATTCATATCAAGGGTTAAATTCTGTGATCCTTGCTGGGGTCATATGGTCAAGCTTATGCTGGGTTAAGTATTTTTCTTTCTTCACCCACCATCAGAGGCTACAAGGCCCTGGACTTTTCTCTGTCCAATGTCAGGACTAACCTTGTCTTTCTTCCTTCATTCCTATTGTTCTTCTTTTCTATTTCCTATCACTTTACTCATGCACTGCCTGCCTGGGTGAGGAGGCAATGGAAGAATGACACTTAATGTCTTTATGTGAAAATTTTAGGTGACAAGCAAAGAGCAAAGTCTGGCAGGGAAGATACCTAATTAGAGGTGATCATGTTTGAGACGGATGCTCAAATTAAGGTGAGCACACAGGGTTATGGTGCGTATGGGAGAAAGGTCATCTTGAGAAGATCTTAGAAAGTTTTCTTTCTTTTATTTCTGGCCCGAGGTGCAGCTTGTGGGATCTAGTTCCCTGACCAGGGATTGAACCCGGGCCCTTGGCAGTGAGAAGGCAGAGTCCTAACCACTGGACTGCTAGGGAATTCCCAGAGAAAGTTTTCTATATTAGAAGATATATAGGGATTTCCCTGCTGGTCCAGTGGGTAAGACTCCATGCTTCCAATGCAGGGGGCCCGGTTTTGATCCCTGGTCAGAGAACTAGATCCCGCATGCATGCCACAACTAAGTCTGCATGATGCAACTAAAAAAAAAAAAAAAAGAAGATCCCACATGCTGCAACTAAGACCTGGTGTAGCCAAAAATAAAGAAAATTTTAAAATATATGTATTTTTTTTTAAAAAGAGAAGAAGGTATGTAAAGAAGTACAGAAGCATGAGCTGAAAGATAAACAGGGCCTAAATCATGAAATAATTGAATGACATATTAAGGAATTCAGTCTTTAATCTGAATTATGGGGAGCCATAGAATATTTTTAAGTGGCATGTTAAGGTTTATGTCTTTGAAAGCGCTCTCTAGTAGTGTTATGGAAGATAAACTGTAGATAGAAGATCTAATGGGACACAATGGAAGCAGAAAGGGTGAGAAATTGTAAGGGCCTGGAAGTGGGGGCAATGAATTTGCATAAGAGGAGACAGAGGCAAGAGACATTTCAGGACTTAGACTCCACAGGACTTGGGTTGGCTTGGAATAGGATGGGCAGATGAAATAGGGATTGGGGTTTTAGGGGTGATGGATAGTAGTATCACTGGTCAAAAGAAGGAGTATAAGAATAGAAGCAAGTTAGTTAGGGGAGTGGGTAAGAGATTCTGAGTTTAGTTTTGAACATATTGGATTTGAGGTGTCTATGGGGAGATAATATTACATGTGTAAGCATGGAATAAGAAGAAAGATTTTTGTTTTTTTTTCTTTTTACAACTGGTAATATTCAGTAATTTTCAGTCCAGTATATTTTTTCAATCATATTCCCACTGTTATAATTTTCTTCTTTCTTGATATTTGGCCACTCATAGATATATTTCTGACTCATTTGCATTTATATGCTGAGTTATTTTTGTATCATCACTATTTTTGATTAGAAATACATTTTACCTTGAAATATGCAATTAAAGTTTATTTTATTTGCATTATTGTTTGATATTTCAGTGCAAAACATTTTTTACATACATATCTCATATTTTTATATACAACCCTGATACAAGTAGGTTTTATCAGATGAGGAAACTGAGGCTTAGAGGTACCAGGCAAGTACTTAGGCTTGTGCAGAGAGAGCTCCAAAAAATAAAGCTAGAGAAAGTGGGCCTGCAATGGGCCCTGCAGAGTAAGCATAACCAGAAGAAAGTGTCAGAGCTGAGATAAGAAGAAGAAGCTGGGATAGGAAGTTGATGTGGGAGAGTTGGAGGGGTTCCCTAGCAAGCGTCAGGAGTAGCAGAATATTGCCCCGGGCTTGACTTCTACCTGTGTGGGACGGTGTGCACCTGGGTCCGTTTCAAGAACCTCTAGGCTATTCACATTCAATCCCACGTATTAACAGAACTTCTAGTATGTCCTTGGCACAAGGTTAGGAACTGGGGATATAAAGATTAAATAAGAGAGTCCTTCTCCCCCCAGGGCTGGGAGTGACATATGTATAAACAACAGACTATACACAACCATTAAGTTCTAAAATAAAGTGAAGAATAATATACTTTGGGAATAGGGAAGAGAGTAGCTAATATTGTCTAAGAGTTCAGCAAAGAGAAGGAGAAGAAAGGAGTTAATTTGAGCTGAAACTTGAAAAGGCTGGAGAGATATTTACTAGGTAGGAAAGGAGGGCAAGGATGTTCCAAGTGCTGGGAAGAACAAAGGCGAAAGCTTGGAAGTATAGATGTGTATGGAGTGGATATAAGTTGGTGTAAAACATACTACCAAGACTAGACCCCCTCAAGGAAGGAGATGCAGGTGGAAAGGTGGACATCTTATCATCGTCTCTATGGAAACTTTTCAAAGGCATGCCTGGGAGGATGGGTGAGGCGGGGAACTCAGACCACCTCTTTCAGTGGTAGAATCACCTGGGTTTCTGACCCCTGAGCAGCCCATGGCTCTTCAATGATCTCTATGTCCACAGATCGTAGGAGGAGTGAGAAAATTGAATACAACTGAACCCCCTCCCTTCCTCCTTACCTAGGAGTCTGGACAAGCTTTCAGGCAACTCATTTTCTACAGGTTGTTAGATCACAGGCACTGTGACCTTGGTGTTTCTTGTGGCTTGGAGGGTCCCAGCTCTTTGCAGTAAAGATATTCATGAAAAATTGGGTAGAAGTCAAGTGTTTGTCAACTGTGAGAGAGAGGGCTGCATGAAAAAGACAGGACTCAATTCACCTTGAGGTGTAGTCAGGATGAGCAGGTCCACCTGGCAGAGAAGATAGTCTGTGCTCAGACACAGGTATGGAAATTAATGAGACACATGTTGGTGGGAAATTGTGACAACTGGCTTCCAATGAACAGAGCACTTACGTTCAGGACAAGGCTCATGTCAGCAAGGCTCTTTATAAAGCATTTATATCCCACGTGGAAGGACACTGCAAGCTTCTGAGCACTGGATAGGGAAAGTGACGTTTTAGGAAGATTATTTTGATGAATGGGAAGCTTGGAGTCTCTCATTATATAAGTATTCTCAACTCCTGGGTTCTTATGAAGTGGGGCCTTTGTATCGTTTTCATGCCAAGCAAATTCATTTGAAACCCATCAACCTCTTCTTCATGACTGAAGGTTCTGGAGTTTAGGGTAAGCATAGGAATGAGTTAAGGAAAAATTGTCTGAAGCCTGCATGCAGTCAGTAGCTGAAATCCGCAGGTATTTTATCATCCCTGTGCCATGTGCAGTGGTTTTACCCGAGTATTTTTTTATTTGTGTTTGCTTCAATCTCAGGGGACAATCTGTTCAGTCACCAAAAGGGATACCTTCAAAGAGTTTTCTTGGATAAAGTCCACTCATGTGGTCAGCTGTGACCTCATCTTACTGCTCCAGGGGCCCTGGTTTGGGACTTGATATCTTGAGTTCCTGCTTGAATAGGGAAGCAGAGAGGCCATTCTTTTTCATGCTTCTCATTTTGGAACATGTCAGAAACCACCATTAGCTTGTTAAGTGTTTTTCCAAAAAAATGTTTTTTTATTTTTAAATAATTTAGCCCATTGTCCTGCTTATTGTCAAGAGCTGGTAGAGACAGCCAACAGCTCATATTCTTTTCACAAACAAACACAAAGTGGGAGGTTTGGGGAGGTGCAGGGGTGGGGAGAGTAGGGCTTTTCACTTTGCTGGCACAAGAGCTGGAAGTGTAAGGAAAGAATAGAAATACTCATTCAAATTTTCCTAAACTAAATTGAGAACTTGATGTTTCTACCAGTGACCATAATACTCATCTCACAGAAATGTTCACACTTCTCTTTCTTAGCTGTCTTTTCAAATTCGAAACTGTTGGAGCAGGCTCTGTATTCCTTTATTTTATTCATTCTTGTGAGCGAAGCTCCCTGGCAGACTCCCGAAACCCCTTGGAGGAGAAGCCACGTGTCATGGCACATTTCTGTTGCCCAGTGCAGCCAGAAGTGGATGCAAATTCAGTCCCCTCCACTGCTGAATTCACATCCTTCTCCTGGAGCACAAGGGCTGGGGCAGATTCAGCTTGAAGAGCAGCTGAGCCGATGGATGGATGGGAGCAGTGTAAAGGGACTGGGGGCAGGTCTTTTGTTGCATCCCCAGGAAGTGAGGCTGTGCGCGGGACCGGACCTGCTTCCAGAACAGGCCCCCGCTGCCTGAAACAACTCATTCCCTGAAGGGCCTCTGACTCATGCCTCTAATAGAACTATTATGGTTTCTTGGCTGCAAAGTTGTCCTTTTGAAATGTAGGGTTTTTTTTTCTTTTTGCAATTCGAATTCTGAGTCATCTATATAGATTAATTCCCCTGCTTCCTGCTCTCATGGTATTTTTGAAGCTTTCTTCACAATATCCCTTTACTCAACTAGATTTTAATCTCTATGCATACAAAGGAATGGGTGTCTACTCTATTCACGACTGTATGTCCAGTGTCTGGAATGCTAAATGGAGCCTGGAGGCACAGGATAATTTGTTGAATGAATGAATGAATGAATGATGTGCTTTTCCACTGTAGCCCTACCAAGCAAGAATGGTTTTTAAGAGGCATCAGACCTCCTAAAGCCATAGCAGGTGGACAATTAAGTAACATGACCCAGAATTTCCCTAGGTTTTTATTTGGGGCACAATTCAACAAACATGGTCATCTGGTTTCTATGCTACAGTCCAGTACAAGTAAACTGGAGACACAGAGGTGGGCTGCTGCTGGAGAAAGGTGACTCGGATAGAAAAAAGAGAAACAACGTAAAGTGTGACAAAAGGCAGGCTTAACTTTAGTGAAGTGTAGGAGCATAAGGCTACTGAATTCAGGGGCAAGTCACCTACAAGCTCACAAGCACTGAGTTCACCCCTCTATTATACTGAAATGTAACCATTGGGTTGGCAGTGAGAATTTTCAGTTATCTGGAAAGTTTACGGTGTGAACTGGTTTGTTTCCAAATGACGCTGGGCCACGGAGGTATTAGCATGTCTTGGTATGTCAATTGTTTCTTTTAATCCTTTAGAATATCCACCACTTATCTTTGACATGCATAGTAATAATCATATCCTGTTCTGTTTCTGCTTCACAAGATATGCCTCCATCTCCATAGTTTCCTTCTGAGCAGGAGGAGAATCTTCTACTAATTCTAACTCATAGAGCCTTTATGCACATCTGTATTGGAAATTTCCCCCAATCAAAAACAAACAAACAAAAAACAGATAAAGGAAAAGTCGAGAGAAGAAAACAATGACAAGAAGTGATGCTGAAGGTACAGTGATGCTAAAAAGCACAATTCTGATTTTTACACACCTAATGAAGGAATAGAATAGATTTCACAGGAGAGAAAAATAGAGACACGCAACTGGGAAGAAGCCGAGGATGTTTTCTTAAGGCAATGGAGGGGCAGGTTTTTTGTCAACGGAACATGTGATTCTTCTGAACACATTTTTATGTTCATACCACACTGAACAATATTTGATTCAGATTTCTAGGTAAGGAGAAAAACATTGTATGACTCAGGCCATAAAAAAAAAGTCCCAATTCCAGAATTTAATATTTGAGGGACAAATATTGGGTGTCTCCTCCTCTGTGCTAATTCTAAGCAGGCACCAGGTTGTCTACTGTGTGAGATGCCACTTAATTAACACCTGAAGGGAACATATGCTAAGCACTAAATATGTAATGTGAAATAACAAGAAATGGTTACACTCAAACTATGATTGGTAAACAACTTAAAGGAAAAGGTGAAATGAATGAAAAAGGAGAGATGAACTCTTCAACACTCAGCTTATATTGACGGTGAAAAGGTTATAAAGAAAAACAATTTTTCCATATTGTTTTCTAATCTTTGTCAACTGGAATGCATGTTTTACATAATTAGAACCATAGTGTATGTGTATTTGTATTCATTTTTTTTATGACTAAGTATTCCATGGAAGCTACTACTGGAAAAAAACTGCTTATTGTTTTGGGGAAAAAAAGAATTAGTTCATCTCACTCCATAAGCTCATTTAACTTGCAGATTGACTAGACAGTAAAATGCAAAAGTGAAACTTCTGTTAGAAAATAAAATGGAATAAAAAGTAAATGATACAAAACACTAATTTGAAAATATACATACACCCTAATGTTCATAGCCCTATTTACAACAGCCAAGACACGGAAGCAACCCAAATGCCCATCAACAGACAAATGGATAAAGAAGATGTGGTATAAACACAATAGAATATTACTCAGCCATAAAAAAGAATGAAATTCTGCCATTTGCAGCAACATGGATGGACCTAGAGAATATTATGCTTAGTAAAATAAGTCAGACAGAGAAAGACAAATACTGTATGATATCACTTATATGTGGAATCTAAAAATAATACAAATGAATGTATATGCAAAAGAGCAACAGACTCACAGATATAAAAAACAAACTTGTGGTTACCAAAGGCGAGAGAGAAAGGGGAGAGGGACAAATTAGGGGTATGGGATTAACAGATACAAATTCTATATGTAAAATAGATAAGCAACAAGGCTATATTATATACTACAGGGAGTTATAGCGATTATCTTGTAATAACTTATAAGGGACTATAATCTGCAAAAATACTGAATAGCTATGCTGTATACCTGAAACTAATATAATATTGCAAATCAACTTTACTTTAATAAAAAGTAAATCATACCACTGGGGAAAAATCCAAATACAAAATACTTAGAAATAAAATGTATAGGTCCTATATGAAGAAAACTAAAAACTGTGTTGAGGGAACTAAAGGAAGATTTGAATAAATACAAAACCAGGTCATGTTAGTGGATAGAAAGCTTAATATAGTAAAGTTGTCAACTTCCCCCAAATATCTATAGCACTAACATATTTAATCAAAATGCCAATAGGATTTCTCTTTGAATTAGGCAAAATGCTTCTAAAGTTCACATGGAACAGTTAACATAGGTGAAAATTGAAGAAAATGATGAAAAGGAAGGGAATAAAAAGGCTCTGTTGTATCAGAAAATTAAGATATAATACTATAATAAATAAAACTGTATGGAACTGGTCCAGAAATAGGCAAAACAGATAAATGGAAACATAATAGAAATGGACCCAAGTATATATATTTGAACTTAATATATGATAAAAAAAGACTAGATAAGCATTTGAAAAAAGAAGTTAGACTACTAGTCCATACCTTACAATAAAATATATTCCTTCAGGATTAAAGTCTTAACAGTAAAAGAGAACATTAATAAAATATAAAGAGAAATATAAGTAAAAATATATAATCTTGAGGTGAGGAAGGCCCCAAAGCACAAATCATAGAGGAAAGGTTTGAAATTAAAACAATCTATGTAGGGAGAAAATATATTTTAATTTCAAATATATACATATATATTTAAATATATATATATGTTTAAAAGGTGAGTGACAGAATGTGTGATAAAGTGACAGATGTAGAGTTATCTTTCTTAATATATAAAGAGACCTTAAAGCTCAACTAAAAAATGAGACTATTACAAAAAAAATTTTTTTGCTGTTTTTTCATTTTCATTCAGTTAAAAATATTTTCTAATTTCTATTGTGATTTATTGTTTTACCCATGGACTTAGAAATATAATGTTAATTCCAAACATTTGGGTATTTTTCAGATACAATATCTTCCTTTATTGGTTTCTAATCATTTCTATTATAGTCACAGATATTACTCTGTATGATTTTAGTACAGTTCATTTTATTGAGATTTATTTTATGGCCTAGTGTACGGTGTTTCTTCATAAACATTCCACATGCACTGAAAAGAGTATGTATTCAGCAATTGTTAGATATAGTGTTCTATAGATATTAGTTAGGTCAAGTGGGTTTGTATTGTTTTCAGCTCATTATATCCTTACTGATTTTTGTTTAATTATTTAATCAATATTTCTATTTTACTCTGAGACAAAATGTATTTATCTGGTTGCTTAGAGCTGCTTTAAATAGATTTGGGGCTCATCACTAATTCTTTCACATTGATTATGCCATTTCAAATTCCCTAACTCTTTGTTTTGATTCCTTGCTTTCATGACTGGATTTCACCATCAAGTATCAATAGTTTCTTTGAAAATGTGACTTACAGGAGCCTGAGATTTTTCATGTTTTTAATTTTCTACCTGTGGTTTTTATATTTAACAACTTGTCTATCTTTGGACCATTTCATTTCTTCACATGTTGCATATTATTCCAGTGTCTTCCAGAATTAAAGTTTCTGTGGACAAGTCTGAGATCATCTTGAATTTTTGCCCTTATTTATAACTTTCTTTCCTTTCTGGATGTCTTCCTTTATTTATTTATTTTTACTTATTTATTTTTTTGCAGTACGCGGGCCTCTCACTGTTGTGGCCTCTCCCATTGCAGAGCACAGTCTCGGGATGTGCAGGCTTAGTGGCCATGGCTCACGGGCCTAGCCGCTCCGCGGCACGTGGGATCTTCCCAGACCAGGGCACGAACCTGTGTCCCCTGCATCGGCAGGCGGACTCTCAACCACTGCACCACCAGGGAAGCCCCCTTTATTTATTTTTAAACTTACATATTTTGATATGAAATATAGTACATATATAAATACCTTTATTCTTGAAGTTTAATAGTTTAACCAAACTATGTCACAATGTTATGTTGTATCAATTTTACCTGGTATGTACTATGCTCCTTCAAGTTTACAGACTCTGATCCTTCTTTATTTCAGGGGAATTTTATCTGATTATATATCTCTGAATATCATTTTTTTTCTTCAAGGAAATAAATATATTTAGGTTGAACTGTCTTTGTCCCCTATGTCTATTATATTGGCTTCATTCATTTCATTTCTTTTATTTTTCTTATGTATTTACTCCTTTTATTTCAAGATGTCCCTCCATACCATTAACTTAAAATTTGACCATATCTTTTTTATTCCTTGTTGGACCTAGATTATTTATCGGTATAAATGGTGAGGGTTTTGGGGGGTTTTTTGTATTCTTAATATTTTTTTTCATTCTCCATCTCCTTTTCCATTGCCATGTTGTTATATCACCTTGCTTTTGCACTCTTAAGTTATTGAAGTAATATTCTTATTAAAGTTCTTTTATAGTACACATTCTAAGAGAATTTGCTTCTGTTTCTTGAGTTCTATTCCACTCCGAGTCCTTCATATTTTTTGCATGCTATATTCCTATATCTTCTTTTCCTCAAAACTATGTATACTTTCTATTTAATTTCTTTTAATCTTGCTTATGCTTGGGAATCTTTTATCCAAACTTTTATTTTCTGTAATATATCATGAGCCTTGACACATTTGCCACTTATAGCAGATGCTTTTAATACCCCAGCCCCTATTACCTTTACTCACCTGAGTATACCTGAAGCTGCAGACAGTTCCTGGCATGCTGACAACTTCTCAAGCACCTGCATTTCTCCTCTTTACTGCCTGAAGCCCTTCTTTGGTATTATGGGAGTTTACTTGGTTGTGTGCAAGCACACTCCAGAAGTATGAGTGGAATTATGCTCCTGGGGGAAACCCTTAACTGACAGGGGATGAGAGTCAGTGACTAAATGCTCATTAGAGAGTATCAACTACAGGATATATACTGGGCAGGTGAACATGACAACTCAGCCATTAGAGATCAGCTTGTTTCTGTGCTCAGGCTTCATCGTGCTTGCACAATGGGTCCATGAACAGTGTAGCAATGGTGTCAAGCATGGAGACTCTCTATGGAGTCCAACAAAATGAGCTGTTTCTCACCAAGGCTGATCTAGTCATTGCCATTACTCAATGTCCAACGTGTTGGCACAGAAAACGGTGTTGAGCACTTGGTTTGATATAATCATTCAAGAAGACTAACCAGTTATCTGGTGACAAGTTGATTACATTGGACCCCTTCTATGCTGGAAGAAAATTAATTCTTCCTTGCTGATATTGGTAAGTATTCCAAGTAGGAGTTTGCCATCTCTGCCACAAAGTCTTGGCCAGCACCACTAACTGAAGGTAGAATTTCCGATTTGCTGTTATAAGATCCTGTTTAATGTTGCCTTGGATCAAGGGACCCAGGTATTTACTTTACCATAAGGAGGTGTAACGATGGGCAATGACCATAGAATCCATTGTTCCTGACAAATATTGCATCACGTGGAAGCTGCTAGCATGATAAGAAGTTGGAATGCCATCTTAAAGATACAGATAAAGTTCTTGCTTGGAGAATAACACATTTAAAGGTAAAGGTATTTTACATAGTGCTGTGTCTCCAATAGACTATAATACAGTGCTTTGTCTTTGTTAGTGAAAACACAGGGGTGGAACCAATGCGTAGAAGTTGAGCTGACTCTTCTCACCCTCCCCCTCACTGTTGCAATTAGGGAATTTTTGTTTTCTATTCCTAAAACTTTAGGATCTTTAGAATTAAAGATCCTGGTCCCTGGGGGGACATTTCTACTAGGGGATACAATTAGGGTTCCATTGCACCTAAAGTTATGACTGTTGCTGGACCATTTCTGGAATCTCATGTCAATAGACTATCAGGCTAGAAAAAGTTCATATACTTGTGGAGGTAATAAACCCTGATAATATGAGAATCTAACACTTTTCTTACAACAATGGGCATAGTTTGGAACTCAGTGGATCCACTGGGGAGCCTCTGATAATTCTGCACCTGATAGAAAGGCAATTTCTGCAGCTAAGAACTGACGATGTCAAGGCAACCAGGGATTCAGACACCTCAGAGATGGCCTCACAGGAGAGCACCCTAGGTAGCAAAAGTTCTGGCTGAGTGTGAGACAAAACCAGAAGGAGTGAGAAGGGAAGGAGAAAATAAAATCAGTTACTTGAGTTTAGCTGAAGCCAAAGGGACTTCTGCTTCCCTCCATTAGTCCTTTTAGCTAAAGCAGCAGGGACTTCAACTTTCACCTTTAAGCATCATTAAAAGCATGGAATCAGAGTGGGGCATGAGCAGATCTGGGAACCACTTAGGGTGATGGTAGCAGATGCTGCTGATAGCATCCCCTATATCCCTTTGGCCTTCCTGAGTTTACCTACCACTGTGTGGGGGAGTTGATACCCTCAATGCCCTAGTATCTCTGTTCTCCAGTGGGACAATTCTGAGGTGCATTCCACACGATTTCTCAGAAGGTCCCAGAATACTGAGCCTCAGTTGCCCATAGCAGTAACCTGATCAATACCACTGCTCCTCCTTTATTGGCCTGTCTTACTTCCCTCTTCTCAATTCCTCATTTCCGTACTTGTGCTTCCTAGAATCACTTTCTATATAAGCCACTTGCATAAAAGTGCTTATCTCACTAAAAGGTCTACTTTGGGGGAAAACCCAAACTAACACATCTCTTATCTGAGACAAGTTTGTGGTTTCCCTCTAAACTACACTTTGATTCTTTGGTATTATTTTTAATCCACACTTCTGTTGGCTCTGAAAGGAAGGGCATGAGTCTTCTCTCTTTTTTATTGATCAGTCTAGCTAACAGTTTGTCAATTTTGTGGATCTTTTCAAAGAAGCAACTTTTGCTTTCACTGATTTTCTCTATTGTTTTCCCTGTTATCCATTTCACTTATTTCTACTGTAGTCTTTATTATTTCCTTCCTTGATTAGTTTTGGGTTTAATATGCTCCTTTGTTCCTTTTTCTCCCTGCTAGCCCTCAAGGTGCAAATTTAAGTTATTGATTTGAGATTTTTCTTATTTTTTAATGTAGGTATTTATAGGTATAAATTTCCCTCTGAGTACTGTTTTCACTGCATTCTGTAAGTTTTAGTATGTTATGTTTTTGTTTTCATTCATCTTAAGGTATTTCAAAATTTTCTTTGTGATTTCTTTTTTGACACATTTGTTGTTTAAGAGTGCATCACTTAATTTCCACGTATTTTTGAATTTTCCAGTTTTTCTTCTACTATTGGTTTCTAGCTTCATTCCATTGTGGTGGGAGAGGATACTTTAATTTTAAAGTATTCCAATCTTTTAAAAAATGTTCTGAGTCTTTTTTTGTGACCCAGTCATTGTCTGTCCTTAAGAATGTTCCGTGAGCACTTGAGAAAAATTTATATTCTCCTGTTGTTGGGTAGAGTGTTACAAAGATATTTATGTCTAGTTGGTTTGTAGAGTTGTTCAAGTCCTCTATTTCCTTGGTGATCTTCTGTCTAGATGTTCTATTATTGAAAGTCATGTATTGAAGTCTCCAACTATTATTGTAGAACTGTCTATTTCTTCCTCTGATTCTGTCAGTGTTTGCTTCATATATTTTTTGGTTCTGTTGTTTGATGTATATAATTATTATAACTTTTTTTCTTTTTGGCCATGCCATGCGGTTTGTGGGATCTTAGTTTCCTGACCAGGGATTGAACCCTGACCCCGGTGTTGAAAATGCCAGAGTCCTAACCACTGGACAACCAGGGAATTCCCTTATTATAACTTCTTGATGGATTGACTCTTTCATCAGTATATAATGTCTGTCTTTGTCTCTTGCAAGAGTTTTGACTTAAAGTCTACTATGTCTGATGTTAGAGTAGCCTCCCCAGCTCTCCTTTGGGTACTGTTTGCATGAAATATCTGTTTTCATCCTTTCTTTTTCAAACTTTTTGTGCCTTTCCATTGAAAATGAGTCTCTTGTAGACAGCATATAGTTTTCATGTTATTCTGTCCATTCTTCCAATCTCTGCCTTTTAAAAAAATTAATTAATTTAATTCCCAGCAGGGAAGCCCCCAATCTCTGCCTTTTGATTAGAGAGTTTAATCCATTTACAGTAATGTAATTACTGATAAGGAAGGATTTACTTCTGCCATCTTACTATTTATTTCTATGTGTTTTACACCTTTTTTTTGTCTTTCATTTCCTCCATTGCTGCCTACTTTTATGTTAAGTTGATTTTTTTTGTAGTGAACTGCTTCGATTCCTTCTCATTTCTTTTTGTGTATCTCTTTCTAGATATTTTCTTTATGATTACCATGGTGATTACATTTAATAGCTTAAATTTATAACAGTCTACTTTGAATTGATACCAACTTAGCTTCAATACCATACAGAAGCTCTGCTTCTAAATATCTCCATTCCCCCTCTCCTTTATGGTGATAGTGTCTGACATTTTTCTAAGAAATAACCTTCAGAAAAGAAGAAAACAATAGGAAACACTTGGCCACTAGCAAGTGGCAAAAATAGTATGTGTTGGCATCTTGTTTCTGCATTTATATAGCACTTGTGCATGTCTCCTTGACTCTCTATTCTTGTCTCAAATTTGTCTTCTAGAGTTTTCTTGGGATTGTTGCAGCTCAGTTGCTAGCCTTTTATCTCGCTATTGGCTCCCTATGCATTTGATACTTTCCACAAAGTGTTCCAAGCCTAGGACACTGTTTTATATTTCTGCCCCATAATCTGCCTTCCTTGCCCTGGACTAGCTTCCTGGCTCCCCGGGCAGGTTCCTGAGAGTTGAGGTCATGTTGGCCTATGGGAGAGAGTCCTCTATTTTCAATAAGTACTGGGTGAAGGTGGTCAAAATGTACAGACTTCCAGTAATAAAATTAATTAATTCTGAAAAGGTAAGATACAGCATGATGACTATAGTTAACAATACTATATTGTTTATTTGAATGTGGTTAAGAGAGTAGATCTTAAATCTTTTTATAATAAGAAAAAAAACTGTAACTATGTGAGATGATGAATTAACTGAGATTATTGTGATAATCATTTCACTATAGACACATATATCAAATTATGTTGAACCCTTAAACAATGTTATATGTCAGTTACAGCTTAATAAAATGGAAATTTTAAATTAAAGAAAAGGTTAGCTGATGTTCCTCTGACTTAGTTTACCCAGGTAGCAGCAGCAAAAGTCTAGTGGTTTGATTTGGATACTGTCCCTGATCACAAGGTCACAGGTGAAAAATCCCTCCCACAGTGATATCCTTAAAGAAAGATATTCCTCTTCAGCTCAAACAAGCTAGAGTGGCTTCTGTGATGTACAACTAAGAACGTTGACTGTTAGAACCTCCATGACACTGGATAAGTGACGTCTTGCTATATATTTGGCTTATGTTATTACAAGGAATTAAGACCAGATAAATCAAAACAATAACAATAAATGTTAGGATAACCTGTGTAGGACCAAGGAAAGGAAGGGCATGAATCTTCTCTCCTGAGTGCTGCATGGAACATTCAAAATAGGAATTTCTTTCTTTCTATTAAGAGTGTGAAAACTCAGAGGTGGCCTGATCACTATACCCAGAAAGGAGATTTTTGGGCACAAGACCAAAAGAAGTTTTTCTTATTAAATCATTTCTGTCCTTACAATTTTGGCTCCTTGTAGCCCAGATCGATTGTTTCGTTTGTCAGTATGTGCCAAGTCTATTACACAAAAGGTAAAATGCAGCAAAACCAAATTGAAGTAGAATGGCTCTCCTTAGCAAACAACATTTATTTTCTGCTAAATTCTGATTGATTTCCTAAGAGCTCAGAGTTCCAGAGAGCAACCAGAGTGGATTTTATTAAATCTTTGATTATGCAACATTAAGCTTGAAAACTAGAGTGCAGTCTTCTTATTTTGCAGTTGGAGAGAGAGTCTCAGGGAGGTAAACAACTTACACGAGGTTTCACAATTCATTCAAGGCCAAAGAGTAGTAGAAAGTGACACCCCAAAATGTGACTGTGAGAATTCAGGACATGCCACCCCAAAATATACCACTTTGCTATATCGATTATTTTGTGATGTGGGCTTTTGAAAGACAGTAAATGCAGGAAGAGGCTTTCCCCAATCTCCCCTTATCTGCCAGAAGGTAGATTCTCCAAAAGGAGCTCAATTGTCATCAGTCCCCTTCCCGGAGTTTCACCAACTGGGGAAGATTAAAACTTTTATCACAGGAGAGGAGCCTTGAAGTTGATACCACACACAGACACACTTTGCCACAAACAATCATAACTCCCATCTATTCTTCTAAGGGTCCGTTCATCGTTTACCCAAATCATTTACTCTCCCATAAGAGGCCTACATCCCTCTCCCCTTTCCCTGTTAAGATGGTATTTCATCCTGAATTCTAAAGCCACCTCTTTGAGTTACTCATTTTCCCTGGGTATCTCCCGTGAATATGAGTATACATGTCAATAAACTTCTGTTTGTTTTTCTCTTGTTAATCTGTCTTTTATTACAGGGGTCTCAGCTCAGAACTCAGAAGGGTAGAGGGAAATTGATTTTTCCTCTCCTACAAGGCAGATCTAGGTTAGAAAAACCCGGGTACACCATTCTTTCCACAGGTGCATCTTCTGTTCTAAGTGTAACAAGTGCTGTCCTGTCCAGCACGGGAGACATTTACCCATGGCAAGTCCTTTGCCTGCGGGTCCCAAATGAGGAATTTTACCGATGAAATAGATTGGCAAAGAGATGGAATTTAAAATGGCATTTATCCTTGGGAGGGAGGAAAATATACTGTGCTGGATCAGATTTTCTGCCTGGAAATGGCCCCCATGTTGCAGGAAGTTTCTTTCCCTTGCTCCCTTCTCCCCTGAACTCCAGATTCAGTGGCATTTATTTTTTCCCCAGGTCCTTTCAGTTTCTTCTTAATGAGACCGGTGGTTGCTGAGAGTTTGATCGACACTTGGTATGTACAGCTTGTATTCATCTTCCTGAGAAAAGGCATTGCACAAAAAAGGATTGCCAATGGCAACCATGGTGGCATTTCTGAGAGCCCCAGCAGCATTCCCAGAAGCTCCATTCCCCACCCCAGTGGAAGGAAATGCCACTGGCTGACCAGCGGATGGAGGGAGGAGTGACTTCTACAGTAATTAAAATATTCCTATGCAGGGAGACCTTGAATTCTTTTCTTGTCACCCATCAGACCTCATTACTTTTTACCCACATACAGTCCTCCTGATTTCCAGGACACCTAAGCCAAGTCTAGGCTGGAGGGAAATACTTTTGGAATAAAATCAAATCAGTTGCAAATGAGTTACAACATCTCAATTGCCTTAATAGATCAAACAAAAACTTCACTGTGTGTTCCAGACACCCGGACTGATCCACTCCGTAAAGTTCCCCCAGCTACAAAAATGCAGATCTTTGGCCAGCCTATAGCAAGGTCCCAAGCAATGCCCTTGGGGGCTTAGCCAGGACACAGGGACTTGGAATGGAGCTTGCGGAGCGTGTGGCCTGGCCAGGATGGTGTAACTAGCAAGCAAGCTGGAACACGCTCTCCTGCTTCAGACCAGGGAATAGCTATGTCAGGCCAGGAGTAAAGAAAATAGATTTCACTTACTTTGTACCCTGTGTACTGCTTGGGGAAAGGGTGGGCAAGTGAAACAGTTTTTGTGTGTGTGTTGGTAGCACTTTGGTAGCTCCAGCAAGTCTCTGCCCAGGCCCTCCCCTCACTTCATCCCAGCTTCCCTCCCTGTCTTCTCTTCAGAATAAATGTGCGTACCGTAGGCAAAGATCTCCTTGTTTCAAGTGAGCCTCATTTTAATATAGCTAGATGGTCCTTCAACTTCAAACTTTAAAAACAGGTAGATTGAAGTGAGATTTATAGAACAACCCTTCAAATAGAAACGTTTTATTGATAACTGGTTCACCAACTGACATAAAATAAACTGCACGTACTTAAAGTTTAGGTGTAGGTATATGCACATGGAATCATCACCACAATCAAGATAAAGAGTATATTCATCACCTCTAAGAGTTCCCTCTTGCTCCTTTGTAATTCATCCCTCTCTCCTCTTCCTGCCCACCCATCACCACGCTCCCCTGACAATCACAGATCTGCTTTCTTTCATATTAGATTCATTTTCATCTTCTAGAAATTTACGTAAGTCATACATATATACTTTTTTGGGGTCTGGCTTCTTTCAGCTAGCACAATTATTTTGAGACTTATCTATATGGAGTGGACTTTATTAGTTTGCATATTTAAAGAATTGTTCCATTTTATCTAAGTTGTTAAATTTATTGGCATAAAGTTGCTCATAATATTTCCTTTATTCTTTTAATGTCTGTAGAATTTAAGGTGCAGTTGCCTCTGTCATTCCTAATATTATTGATTTTTGTTTTCTCTGTTTTTTTTTTTCCCCTGATTATTCTGCTGAGACATTCTTCAATTTTATTGATCTCAGGCAAGCAACTTTTGGTTTCATTGATTTCTCTATTGTTTTTCTGTTTTCTGTTCATTAATTTTTGCTCCGATATCTATTACTTCCTTCCTTCTGCTTTATTTTAATTCCTTGGTTTAATTTGCTTTTCTTTTTTAAATTTCTTAAGGTGGAAGCTGAAGTCATAGAGTTGAGAACTTTCTTCTTTCTGATATCTGTAGTTACTGCTATACATTTATCTCTAAGTACTACTTTAGCTGTATCTCACACATTTTGATGTTATGTTTTCTTTTCTTTTTTTTCATTTAAAAATATCTTCTAATTTTTCTTTGATTTCTTTTTGACCCATGGATTATTTAGAAGTGTATTACATATACATCTTAAATATATACAATTATTGTCAATTATACCTAACTAAAGCTGTCAAAAATATGTATTAATTAGTTTCCAAATATTTGGGGATTTTCCAGCTATCTTGCTGTTATTGATTTCTAATTTGTTTCATTTGGGGCAGAGAAATGCTTTGTATGATATGAATCCTCTTAAATTGACAGAGATTTTTTTTTATTGCTCAGAATATGGTCTATGTTCTGTGTGTATTTGAAAATAATGTATTCTCTTATTGTGGAGAATGTTCTAGAAATATCAGTTAGGTCAAGTTGATAGATAAGTGTTGTTCAAGATGTCTGTATTTTAACTGATTTTCTGTCTACTTTTTCTAACAATTATTGAGAGATAGACATTGAAATCTTATAGATTTGGTTAATTTCTCCTGAAGTTCTGTCAGTTTTTGTTTCATGCATTTTTGAAGCTCTGTTATTAGATACATACATTTTTGTCATGTCCTCCAGAACAACTGGTTTATCATTATGTAATGAGCTTCCCTATCCTTGGCAATAGTCTTTACTCTGAAACTACTGTCTGGTATTAAAATTGTCACACTAGTTTTATTTTGGTTAGTTTCCTATCCCTGCTGTAACAAATTACTGCAAACCTAGTGGCTTAAAACAATACAAATTTACCTTAAAGTTCTGGAGGTCAGAAGTCCAAAATCAGTCTCATTGGGCTGAAGTCAAGGTGTTATCAGAGTTGGTTCTTTCTGGAGGCTCTAGGGGAGAATCCTTTTTGTTGCCTTTTCTAGCTTTTCTAGCTCATGGCCCCTTCCTCCATCTTTAAAGCCAACAGCATAGTGTCATTACATCCCCTTAATTATCTCTGCTTCCATTGTCTCATGACTTTTTCTGACTCTGACCCTCCTGCCTTTCTCTTATTTGTTGAGTAAATTTTATTAGTTTGTATCTTTCAAAGAATTGGTCCATTTTACCTAAGTTGTTAAATTTATTGTGATTACACTGGATCCACCTGGATAATCTCCCTGTCTCAAGATCCTTAACTTAATCACAACTGTAAGATCCCTTTTGCCATGTAAAGTAACATATTCCCGTTTCCAGGGATTAGGATATGGATATCTTTGGGGGGTCATTATTCAGCCTACCATACCATACCATTCTTTTACTTTTAACCTATTTTTTCATATATATATATATATATATATATTTTTTTTTTTTGCGGTACGTGGGCCTCTCACTGTTGTGGCCTCTCGCATTGCGGAGCACACGCAAGCTCAGTGGCCATGGCTCACGGGCCCAGCCACTCCGCGGCATGTGGGATCTTCCAGGACCGGGGCACGAACCCGTATCCCCTGCATTGGCAGGTGGACTCTCAACCACTGTGCCACCACGGAAGCCCTATTTTTTCTTATATTTAAAGTAGGTTTATTGTACCTTTAATGTGACTATGGATACAGTTGAGTTTAAATCTTCTCTTTGCTTTGTGTTTGTTATTTGTCTCATCTATTCTTTATTCTCTTTTTCTTCTTTTTGCCCTTAATCTATTTGGGCTGCTAAACAAAATACCACAGACTGGTTATCTTATAAACAACAGAAATTTATTTCTCATAGTTCTGGAGGCTGGAAGTCTGAAATCAGAATGTTGAGTTAAGGCCCTCTTCCCAGTTGCAGACTTCTTGTTGTATCCTCACATAGTAGGAGTGGATGGGGATATCTCTGGAGTTTCTTTTATAAGAGCACTAATCCCATTCATGAAGACTCTGCCCTTGTGACCTAATCACCTCCCAAAGACTCTGCCTCCCAATATCATCAACTTGGGCATTGGGATTTCAACATAGCAAACATATTTTTTTTGTTTTGTTTTGTTTTTTGTTTTTTTTTTGCTGCAAGGCATGCAGGATCTTAGTTCCCCAACCAGGAATCAAACCTGTGCCCCCTGCAGTGGAAGCGTAGAGCCCTAACCACTGGACTGCCAGGGAATTCCCTATAGCAAACATCTTTAACTTATCACAATATACCTTCATGCGATATTATGCCACTTCATATGCAATGTTAGAATACTTCCATTTCTTCTTTCTGACCTTGTGCTATCATTGTTTGTTGTTATTTATCTGTTTTTTACTTTTACATGCATTATAAACTTTTATAAGTTATTTAAAGTCATTTAAAGAGATTTAAATAGTAAGGAAAAATATTCACATATATTTACCTAGTTACACTTTCTGGTGTTCTTTATTTCCACGTGTATATTGAGATTTCTGTCACATACAATTTTCTATCTGCCTGAATCACTTCATTTGATATTTCTTTTAGTGGAGGTCTGATGGTAATATATTCTTCCAGTTTTTATATCTCTGAAAACAACTTTATTTTACATTTTTAAAAAAGATTTTTTTTTCTGGGTATAGAATTCTATTTGAGTACTTTAAATATGTTGCTGTAGATCCTTTTGACTTGCATTCTTTTCACTAGAAGTCTGCTATAATTCTTAACTTTGTTTTTTTGCACATAATGACCTTATTAATAGACTGTAAAGGTCACAAAATGACCTTCCTCCATGCTTTCAAGATTTTCTCTTTATCATTGTTTTTATGTAATATCATTATGATATACTTTAGTTAGTTTTCTTCATGTTTCATGTACTTGGATATTGTTGAATTTCTTAGATCTAGGAGCTTACAGTTTTCATTAAATTTCTGACCATTATTTTTATTATTATTAATCATTATTATTTCCTCTTCCTAACTCAGGAACTCTAATTACACATATATTAGGCCACCTGAAGTTGTCCTACATCTCACTGATGCTCTGTTCATCTTTTTATTTTTCAGTCTTTTTTCTATTATACTGTCATTTTGAATAGTTTCTATTATAGTGTCATTAGTTTACTGATACAACAGTATGCTCCTTTTGGGTCTTGCTTTAAGTTTTATTAGGCAGGACTAGGACAGCTTTTAGTCTGTGGCTAATTTTCCCCCATTATCAAGGTAAAACTCTTTTGCGTACATGCTCCCTGAAAACCATGAGGTTTTATCCTCTGGTTTATGGAACCAGGACTGTGTTTTTTTCTTTTTTTTTTTTTTTTTGACATTGTCGGATCTTTGGGTACTGTTTCCTCTAATGTCATTGGGTATTTCCCCCCTGCCTTGAGTCATTTTCTCACACACAAATATTGCTCAGTACTCACTACAGACTTGGTGAACCATCTGCAGATCCCAAGAGCTCTCTGTGAAGCCTTGTTCTTTCCAATACTCTCCCCTGTAAACTTTAGCCACTTTGGTCTCTTTGACTCGCAGCTCCTTCTCTTCAACTTGGGACAATGCTGGCTCCACCTAAATTTTTCATTCCTGTTCCACATTTTGGAAACTTTCTCTAGGCAATAAGCCATGAAAACTGTAGGACTCACTTCATTTATTTCTCATCTTTTACTGTTTGTTGTCCTTGTTCAATGTTCTGAAAACCATTGTTTCATATGTTTTGTGTGGGGTTTTTAGTTGTTTCAAGTTGGAAGGTAATTTCAGTCCATGTTACTTCATCTTAGCTCCCAGTGGAAGTTTTACAATCTTTCATTTAGTTTTTGTTTTAAACTCAGTGTTTATTTAAGTAGAAACTCCACTATGAGATTTTCAGTGTTTGTGTATTTCCTTCATTAAGGGACTTGATAGAGGGTTGGGGCTAGAATCTGTGAACAAAAGTAAAAGATGCCATTTCCCCAAATGCAGTACCTCTGAAATGAGAATGGAAGTCATTTAGAAATTAGTCCTGTTTATAAAAATTAATGTTCTCACCTATACTTATCTACCTATTATGTAAATGTTGAGAGAGTTTTCCAATTATCATGTTTCTGCATGCCTTATGAGCAGAGATACTAACTGACCTTTGTTTTTAACTATATTCTCAAATGTTTATATAGCAAACAGCTTGGAAGATAGAGAATCTCCTTCTAGAACAGAAGACTGGTTTGCCTACAGTTTGACACACACAAAAAAATGTCTTCCACTGGAGGCAAGCCTAGGCAGGTTTGCTTGTTAGCCATTATAAAACATTCAGGTTCCCTAAACTTTCCTGTAAAGCAACCCACCCCATGTGCAGGTGTCACTTGGCCCTCTCCTCATTGCCATGTGGGAATTTGGGCTTGGGGAACTGGCACAAATAGTCTGATGTTTCTGCTGTTTGCCATGTCATGAGTAATAAAATCCTTTGTTTCTGACCTAGGAATCTTGTGTCTTCTGCCAGCAACCATGGAACCGTGGCAGGCTATCTTGCTTGCTTGCGAGGAGGGTAAAATACCAGATCCTTCATAGTTTTTGACAGTAAACTAGGATACAATTACCTACGTCGCAGGCATTTTGACTCTGCTTCCTTATTCCAACAAGATCCCAACTTATAGAAAGTGGCATAGATGGAGGGACGGGGAGACATGGCAGGACTCAGAGTGAGTGGAAACTGTGGTAGGACCATGTTCTGTGATTCCTGAGGACGTAAAGCAATGTACAAACACCAGGTGGTGTTACTGTACTGTATTTAAAAGGGAGTTGGGGAATATTCAATCTGGAGAAGCAAAGATGTGGTAAGGCAAGATAGCCATACTCAACTATTTAAAGAGCTTTGAAACAAAAGGTAGAAATATGTGTTACGGGGGACTTGCAAGACCTATTCATCTTTCTAGTCTCATATGGGTGCTGCACGTACAATTAGATGTGACCCACAGGTAGTGGGAAAGGAACAACTGCCAAGGACAAATCTCATGTGCATATCACCAATGACCATTCTGCCTTGGATAGGAAAACCAAAAATACACAAGTATAAAGCCCTCAGCTTGGCCATAGGGCCCAAGGGGAGTATCTGGGGGTTGTCTTTGTGCCCTGTACATAACCCTTCTGGCCTTAACATTGTAGTATCAGACTTCTCACACCCTAGGGCTTTCTTTCAGCAGGTGAGCAGTGCCTGGGGATTAGTCTCATCTCCCCCACCCAGTAGTCCTGAACCAAAGACTGATGAAAGTTGGTGTATAAATCCTTCAGCTCCCTCACCTCTTGGATTTGGTAACTTCCAGGCACATCTTCTGAATCCTTGTTCCAAAATGGGTCTATACTTGAGTTATTCACAGCTCCATCATGCACTGTTCATTCACTGCCTTCTTTTTCCCGTCTCACTTCCGTTCTCTTCTTCCAGTATTTCCTGGGGTCAACCTCACCCACCCCAACCCCAAAACGCCTTATACTCGAATCCTTATATCAGGATATAACCAAACTAAGCAGGTAAAGGGGAGGATATAGGGACAGAATGAAAAATTACATTTGATGTATTGTCCCATTAAAATCGGAGCATCAAGAAGAAAGTTGAGAATCCCCCCAGTGAGGCTCTGGAGCTAAAGTGTAATGCAGTTACTGGCAAGAAGAATGGGTTTTTAAAACGTTCCTTAGGACAGTGATATAAGTCCTTTGAAGGAGAAAAATGCCCTGAAAATGCTTGCTCAGGAACATAAAACAGATGTCTTTAAAAGCCTATCAGTGAGGCTGGGAGCCCAGAGGGCTTTGATGGTTCCAGCCTTGTGCCTTATTTGCTGGCAAGCTATTTCAGATTTGCCAGAGCTCCTGGGGTTACCATAGTATTTGTAAACAAAACTCTGTGGTCAACAGACTCCGGGGTGGTACAACAATGCGAAGGGAAGTTTAGGGGAGGCAGGGTGCTCTTGCTGGGAAACTCTTGGAAAATGACATCTTAAAAAGGTCACAGAACACAAAGCAATGTAACTGGCTGCCTTGCTGACTGGGATCAGCCACTCACTTGACTCAATTCCCTCCCTCGCTGCTGCTCCCAGCAGCCCACTTCCCTGCAGATGTTTTAGAGCTCCTCCATAAAGACAAGGAGGAAGTCAAAATCATACGAGAAAATGTCCCAGGTGCCACAGGGATATCGCCAGAGGACACCCTCCTCTGGGTTCTCTGAAAATCAAGGTTGTCGAGCCTTCTGCAGAGCAGTTCAGAACTGCCTGCTCTTCTCTCTCCTCTAAAAGACATTGATTCCACAAATAGCTATTGCACATCTACAAAATGCTGAGCTTGGTGTGATACTGAGGGTTGTAAAGATGATGAAGATACTGCTCTTGTCCTCAGGAGGTCACTGTCTGGGAGCGTTTGGGGTGGGCAAGGACAGCAGCACTGGGCCTAGTGAAAGAGGTCAGCAGAGGAGGGAGTGGGGAACTGAAGGTGGCTGGGTCCTCCTTGAAGGGCAGGAGGGGCTAACCATCACAGTATTTCCTGAGCACTTACTGTGTGCCAGGCACCATTCTAAGTGCATACAGACATTAACCAATAAGCAAATGCATGAGACAAGTACTATGACTCTCCCCAGATGGATAAACTGAGAAGTTAAGTAACTTGCTTAAGGTCACAGAATCAGGATTCAAGGCCTCAGAGTATCATCTTAATGACGGCACAGTGCTGCAGGGACCATCTCTGGTATGCTGCTCCAGGGCTAAGACTGAGAAATAGGTGTGGATTGTTGATCTTTAACATGTCTTATAGGTGCTCCAGCAGAGCGTAGACTAAAGTTGCCAGTGTGAGACTAGAATCCAGGGTTTCCCAGGAAGAAGCATCCAGAGACATTAGAGTCCCAATAAACAAAATGACCACAAAGTTCCTATTTTAGGTAACTGTGCTTCTAGAACATGTTTAGACATCCCTCTTCTCCCAAAGATGATGACTAGGGTTCAGGCAGGTACCAGAGGTGTATGCATTAAAATGCAAATAAGACAAGATCTTAAAGAGTTTGAAGAGCCATGATTTTAGTCCACCAGGCTTCTCAGAGCCAAATCATTATCTTTATCTTGAAAATGGAGAGATTTGAGGGTTTGGGAGCAGAGCACCTTAAACAAGACTTGGCATGCTAGGGCTGGCCTGAGGCAGAGCTGAGAAGAAGGAGTTTTGCAGAAGGAAAAATGCCTAGAAAGATGAACATATATTTAATTCAGAATGAGTGTTTTGACACTGGAGAGATTGGGTGACTCCAGGCAAGGGGAGCCTTGCTAAGAGCAAGTATTATAGAAATGACTGAGGAACAAATGGGTTTCTAGCAGGTTAGGTGGTGAGGAATGTGACTTGCGGGCTTCAAGTGCAACAAGGAGTCCTGGGTCAGGGTGAGAAAGCGTCTTCTTCAGGACCAAGATGGGACTAAAGGAATGACCTCAGCCTTGGCCAGAGGCATGGAAATCAGCTATGCTGGCCAGTGGGACAGTAGCTTTGAGGGTCAGGACCTCCAGTAGGGGCCTGTGGCCTGGCAGAAAGAAGGAAGATGGGGAGTGCCCGGGTGCACCTGTTTAAAGCGTTCTTTAAACTGAAGCCGAGCTACTGAGAGATGCGCCACGGCCCTCAACCCTTCTCAGCATGCAATTTCCTCACACTGCAGCCATTTGTTTGGGATCTTGAGCTGACAATGTGTGCTCGTCTTAAAAAGGGCAGATCCAGAGGGGAGAGGAAGAGAGGAAAATTAGCCCTCAACATGCTCATCAATGGGGAATCCCTTCTAATCACTTTCCTTCCCTCCTTTCATTAAAAAAAAAAGTAAGAAATACATATAGTTTAAAGGATCAGAGAGGTCTATGTGATTTGTTAGAGAAGCAGCAAATTGTATAACATGACTGTCCTGGGAGGGGCTTTGGGGGTCTAACTAAAATATAGAGTTTCACCCAATCCTATTAATTTCAGCTACCCTGTTCAGCACCTACTTCTAGAGGTGCCTTTTGCTGTAAATTTCTCCACCTTTTGAGGTTTTCTTGGTGCAAATCACACTAGTTCTCAGCTTTCTGGTGTAGGGAACACACTCATGTATTTTCTACTTTCTGAAATTTTTCTCTGAGTGCCTGCTCTCATGGAAACCAGCCTTTTAGATTTATACCTTAAGAAAATAATTCCTTTACTGGCATTTTTAGTAGTGCTTTGGGAGGGAAGGAAAGTAGAAGGCTGTGTTCAGTCTGTGGATTTTATCAGAACTCACCTCTCTCATTTTTTAAAAATATTCTCTTTAGTTGGTGACAATGACAACAGTAGGAACCAATATAAGTGGGATGTGTGTTCAGTTGACAGTCTGTCTAGTTGGTCAATCAGTCTGTCAGTAGGTTGGTCAGTCTGTCCATCAGTGTCTTAGGAAGGGCCAGCTCCCCATGCTCAGGGATTCCTCATCTATGTTAGTCACAACCAACATTAAGTGCACCAACATTCACATTATAAGGGTCCCAGAAGGAGAAGAAAGAGAGAAAAGGCCTGAGAAAATATTTGAAGAGATAATAGCTGAAAACTTCCCTAATCTGGGAAAGGAAACAGTCTCCCAGGTCCAGGAAGGGCAGAGAGTCGCATACCAGATAAATCCAAGGAGAAACACACTGAGACACATAATCAGATTGACAAAAATTAAAGACAAGGAGAAAATACGTTAGACACAACAGTTTTAGTTGATCTCGGTTTCTAAAGAGATACTAAAGCAGATGGGAGGTGGGAGTGCAGAAATAAGATTACCCCTTCATCTTTCAGGAACAAATAGTGAATTCCCAGCCCCTCTTGTATTTTGAAGGAAGCTTTTACCTACTGCTTTCTGAATCCATACCTTAAAATTCTTATCATCAAAGGAGCAAGCCACAGGATCTCCGGGATGCAGAGTAAAAGGGGTAAAGCTCCCTGTTGGACAGATGTCTCCAGCTCAGGGCAGAAGCCCAATAACAGCCTTCCCACACTGATAAACTGACTATCACTTAGGGAAAAGCCAGTGAGAAGTGACAAGAAATTAGCAGCTTTTTCTTCAGTACGCTGGAGAAGGCAGAAATTCTAGTTTGTGTGCTAACAGGAACTCAGGAAAAGAAGTAAATGCCCCTACCCTTCACATTTTCTACAACCAATGGCTCCTTGTTTGGGGATACAAATAAACTCAAGCAAGGACTACATCATGTGCCCTGAGAGGTTCTCATTCACAGTGGACCCTGGGTGTGCACACTCTGTGGCCTGGGATCCAAGGTGGCAGCAGGGAGGGAGATGAGAGGATGGCTGTCTCCGGAAAACCTACCTAGCTTCCCAGGTGTGTTGACAGTTGGTGGGCCCTTGCACATATCCACAGTGCCAGGGCAGGAGAGTTTTTTTGGGGGCAGCGGCACATGTGAGTGGACTCACAGCTTAACGGGAGTGGAGTTTGAGGAAGCAGCCCTAGGGATGCAGCTTCTTGGATGCTTGTCTCAGCATGTCATGCCATGTGCCCCACTTTACAGCTTTTGCTGCCAAGACATGGAATGACTCAGGATTGTCCCTTCTCAGAATTAGTCAGTCCTCCTCAATGGCCACTAGGAAGTTCAAGCAAGAGTGTTCAGGGCAGACTTGGGAGCTGGCATTACCTAGGACTTATCTCCATTCTCTGGGGTCATTCCAGAGGTTTGGAAAAAATTTTTCCATGGAGTAGCAGACTTGGCAATCAACTGAGGATGTTAGTTAAAAATGAAAATCCCAGGGCTCCCCCCAGATTTCCCAAATTAAAATTTCTTGAGTTTTAGAGTAGACATGCCTAGCCAACTTCACTTTCAAAAAACAAGGTTCTTCCTTCCTTCACTGTTGTTGGGAATATAAATTGGTGCAGCCACTATGGAAAACAGTATGAAGATTCCTTAAAAAACTAAAAATAGAGTTACCATATGATCCAGCAATCCCACTCCTGGGCATATATCTAGAAAAGATGAAAACTAATTCGAAAAGACACATACACCCCAGTGTTCACAGCAGCATTATTTACAATAGCCAAAACATGGAGGCAACTTAAATGTCCATCAACAGATGAATGGATAAAGAAGATGTGGTACATATACACAATGGAATACTACTCAGCCATAAGAAAGAATGGAATAATGCCATTTGCAGCAACATGGATAGACCTAGAGATTATCATACTAAGTGAAGTAAGTCAGATGAAGACAAATATTATATGATATCACTTACATGTAGAATCAATCATAATACAAAATGAACTTATTTACAAAACAGACTCACAGACACGGAAAACAGACTTATGGTTACCAAAGGGAAGCTGGGGGGAGGGATAAATTAGGAATGTGGGATTAATGGATACACACTACTGTATATAAAATAAACAACAAGGATTTACTGTATAGCACAGGGAACTATATTCAATATCTTATAGTAACCTATAATAAAAAAGAATTGAAAAAGAATACCTATATCTCTATCTATCATCTATCTATCTATCTATCACCAAATCACTTTGTTGTACACCTGAAACTAACACAATATTGTAAATCAACTATACGTCAATTAAAAAAATAAAGGTTCTCAGTTAATTTTTATACACATTAAACATTTGAGAAACTTTTGGGGCAGTGTTTCCCAGCTTCCAGATGATAAGATTCTCATACTGTCTAGACCTTTTCCCCTAAGATTTGATTTAGAGTGTCTGAGATGGAGTGTGGGAATTTGTATTTTCAGCAGGTACCCCAGGTCAGCCTTATCCCTAGGCTAAGGGGCGTGTGAGTACAGAGGGGCTGGCCCAGGGCTTCTCTACCTGGCTTCCCTTGGAATTACCTGAGGAGTTTAAAAACGTATGTACACCTAGTCTGCTTCTGATGATTTCGATTTAGTTGGTTCTTTTCCAGATAATTATTATGCAGATATCTGGACTAGAAGCACCACCTATGCCTTCCTTCAGGCAGATCTGATTCCCATGGATTGGAGAGGGGAGTTTTGATCGCTGAGCAGGAAGTATTTGGAAAGAGCCTCTTTTCTTTTCCGGAGCAGGAATCAACTTGAGAAACAATGATGGCAGCTTTGCGTCAATTTAAATTGCCATTGCACTTTTGCGTGATTTATCTAATTTGATTGTCACAATGTGGGGTTGTGATGTGGATACTTTCATACTGTCACTTTATGGATGAAGAGCCTGAGGCTCAGAGAGGCTCAGTAACCTGCCCAAGGTCCCACAGCCTGTCTGTGGGTATGTGTGGAAGCAGCTTTTTGTCTCTGGTCCATTTAAACAAGCAGATGTATGCAAGAAAACGAATAAATGAGCATTTGCCCAAGGGATTGGGGAAGCACTGTTGTGGGTCTCAAGCTAGGGCTTAGAGAGAGAAGAGGAGGAAACAGTTCTGATGCTAACGTGATTGCTTTTATTTGTTGCTGCCGCTGCCAGTAGCCCTGGGTTGGATGTTTCCTTTGAAGTCTCCAGGATGAACATGACTTAAACCAGTCTACACTCGGCCTCTGCCAGACGGAGACCACACTCCGCAGCCCTTGACTGAGGACAGGGTGAGTCGGGGCCACACAGCACATTTTTCTTTATACGAGGCCTGCTGACATTTTGGGGACTGATTCTTGATGTCATCAGTACCAGCGAACGTGGCCAAGTGGACCCACCCACCCAGACCAAAACAGCAGCGACATAATAACCACTGACATTTCGCAACTTCCCCGAGGCTCCAGGAAGGGGGCAAGCTCTGGGAGAGGGGCATTCTTTTTCCCCTGGCTCTTCACTGGTGCCCACACCAAACGACTGCTAGACTGGGATTTATTGCGCAGCACCAGGGACTCTGGACACGGACCAAGGGACAAGGAGACCCTCTATCCCACAGGGCTGGGGCTGGGTCACACCCTCCCTGCCTTGTGCTCTCATTCACAGGAGAACAAAGCCATCCATCCCAGCCAAGGAGGTCCTGGGGAGCGCAGAAGGTGCAGAGAAGAGGGATGCGGGCCTCAACACCCTTCACCAGGCCCAGGGCTGGCATCTGAGTGCTGTTTGCTTACTGCTGTAACGAAGGAGAAAACAAGAGTAAGGGGTGAAGTGTGAGAGGAACCGTGGGGTGATCCAAGCGTGGCTGGCTCCCTGGAAGGCTCGATTGTAATTGGCCTGCATTTCTTTCGCTGCCAGCTTATTTGGATCCAGAAATGGCATGGAGTTGCTGGCATTAGAACTCCCTTTACCACACACGGGGAAATAATCCCAAACAGTCAGAGCAAGATGTGGGGCTGAGGTTTGGCTAGGTAAGGGGCTGGAAGGAGCAGAAGGGTGCAGGGCAGTGAAAGAATTCTGAGTCAGGAGGAGAAAATCATGCCTTCTAACCTCGTTCATCAGTGAAGTCACAGGTCCCCAAGTGGGCCCTGGGAAGGGAAGAATGAGATGGAGGGGAGGGAGGGAGGGTGAGAGGGCAAGAAACAAACTATAGTTAGGACACGGACCCTGGGGAGAGAGGAACGTGGCTCAAATTTACGCTTCTGGGGTGTGCCTCCATGTGTACACACACACACACACACACACACACACACCCCTCTTTGCCAGCTCCCAGCCTGCAAGTTAGCCAAGGATTCATTTTTAGATTGTCATCTTAACCATCCTCTATTAAAATATAATCACCATTAAGAAGTTTATTTTTGTTTTTTTTTGCCTTTGAGTCCCTTTCCTTAAACAACGTTAATGTGTTTGTACCACATTTAATAGATAATTTCACGTTTACTTATTTTTCCCTCTTAGTCACACTTTTGACCTATCATTGAGCATAAACGGCTTCATGGCTAAGAAAGTACTGCTGTATTTCTTTCCTCTTCCCCATCTCTGAAGCACCTTTGCACATACCAGGTGCTTCGTAAATGCCTGATTGGTGATGTCCTCATAGGAAGGAAGGATCCACGGCTTTCCTGGGCAGTGGCAGCGAGCAGCTGGGTTTGGCTAGGGGCCCAGCAGCAGTTCTGCCTGTGTGAGCCTTGCCTTGGGTTCCGGAAGGTTCAGTCCGTATGACAGCCACCTGGTCCCACAAAGCTCGACGTCTTCTCTCACCTTGAACTTCCCCATCTGGTCCAGCTGTAGCTCGGAACCCTGCAGGAGGACTGCCCTTGGGATACCTTTTCCAGGCCCAAGTTCCAGGTGACACTGTGTTCTCAGGCGGCACTGACTTCCTTGTGTAGGGCCCAACGAAGGCGTCTGTAGTCCTGTAGTCTGAGCCAGGGAAAGTCACGTTATAGCAAAGATCCCATGAAACCAGAATACCCACCTGCATGCTTTGAAGAGAATTTCAGAAAGTTCTCTGAGCCTTCTGAGCTTGTCATCTGCGGGAACCTTTTTTCCCCACCAGCCCCACCCACAGTGATTAATGAGATTCCCTGCTCACTCAGAACCGCATTCCAGTCTCTTTCCCATCTCCTAGGGGAGAGGGAACACACACCTGGCTGTGGTCACACCTACTTGGAGTTTACACCGATAAGAATTCCTAAGGAAACCTAACAATATGGTAAAGGAAAGGAGAGGCTCAGGCTATCAGGTTCTTACAGACTTACCACTGAAATGCTTTATAATCTCGGCCTTAGTCTATCAAGCACGAACACAGGAGAGGGCCGAGGCCGTGTCAGTACCTCTAGAGAACACAGAAAGGCTTAAGGGGTTTTGGTTCTGGGACATGATAAATCCCAATGGCGATGGGAGAAGGCCGAGTCTTCCTAGCCAGAGCTTGGCCCTGAGCTTGACATGTGTTAGTGTACCCAGAGGGCATAGGAGTCCAACAGGCACTTGGTCCTTCCGCCCCCCGCCCCCCGCCCCGGTAGGCCTGTGAGGCCCTTCTTAGAAGAAAGATGCTGCTGCCTGGTCTTGGGGATTCTGGTGTCTTGTAGAGGCTGGGGATCTTCCCACCTAGAGGCTGTGTTCCCTGGAGCCAAACTCCCAAGGATAATGTAGAGGACTGGGGTGGGAATTTTGGCTGGGACATTCAGGGTTATAAAACTCCAAGAGAGTTGAAGGGTCTCGCTTCCTTTTTTTTCTGGCCGTGCCCTGCGGCTTGTGTGATCTCAGTTCCCCGACAAGGGATTGAACCTGGCCGCAGCAGTGAAAGCCTGGAATCCTAACCACTAGGCCACCAGGGAACTCCCGGGTCTTACTTCTTTTCTATGATGTTTAATATGTTACCACAGTCTTAATCTATAACAGTTCTTCTCAACTTTGGAGTACTTAAGAATGACCAGGAGCTTGTCAAAGAGGCAGAATCCCTGACTCCTGTTTCCAGAGATCCTGGCTGAGGCCCAGCTGAGGTCCACCTGGGAATTAGACGCAGAGTCTACAGACTACGCTGTGGGAAAGGCAATGCTTGTCAATTCCAAGGGCAGATGCCGCCCCTCAGAGACTTTCGTCCCCCTTACCACCCTCACCATCTCCGTCTGGGGAATATTCAGTGTGTAGTGGTCCAGGTTCAACTCACTGCGAAGCCAGCACATTCCTCACTAGACCACATGAGTTTCCAAGGACCCCAGCGACGGCAAGATACATGTGCGGCATGTGACTCTTGAATGCCTTAAATATGGTAGTGAGACTAAGGAACTGAAGATTTCGTTTTGTTGCGTTTTAATTAATTTGAATTTAAACTTAAATAGCTACATGAGACCAGTGTCTACATTGCGGGGTAAGGCGGAGCCAGATGAGGGAAGCACCTGATCCGCTCCTGGTCCCAGATCAGATCACTTTTCATCAACTCCACTGGAAAACACCAAGTCTAAGAGCTGCTAGAATCTGGACATACACCTAGAAGCTCTTGACAATTCACGAGAATCGACCAGCTCTCGCACCCCTCCCTGTACCCAGCATGGTACCGACCTCTGCAGTCACTGACCTGCTTCCACTCACGGAGGCCCTATCCTGAGAAGGGTATGCTGCCTTTTCCAGTAATCCTGGGAGAGGAAGGATGGGACTTTGTGCCACTTAAAATGGGCAAAATTGAGGGTGATAATGAAGCCAAACCTTGGGGCTATTGGAGCTGCCTTGTCTGACAGAGCCCAGCAATAGGGTGCAGAGGCGAAGAATCTGGGCCCTGAAGCTGGGCAGCCTGGGTTGAATCTTGCCTCTGCTACTTGTCATCTTCTGCATAACCCTGAGCAAATTACTTACCTTCTCTAAACTTTAGTTTCTTTATCTGTAGAATGGGGATGAGTACAAATTTCGAGCTTTGTGGGGTGGTAAAAAGTCAGCAGTTCTCAAACTCTTTGGTCTTCTGACTCCTTTACACTCTTAAAAATTAATGAGGACCCTGCCACCCCAAATAATTTTTGGGTTTTGTGGGTTAAATCTATCAATGTATGCTATACTAGAAATTAAAAATAAGGGCATTAAAACATTAATTTACTTAAATATAACAAGCATTAAACCATTACATATTAATAGAACATATTTTTGTGAAAATTAACATGCTTTCCAAAACAAAAAGCAATTAGTAAAAAGTGTGACCTTGTTTTACATTTTCGTAGATCTCTTTTGTGTCTGGTTGCTAGATGCCAGCTAAGTTCCCATCTCTGCTTCCGCATTCCATCTGCCACACTATGTTGTCTTGGTTAAAGTATATGATGAACATCTGACCTCACTCAGGTATTTAACTGGAAAAGAAAGGAGTGTTTTCATAGTCTTTTCAGATCATTGTGGACATTTTTCTTTGATGCTACGTAAAACTTGAAAAGTGAGAGTTTATTAAAGATTAGTTGCAATGGGGAATCTGAAACCATATCAATAAACTTTTCGTATTTTGTACACTAAAATCTATCATTCTACTGTGCATTTTCAACGTATCTTTAACCTATGGATAGTTTTGTTACATCATGCATTGGTCACCTGAGAAATATTGGTTCATAAGTTGTGCTGATTTTCCAAATGTTATCATAGTTATTATGCAATATCAAGCTATCATATCTGTTAACATCACCACTAAATAATCAGAAAAAGGTTTTAAATATTGGAAATCTTTTAGAACAATAGCGTTTGTAGTGCTCTGGTGGCCTACTTGCCACAGAATAAAACAAGATGGAAGATGGCAACTAATGGCGTCAATCTTTTAGTCTCTCTCTGATTGTTGTCTATACTCAGTTTTAGTATGTTTTGTATGTTAACATTTGGAAAAAAAACGGTCTGTTCTTTATAACTCAGGATATTGAATTGCCTTCTTTGTAATTCCTATACAGTCCAGACGTGAAGGACTGTAGAGAAATAATCATACAGAATAAACAGATTAATTATAGAGGCTATCTTAGCACATTGTTAGAATGTTTTTAACTTCCATGTAGACAAAGTGGGGTCAGGAGCCAGGTGGGTACTGATGCCCAAAACTTTAGGCTAATTTGAGGATGATTTCACTTATCTAGTGCTGCATAACAACTCACCTTAAAACAGAGTGGCTTAATGGGAGAGAATCACTTATCATTTCCTGTGATTTCTGTAGGTTAGAAATTTGGGATTAGCTTAGCTGGGCAGTTCTGGATAGGGGACTGCGTGACGTTGCAGTCAGTTGCTGGCCCTTAGCAGGAGGCCTCAGCTCCTCACCATGTGCACCTCTCCATAAAGCTCCTTGAATGTCTTAATACTTGGGAGCTGGCTTCCCCCAGAGCAAGTGATCCAAGTGAGGGCACGTTGGAAGCCACATGGCTTTTATGACGTAGCCTCAGACATCACACATGTCATTTCTGCAATATCTTATTGGTTATACAGGTCAGCCCTTTCAAAGAGAAAAAGACTCCACAAGGCTATGAGTATCAGTAGGAGAGGATTACTGGGGGCCATTTTAGAGGCTGATTACCACAGATACCTGTTTCAGGTATAAGATTGCTTTTCTACCTGCAGAGCCTTTTTCTAGTCTCCATTATCTGGGAACTTACGGAACACCTACCCACAGGCATGGAGCCCCACACAACTTAGCATCTGAACAGGGGACCCACTTCATAGTGAAGGAGGTATAGGAGTAGGACATGATAATGGGATCTATTTTTGTATCACATACTGCGCCATCCAGAAGCAGCTGGTATCTTGGAAAGGTGAAAGAGGCATCTAAAATTGCAGCTAATTCTCCAGCTCAGAGGCAGCACTCTGTGTTGATGGGGTACCATCCGCCAGCATGTAGTGTATGTATTAAGTCATAGGCCTCTATGATGCTGTATCACCAGTAGGCAGAACAAATGGGTCTGGAAACCAAGGGGTGGAAACAGGAGTGCTCCACTGGTGGATTTTTGTGCTTCCTGTTTCTGTAAGTCTGATCTCTGTAAGGTTGAAGATCCTGGTCCCCAAAGGTGTCTCTTGTCAGGGAACAAAACAAGGTTCCCATTGAACTACAAGTTACAGTTGTGTCCATGTTCCAGCCGGCAAGGAGAAAGCCACCATACTGACATGGGTAATTGACTGTTAGTCTGGGTCCTCTGAGAAGCAGACACCAAGATGGGGTTAAACATGGAGGGATTTTATTGGAGCAAAAGTCTAGGAAAGAAAGTGAATCACGTGAGGCTGGGAGAGTGGTCAGACTGTGAGGCAAATCTGACACAGTTTGGGTGGGATAGCCCTAGAGAGCTGTGCAGTCCTAGGAAGTTTCAACAAGGCCACTGGAGAGCCCTTGACCCAAAGTCAGCCATCAGAGGAATCCCACATCTCCCAGGAAGGGCCCAGTGCTCCGTCATTGACAGGAGCAGCCTGTGGGAAGCACAGCCTGATTTCAGAGCCGGTAGCCAAGACCCTCAGACAGCCACACTCCCTGTAGTTGGAGTTCTGCTACATGCATTCTCATGGTTCCTACGCTGACTTCTCAACAGGCTAATTTTACACAAGAAGGAAAGGAGCAGCACATTTCCAGCCTCCTAGTACTTCCCTGCCTCATTATAACAGTGAATGTGTGAATATGTGTGTATACATATATCTCTGTATAGGATTATAGAACCATCAAGAAAAATATGCAAGGATACAAATTAACTTGTGAACATGGTATGGCAAATAATGTTGATTTGTTGACCCTAAACCATTCCCAATCCCCTTTTCCCTAGCTGCTTTCCAGCCAGGGATGACCATGTGACACAGTTCTGGCTTAAAAAAGAAGCCTACATTGAACCCCAAAAGAAATATGAAGAAATGATGAGTAGAGAAACAAATAAGCATTGACTTAACAACAGTAAGAGCTCATTCTACTGTCTCCCTTCCTCTGCTTCTTGACTGGGATGTGAACTTGAAGCATGAAGCTGCAGCAGCCATTCTGAGGCCATGAAGGAAAGGTCTAAAGAATTGTCAAAAAAAAAAAGAATTGCCAGTAGCAGAGTATCTCCCGAAATTTTTATTATGACAAGAAAACTAAATACCTTTTGTTTTATTCACAATAAATGTGTATCTTGTCATACACATAGGACATCTTTGGGTATGTATGTGCATGTGGGGGAAGAGGTAAGTCAAAACGCAGAAAAGCAAGTATAAGGCCACTTAAAAAATCATGTACATGATCAAACACGTAATCATTTACATGCATAGTTCTGTATATGTTTTCATGTATGTAAAAACAAATGAAATGATTAACTATTAAAAATGTAATAAAATTGTCCATTTAATCTGTTTTAAACTTTATTGGCATAATATTACTTACACATTTAAAATTTTATTTCTTTAGTTATATCTCATTTAAAGAAAATTTAATATTGTATATATTTCTTTTGTGTTCAGATGTTGATTTTACGCACCTTGAAAAAAGATCTTAGGTTTTGTTGACCTTCTTTATTGCTTATTTTCTAATTCATTAAATCCTTACTTATTTTTGTCATTTCCTTCCTTCTACTTTATTTGGGATAGTTTGTTTATTTTCTAACTCTTTAAGTTGAATACTCAATATTAATTTTCAGCTTTTATTCTTTTTGAATGCAATAAATCCAGGCCAAAACATGAATTTTGGCCTAATGTTGCTGTGGAGTCCCATTGTCTGCCCAGTTCCTGTTCTTAAGGAGAAGGTGGTTTAAAGTTCTCATCTTTTGTGTGGGTGGAAGGGGGCTGGGCAGAGGTGAAATGGCAGGCAATGGAGGTGGATCCCCAGCCACCAGACCCAGAAATCTCCCAGTAGACAATCACCAGCAGGTGGCACCAAACCGCAACAGGGACTGAGATGCATTTAGAATTTAATTCTGTAAGGGAATCCAGAACTCCTTGCTCCCGTGTCTCTCCTTCTCCTTCTTCTCCTTTCCTCCTCCTTCTCTCTCTATTTTCTTCCTTTTATTATACTGTTTGTTTTCATTACACTATTCCTCCACCTCCCTCTATTGGCCTGAAAAGTATTCCTTATATTTCAAATATTTTACTGGTTACAGTATATATTTTTTCTCATGCATACTTCACTAGCTATTCACTAATTTTTTGTTTTCCCTCCCCCAAATACAAGAACATAAAATACCTCCTCTTATTTTCCATGTTATTGTTCCTCAATATTATAATCTATTGCTCCTCAGTATTATAATCTATTGTTCCTCAGTATTATTAAACTTGCTTTTGGCTCTTCCAAGAGCAACAGCTCTTATTATTGCTGTTGTTTTAAGTCAATGCTTATTTATTTCTCTGCTCATGATTTCTTCATACTTCTTTAAGGATTCAGTTTTGGCTTCTTTCTGAAACACATCAAAGTAGTAATTTTTTCAGCCATGGATGTCCGTGAAAAAAAAATTTTTAGCCTTATTTATTTATTTATTTATTTTGCGGTACACGGGCCTCTCACTGTTGTGGCCTCTCCTGTTGCGGAGCACAGGCTCCGGACGCGTAGGCTCAGCGGCCATGGCTCACAGCCCCAGCCGCTCCGCTGCATGTGGGATCTTCCCGGACCGCGGCACGAACCCACGTCCCCTGCATCGGCAGGCGGACTCTCAACCACTGTGCCACCAGGGAAGCCCTAGCCTTATTTTTGAAAATACCTTTATTTCACCCTCATTCTGGAAAAATAGTTTAGTTGGATATAAGAGAAACTGTTTTATTGTTGCTAATGATAATTCTGAGCTCAGCCTAATTGTCATTTCTTTTTAGGTTTTCTCTCTTTTCAGGAGCTTTTAAGAGTTTCTTTTTTGTTTAAATGTTTGACTCCAATGTATGTAGTTGCGTGGCCTTTTTGTTTGTTTCCTCTTCTTTTATGTTACTTGGGACTCAATGACCTTCTTAAATTCTGAAAAATTCCCAGCCATTATTTCTTTGAGTTTCTTCCAACCCCCTTCCCTCCATTCTCTTCTGGACTTTATATTTGATTTAGATTTAAAACTCCAAATATATCAGTCAACTCCACTCCCCCTACCCCACACGCCGTATCTCTTAAACTATCTTTGATATTTTCTATCTTCTTGTCTTTCCATGTTTCAATCTGGATGATTTTGTCAAATCAGTTCACTAGTTCTTTTAAGTGTGTTTAATCTGCTATTTAATTGGATTCAACACTTTTAATGACTATATTTTTCAGTTCTAGAAGTTCTGTTTGATTATGCTTCAGATTCTTCACTCAAATGTTTAAAAGTCCTATCTTCTTAACTTTTACTATATCTTCTTAATGCCCTCAATTTCACATACTTATTTTGCCCTGTCTTACAGATTTTTCTCTTATTTCTAGTTCTTGGGCTGATTATTCTTCCATGTGTTGTATCAGCTAATGTTCTTCCTTGGTACTTTTTCATCACATAGTTGGTAATTTTTTTACTGTGAGCTTTTGCTTTTCTTCTGGAGAGGGTCCCATATATCCTGGATTGTGGATAATTCCCTGCAAAGTCGTCTTGTATTTACTGCTCTACAGGTTCCCATTGCTTCTACGGGTCATGAACCAGCAATTATGTTAATTTCTTGCTTGGGATTTTTATGACATGTAGATAGCTTAAATTCATACCCCATATCCAGACTGGGTTTGGAACTATTCACAGGATGCATAATTTTTCCCACCCAGAGCCCAGAAAAGACAGCTCTTACTTCCTTGTTCCTTCTCTGGGCAGTAGGCAGAGTTCTCTTAGTTCTCCTTTCGAGTCCGGGAAGGATTTTTGAGAGTCCCAGTTTCAAGCAAAAGTCTCAGTTCCAGCCCAAACTGCCTCTAGGCCAAATTTACTGTGGGACCTGTAGCCAGGCTCAGTTCTTTCCTGGTCCCTCATGTGTCAGCTGGAGCTTACATCTCTGGTTTTGAATTTCCTTTTTGTTTCTTGGCTTTCTTTCAGGCTATGGATTTTAAGGTTGTAAACTATGTATCCAGCATTTACATGCACTTGTAGTGGGAAGGAGCCTTTGTTAAGTCAGGCTGCCGTACTGTCAGCATTGGAAGCCTTTCGTGCACATATTTTGGTCATGCATTTCTCCCTTAAGTTAATCTAGGCAACCCTCACTGACCTCATAGCCCAGGGAACTTCAGACAAGCCAGGAGCATAAAGTTGTCTACCTGAGTTTCCTTTTCCATTTCATTTGCATCATTTCTCAGAAACAATCAGAGAGGGATGGACCCAGGAGAGACCTTGCAATCCTCCAGTCTCATATGCTCGTTAATCAGATGAGGTCTCACTGGGACCCTGGATTCTGGATTTTGGATTCTCCATCTGGAGCAAATTCACTAGGAAGGAGCCAAGTGTAGAAAAAGGAACACTGGACTTGGCATCAGAAAATTGAGATTTGCAGCCCAGGTTTGCCACTTACCAGCTGTTTGACCTTGGACAAGTCACTTCGCCCTTTTAGACCCAGTGTGTTATCTATAAAATGAAAGCAGAGTGCACAGAGTTTTGATTTAGTAGGTGTGAAAGTTCCTGGTATGTCGTAGACTTTAAATAACTGGTTTCTTTCTTCCTTATGATTAAGATTCTTCATGTCCCCTCTTGGAAACATGGAAACATCTCTTTACAGTTGTTCATTCTGACAGAATCTGCCTGGAAATGGCTCATACAATACCTGGACATCTATCAAACTGAAAGGTGTCAATTGGGGAACAGGAGGTTATTTTCCTGTTTCTCTTTTCCCATTAAATATAGAACCTTTGTTCCCAAAGTCTAAGGTAAATCTGCCTTGAAGAGTTTCATAAGGGATCTACAATTGTCAGTGAAGCCATTGACATCTTACAAGGTTTTTTATTCTGGCTTCACATTCATTGGCCCATGGCTTTCTTTTGTTTTCTTTTCTAATAATTATTTATTTATCTTATTTTATTTATTTGGCTATGCTGGGTCTTCGTTGAGGTACGTGGGATCTTCGTTGTGGCATGCAGGATCTAGTTCCTCGACCAGGGATCGAACCTGGGCCCCCTACGTTGGGAAGGTGGAGTCTCAACCACTGGACCACCAGGGAAGTCCTGGCTCACGGCTTTCTTGTGATGATCACAGAGTGGTTGCTGGTGAGTTAGACCAGGAGTTGCTGGCAAACTTATTCTGTAAACGGTCAGGCGGCAAATATTTTAGGATTGAGGGCCACCAATGGTCCCTTGTCACACATTCTTCTTTGTTTTGATTACAACCCTTTAAAAATATAAGAAACATTCTTAGTTCATGGACTGTACAAAAACAGACCATGGGCTGGATTTGTCCCTCAGGTCTGGTCATAGTTTATGGAATTCTGCTCTGGACTGATGCAGCCTTCTGACCACATCCATGAAGACTCTCTTGACGTAAGCAACTCTCGCTCAATTAGGGGCACTTAGACTAATTCCCCTATCGAGTTCGCACAGAAATGACAGCCTCCTTTTGTCCCGCACCCCACCTGCTCTGATGAGTAAGAATCTGAATTCTTTCAGGTCCGTGTCCCTGTTTACTAGACAATATACTAGAGGAGCTTCTATGTCCCAGAAGTTCATATGTTTGGGTTGAACGGAGTGCCCTTAGTGCCAGCAATCGAGTCACTGGTAGCCACAATTTGCTGATGGATCTGCAGCCGAACCAGCTGTGGGTAATCCACATTCAGCCGTGCCTAGAGCACGTGTCCTCTATCTGCCCGGCAGCCGGCTCTTCCAGGGTCCCGTGACACAGTGCAGGCGATGGTAGTATGAAAGTAACAACGTCAGGCTGTGAAGGATCCCCTTACCAGTGAAAACCACAGGAATCCCGGGCAGGCAGAAAGGAATCAGGAAAAATTGCCTTTTGGCAAAGTGACATGGGTCAACTCTCTTGGTCTCCAAAACGGCATTCTGTGATCTGTGGTTATGGGATGGCTGGTTCGCAATGAGTCCGAAGTACAATCTTGCTTTACTATGGTCATCTGTTCATGCCTAGTACTTCAGGGGGTGAGGAAGAAGGGGGAGACAGTTTCTTCACCTAAGATCCTAAAATTGGCTAATGGGTCAGACTTTACATATCTGTAACACTTAAAGATAAAAGTGAAAAGTCTCAGGAGTCAGGAACCGCAGGCTATAGGTCCTGAAAATTGCTCTAACCAAGCAACAAAAAGAATCTGTGATAAAGATGGTTTGTGAAACTCCAAATACTATATTCTCTTTTACAGAAAGAGTCGCAAAGACATGACCATGTTACACGGTGGGAAATAGTCCAGTGAAGAAGATGGTGTGGCTTTGTTTAACCCTGAGTTTCAAAAATGTAGTTGACCTTAGTACCCCTCTTCCCCCACCCCCCACCCCACAGTGATCTGAAGTTCTTTGTTTCTTTGGTTGAAAGCAGCAGAAACCAATTCCAGCTAAAAAGAGCAGAAGTTCATTTTCTGGAGGAATATTGGTAGCATATAGAATTGTCAGCAAGGCTGGAGAGCCAAGCTGTCTCCTCATGTGGTTGGCCTGAGAGCTGACGTGACTTAGCCTCACTACTTAAAACTAGATCATTGTGAGGACTGGAGGTGGCCTTAGATATCAGTCAGGGGGACCTTGTGATTTCACAGAGGAGGAAGCTGAAATTGACAGGGGGAAGTAGCTTAGCCCAGGTCACCTGGCCAGGCACGGGAGAGTGAGAAAACGGCTATTTTCACTACCCTACCTACTCTTCTTCACTCGGATCTTTTATTTGAGGGGGTAGGAGGTATTCCTTTAAAGCACAGCACCCCCATTACTTATGAAGAGGAGAAGCCTACATCCTGAGTGGTTGCTTGGCAACGGTGAGGTTTTCACTGGACCTCCACCTAACTCAGTGGGAGATCTTATAATTACAAAGTAGCTAAATGTATGTTTTAATTTATTTCCTACTTATTTCCAAAAAAGGAATGATTCTGAAATGATTTTGGCTTAACCCATCCCTATGAAAGCAATGTTATTGGTCTTTCTTTTGAAAGTTTATAGTTTCTCATGGTTATGATTCATCTGAGGTTAGAGATTCAACAGTCCTTGTTTCTCTTTCTTTCTTCCCTCCGCACTACTCCTAATCTGGAGAAAAACTACTCATCTTCAAGACTCACCTTCTCTATGAAACATATTCTACTGTTCTCTTACTCTCCTCACCTAGAATTTCCAGATAAAATACAGGACTCCCAGTTGAATTTGAATTTCAGATAAATGATGAATAATGTTTTAGTATATCTCAAATATTGCATGAGACATACTTATACTAAAAAAGCATTTGTCGTTTGTCTGAAATTCAGTTTAACTGGGGATTCTATATTTTCATTTGCTAAATCTGGCAAGCTAACCCCACCCTCAGTAAAATTGTTTCCCCTGTCTTTGGCCTCCCTTCGCTAATACCACAGACAAAGCTCTCAGCACTGTGCCTAGCTCAAAGTCAGCACTCAATGACTGGTAACCACCTTTGTTGTTACTCTATCCTGTAACCACCTTTGTTGTTACTCTATCCTGCAGGTACCCTTGCCGTAGTGCTTGTAACAGTCTAATATTTTACTACCCTTATGTGTTTCGTCTTTGCCATCTCCATCAGTCTGCTAATCTGATGTCAGGAGGAATCATGTTCTTATATCTCAGCAACCTATTTGGTGCTTAATAAATGTTGAATGGAAAAAAAAAGAAAGAAAAAAGATACTGGAACCATAGATAGCTAATATAGGAAGTAATCTAAGGAGAAAGCTGGAGCTTCATATCAAATGAATCCTATTTTTCAGTCCGTCTGGCATTTGATAGCCTTGGGTTTAAAATCCCATGTTTGGGATTATTAAAATCCCATATAATACTTATATATCTTGGATACGTTTCTTGTCATCCTCAAGATTCAGCTTCCTTTTCTGTGAAATGGGACAATACATTTTTCTCGCACCACGAGACAGAGATTGCTGCTGCCTAGACCAAATGGAGAAGGACCAGAGTCTGGTGCCCCTGGCGGTTTTCAGGGGTCCCCACATGGCGTTCCCTCACCCGCCTTTAAGCCCATTCACCACGTCTATACAGTGTGAGGTGGGAGCAGAATGATCCTGAGAGAGTAAAACAGAACCTACCTTTTAAAGCACCCCTGATTTTTCCTTTACCCATTTTAGGAGAAATCCTTGTGCGTTACATACTTTCCTTCCTCCTCTCTCTTTCCCTCTTTCTCCTCCTTCCTCTCACACTTGCGTTTCTTTTTAATATTTTCTTTTTCTGAGCAGTAACAGGACTCTCATTTTTGGTATCAAAGCAGTGTTTATTTCTTCTTTTTCCTCTCTGTGTGAGAAAAGAAAGTCCAGAGGGCTGGAGTATATCTGTTTCCCTCATGGGGGGAGGGGAGCCCTCTCTCAGCATGTGGGTTTGTCATCAGGGTGCCTTTCCTGCCTTCCAAAGCATTTTGAATAGAATGTCAACTTTCCTTGATGACTCAGAATGATCATTATAGGCGGTGGCCTTGGAGAGTTGTAGGACCCTGAGATTTTGACTAAAATGAATTTAGAACAGGAGGAGAAAGAAAATTTCCTCAGTTAACTAAGAAGTGATTTATTGCAGTTTAATCAAAGACTTTTAGCTCCCTTGGCTAATGGAAGAATGTTTTAACCAAGAGGAGGTTTTAGGCAGGTAATTCAGTAGCTCAGAGAGACAGACTTGGTCAGGACACAATCAGTATCATTCAGTAGCAACCCCAGTTTGTAAAGCGATGATTGTGTTCTGGGTGCTGTATTTAGCCTTGAATCTCCCACCAACACAGAAAGTTCAATGCAGAGGGAAGTGGTTAAGAGCTGCTAGCTCTCAGGATACTCTTTCGGCCCAAATCTCAGCTTTGCCTCTCACCATCTGAAAGATCTTAGGAAAGATCCTTAACTGAATCTATAAGATTAGGATAATAACAGTACCTACCACATAGGGTTGTTGTGAGCATTGCATGAGATAATGCACATAAGCAAGCATGGTATGGAAGCATTTATTAAATATTTACTCTCATGAATCTCATTTCATAAATAAAGAAAACTTAGTAACTAGCGGTGTCAAGGTTGGACTTCAAATCCCATTTTTCCCCATTTTAGTACAGGGCCACTGCCAAAGGAGAGAAGCGAAAGTGAAATGTGGAGGCATAATCAATGGGATCCCCCAAATAGTATCTCTAGTTAGAAGTTTCATTAGTTGTTTAGTTAGGATGTAGATTTTGCTGCTAAAACCCAAAATATCAGTGGCATAAACACAGCAAGTTCACCTTCTTATCAAAAAACAGAGTAAACAGGGCTTCCCTGGTGGCGCAGTGGTTGAGAGTCCGCCTGCCAATGCAGGGGACGCGGGTTCGTGCCCCGGTCCGGGAGGATCCCACATGCTGTGGAGCGGCTGGGCCCGTGAGCCATGGCCGCTGAGCCTGCGCATCCAGAGCCTGTGCTCCACGATGGGAGCATAAGCAGTGTAAGGTGATATGGTGGCTCCCCTGTGTCAGTGACCCAGACTCTTTCCTGTTGCTCTGCCATCCTCAGTATGCGACTGTTTGTCCCAACTCTGGGTACAAGGTCCACATCCAAGGCAGCAGATGAGGGGAATGGAGAGCATGAGTCTTCCTTTCAAAGAAGGGTATGACCTGAGTATTGTCCATATTATGTCCATGCACACATCCCATTGGCCATACCCAACTGCAAGAGGATGGCAAAAATATTCTCAGCAGTCATTTGCTCAGCTATTACACTAAAGTTAAAAAGGAAGTGTGGTTATGGGGAGCTTAGGTGAAATAGTTCTTCTCAATCAGTTTATTATTTGTCCTGTTTCTAAGCTAAATTGATAATCTATTCTACTCCCATTCTAGATATGCTGTTGTTTGGAATAGTTACCACTGGGGTAAATGGTTCTGTTTATCTCACTATTAAATATCCTACATCCTTTGATTCTCCTTTTATCACTTTTTCACTGCCTCCTATTTCCTGTCTCATTACCTGTCAGTCTAGTGATTGAAGCATTCCTCTTTCCCATGCCTGCTTGGACCTTCCTCTCCACCACACACTTATACGCTTGACGCTTGCAATTTTTTTTCCTAGATAGAATTATATGTAATATGAAAGGAAACTGGTTTGAGTGAAGGCTAACTTATCATAACTTTGGTATTAAGTCTTTGTTGTCTACTCAGTGGTGCTGCTGGCTTGCCTCCTGCTTCTCAGTCATGCTAGAAAACCTGACATCACTGAGAAACGAGGTGTCTCTGTATTAGAAGAAGAGAGAAAGGGGAAAAAAGACCAGTGATGGGGGAGAATTAAACAATCAGAAAACTACAGTCATCTAGGGAATTTTGCCAAGAAAACAAAAACAAAAACAAAACCCCCCAAACCTAGCACTTAAGAATAAAAAGATGAAGCAGATAAGAAATATAGCAGAAGCAAATATGGGAAAGACCAACAAGAATTCAGGGATCAAAATCAGCTTTCCTAAGTTAAAAAAAATATATATATATATATTATATATTATATATATATATATATAGTGCCTGAGTGTGGATGTCTGGAGTGCCCATCGTTAGCACGTTTTGTTCTGATTTAAGGCACCATTTGAGGGTGGGGAAGAGCCTCCAGTTTGTTAAGACTGTGGTTAATTAAAGTTGGGGACTCAGAATCTGGAGTTAGTATGCAGCTCATCCTCCTGCAAACTGAAAAGAAGGGCATTAGGATGCTGGTCACCCTGGACTCTGGAGAGGAGGAAAGGGGAGCTGAATGCTGGTCTTCACGCAGACCATTCTAATGACAAATCCTCTTTGTAATGGTCCATTTACATGTTAGAAGATCTAAAAGGCAGGAAGCATAGAAATGGGCTTTGAATTTTCTTCCTTAGAGTTTGTTTCCAATTAATCTTTCTGAGACAAGAATCGCAATCCCACCACAAACTGTTCTGAAGCTTTCAAGAGCAGGTTTTGCTACTTCGGACAAGATGCTAACATACTAAAAAGGAAGAAAACAACTTAGTGTTTGGTTGGATATCCACCCCCAACCCCCCAACTCTGAAAACAACTGCTCCATCTCCATAAAAGGGCAGTAAACAATTTTTATTTAAAGTAGACTTTTGGCAGCTTTCTTAGAATCACAGGACTGCAGAGGATTGCCCAGATATTTTAGAAATGAGGAAACTGAGGCCCAGAGAGGCCAAGCATTCTCAGAAGGTTGCTCAGCAAATGAGCGGCAGAGTGGGGACTAAAACTGTCTCCCGCTCCCTCACCACGCCATGCTGCCACTTCTTCACAGAATTTATCTTTAATGAAGAAAATAAGTAGCCTCCTAAGCCTGATTAGTTTTTTTTTTTTTTTTTTTAAAGATTTCTAAGGAAAACATGCATTTTCTTTACGGAGAGTGGAAAGGTTTTGTATTCAAAGAAAAACAAGGCAACACAGAGAAGTGTCCCTTCATCCTAAGTGGAGGCGGTTGGGTAGTATCCCAAAGGCAATAAGAGGTTGTCTCTTGCTCCAAAGAGTCTTTCCAATCTCTCTTGCCTCTGGCCTGAAAACTCCCCTATTATTATTTCCTGAGGCAGAGATATTTAATAGATGATTGTTTCTCCACCACACTGTAGTTAAAAAGCAAACATTACCTGAGAAGAAAACCCCCTGCAAAGATCAGCTGTTAATATTCACCAGCAGTGGCTTCAATCTTTTCTGAGGTCATGGAATAGTTCAAAATCTGCTGAAATCTATGGCTCTTTTCCATAAAAATGCACATGCAAAATTACAGTATCTTAGGGTCTTCACTGCCCTCTGAAGCCCATCTTTGGAACCAGGAGAAGGATTCCTGTCTTTAAATAAATTAGCTTGTCCTATTAGCTGGTTGGTCTTAACTAGCGGAGTCTAATGGGTATGGAACTAAGTTTCCATGGGAGAGAAAAAGAGCCCCAAAGTTGCTGCCCTGAAAGGGTGAGCAACCAAGATAGAGAGTCCTGGGCAAGCTTGAGGGAAGGGGACAAAAGGGAAAAATGAAAGAGAAGTTTCTCAGGGGAGTTTGGAGAGAAGCCAAAGATAAACTCTTCGACTTCCTCACCTTGTCTTTTGTTGGCCATAATTATGATTTCCAGGCCTATTTAACTTACTTAGCTGACCTCTGTAATTATTCCAAAGCCACACATCTTCCTGGAATCCTTCCCCAAGACGTACTGACTCTCAAAGGCAGCCTGGGCTCCTGAATAAGATGTCGAGCTGAGAGCAGAGTCCTTGTTTCCTGGTACTTTGCCATCTTATGCTGCTCATGGAACTTTTGGACCCCAAAAGGGGTGGGAAGTTCCTGCAATAAGCTATGGGGAGATGATACATCACCAAAACCTAGACATGATCTTGGCAAGCACGCCAGGTAGGGATGTATTGATAAACATCAAAAGAGGTTGTGAAATCCAAGAAAGAAAGTGAATTGGAGTAACTCCCGTGAGTCAATTTTTTTTTTTTTTTTTAAAGATACAGTGTGATTTGTAATGCTCAGCGGGACATGGTTGAGTAATGCGTCTGGGCTCCTGTGAAGAGCGGGAAGCCACAGAGAAGGACCCGAGCTCCCGGGACACATAGGTGCCGTAGAGTCCACAGCAGTTCCAAAGAAGTGAGTCCAGGATGGAACTTGGGTGCTGAGCAGCCATTTCAAAAACTGTGAAAAGTTGCAGCCAGTCCTGGGCTGTTTCTCAGAACTTCACTGCCTCCATTTTGTTTAATGGCCATGTTCTCGCAGACTGGGAATTCTTATAACAAGAAAGGGAGAATGTGGGAATTCCAGTTAAAAGCAACTAGGATATAGGGTCGGATAGTGGGAAGCCAGGTGATTGGCTGCATCTAGTCAGAATGGCCCAAGAGCATTTGAGCACAATGTTCTATGATCAGTACTGCCTGATGAGTAGCCAATAGCCCCATGTGGCTGTTAGCACTTGAAATGTAGCTAGTGCAACTAAGGAACTGACTTTTACATTTTATTTAATTTTAATTGATTTAATTTAAATAACTACACCTAGCTAGTGGCTCCTATCTTGGACAGCTCTAATCTGGACCTAGGGCAAGAACAAGTCAACATTGGCCCACACCCTTGAGCAGCTTCTGCTGGAGTTAAAATCTGCTTTTATCCATTTCTCCATCCATTCATTCATCAGGCATGTCTGGCCCTGCAGAGGTTCTAGTAGCCTGTAGCCACTGGGGCTTCTAGAATGGAGTCAGGAAGCTCATCTCTAGCTCACCTGTTATACTCCCCTACAAACTGAGGGCGCCTCTTTTGTCTGTACCTTGATCAGGATACTGATGACTGTGGGTCAGGGTACTTCTCCATTCTACCTCCATCTCACCTCTCTGAGAATGCATCAGCCTTGATTCTCCTCCCTTGCCTGTGAAGTTGCTTGTCTTTCTTTTTACCACTGGCATTAAATTATTGACATTTCTCTCTATGTCTGTTTGTAAAATGGTCGTTTTAGGTGTTCTCCAAGAGTACAGGGAGGCTAGAGTGAAACCTACAAATCATTATGAAGCTTCTGGTGAGAAGAACAAATTGTTTAAGTTGGAAATGATGCTCGAGTTGATGAAGTTCAACTTCCTTGTTGCTCTGAAGAGGAAAACCATGAAACCAATGATTTGAGTGAAAAAGAGGCTACCATTCAGGCATCCACTTATTTGACAATACTTATGTGCCAGGTAGTGATGCAGCTGCTGGGGTACAGAAGTGAAGAAGAAAAAGAGTATCTGTCCTCACAGAACCCATTTCATTGTGGGGATGATGGACAATAGGCCAGCAATCTAACAAATAGATAATAAAATGTCAGAGAAAAGTGCTACCAAAATAAAGCAGAGTCAGGCTATAGAGTCGTGAGAAGTGCTGTTTTAGATGGGATGGCCAGGAAAGTCCTCTCGGAGGGGGTGATGTTTGAGTTGAGACATGGATAAAGTTAGGAATTGAGCCATGTGACTCGCGGTGGGGAGTGCAAATCGAGGCACAGAGGAAATAGCCAAGGCCTGAAGCTGGAGTGTGTTTGGCTGGTCTGAGGGACAGGAAAGAGGCAGCAGAGTGAGTCAGGGGGAGGAGATGAGTCAGAGAGGGCCCAGGGGCCAGAGCATGGAGGGCCTTTTAGGTCATGGTATGGACTTGGATGTATTCTTGGATTTATTCTAAGTGCAATGGGATGCCATTGTGGATCCTTTCCTCATGTCAGTTCCAACTCACTTGTTAGATTAGGAGTTGCAACTTTAAATGCCTAATGAGAAGTAATGAGAGTACAGGTAATGAGAGTGCAGGTAATTGAGAATGCATGTCCTGTGGGTGGCGGTCACTGTTCAGCTCCATGTTGTCATGGCCTTGCAGTAGTGCAAGACCAGTGCTTTTAGAGATCATTCTTGATAAATGAAAATATGGACATAGAAATGTTCATGTGAAAGATTTCAATTTTTAAATACTGCAAAAAATTCACATTAAATATGCAAACACACACACACACACACACACACACACACACACACAGAGTACAGGCCAAAGAAAATATATCTGCAGAAAATATCCACCAGTCTGGGTGTTCTGCATTGGACAATCATGTTCAGGGAGTTTGGATTTTCAGCTAAAGCACATGTGAGAAAGAAAATTCCAAATGATGCTGAAACAAAATCACTAGAGGCTGTGGAATAACAGCCAGTGTAATTTCCACTGTATGAGCCTAACCAGGGAGGGCAAAATCTACTTATGCAGAGTGATCCTTCCTGTTGGGCTGTAGATAGTTGGAATAGACCATTGCTTTCTCTATAACACTGAGACAAAAATGGATAAGCTTAAAAAAAAGTGCATTAAAAAAAACATTGTGGAATCCTGCACCCTGTGGAACAAAAACCACATTCACAGAAAGATAGATCAGATGAAAAGGCAGAGGGCTATGTACCAGATGAAGGAACAAGATAAAACCCCAGAAAAACAACTAAATGAAGTAGAGATAGGCAACCTTCCAGAAAAAGGATTCAGAATAAAGATAGTGAAGATGATCCAAGACCTCGGAAAAAGAATGGAGGCAAAGATTGAGAAGATGAAAGAAATGTTTAACAAAGACCTAGAAGAATGAAAGAACAAACAAACAGAGATGAACAATATAATAACTGAAATGAAAACTACACTAGAAGGAATCAATAGCAGAATAACTGAGGCAGAAGAACGGATAAGTGACCTGGAAGACAGAATGGTGGAATTCACTGCTGTGGAACAGAATAAAGAAAAAAGAATGAAAAGAAATGAAGACAGCCTAAGAGACCTCTGGGACAACATTAAACACAACAACATTCACATTATAAGATTCCCAGAAGGAGAAGAGAGAGAGAAAGGACCAGAGAAAATATTTGAAGAGATTATAGTTGAAACCTTCCCAAACATGGGAAAGGAAATAGCCACCCAAGTCCAGGAAGCACAGTGAGTCCAATACAGGATAAACCCAAGGAGAAACACGCTGAGACACATAGTAATCAAATTGGCAAAAATTAAAGACAAAGAAAAATTATTGAAAGCAGCAAGGGAAAAATGACAAATAACATACAAGGGAACTCCCATAAGGTTAACAGCTGATTTCTCAGCAGAAACTCTACAAGCCAGAAGGGAGTGGCATGATATACTTAAAGTGATGAAAGGGAAGAACCTACAGCCAAGATTACTCTACCCGGCAAGGATCTCATTCAGATTCAGAGGAGAAATCAAAAGCTTTACAAAAAAGCAAAAGCTAAGAGAATCCAGCAGCACCAACCAGCTCTACAACAAATGCTTAAAGGAACTTCTCTAAGTGGGAAACACAAGAGAAGAAAAGGACCTACAAAATCAAACCCAAAACAATTAAAAAAATGGTCATAGGAACATACATATCGATAATTACCTTAAAAGTGAATGGATTAATTGCTCCAACCAAAAGACACAGGCTCGCTGAATGGATACAAAGACAAGACCCATATATATGCTATCTACAAGAGACCCACTTCAGACCTAGGGACACATACTGACTGAAAGTGAGGGGATGGAAAAACATATTCCATGCAAATGGAAACCAAAAGAAAGCTGGAGTAGCTATACTCATGTCAGATAAAATAGATTTTAAAATAAAGAATGTTACAAGATACAAGGAAGGACACTACATAATGATCAAGGGATCAATCCAAGAAGAAGATATAACAATTATAAATATATATGCAACCAACATAGGAGCACCTCAATACAAAAGGCAACTGCTAATAGCTATAAAAGAGGAAATTGACAGTAACACAATAATAGTGGGGAACTTTAACACCTCACTTACACCAATGGACAGATTATCCAAAATGAAAATAAATAAGGAAACAGAAGCTTTAAATGACACAATAGACCAGGTAGATTTAATTGATCTTTATAGGACATTCCATCCAAAGCCAGCAGATTACACTTTCTTCTCAAGTGTGCATGGAACATTCTCCAGGATAGATCACATCTTGGGTCACAAACCAAGCCTCAGTAAATTTAAGAAAAATGAAATCATATCAAGAATCTTTTCTGACCACAACACTATGAGATTAGAAATCAATGACGGGAAAAAACCCTAAAAAACACCAACACATAGAGGCTAAACAATACATTACTAAATGACGAAGAGATCACTGAAGAAATCAAAGAGGAAATAAAAAAATACCTAGAGACAAATGACAATGAAAACACGACGACCCAAAACCTATGGGATGCAGCAAAAGCAGTTCTAAGAGGGAAGTTTATAGCTATACAAGCCTACCTCAAGAAACAAGAAAAATCTCAAGTAAACAATCTAACCTTACACCTAAAGGAACTAGAGAAAGAAGAACAAGCAAAACCCAAAGTTAGCAGAAGGAAAAAAATCATAAAGATCAGAGCAGAAATAAATGAAATAGAAACAAAGAAAACAATAGCAGAGATCAATAAAACTAAAAGCTTGTTCTTTGAGAAGATAAACAAAATTGATAAACCATTAGCCAGATTCATCAAGAAAAAGGAGGAGAGGACTCAAATCAATAAAATTAGAAATGAAAAAGGAGAAGTTAAAACAGACACTGCAGAAATACAAAGCATCCTACGAGACTACTACAAGCAACTCTATGCCAATCAAATGGACAACCTGGAAGAAATGGACAAATTCTTAGAAAGGTATAACTTTCCAAGACTGCACCAGGAAGAAAGAGAAAATACGAACAGACCAATCACAAGTAATGAAATTGAAACTGTGATTAAAAATCTTCCAACAAACAAAAGTCCCGGACCAGATGGCTTCACAGGTGAATTGTATCAAACAGTTAGAGAAGAGCTAAAACCCATCCTTCTCAAACTCTTCCAAAAAATTTCAGAGGAAGAACACTCCCAAACTCATTCTATGAGGCCACCATCACCCTGATACCAAAACCAGACAAAGATACTACACAAAAAGAAAATTACAGACCAATATCACTGATGAATATAGATGCAAAAATCCTCAACAAAATACTAGCAAACAGTATCCAACAACACATTAAAAGGATCATACACCACAATCAAGTGGGATTTATCCCAGGGATTCAAGGATTCTTCAATATACGCAAATTAATTAATGTGATACACCATATTAGCAAATTGAAGAATAAAAACCATATGATCTTCTCAATAGAGGCAGAAAAAGCTTTTGACAAAATTCAACACCTATTTATGATAAAAACTCTCCAGAAAGTGGGCATAAAGGGAACCTACCTCAACATAGTAAAGGCCATATAAGACAAACCCACATTCTCAATGGTGAAAAACTGAAAGCATTTCCTCTAAGATCAGGAATGAGACAAGGATGTCCACTCTCACCACTATTGTTCAAAATAGTTTTGGAAGTCCTAGCCACGGCAATCAGAGAAGAAAAAGAAGTAAAAGGAATACAAACTGGAAAAGAAGTAAAACTGTCACTGTTTGCAGATGACATGATACTATACATAGAGAATCCTAAAAATGCCATCAGAAAACTACTAGAGCTAATCAATGAATTTGGTAAAGTTGCAGGATACAAAATTAATGCCCAGAAATCTCTTGCATTCCTATACACTAATGATGAAAAATCTGAAAGAGAAATTATGGAAACACTCCCATTTACCACTGCAACAAAAAATAAAATACCTAGGAGTAAACCTACCTAGGGAGATAAAAGACCTGTATGCAGAAAACTATAAGACACTGATGAAAGAAATTAAGGATGATACCAACAGATGGAGAGATATACCATGTTCTTGGATTGGAAGAATCAATATTGTGAAAATGGCTGTACTACCTAAAGCAATCTACAGATTCAATCCAATCCCTATCAAATTACCAATGGCATTTTTTACGGAACTAGAACAAATCATCTTAAAATTTGTATGGAAACACAAAAGACATTGAATACCCAAAGCAGTCTTGAGGGATAAAAACGGAGCTGGAGGAATGAGACTCCCTGACTTTAGACTATATTACAAAGCTACAGTAATCAAGACATTATGGTACTGGCACAAAAACAGAAACATTGATCAATGGAACAAGATAGAAAGCCCAGAGATAAACCCACGCACCTATGGTCAACTAATCTATGACAAAGGAGGCAAGGATATACAATGGAGAAAAGACAGTCTCTTCAATAAGCGGTGCTGGGAAAACTGGACAGCTACATGTAAAAGAATGAAATTAGAACACTCCCTAACACCATACACAAAAATAAACTCAAAATGGATTCATGACCTAAATGTAAGACTGGACACTATAAAACTCTTAGAGGAAAACATAAGAGGAACACTCTTTGACATAAATCACAGCAAGATCTCTTTTGATCCACCTCCTAGAGTAATGGAAATAAAAACAAAAATAAACAAATGGGACCTAATGAAACTTAAAACTTTTGCACAGCAAAGGAATCCATAAACAAGACGAAAAGACAACCCTTAGAATGGGAGAAAATATTTGCAAAGGAATTAATGGACAAGGGATTAATCTCCAAAATATATAAACAGCTCATGCAGCTCAATATTAAAGAAACAAAGAACCCAATGCAAAAATGGGCAGAAGACCTAAATAGACATTTCTCCAAAGAAGACATACAGATAGCCAAGAAGCACATGGAAAGCTGCTCAACATCACTAATTATTAGAGAAATGCAAATCAAAACTACAATGAGGGGCTTCCCTGGTGGTGCAGTGGTTGAGAGTCCGCCTGCCGATGCAGGGGACGTGGGTTCGTGCCCCGGTCCGGGAAGATCCCACATGCCGCAGAGCAGCTAGGCCCATGAGCCATGGCCGCTGAGCCTGGGCTTCCGGAGCCTGTGCTCCGCAACGGGAGAGGCCACAACAGTGAGAGGCCCGTGTAACACACACACACACACACACACACACACACACACACACACACAAACACTACAATGAGGTATCACCTCACACCAGTTAGAATGGGCATCATCAGAAAATCTACAAACAGCAAATGCTGGAGAGGGTGTGGAGAAAAGGGAACTCTCTTGTACTGTTGGTGGGAATGTAAATTGATACAACCACTATGGAGAACCGTATGGAGGTTCCTTAAAAAACTAAAAATAGAATTACCATATGATCCAGCAATCCCAGTACTGGGCATATACCCAGAGAAAACCATAATTTAAGAAGACACATGCACCCCAATGTTCATTGCAGCACTATTTACAATAGCCAGGTCACGGAAGCAACCTAAATGCCCATCGACAGATGAATGGATAAAGAAGAAGTGGTACATATATACAATGGAATATTACTCAGCTATAAAAAGGAACAAAACTGAGTCATTTGTTGAGACGTGGATGGATCTAGAGACTGTCATACAGAGTGAAGTAAGTCAGAAAGAGAAAAACAAATATCGTATATTAACGCATGCATATGGAACCTAGAAAAATGGTACAGATGAACCGCTTTGCAGGGCAGATGTTGAGACACAGATGTAGAGAACAAACGTATGGACACTTAGGGGGGAAAACCACGGTGGGGTGGGGATGGTGGTGTGCTGAATTGGGCGATTGGGATTGACATGTATACACTGATGTGTATAAAATTGATGACTAATAAGAACCTGTTCTATAAAAAAACAGACAAACAAAAAAAAGAACTAATACTAAACTTTCTTTGGGTTATTTGTATGGAAATATATTAATATAAATGTTTCAGACATTACATGAAATTTCTAAAAATCTTAAGAATAAAACTGAATTGTAGTGATGCTTGCACTACTTTGTAAATTTACTAAAAAGCATTGAATTGTATGCTTAAACTAGATGAATTTTATGATATGTAAAGTGTACTTCAATAAAGTTGCTTTTGAAAATGCAAAAGAAAAAAAAAGCAACAGGGCTGGTACTGAAGTTCTTAGGGGAAAAGATACCTATTGAGAAGATCAAGTGATATGATGCCTAAAGGATTATTAAATAACAGTAACTTATAATCAAAAAAAAACCCCAAAAACATTGGAAGGTTATGGGCACAAATAAATCCAAAGAAATCAAATTCCAGAGAGGGTGAATCCTTCCCAGGAGAGAAGAGATGGGGGCCTCTAGGGACATTTGTAAGTGTGAGAGTGGTGGGGGGACATGAACAGAGTGGCTCTGGGGCAAGTAGAAGCTAGGAGACTTTCTAACAGACATATAGGCTGCCATGATAGGCTGCAATTTGCAGGAACCCCAGCTTCAGGACTAATTCTCTCCATTTGTCAATGCTACTGCATGGGATCTTGCTGAATGTGTGACAGTGCCAGAGGCTGAGGGCTGGGGTGGAAAGGCAGAGAGAGAATTCTACAATTTCAGCCCAGAGAAAATCAAGGCTTCTGGTCCGGAGCCCTATACCATCTCCACTGGGAAAGACTGTTGTGTTGAGGGTGGAACTCCCCTCCCCCACTCCCTGTCCTTCCCTGTAAATTTAGCACAGAATTTTTTTTTTAGATGTTGTACCCTATCGTTTCAAACCCAAAACCCAAGCAAGTCTCCTATACTTTTATGTGTTCATGATTAGAGCTTTAGAGCTTTACAAGAATATTTCTGTTTTTTGCTTTGTTAAGATTTTGAATAAGGGTTATATTTTTTTGCATCATAATCTAACCTATCCTGATTGACACATTTTTAACTTACCATCAACTAGTATTTTTTACTAAATATTTTTTAATAATTATTTTTTTACTGTCAACTGAATTTAAACTATCCCTTTCACCTGATCATTATTTACCTCTACTTAGATACAAATATGGTCATAAGAATAAGACTCTCCTTCTAACTGGCAAGAGTGATAACCTGTGTCTACACAGGTTTCTCATCAAATAACATCACATCGCACATTCAGCTCAACTTAGGGCTCACAATAGCCTTTTAGAACTCAAAGCCAGTTACAGATTTATGTGCTGTTTGCGATGTCTTTTGCAGACTCCATATAATGCACTCTTAAGAGTCATGTGAATTTCATTCCCTGAATTCTACTCCTTGTCCATCCAGGTCTTAAGACATTAGGAGAGCAGTCAATCAGTACGTTCAGATTTACTTGTGCAATTAATTTTTAATTATGTAATATGAGAGGGTGTAGGAAGAGGTTATGCATTACCCCATACACAATGGAATATTATTCAGCCTTAAAAAAAGAAGGAAATTTTGCTATTTGTGACAATATGGATGAACCTAGAGGACAAGTGAAATAAGTCAGACACAGAAAGACAAATACTGCATGATCTCACTTTTATGTGAAATCTAAAAATGTCTAACTCATAAAAGAAGAGGGTGGAATGGTCGTTGCCAGGGAGTAAAGGCAAGGGTGAGAGTGACCATGCCTATAAACACGAAATCCTAGAGACTGGCCAAGCAACATGACACAAGAAGTTTGGAACCCTGACCAGCTGGAGAAGAGCCACCATACCAGCTCCAACTTCTGTGCAACAAAAAATAAATTTATCTAGTGTTACCATTATTACTTTGGGTCTCCATTATAAGCATCTGATTCTATCCTAACTTAGTTGTTTTGAAAGTGAAGTTTAAGTTTTCCTGGGGGATAACTATCGTCCATGAGATATAAAGACTTATAGTTTTAAGGGAATCAATTTCCAGATGCTCAGAATGTTCAAACAATAACAACAACCAATAATAATAATATTTAGCAATTACCTACGTTCCAGTACTTTACTTATACTAAGTTATTTAACATAACTTGTTATGAACTCTTTCCTAAAATTAATCTGTCTTAGAACAAGCCTGTGGCTAAAGCTGGTTTCTTTTTCACTCCCCTCTCATGAATGCATTTCTCCTGCTTTAAGGAAAAGGCGCAACTCTCCCCTATTCCAAATCTTAGAGTGAGACTTTGCCTTTGAGCAGTGTTTCTCAACCTTTTTTTCATCATGGCCTCCTAAGGAGGCTTTTAGTTATTTGTTCCTAATCCTCCCCCTATAAAAATTTAATACCCTATGCATACTCTGTACACTTGTTCATGTACTGTATGCATATCTATTCTTTATACACAAAAAGTGTAAGATTTCTTTTTCATTCTTCAAGAACCAATTTTTGGCCCTGTCAAGAAAACATGCCCTAGAAAGTGAAAAGCTATAGGGCACCAAGGTACTATTTGAAATACTGGTGCTGGTGGGAAAAATGAAATGATTTTATGATTGTACAATAAAACTTTTGCAATGCATATGATTTCTGATTCTTTGCTTTAAGAAAATTCAATGATATAATCCAGTTGTCAGTTGATAAATAATTAAAATTAGCTCAGAAAGATTCAAAGAACTGAATTGCATTGCTATAACAAGCCCCTTCCATTTCCATATAATTATTTTTATTTATTTATTTATTTTGCAGTACGCGGGCCTCTTACTGTTGTGGCCTCTCCCGCTGCGGAGCACAGGCTCCGGACGCGCAGGCTCAGCGGCCATGGCTCACGGACCTAGCCACTCTGCGGCATGTGGGATCTTCCCGGACCGGGGCACGAACCCATGTCCGCTGCATCGGCAGGCGGACTCTCAACCACTGCGCCACCGGGGAAGCCCCCCCATATAATTACTTATATGAAAAAGATTTCTCAGGACTTTCATATATAAAAATGGAAAATATTAATATAAATGATTCTGAACTCTAGCTCATTCTAATATTAAGTGTTATTTATCCATAGAATAACTAGAATAAGTCCTATTCATTTAGAGGTGGCTTTCCAATAACACTCACTCTCTGTGTGCCATGATTTGTAATATATTTTTGTTGATTTTACTGAAATTATAGTGATAATTAGATTCAGAAGATATTTTTCAACTCAGATCCTTTTGGTCACTGGAAATTTAAAAAAACATTAAATATCAGATTATATATATGTGATTATATATACATAAAATGCATAACTATAAAAATATATAAACATAAATGTATATTATAGTAGAGAAAATATGTATGATAGAATGATCAATAAAAGACTAAAAGAAAAAAGATATATTGTATTAGGATGAAATTATATGGGGGAAGTCAGATGGAACTATGAGTTCAAGAGGAAAACAAATTGCTATAAAATTTCTGACTATTAAAGGACTTGGACTTCCCTGGCATTCCAGTGGTTAACATTCCGAGCTCCCAATACATGGGGCCCAGGTTTGATCCATGGTCAGGGAACTGGATCCCACATGCATGCTGCAACTAAGACCCGGTGCAGCTAAATAAATAAATAAATAAATAAATAAAGGACTCGTTCGGGTTTATTTAATTATTAATTAATTAATTGATTGATTTTGGCTGTGCTGCTCAGCTTGCAGGATCTTAGTTCCCTGACCAGGGATCCAACCCAGATCCCCACAGTGAAAGCACCGAGTCCTAACCACTGGACTGCCATGGAATTCCCTGTTCATGTATACTTTAAACAGATCAATGAATGATGGCGGGCACCAACTCATAACTTTTAGATTCCATTTAGTATTTTTAAAAGAATCACGTGACAGTTCAATTTTAAAATGCCCAAATATACAATATGCCAGAAAGTAATCTTTTGCAGCAACTTAAACTTATGATGAAAAATTTAGATATCAACTTAGAAATGAGTGAGAATTTTTTAACCATTGCTTTGAGGGATGTCAAAGGAAAAAAGGTTGAGGATTACTGTCCTATTACTTGAGGTTCCAGTCTGACTGAAGTTGCTTTCATCCCACTTCTAGTTGCTAGTTCTGGAAACTGAGAGTGGGGCTGAGCTTACAGGTGAGGCATGAAATCACCCTAAGGGTGTGGGGTGAGAGGAACAGAGTTTGGGAAATCAGGTCACTGCCCGCTATTTGGCACAGTGGCTCCATCTTCCCCCTTCCTTACTGCCTGGGGTCTAGTGGTGAATAGCAGCCCAAAGGTGGAGCAACAGAGCTCAGACTTTATACTCTGCAGCCCTCTGCTCCATGTAGGGCCTCCACACACCCCCTTCCCCAGGAGGCTGCACATCACCAAGTTCCATGGGACGTTCTTCCCCCACTCCAGCCATTTTCAGCTCTTGCTAAACTGACTTCTTTTCTCAAAAATGGGCTGCACCTCCCTGGAATCACCTGGAATGTCTGTTAAAGTGCCTATTTTTTTTTTTTTTTTTTTTTGTCTTTTGACAAATCTATTGCATTGATATCTCTGAGGCTGTTACCCAGGATTCTGCATTATTAACTTTTCAGTGTAGGAATTAATTCTTTATGCCTCAGCATCTTTGTCCAACAAAGGACGGTAAATTCTTTGCTTGTCACAGGAATTTGAATTTGAGAGTTTGGATTAAAAACCCTAGGAAATGGAGATATGAATCCAAATGGATTTCAGCCTGTTTTATTTCTGGATGACTGGAAGATGTTGGAGATTTCTTGGCTTTAACCTGGAAGAGCAGGAAGAAAGAAATAATGTTCAGAGCAAGATAAAATGCATTTCAAAAAAAAAAAAAGGAACAGGAAAAGCACAAAGCAAGCTCTCTTCTAATCTGATTCTTAGGACCGTGACATTGGACAAATGTCCACAAACATTCGAGACTGACAAAAGAGGAGATGGTTTCCAGCACTGTACCTAACTCAGAGTTGGATGCCGTCTTAGCCCTGGGGTTGAATCAGAGCTTGAACTAGACCAACGCAATCATAATCAGAGGCCAGGAATGGGTGCTCTGCTTAGGGGAAGCTTAGGAAGGAACTGAAGTGTAGTGGGGTCTGTATTTAGCAGAGTCAAGACGAACTGATTCTGTGAGGAAGCCTGAAGAAAAGGTCCCATGAAGATGGGAGCCAGGCAGATGGTTCCCTTTGATAACATAGAAAGGGGTTTACCTAAAGAGGTGGGTAAAGTAGAATGGGGGCAGACTTAGAATCTCTCTCTAATTTTCCACTTTTAAAAACAGCAACTGGACTTCCCTGGTGGCGCAGTGGTTGAGAGTCCGCCTGCCAATGCAGGGGACACGGGTTCGTGCCCCGGTCTGGGAAGATCCCGCATGCCGCGGAGCGGCTGGGCCCGTGAGCCATGGCCGCTGAGCCTGCGCGTCCGGAGCCTGTGCTCCGCAACGGGAGAGGCCACAACAGTGAGAGGCCCGCGTACCGCAAAAAAAAAAAAAACCCAAAAAACAAAAAACAGCAACTGTCTCCAAGTTAGAATGTCCAAATTGTCTTGATCAGCTACTTAGGCCAGGTTTGAATTTCAGGTCACAACCCTTGAATTTTCCTGAGTTCACTACATGGTGCCTTGTGGCATTGTCTATCAGAGTGATGTTTTCAATTACTTAAAGTAATTCAGGCAAGGCAAAAAAGTTGCTGTATGCCAGCCCCAGCAAACTTGGCTTTTGTCATTTAGCAAGACTCACCTCTTTGTGCTATGGAGAAGAGAAAAATAATCCCAGTAAAAGACCTACAAGATGGGACAAAAAATGGGGGGAATTAAAAAAAACTTTCCACTCTGTATTTCTAGCTTTGGGGAGTGTGGTATTCTCAGAAACAACTGTCTGTCTAGACTAGAGAGGAGCTTTGAAATTTTGGGGAGAATTATCATTGCTTCTTTGATTTCACAACACTCCCTTCTCCACTACCACCTTGTTTTCATAACAATTTAGTGAATTAAAATTAAAATAATTGTTTGCTTTGAGAAATTAGGGAAGAATTTTCTGATGCTTCTGAGGGTGAAATGGAAACCCTTGCGGTTGACAGAACCAGGATTGAGGGTTGCTACTCTTAGATGGGGAATATCAGAGCATGATCTAAGGAGATTTTAGGTCTTCAGCTTTGGACCTTTGTAAGGTAAGCTTTTGGTTTCTAGCACAAATGAACAATTTGTTTCTAGTCATTTAACTTGTACCTCACTTGCATAGACAACGTTCTTTCCATTTATTATGTTTACTTAAACATTGTTTCAACCCACAAAAGCAAACCGGTAACTAAAGATATCTGCTACATTGTTTTATTTTTCTTGTTTGCTATTCAAATCATTCCCTTACTTAATTTAAGAAAAAAGCATCATGGTTTTCTGACACATTTGCTTGTCCTTTCCAACCTGAATCATTTATGCATTGTTCAATCATTTATTGATTCATTTACTCCGTTGACAAATATGTACTGAGCACCGATCATGTTCTCAGAACTGGGCTGGGCATGGGGATATAAGAAGATGGGTTTCCTGCTCTCTGGAAGCTTTCTATTGGAATTCTCAGCATATTCCTCTCAGGATCACTATGCAGCCCTCCCGAAAGACAACGTTCTTTTGATTTTTGTGTCTTCACTGCTTGGCAGGGGTATTTCTTGGCATGGACTTTTATTCTGGCCATTTTTCCAAGGACCAGAGGCAATGCATGTCAGCATCTCACTTTCTCCTCAAAGGATGAGGCCTGAGGGATCTTCACAACCTCTTTTTCACCTGACTCACAGGGAGGCCACACAGAAGAGTCCTCCCAGAATGCTTGGAAGCTGATGAGCCACCTTAAACAAATGAAAGAAATCATCCTTTCATACCCGGAGGGGATGGAGATGTTTGAGTTGGGGCCTTGACTACAGCCAAGTGAATAAGTATGTCCCTGGGTATTTAGTTACAAGCCTGGGAATTATTGAACAAGTCTCTCATCGTGAGAGGATCTGTAAATCAAATAATATAAGGCCTTCATTACATAAGGGAGATAACTCTGCATTACCAAATGGATTTGAAAGCATCCAGACTCAACTTGCAATGCGAGAAACTCTAGGTAGTCAGCCTGTTGCCGCATGTATGCGGGTCCACTCATGTATGTATCTCTGCTCTGCCAGCTGTGAGGGAAGGGACTCACTTGGCTGACTTGATGATTTTTTTTTCTTTCTTTTTCTTTTTTCAGGTGTGTAGAGTTGAGTCAATTTTAATTTTCTGCCCATTGCCCGCTATTATCATTGTCAGTATCTGGCTCCTCCCTTGGTTTGGTGTTTGTTTTTCCCTTATATTTTCACTCCCCACTCACATTCTTTTTCCTCCATAGGTATTTGCTTTTACAAATTGTATGTTGCTTGGTCTGTATGTATTTTTTTCATCTTTTCATTATATCCGTATTCAAACACAGTGGAAAGTTGAATGAAGAGTACAGTACACACTCCTATACCTACGACCTTGAATCAAACATTTCCTAACACTTTGTCATACTTGCTTAACTCATATAGGTGTTTGAGAGTAAGTTGTAGACATTATGATAAATCTCCCCTAAATACTTAAGCATGCTTTTCCTAAAAATAAAGACATTGTCCTACACAAAAACAATATCATGACCCTTAGTCCTAGAAGGAGAGAAGGAAGATAGATAGAGATAGAGATAGAGACAGAGACAGAGACAGAGATGGAGATGGAGATGGGGTTGGAGATGGAGATGGAGATAGAGATGAAGATGGAGATGGGGTTGGAGATGGAGATGGGGCTGGAGATGGAGATAGAGATGAAGATGGAGATGGGGTTGGAGATGGAGATGGAGATGGAGATGGAGATAGAGATGAAGATAGAGATGGATTGGAGATGGAGATGGAGATGGGGCTGGAGATGGAGATAGAGATGAAGATGGAGATAGGGTTGGAGATGGAGATGGGGCTGGAGATGGAGATAGAGATGAAGATGGAGATGGGGTTGGAGATGGAGATGGAGATGGAGATGGAGATGGAGATAGAGATGAAGATGGAGATGGAGATGGAGATAGAGATGAAGATGGAGATGGATTGGAGATGGAGATGGAGATGGGACTGGAGATGGAGATAGAGATGAAGATGGAGATGGGGTTGGAGATGGAGATGGAGATGGAGAGGGAGAGGAGCAGGAGAATTAGAAGAAATTCAGCCATTTTTCTCTCCAGTTTCTTGGCTGGAGGTTGCTTTTTTTGTTTGTTTCCAAGAATGGGTGCTCTGCCTCCCAGTACACAATATAGACACCTCAGAGTAAAGTTACTATCCAAAAACAAAACAAAAACAAACAAGCAAACAAAAAACCAATAAAGGGCCTGAGCTTCGTAGCTCTAAAAAGTCACTTTTTTGGAAAATTAACACTTGCGATTTTCTTTAAATGCAGCCCAACCATTCCATCACTTGGCCATTCAATTCTAACAGTAATAGCAAGGTTTGGGTTGAACTTGCTGTTGAACTGCAAAGAATTTCTCAAGGCGGTCATTTTTGTGGTGTGTGGAGCAGTGTATGATCTCTAACTTTGGAAGGCCAGGCACAGAATTAATGAGAGGTTTCATGTGTATCTAAAAGAATGTCTTTCCAAGAATTTATTACTCTCGTTTTGGCATGTGCTCTCAGGCTCTTCAAGTTGGTGGTCAGATTGGAAACTTCAAATTTTTCTTTCAAAACTCTGCCTGGGCTTGTGTACTTTTCTATATGTGTGTTATACTTCAATGAAAATTTTATTTTAAAAACAGAAAAAAAATAACTCTGCTAAAGTCTCACTTTCTCTAACATACCCATCACCCTTGACCTTTAGCATTTCCCCAGACACTTAGCACTTCAGAAGTCTTTGTTTTGGTCTCTGGAATTGGCAAACTGTAGTGTAGTGACAAGAGTTCTCGATTCACAGTATCCCTGATTCTAGAACTGGTTCTTGGTTTTTCAGGTAAGAGTTGCATGTTATTGGGCAAGACCCTTAACCTTTTTATGGCTCAAATTTCTCAGCTGTTAATACAGGCATAATAACGTGTTGTCAAGATGCATGTGGAGTCATGAAAGTTAAACAAGATAATGGATACAAAAATGCTTCATTAACTATAGAAAACGTGAAATTTTACGATTAGTGGTTTTATGTGTCTCTGTTCTTTTTCTGGACTGTTACGTGATGATCTGGTTTCCCAGGTTCCTCCCTCAGCTGCCTGTGGTCCATTTTCCACGCAGCAGCCAGAGGGATGCTGTGAAAACATCATGTATATCATGTTTCTCCTCGGTGCCCATGGTCGGTCCCATTTCTCTCTCTGCTTCTTGACTTCCCCCTGTCTCTCTGAGTTCAATTCCTACTATTCTCTTCTTGCTCATTCTCTTCCAGACACACTAGATTTCCTGTGAGTCTTCAAACCTCCCGTTTCAATCCTGCCTCTGAGCCTTTGCAGTTTACTCTGATGAGAATGTATCCACATGGCTCACTTTTTCACTTCCTTCAAGTCTTTGCATTTCATTGAGGTCTTTTTGGCTATTCTGTCATAGTTGCAACCCTGGCACTGCCTAGCCCTTCTTCCTGCTTTGTATTTTTACATAGCATTTATAACTTCCTAATATACTATGTGGGTGACATTTATTTTGGTTAATATTTGTCTTTCTCCACTAGATTATAAGCTCCATCAGAGCAAGAATTTTTGTCTGTTTTATTAACTGATGGATCCCCAGCACCTAGAACATAGTTTGACATGTAGCAGGCCCTCAGTGAATATGTTGAGTATTATGTTGAATAGTATCTTGAAATAGTATTCAACCAATAAATATTTGTTGAATAAATGAATGAGACTGTTTCAATCTCACAGTCAGAAAAAGGATGGGAACTTACATTTCTGGACCTTTTTCCATATACACCTCATAAAAATGAGCCCTGTTGGAAAGTCTATGTGGATTCCTTACCTTCCCCCAGGATCCCGACCACCTGGAAGATATTTGTATAATCTCTTTATATGTTTTAATAATCCAGGAATGCTGTTTCTATTTCAAAAACCTGCGGAGAAGCAGTAAATGGAGGAGAGATGTTCTTTGGAGAAATACAGAGAATCAGGATCATACCAGGCAAATTTGATGCATGCTTTGGTCTACTGGATGATATCGTTTCCCCACCCATCTTTCTAGTATTTTCTTCAGCAGGATGTAATTTTGTCTTGCAGCTTCTCAAAAGGCAGAATGATGACCTCCACAGCATTTCCCAAACTGTGCGCTGTGAACACTAGTTCCAGGAAATGCTAATCTGTGCTCAAAAAAGAGTAAGGTTTCTGTGGTTCTGATTACATATTAGCATGTTAAAGGCTCTGAGGAGTCACATAGCTTAAAAATAAGTAAAGAATGGGTGGCTTGTTCAATAGTAACTTATTGGAATAGAGGAAGTGTGGGCAATAGTGAATTCTACTCTAGTATATTAAAATGACACACCAATATTAAAAGACACTACCTATTTTGAGGCCATGATCTTCAGCTTTCAAACTTTCACTTCCCACAGAGCTCATGGCTATATACATTTTGTTTTGCCACCGAGTTCTGCTCAGCACTCTGTAAGCTTACCTAAGGAAGGAAATGTACTTACGGGGTATCCATTATATCAATGGCATTCGCCATGGCACTGCAGTTCTTTTCGGATTTTTTTATTTTTAACTAATGAAGTACTTATTAAGCACATCTCCCTACTTAATGCAAGAATTCCATTAGACACAATAAAGGTACCACGGGGAACAAGATAGGACAAGATCATGGAGCTTACATTCTAGGATAGCCAGGCAAAAACAAGTAAATCTACCAAATAATATATGTGGAGCCAAGGGTGTTAAAGGAAGAAGGGAGGAGCTAGGACAGAGAATAAGGTGTATGTGAGGGTGTTTCCTACTTGAGGTGACCAGGAGGGAAGGATGCTCTGAGGTAGGGACATTTAAAGTGAGACATGAGGATGATAAGGAGCCGGCTGTGCAAAAGGGGGAAGAAGAATGCTGGTTTTAGGCAGAACAAAGGTGTAATCATGGCTCAGTTGCAGGAAGCAACTTGTTAAAGAATTGAAAGACAATCCCATGGTTGACCCATGGTGCTCATGGGGGCCATGAGATGAGGGGAAGGGCGGCAGTCTGTGTATACATGGCAATTATTCAGGGCTCTTGAGGCCATGGTATGGCCTGTCATTGAGAGGATGATAGGATTGAATTTATGTTTTAAAGAACCTCCCTCAAAGCAGAATATACCCCAATGCACTAAAAATTTTAAGTGAACAATGGGCATTTAAAGATGCTTTTAAATATCTGAAAACTACAGATTACATATTTACTTGTCTCTCTTTCCCAAACATACAATATCCTCTAATTCTATGTGAACCACTGGGTCTTGGTGAAATGTTGTTGTTCTACTCTGTGTTTTATACATAAGTCTCCACATCTAGGCTCTCTATATAGCTGTGCTTCAGAGAATACCTATATCCTGGAGCACATGTGAGGGATTTTAGGGCAGAGTCAACCTTCTACAGTCCTGGAGCTTGTTTTGGGGGCCTCCCATCTTCCCACCCCGAAAGCATGAATTCAAGAGATGCATTGTTTTCCAGTAGCTCTGAACATGCATTTTCTTGCTCTTCTACATGCTTCAGTGAGGGGTTCTGGAGGTACTCATAAATCAGCTTGATATTTGCAGCACTGGAAAATGGCAATTGAGAAAACTTTCCAACATCAAACAATTCATGCTATATTTATGTCAGTATAGACATGGCATACATGAAGTATGATAGAGAATTTTTTGTTAGCCAGATGAATACTGAACTCCAGAATAGCAAAGGCTTGCTTTTATAAAAATATTTAGTAAGATTTATTTAAGATCTAAAAAATTAATTTCAGCTTTATTTAAATAATAGTTTTAGTTATATTTTATTTTTTTGAATTTTATTTTATTTATTTTTTTATACAGCAGGTTCTTATTAGTTATCCATTTTATACACAACAGTGTATACATGTCAATCCCAATTGCCCAATTCAACACACCATCCCTCTGCCACTTTCCCCACTTGGTGTCCATACGTTTGTTCTCTGCATATGTGTGTCAATTTCTGCACTGCAAACCAGTTCATCTGTACCATTTTTCTAGATTCCACGTATATGCATTAATATATGATATTTGTTTTTCTCTTTCTGACATACTTCACTCTGTATGACTGTCTCTAGATCCATCCACATCTCAACAAATAACCCAATTTCATTCCTTTTTATGGCTGAGTAATATTCCATTGTATATACGTACCACTTCTTCTTTATCCATTCGTCTGTTGATGGGCATTTAGGTGGCTTCCATGACCTTGCTATTGTAAATAGTGTTGCAATGAACATTGGGGTGCATGTGTCTTTTTGAATTATGGTTTTCTCTGGGTATATGCCCAGTACTGGGATTGCTGGATCACATGGTAATTCTATTTTTAGATTTTTAAGAAACCTCCATACTGTTCTCCTTAGTGGCTGTATCAATTTACATTCCCATCAACAGTGCAAAAGGGTTCCCTTTTCTCCACACCGTCTCCAGCATTTCTTGTTTGTAGATTTTCTGATGATGCCTATTCTAACTGGTGTGAGGTGATACCTCATTGTAGTTTTGATTTTCATTTCTCTAATAATTAGTGATGTTGAGCAGTTTTTCGTGTGCTTCTTGGCCATCTGTATGTCTTCCTGGAGAAATGTCTATTTAGGTCTTCTTCCTATTTTTGCATTGGGTTGTTTGTTTCTTTAATATTGAGCTGCATGAGCTGTTTATATATTTTGGAGATTATTCCTTTGTCCATTAATTCCTTTGCAAATATTTTCTCCCATTCTAAGGATTGTCCTTTTGTCTTGTTTATGGTTTCCATTGCTGTGCAAAAGCCTTTAAGTTTCATTAGGTCCCATTTGTTTATTTTTGTTTTTATTTCCATTACTCTAGGAGGTGGATCAAAAAAGATCTTGCTGTGATTTATTTCAAAGAGTGTTCTTCCTATGGTTTCCCTCTAAGAGTTTTATAGTGTCCGGTCTTACATTTAGGACTTGAATCCATTTTGAGTTTATTTTTGTATATGGTGTTAGGGAGTGTTCTAATTTCATTCTTTTACATGTAGCTGTCCAGTTTTCCCAGCACCACTTATTGAAGAGACTGTCTTTTCTCCATTGTATATCCTTGCCTCCATTGTCATAGATTAGTTGACCATAGGTGCGTGGGTTTATCTCTGGGCTTTCTATCCTGTTCCATTGATCTATGTTTCTGTTTTTGTGCCAGTACCATATTTTCTTGATTACTGTAGCTTTGTAGTATAGTCTGAAGTCAGGGAGTCTGGTTCTTCCAGCTCTGTTTCTTTCCCACAAGACTGCTTTGGCTATTCAATGTCTTTTGTGTTTCCATACAAATTTTAAGATTTTTTGTTCTACTTACATAAAAAATGCCATTGGTAATTTAATAGGGATTGGATTGAATCTGTAGATTGCTTTGGGTAGTACCGTCATTTTCACAATATTGATTCTTCCAATCCAAGAACATGGTATATCTCTCCATCTGTTGGTATCATCTTTAATTTCTTTCATCAGTGTCTTATAGTTTTCTGCATACAGGTCTTTTATCTCCCTAGGTAGGTTTACTCCTAGGTATTTTATTTTTTGTTGCAGTGGTAAATGGGAGTGTTTCCATAATTTCTCTTTCAGATTTTTCATCATTAGTGTATAGGAATGCAAGAGATTTCTGGGCATTAATTTTGTATCCTGCAACTTTACCAAATTCATTGATTAGCTCTAGTAGTTTTCTGGTGGCACTTTTAGGATTCTCTATGTATAGTATCATGTCATCTGCAAACAGTAACAGTTTTACTTCTTCTTTTCCAGTTTGTATTCCTTTTACTTCTTTTTCTTCTCTGATTGCTGTGGCTAGGACTTCCAAAACTATGTTGAATAATAGTGGTGAGAGCGGACATCCTTGTCTTGTTCCTGATCTTAGAGGAAATGCTTTCAGTTTTTCACCATTGAGAATGCTGTTTGCTGTGGGTTTGTCATATATGGCCTTTATTATGTTGAGGTAGGTTCCCTCTATGCCCACTTTCTGGAGAGTTTTTATCATAAATAGGTGTTGAATTTGTCAAAAGCTTTTTCTGCCTCTATTGAGATGATCATATGGTTTTTATTCTTCAATTTGTTAATATGGTGTATCACATTGATAGATTTGTGTATATTGAAGAATCCTTGCAACACTGGGATAAATCCCACTTGATCATGGTGTATGATCCTTTTAATGTGTTGCTGGATTCTGTTTGCTAGTATTTTGTTGAGGATTTTTGCATCTATATTCATGAGTGATATTGGTCTGTAATTTTCTTTTTTTGTAGTATCTTTGTCTAGTTTTGGTATCAGGGTGATGGTGGCCTCATAGAATGAGTTTGGGAGTGTTTCTTCCAGTGAAATTTTTTGGAAGAGTATGAGAAGGATGGGTGTTCACTCTTCTCTAAATGTTTGATAGAATTCACCTGTGAAGCTATCTAGTCCTGGGCTTTTGTTTGCTGAAAGATTTTTAATCACAGTTTCAATTTCATTACTTGTGATTGGTCTGTTTATATTTTCTCTTTCTTTCTGGTGCAGTCTTGGAAGGTTATACCTTTCTAAGAATTTGCCCATTTCTTCCACGTTGTCCATTTGATTGGCAAAGAGTTACTTGTAGTAGTCTTGTAGGATGCTTTGTATTTCTGCAATGTCTGTTGTAACTTCTCCTTTTTCATTTCTAATTTTATTGATTTGAGTCCTCTCCCTCTTTTTCTTGATGAGTCTGGCTAATGGTTTATCAATTTTGTTTATCTTCTCAAAGAACCAGCTTTTAGTTTTATTGATCTCTGCTATTGTTTTCTTTGTTTCTATTTCATTTATTTCTGCTCTGATCTTTATGATTCCTTCTGCTAACTGTAGGCTTTGTTCTTTTTTCTCTAGTTCCTTTAGGTGTAAGGTTAGATTGTTTTTTGGAGATTTTTCTTGTTTCTTGAGGTAGGCTTGTATAGCTATAAACTTCCCTCTTAGAACTGCTTTTGCTGCATCCCATAGGTTTTGGATCATCGTGTTTTCATTGTCATTTGTCTCCAGGTATTTTTTGATTTACTCTTTGATTTCTTCAGTTATCTGTTGGTTATTTAGTAATGTATTGTTTAGCCTCCATGTGTTTGTGTTTTTTACGTTTTTTTCCCCCTGTAATTCATTTCTAATCTCATAATGTTGTGGTCAGAAAAGATGCTTGATATGATTTCAATGTTCTTAAATTTACTGAGGCTTGATTTGTGACCCAAGATGTGATCTGTCCTGGAGAATGTTCCGTGTGCACTTGAGAAGAAAGTGTAATCTGCTGGCTTTGGATGGAATGTCCTATAAATATCAATTAAATCTACCTGGTCTATTGTGTCATTTAAAGCTTCTGTTTCCTTATTTATTTTCATTTTGGATAATCTGTCCATTGGTGTAAGTGAGGTGTTAAAGTTCCCCACTATTATTGTGTTACTGTCAATTTCCTCTTTTATAGCTATTAGCAGTTGCCTTTTGTATTGAGGTGCTCCTATGTTGGTTGCATATATATTTATAATTGTTATATCTTCTTCTTGGATTGATCCCTTGATCATTATGTAGTGTCCTTCCTTGTCTCTTGTAACATTCTTTATTTTAAAATCTATTTTATCTGACATGAGTATTGCTACTCCAGCTTTGTTTTGATTTCCATTTGCATGGAATATGTTTTTCCATCCCCTCACTTTCAGTCAGTATGTGTCCCTAGGTCTGAAGTGGGTCTCTTGTAGATAGCATATATATGGGTCTTGTTTTTGTATCCATTCAGCAAGCCTGTGTCTTTTGGTTGGAGCAATTAATCCATTCACTTTTAAGGTAATTATTGATATGTATGTTCCTATGACCATTACTTTAATTGTTTTCATTTTGTTTTTGTAGGTCCTTTTCTTCTCTTGTGTTTCCCGCTTACAGAAGTTCCTTTAGCATTTGTTGTAGAGCTGGTTTGGTGGTGCTGAATTCTCTTAGCTTTTGCTTTTCTGTAAAGCCTTTGATTTCTCCATTGAATTTGAATGAGATCCTTGCCAGGTACAGTAATCTTGGTTGTAGGTTCTTCCCTTTCATCATTTAATTATATCATGCCACTCCCTTTTAGCTTGTAGAGTTTCTGCTGAGAAGTCAGCTGTTAACCTCATGGGAGTTCCCTTGTATGTTATTTGTCATTTTTCCCTTGCTGCTTTCAATAATTTTTCTTTGTCTTTAATTTTTGCCAATTTGATTACTATGTGTCTCAGCGTGTTTCTCCTTGGGTTTATCCTGTATGTGACTTGCTGTGCTTCCTGGACTTGGGTGGCTATTTCCTTTCCCATGTTCAGGAAGTTTCCGACTATAAATCTTCAAATATTTTCTCTGGTCCTTTCTCTCTCTCTTCTCCTTCTGGGACCCCTATAATGCAAATGTTGTTGTGTTTAATGTTGTCCCATAGGTCTCTTAGTCTGTCTTCATTTCTTTTCATTCTTTTTTCTTTATTCTGTTCCACAGCATGAATTCCACCGTTCTGTCTTCCACGTTACTTATCCATTCTTCTGCCTCAGTTTTTCTGCTATTGATTCTTTCTAGTGTAGTTTTCATTTCAGTTATTGTATTGTTCATCTCTGTTTGTTTGTTCTTTAATTCTTCTAGGTCGTTGTTAAACATTTCTTTCATCTTCTCGATCTTTGCCTCCATTCTTTTTCCGAGGTCCTGGATCATCTTCACTGTCATTATCCTGAATCCTTTTTCTGGAAGGTTGCCTATCTGCACATCATTTAGCTGTTTTTCTGGGGTTTTATCTTTTTCCTTCATCTGGTACACAGTCCTCTGCGTTTCCATCTTGTCTATCTTTCTGTGAATGTGGTTTTTGTTCCACAGGCTGCAGGATTGTAGTTCTTCTTGCTTCTGCTGTCTGCCCTCTGGTGGATGAGGCTATCTAAGAGTCTTGTGCAAGTTTCTAGATAGGAGGGATTTGTGGTAGGTAGAGCTGACTGTTGCTCTGGTGGTCAGAGCTCAGTAAAACTTTAATCTGCTTGACTGCTGATTTGTGGGGCTGGGTTCCCTCTTTGTTGGTTGTTTGGCCTGAGGCAACCCAACATTGGAGCCTACCTGTGCTCTCTGGTGTGGCTAATGGAGGACTCTCGGAGGGCTCACACCAAGGAGTACTTCCCGGAACTTCTGCTGCCAGTGTCCTTGTCCTCATGGTGAACCACAGCCACCCCCACCTCTGCAGGAGACCCTCCAACACTAGCAGGTAGGTCTGGTTCAGTCTCCCCTGGAGTCACTGCTCCTTCCCCTGGGTCCTGATGCACACACTACTTTGTGTGTGCCCTGCAAGAGTAGAGTCTCTATTTCCCCCAGTCCTGTTGAAATCCTGCAATCAAATCCCACTAGCCTTCAAAGTCTGATTCTCTGGGAATTCCTCCTCCCATTGCCAGACTCCCAGGTTGGGAATCCTGACTTGGGGCTCAGAACCTTCACTCCAGTGGGTGGATTTCTGTGGTATAAGCATTCTCCAGTCTGTGAGTCACCCACCCAGCATTTATGGGATTTGATATTACTGTGATTGCACCCCTCCTACTGTCTCATTGTGGCTTCTCCTTTGTCTTTGGATGTGGGATATCTTTTTTGGTGAGTTCCAGTGTCTTCTTATTGATGATTGTCCAGCAGCTACTTGTGATTCTGGTGTTCTTGCAAGAGGGAGTGAGAGCGCATCCTTCTACTCCACCATCTTGGTTCAGGGCCAATAGTTTTAATTTTAAATATTGATAGTTCAACTATAATTATCTTTTACTTTTAATAGATAATTTTAAATACTTCAGAAGAAAAATAACTTCTTTGGAAAACTTATGAAAAATCATTTTTCCTTTTTTTTTCTGGCCACACCACATAGCTTGTGGAATCTCAGTTCCCTGACCAGGGATTGCACCCGGGCCATGGCAGTAAAAGCATGGAGTCCTAACCACTAGACCACCAGCGATTTCCCTACTTTTCCATTTTTTTGAATTTACTTGAATTTACAGAATTTGATGAAAATATGTTTGTTTTGTAAATTTTGAATATTACTTTCAAAGCTTTTAAATCCTTTAGATCATTGAGAATGAGTACAATATGCAATTGTGATAGAAACTGAAAATACAAACCTGGAGTTCGTAAGAGGGAAAGAGCTATAAAGGAAAAATAAGTAAATCTTCAAAGAAGCAGTGTGCTCAATTTTTTTTTTTTTTTTTTTTTTTTTTTTTTTTTTTGCGGTATGCGGGCTTCTCACTGTTGTGGCCTCTCCTGTTGTGGAGCACAGGCTCCGGACGCGCAGGCTCAGTGGCCATGGCTCACGGGCCCAGCCGCTCCGCGGCATGTGGGATCTTCCCGGACTGGGACACGAACCTGTGTCCCCTGCATTGGCAAGCGGACTCTCAACCACTGCGCCACCAGGGAAGCCCGTGTGCTCAAATTTTAAAAAACTATTAAAAAGAAAAGCTGGCAGACTTCTGTTGGGTATGACCTACATAAAATTTGCAAATAAGACATTATAAATTCTTTTTAAGTCAGGTTTTTGAGGTATCATTTACATATAGTAGCAGGCACCCTTTCAAGGTGTTCAGTTTTATGTGTTTTGACAAAATGTATACTATTACATAATCATGACCATAATCAGGACATAGGGTATTTCTATCAACCAAGGAAGTTTCCCCAGTGCCCCTTTGTAGTCAATCCCCTTCCCACTCTTCTCCCAGCCCCCAACTCGTGGCAATCTGTGATTGGATTCTTTCCCTATCATTTTGTCTTTTTCAGGATGTCATGTAAATTGAATTCATATACTATATAATCGTTTGTTTGTGGCTTCTTAACGCTTAGCATAACCCCTTTGAGAGTCATTCATGTTGTTGCAAGTATCAATAGATCTCTCCCTTTCATTGCTGAATATTATTCCATTATATGTCGTCCCTACACAATTTGTTTATCCGTTCACCAGTTGATGGACATTTGGCTTATTTCCAGGTTGGGGAGATTATGAATAAAGCTGCTCTAAACCTTCTTTTACAGGTTTTGTGTGGCTATGTTTTCATTTCTGTTGTGTAAATACCTAGGAGTGGATTGCAGATTTATGTGGTAAGTGTATTTTTTACTGTTTAAGAAACTGCTGGGCTTCCCTCGTGGTGCAGTGGTTGAGAGTCCACCTGCCGATGCAGGGGACACGGGTTCGTGCCCCAGTCCAGGAAGATCCCACATGCCATGGAGCGGCTGGGCCCGTGAGCCATGGCCACTGAGCCTGCGCGTCCGGAGCCTGTGCTCCGCAACGGGAGAGACCACAACAGTGAGAGGGCCGCGTACCGCAAAAAAAAAAAAAAGATACTTGCCAAAGTGTTTTCCAAAGTAGCTGCATCATTTTGCACATCCACCAGCAATGTGTGAGAATTCCCTTGCTCTGCATCCTTGCTAGCACTTGGTATAGTGAAGTGTTTTTGGGGTTTGTTTCCTTCTTTCAATTTAGTCATTTTAATAGGTGAGAAATTCTCTAATTACTGATCAAAAAATTAAATTGACCAAGAAAATTATTCTCATCAACACCACAACTTGAATAGGTTAAATCAAATCTTGCAATTTCATGCTACTGTTTAAAATGATCAGAACACGTGCGAGCCTCCATTTGTCCTCATGCCCAGGGTCCACAATGTTAGTGGTGAGGCTGTACTCACTGTACCCCTTCCTTCTGCTCTGAAGTTGGCTGTTAGGGGATGTGTTTCTTTGGGGTCTGAGACCCTTCCTTGCATAGGACAGAGGCCACTTCATTCTGCAGTGCCCTCTAGTGGAAGCTGTTCAACTTGCTCTCTGTGCATACCCTGACCTCTCCACACTCCCGGTGAAAGAAGAGTCCTCATGCCACCCTGAGAGGCTGCAGCCCCTGGTCTAGAAGACAAGACCTGTGTTTAGGGAGCTCTGTCTGTGGAAGACCTAGCATAGCTCCGCGAGCCACCTGATGGAGTGGTGAGTGACGCTGAGAAGAGTTGTGAGCAGTGGAGCCTTGGTTCCCAAAACTGTCATTTTGGAGGAGGAGCCTTATGGGATGTCACAAACGGTAGCATGCTCTATTTATCCCACCGCTGCTGAGACCCTGTGCAGAGCTTCTAGTCAATGATGAGATCAGCTTCAGCATCCTTAAACATTGGATGAGCGGCACTGGAGAAGGTTAGACTATGACGGACAATGGTCCTGACCAACTCTAAAAACTTTTTAGTAGATTGTAAAGAATGCCACTAGGGAAAAATGCACTTCCTCAATTTCAGATTCAGCAAAATAGGCACCGACTAGATCAAAATGCTGCCTCTTCCTGACCACAAGAATGTGTCCCCACAGGAGTGGTGGTGTTTTGTGATCTACTAGCTACAGGCTGGAGTGTAATATGTCCTGACTTGGCATTTGAGGAAACTTCACATAATTAAGGCCACTCATCTCTCCTCTCAGTTATGTCTTCCTTTGGGGATCATAAAAACCTTGAGAAATGTCAAGCTTCCCTTTTAGATTTTTCTTCATTGAATGCAAGACCTCAATTTTTTTTTTTTTTTTTTTTAGCCCTTCTAATGAATTTGGGTTATCATCTCAGGCCTGTCACGCTGCCAGGTCAACTTTTCCAAAATGATGACTATATTTAAGATATTCACAGTCAACTAGGCAGTTAACTACATACTTTGTATTCGTTTCATATAACTTCATGGTTGACAGTGTAGGCTGTGAATTCAGACAACCTGGTTACAAATCATAACTCAACCACTCAGCTACCACACTGTCTTTTAAAGTTTGAATGTAATGCCCACCTATTTCTTTCTTTATTTACCTTTGAAAGTTCTTGAGTGTTTGTGCTATTACTTTCATGTACACAGTACAGAACTTTCAAAGATAAGAATATTTTTACAATTAGTCTCACAGTAATTATTTTTCCTTTTTTAATTTTTTTTGCTGCATTTTATTCTTGCAATTAAATGCTGTATAACCTTGGGCAAGGAACTTTTATCCTCAGTGACACTCTTCCATTCTTCTTCTTTTCTTAAAAAAAACCTTTTAATTGAGATGTAGCAAACATAAAGTGTATTAGTCTTAAGTGCATAGCTTGGTGAATTGTTGTATATACCCATGTAATCGTTTTAATTATTGTTGCAGTTTATTCTTGGAAAAATAAATATGCATTTAAATCTCAACTTGCTGATATAATTTCAACATACAAAGCACACAAGGACAGTTTTACTCCAAATTACATCTAGAGTACTTAACTATATTGAAAGTGAATATTCAGATATTAACAAAAATCCTTATGACAAACTTTGTATGACTGACATGGTTACAGTGATTATATATGATGTTAGCCCACATGATCTTGAGATCAAGTATACTACAAACCTTGATCAAATATTTTTCTTTTTTTTTAAATAAATTTATTTGTTTATTTACTTTTTTCTTGGCTGGGTTGGCTCTTTGTTGTTGCTGTGCGTGGGCTTTCTCTAGTTGCGTCGAGTGGGAGCTACTCTTGGTTGCAGTGCACGGGCTTCTCAATGCGGTAGCTTCTCTTGTTGTGGAGCACGGGCTCTAGGTGCACGGGCTTCAGTAGTTGTGGTGCACAGGGCTTAGTTGCTCCGTGGCATACGGGATCTTCCCGAACCAGGGCTCAAACCCATGTCCCCTGCATTGGCAGGCGGATTCTTAACCACTGTGCCACCAGGGAAGTCCCTATTTCTTTTCTTATTAGTCTGTGTTACACTGCTCAAATATGTGATCTGTAGAGTCTTAAGTGCTATGATGAAGTCATTATCATATCAAATGGCTCAATAGCTCATATTACAATGAAAAAATATAAAGGATTGACATAAGTCCACCTCTCCAAACAACCACTTAATCAATGGGACCTGGACAATGGTGAAGATCTGGATTTCACAGAATAATATCCTACGGGCTGATCTTTTCATTCCTTGGCCAACAGGGGAGACTGAGAAATAAAAATTAATTTGGAGGATAAGAATCTGCCTTGCCTTTCAACTGACTGGAGAAAAAGAAAACACAGATAAAGCTAGTTGTAGAGTTAATAGAAAGCCGTATTTCTTCCAAGGACATGCTTCAACAGCAAAGTATCATAATGACTCCTTTATTTGAGTGACTGCTGGTTTCTTATTCAATGAGAAACTTCACTATTTGAAATGCGGTTGGTTAAGAATAAAACATCTCACTCTTGCCCCGAGGAGGTAAGTGACTTTGACACAGAGGAGTAGTTTTGGTTTCCAACCCAGGTGCAGAGGATGAGATAAGAGGTGTCTGGACTCAGCATTTCAGATCCATCTTAACTTGGTCATTTCCAAGGAAACAGGACCCTGGGTCCACTTTGCAGTCCAGGCTTGTTGTTGACTTCTTTGAGTCTATCAAAATACTACTTCAATTAAATTTTACTTAACTCTACCCTTCTCTCAAACCCTATAATAAATCTGTCTTTACCTTTGTTCAGTGAGATATCCCACAGTTCTCTGGTGTGGTCTCCCTCCTGGCAATGGATCAATAAATCCGCTTCTGTTGGCCCACAGGTTTGTCCCTGGAATGCTTAAGCTGATGAGACTAGGAAATTAGGCTTTATTATTCCTGTTTTTAAAAGATAAGGAAATTGAGTCTCAAGAAGGTTAAATAAAGTGTACCAAGGGTTATAGATAGTGAGTGGTCACAGAACTGAAACGAAGATCTGAAGTGTGATGAAGTCCAATCCATGTTGCCCCCCCTTCACCTCCCAGCTCTTTGTTGCCCTACTTTTGGTTAACAACCCCACTCAATGAGAAGCCACAAAAGCCACTCATACCACTTTGCTCTTTCTTCTTACAGCTCGTATCCAATTCTGACACACATCATGATTCCTCAAGGTGTGGCTTCAGTTTCATAGTGTTACTCTCTTCCAGGAACACGGGTGAACCACCCAACACTTAGTTCTGAGTTCCTTTCTTACTCAGCCACAGCGATAAGCCGATATTTCTAACAACACCCTCTGGGTTTTCACATTTTCACGCCTGTGCTTGTGCTGTTCTCTGACCTTGGCGTTCCTTGCCCACAATTCTCTGCCTATGCAAATCTTTAAAAAATTTAAAATCATATCAAGGTTTTCGTTGCAAACAACAGAAACCGTGCTAGTTTGTTTTAGCAGACAAGTGATTTATAAAGAATATCAGATGATTTCACAGAAGCTTTGGAAGGGCCAGAGCACCTGACTTAAGGCTGCTCTGAAGGACTGATCCAGGGTCGACAGGACTGCTGCAGCCAGACACAGAGAACACAGTTTCCATCTCTGACACTAGGGGGTGCTAGACTTTCTCTTGCTGCTGTGTTGGAAGCTGGGTGTCTGCCACCGCCCTCATCAGGACTAGCCAGATTGGTCCCTTATTTGCATCATGAGCCTCCAAGTCAAGTCTTGCCATAGGTGTATTGGACTGGCAGAGCCCAGGTCACATGTCTACTCTGCAGCTGCAAGGGAAGCTGGGAAAAAGGTTTTGGCTTCTACCTTAAGGAGGCATAGACTTAAGTGGGGAAAGTCCCTCCACACAGAAAGAGTATTCAAATATATAGAAGAGATCCAAAGAAGAATGATAAACTTTCATTACACTGGGGTCCAGCTCAAAAGTCTTCTCACCTGGGAAACCTTCTCTAAAACTACAGCAAGAATTAAGATCTCTTTGTTTTGTCTCTCAGTTATATGTTATTTGCATATTTACTGAGTTATCATTACAACAGATGTAATTCATATCCCTCCCAAATCGCCTCACTTTTACTTCCGGTTCTGACTTCCAACTGCCATAATAGCATTTTTTTTCCCCTGAGGGCTTTTTCTGGCCACTTAGCTTGATTTTGTTTGCCTGTGCTGTGGGCTGAAAAGATGGGGGAATTCACACAGGTCAGGAGCAGCCCTCAACCAATGACTAACAGAAGGTGTATAAATATCCCAGTTCCCTTGCCCTGTGGGTGGAACAACTCTGAGGCATGTGTTTCATAGAAGCCCCCAGCATTTCCCCAGTTGGAATAAGCTGGGTTCCCCACAGTGGTTGCTGGCTTGATAACCCCTTTATTGGCTGCCTTCCCTTCCTTGTCTCACTTTCCCATTCCTCTGTCAATGTTTCCTTCACCTCCAAACTACTTGCACTTGAAACTTTGTATCAGGATCTACTTCTGGTAGAACCCCAAGAAGGACAACACTCTTCCCTATGTTACAGATACCCATTTACTTATCTATCTCTCTTGTAAGATTCCTGAAGACAGGGAAAGCACGACCTTTTTGTTTTTTCTATCTCTTTTCTAGACACAGGTCCTTGTATATAGAAGAAACTAAAGAGATATTTCTTGCATTGAGTTAAAATAGGGATAATGGTCAATTTTTAAGTTTATACCAGTGTACAGCCACACAATTTTACTCTTTCTGGAAGGAGTCGTGACATATGATTAATAATGGCTATTTTCAATGGTAAGGACTGGAATTATGTGGTTGTTTTCTAACTTTTGCCCACATATTGTTATTTACTTTACCATACTTTTTAAATCATCAACCATCCAGGAGGTTGTGGTCCATTATGGGTACACACTACTGAATGGTGCAGTTATTCTGGGCCATTCAGGGTTGAATGACCTACCAAGGACAAAGCTCTTCTATGAAACACCTCATGAGGAGTGCTAAGGACAGCCAAAGGGATCTGATTGACCTTTGCAGTGGTCTCCTTCACCCTGGACCCTCAGCCTGAATCCATGCCTGAGTGGAGTAATTCACTTCCTGGCCCCTTTCCTTGTCCCCCAGGATGGGCTCCCTACCCTTAGGAACAGTTTCCATATGAGTGGTTTTTGCTTGTTTTATTCTTGAGTTTTTTGGTTTTGAATATAGGCCCAAGGTCTCTGGCCAGTGGGTATAATTTCAATGGGTTTGATGGATAATGACAAATAAAAAGAATGGTGAGTGTTATGTAACAGCTGGCAGGCTCTGAATGCTTTTGGCTGTGATTCTGGAAAAGCATGAGAGAGGGATGTGGTTGACATACAGAAACAGTCTGAGTGGAACCCTCCTAACTTTTTTGGATCAATATTGCAGCAGGAGGTTGAAGTAAGAGGCACCCCAGTCCCAGGCTCCCTGCCTCTATCACAGGTCCTAAAGAAATTCCCAGACTTTAGACATTCTTGCATGTTTCTGGCAAGACATCCTCTCTTCTCTATCCATTAACACTGTCTCAGTGGCAGTATCTTCCTTGAGATCCTCTGGACTAACCTCATTCTGCATAACTCGGTTACCACTAGATACCCAAGTTTCCCTGGTCATTCCTTATCCTCCAGATTCTCATTTCTGAAAGATCTATATATCTCCTTCATTGATCCCATCTCTCAACCTTCCCCAACTCTCAAAACTCTTCCTCGGTGCCTCTGGAACTCAATGAATAGTCAGGAAATCTCCTTCTTCCCAATGTGTCTTTCACCTTCTTGTTGTAACTAGCTCTCCCCTAAGGACACTGTTCCCTCTGCAGTCTTCCATAAGGTTGCTTTCTCTTCTCTCATCTCTGGAACCACAGGACCTGGAACAGGATAGATGTTCTCTTTGTTTCTTTATTGCTGGTCTCAAACCGTTGTCCCACCTTCCTCCATCAAAATGACCATCTTTGAAACTCGTAACATCGGACTGTATCATCTGCCACCTTCATGTTGGCAACTATCTACTGACTCCAGCATCACTTCCTCTCTTCCTGGCTCACTGTCACTTTCTCCATCACTATGCCCATTGTATTCTTGGTGCTTTCAATATCCATATAGATGAATCTTCCAGTACACTGTTCATCTTCTTGACCTCCGCTCCTCCAAACATCTCATACTCCATCCTAGCTCAGCCATTCACTCACATAGTCATACCAGGTGACCCTGTCCTCACCAAGAGTTGTATCCCCTCCAGAATCTTAATTCCAAGCTTCCCAATATCTGACCACTACTTCTTATCTTGTTTATTTTATTTGTATGTACCTATGTCTTCTTTCTTCACCCTATCTCCTTGCCTCCTCTCCAGAAGTAACCACTATCCCTAATTTTGTGCTTTTAATTCCCCTAATTTTTAAAATGACTTCATTATATATGTATGCATTCTTAAACAGTATGTTGTTTAGTCATTTTTTTGAGCTTTATGAAAATGATAGACTGCAGGTAGTCTATTGGAACTTGCTCTCTTCCACAGTATTCTATAAATGAGATGTCTCCATGTTGTTGGGCATTGCTATAGTTTGGTATAACTGCTGTATAATATTTTGTGGTGTGAATTTACAAAATTTATTCATTCATTTCTTCCATTGCTGTTTCCAGCTTTTTTATATCATGAATTCTGCTGCTATAAATAACTTGTACATGTTTTCTGGTGCATATTTGCAAGAATTTTTCTAGGAGCAGAATTGTTGGGTCAAAGAGCATAAGAATGTTCAACTTTACCAGATGATGTTTTGTTTCCTAAAGAAATTGTGCATCACTTCCTATTATTCCAGGTCACTTCCACTAAGTTCTGATGTTAAAAACTCTCTGCCATCCCTAGGACCTATAACCATTGAACACATCTTTTTACTTTCTTCAGTTTCCTACTTAGCCAGCCTATAGTCTGTGATCTGTAGTAATATTCATTCCTTTGCCTCAGATCCCTTGCCTCTTTCTTTATCATGCTCATCTGGAAAAACCCTAGTTCTGCCTACAGTCAAACCTCTGCTGGCTCTGTACCTGCACCCACTCAAGAGACCATGGCTGCAGAGGGTGACACGGCCAGGCTGACTGTTCTCACTTTACATTCATGAGTGCTTACTGCAGCTTGTATGATACCTGCCAAACATATTATGCTTCCCTGGTCTATTAACTCTCCTCAAACATCTATTACCTCTTGCTGCACCCTCACTCCCAGCTGATGACCTTGCTCCCTTCTTCACTGAGAAGATAGAAGCAAGCAGAAAAGAACTGCCATTGGCTTCCACTTCTGCATTGACCTCCCCGCTTTGATCTATGTTGGTTGTATTATCTATTGCTATGTAACAAATTACCCCAAATCTTAGTGGCTTGAACAATGTCATTTATTATCTCATAGTTTCTGTGCATCAGGAACCCTGGCACAGCTTAGCTGGGTCCTCTGGCTTTGGGGCTCCTAGCATCTTCCTTCTGTAGCTGAGTGCCTTGATCGGTAATTGTGCCCTGGCCCTCGAGGGAGAGTACTTACTATACTTATTATTAATAATGAGCTGGATGAGATAGGCCACACTTGTTCTCATCCTCCTATAGAACACACACTGGGTAAAATAAAATTTGTGCTATTAGTAAATTATAAAGCTTTCTAAAATTAAACTGCTTTTTTCTTAAATGTCTTTATGGTATTGGAATAGCGTTATAACATATATCTGGGAAAAAAGAAAGTGTCTCACCTAAGGCCAAAATAATTTGCAGATGGATCAATGATTTAACTGTAAAGAAAAGAAAGTATAAAGAACCAAAAAAAAATAGAAAATAAATTTTCTTATCATCTGACAATAGGAAGACTTTTCCAAGTAAGGTACAAACCTCAGAACTCATATAAAAAAGGTGGATAAATTTGATTCTATAATAATAAAAAATATCTACGTGGTGGGAAAAATATGAAATGACAAATTACAAGCTAGGAAAATACCTTCATACATAGACAAAGGATATATATATAATTGAAAAAGATATATGTATTTATATATAAATGTGTTTATATATGTGTATATGTATATAAACATATTTATATATTAAAAGGGTATATGTGTATTGCATTCTCCATTGCTATATAACAAATTACCCCAAAACAGAGTTGCTTAAACAATATCATTTATTATCTTATGGTTTCTGTGGGTCAGGAATCTGGGCTCAGTTTAGGGAACACAATATTTACTGTATATATATGTGTGTGTGTGTGTGTGTGTGTGTGTGTGTGTGTGTGTGTGTGTGTGTGTATAAAACCTTTTTAAAAGCCTAACAAATCAATATCTAAAAGGTCAATACCTTAATGAAACAGGCAAAGGATATAAACAGACAATTGGGGAGATGCTCAAATTAATTCAATTAGAGAAATGCAAATTACATCTATAATGAATATACTTATTTTGTATTAGACACCATGCTTTACATATATTATATATAAACATTTATATTATATATAATATATTTAACTCATTTAATCCTCTCAATGAGCCTATGAGGTAGGTGCTATTATTATCCTCATACTGTAAATGAAGAAACTGAGACTCAGAATGGTTAACCAGTTTGCCTAGGACAGCTCAAAAGTAGCAGAACCGCTGTGTCTCTTACCTATTTGCATATGCTGGGAATAATGTAAGTATAAGGATATTTACTGAAGAGCCTGGCGCAAAGCAAGCACTGGGTAAGTGTTAGCTAAATAAGTAAATAAGTGCTGCTTATAACAGCAAAGATTGGAAACAATCTACACGCCCCTAATAGGAAACTGACTAGATATAATATGGTCCAGTTCAAAGAATGAGGCAGTGACGATACTGTTATGAAATGATCGCCAAAATTAACGCTAAGTGAGAAAAGCAAGATGCAGAAAGGTGTGTATAGCATGCATATCTACTGCATAATATAAGGGACATGTTTGTAAATGCATGGTCTATCTCTGGAGTTATTCACAAGGAGGGTTGCCTCCAGAGAGAACTAGAGGTGGGGTGACAGAGGAGGAATCAGAATACTTCTCAATGCATCCCCACTCCCTATTTTTTTGCTTTCCTGTGTGCATCTGTTACCTATTCAAATGAATGAAAAATTAAAAGTGAAATAGTGATAATTTAAGAACTAAAATAAAATAGTCTTTAAACAACAGAATAAAAACATGCAGTATCACACAGTGAGCTGGAACTTACTGTCTGTATTTAAACAAGTAGGGAGGATTGGTTTTACTGCAAAACTAGACATAGTCCGAGGATGTTAATACAGCAGGGAAGCCTGATATTCTAGACCCACCTCTTGCTTTTGACTTTGACTGCTGAGGCCTGAGGCAAGTGAATTAAGCCAGTCAAATCTGGGAAACAGTACTTAACAAACAAGTTCACTTCTGCATCGTGAAAACCAATAGCTTGATGTTGGTGAGATGCTTTGAAGGTGCAACATTCCAGGGTGCGAGGCAGAGCCTGTTGGGACCTGTGTGCTGCCATGGGAACTGAGATGCCAGAGTCTAGGCTTTGAGGAGACTTTCGTCACTATCTAGTCAAACAAATGTTTTTAAAAGTGCCAGCGCTTCCAAGTGTTTCTTAAATGCGTGTGCCCAGAAAATTGGCCTATTTTAGTTGAGTTTTCTGATTCCTGTATTACTTTTCTACAATACTGCCAATGTAAGTAAATTTTGAATGTCATGATTTCAGGAAAATGGGTTCTTTTCAGGGAAGGGAAGTGAGGCTTAAGATCTATCATAGTGTACTGTTCAGTAAGGAGATGATAAACCCGTAGGAAAATTACAGCGAGTTAGAGACTAAGGCTGGTTTTCAAACAATATGTATTAAATTAGTCTGTAGAAATATAACACGCCCAAAGAGAGATATATCGTATAAGAAAAGAAGACGAAGGAAATGAGGATGTTGGTAGATCATTCTCCATGGGTGTCTCGCATTTCTGCATATTTTGCAAGCAATGCACTAACTGTCCTTTATTCTGGAGTATCTTTTTAAAGTATGTTTATATCATTAACAGCCTGGAAGACATAGTTGTCCTCCAGAGCAAATGGCAGCTTTGCTTGCTGCACTTTGTATCAAAGAGCCAAGCTCTCTACGTGCCGAATTCCTCTCCTGTAATGCAACACATTGCACTTTCCATATCACCCAGTGTGACTGGGGCTTGATGAACTGATGCAAATATGTTGATACTGTGGCTACTGCTATTGCTGTGAGAAATAAACTGTCCTTTGTCTCTGACCCACGAGTCTCATATCTTCTACCGACATCCGTTAAACTCTGGCTGGATGACTTCTTCACTTGCAAGTGGAGTAAAACCATAAACCCTTCATACTCTTGAGAGCGAAGTGTTCTCCAGATGACTGCTGTACAATAGAAATGTCATGTAAGCCACTCAGGTGAGCCAGAAACATAGTTTAAAATTTTATAGACACTGCATTAAAAAGCTAAAAGAACCAGGTGAAATTAACTTGAATACTATATTTTATTTAACCCAACATAGCCCAAATACTACTATCTCAATATGTAATTGATATAAAAATTATTAATGAGCTGTTTTACATTCTTTCTTTGTATGAAGTCTTCAAGATCTGGGGTGCGTTTTACACGTATAGCGTCTCAATTCGGACTATTCACACTTCAAGTGTTCAATAGCCATTGAGTGGCTTCCATTTGGGACTGTGCAATTCTGGACTATAAAATACAGTAAAATGAAAATAAAAGGCTTCAAGGCTGAAATAGATTTTCCTTTAAAAAAATTAAGTTCAGAATATCAGTGATATCGCTCATTGGGCTCGTCACTCCAGAGACTCTGAGCCATGTCCTGCAAGTTCCAAAATTTGTCTGACCAGGGAATCCTTCATGCATTATTTATTCCTCCTGTGCCCTTTAAGGTACATTTGGGATTGCTGGTTCTTCTGCAGCTGCCTGTAATAAGATAGGAATGTAGGATAAGAGTCACTAAAGACAAATTTGATACCAATCCACCAAACCATGCCCTGTCCTCATGTTTCCAGAAACTGAAATGTAGATGTGCCTTAACTTTCCCTTCTGGTTTTCTCCTTTGAGAAGTTTATTTACCCAGCTGGGGGAGGGGAGGGGGAGAAAATCCTAACCTTAGCTTGTATGATATTAATATTTAAATAGGAGATTCGGTACTCAGCCAATTTTGAGGAGGGAAAAATGAGTGATTTCAGCCAGGCACTTGTTGCCTACCTTTCCTATCTGCCCTGCCTGGTGCAAGGGTTGCCACGTGATCACATGGGCAGCAGTGGGGTGTTGACAAAGGAAGAGAACCCTGAATGTCAGATGCAACATGATGAATGTAATGATCTGTCCTTACTAGGTATTTTTTTCTAAACAGTGTTCTTCACGCTTCAGAATCCTGCATGGGTTTGATTATGGTAAAATAAAGTAAATATTTGGACCTATCACCCATCATTTGGGGCTGAGGAGATATATCCCAAATAACGTCCAGGTTTAAAAACAAGACATGGGAGTTTACAGGAATCATGCACACTGTTCCTCATATATCCTCAGATCTTCCATATATGGCAAAATAGTAGAATGTTGAAAGAATTTCTTTGAATCCTCTAACCTCACAAAATTCAAGGACTCTTGGATAAAAATATTACAAGATTTCATCTAAAATATCTACAGTGGATTCTTTTTTGAGACAAGTTCTGCACAGAGAAAAGTCACTTCAGTTTACTAAATAAATCTATTTGTAAAGGTCCCATAACATTGAGAGTGGATGAGTTAAATAATGACATGTTATGGCTAAGTGTGGTCAGGCACCCTGGATAGTAAAGATCCCAGACCCTAGACACCTCAGGGCCTCGGCATGGGTCTGTGGAAGACAATCCTGCCTCCCAGTCTGAACATGGGGGCGGATTCCCCTCCACAGAGGTCTTCAACCAACCCATGACCTGGTGTTGCCCGTGTCATTCTGTTCCATTGCACAAAGCTGACATTTGGTCTAAAACCTTCACGGAGGTTCTGCTCCTCCCACATACTTCTACTCAGGAATTGCTATCGAGTCCCCTCAGTGACATTCTGTGTCCTTCTCTTTTATCAAGCACCCTGACTTCCCAACCCTCTCCCCAAGATTCTCCCTATCTCTTCTGCTGTTGTATGTCCCAATAGCCCCAGTTTGGGTTTCATACCCAGGCTTCGGGCAAATCCTTCCCTGCTTTTGGACCTATCACCCATCTTGGAATCTGGCCCCTTCCAGACTCAGCTTGTTGTACTTATTGTTGTGTTTGGCTTTGGTTTCTGCATCTTTGGGTAAGAGGCACCTCACCCTGTACCCAGTTGGGTGCTCTTTTTTGCAGCCATTAACTTTGCTGGCTGTCATTCATTCCTTGTGTTATACCATCTTTCTCTCTCTTTCCTTTCCTCTCTTCTCTGCCTCCTTTTTTCCCTCTCCTCTCCCTTCATTCAAAAGACAGTGTAATCAGGGAGATCAGCTCGGTGCTTTGTGACCTCCTAGAGGGGTGGGATAGGGAGGGTGGGAGGGAGACGCAAGAGGGAGGAGATATGGGGATATATGTATACGTATAGCTGATTCACTTTGTTATAAAGCAGAAACTAACACACCATTGTAAAGCAATTATACTCCAATAAAGAAGACAGTGTAATATAGTTAAAAAGCCTATGGAATTTGGAGTTATCAAAAACAGTGTTGGATTCCAAGATGCCACCTTGCTGTGTAACCTTGGCAATTAATCATATCTGAGCTTGGTTCTTCATCTCTAAATTGGGAATGATAACAGTTAGTGCTTAGCTATAAGTTTCTTACGAGGGTAAGAAGATGTGTGAGGGCCAGTGTGCAAGAGCCAGGCATAAACTGACACAGGAGCATGGCATGTTTGAGAGACAATGAGCTGAGTGTTCTAAACTCAATTAACTTTTTGTTTGCCTGACTCTTTTTGCTTGAATTGTATTTTTTTTAAGCGCAGATCTTATAACTCCTGCTATATTACATTACAAAATCTTTGACATGATATGCTTTATCTTTTGTGTTCGTTTCAGTAGTGCTTTGACCATTACAGTCAAGTATTTCTTGGCTTGGGTGGAACAGAGATCTCCCAAAGGAGGGCCTCAAATATTGGGAACACTTTTAGGCTTTTGAATAGGAAATGCACATATGAAAGAGGGTTGTAGGGAAGCCTGATACCCAGTGTAACAGAACTGCCTGGAAGCAGGGAGGCTAGGGGTTGGAACATTTGACAGTTGTGAGGCCCTGCCTCCTGTTGGCTGTGAGGTTTTGGACAAACTGTTGAGCTTTTCAGCTTCAGTTTCCTTCTCAGTATATTAGGGATAAAATAGTATCTACCCCATAGCATTGATAGGAGGATGCACTAGGAAATCCATGATACTCGATTATCAAAGTATCTGGCATGTAGGATTTGCTCAACACACATTAACTGTGATGGTTTTAGTGTTTGCTTCAAACACCTTCTGAAGCTGTTCTCAACCCAGAGCGACCCTATTAAAATGTCAGTCAGATCATGTCACTCTGCTGCTCAGAAACACTTCCATTCAGTGTGAAAGTCAAGATCCTTGCAGAAGCCTACCCAGATGCACTAAAGCCTTTTCCTGCTCTACTTCCTTTTTCTCTTTGCATGTAAGACCTCTTTAAAAAAACAGTTAATTTTCTTATTCGGTGTGCATACTGATTATTATCTGTCTCTCCCTACTAGACTGTGAACTCCACGAGGGAGGTCTACTCTGTGCACTGTTAGTTCGATGTCCTAGAATGGTGCCTGGCCATTGTAGGTGCCATTTGTTGAACAAACGAATGAATGAACGAGTGAATGCATTTCCCACACCAAGATGGCCTCTACCTCTTCGAAGTTCCTATATCACTCCGATGGCTATTTTCTTATGCTACTTATTATAGCCTAAATTATGGTCTACTATTTTGGGGTTTGCCTTAGTACCTTAACCAAAGTGTCAGCTCCCTGAGTGGCAGCGGTGTCCTATTGCCTTCTTGTCTCCCCCCGCAAGCCTAGCGCACGGTCACAAATAGTGCTTCTATGGGGAGAAACAAAACTCCGGAATCTAGACCATGTTCTCTGACTTTACCCACTCCTCTCACACCATTTCTTTACTCATATTAAACTTTAGTACCAAAATTAATTTGTTAAAGATTTGACCTTTAATTTTCAAAGTCGAATGAATTTAATAAATGCCACTTACTAAAATCCATTAATAAGTGGTCCTATTTAAGTTATACACAATACTTGATATCTTCTCATTAGGAGAAACAAACTCACGCCGTGACCCTCTTTAATGTGGTGGCCACCAGCAGCAGAGCGACAACCTCCCAGGCCCGCGGCGCAGTGGATTTGGTGGCAGAAGCGGCTTGGCGGTGGCCTCCCTCTGGGCCTGTCCATCTTGCCTCCAGTGGCTGTGTCGAACAGTAAAGGGAATCTGCTTCTTCCCCTGCTCGTCTTGCCTGGACCTCCCCAGTGCCACCCAGTGTAAAACAGTCTGGCTTTAGGGCAGAAGCCAAAGCAAAGGAAAAGGGCCACTTAGGAAAAGAAGCAGAAAAATACAATTCTCTCTCTCTCTGTTTTTGTTTTTGTTTTTTTTTTAATGTAGGGAATCACAAAAATGTGCTTAAATTGGCGTTTGTATTATTTGATTTCAATACTAAACTTCCTTAGCTTGTAGCCCAACTCGTGTTCGCGGTAACTGATGGTTATTAAAATTGAGGTTTGGGAATGTCATTTTGGCTTAGGTTAATCGAAGGAAGAAATTCCTGAACTGGGTTGGGGCGAGCTCGCCACACTGAGCGCACACAGAGGCCCTCCGTCCACCTCTGCGGCATGGAAGGAAGGACAGGAGACCCCTCTCGCATCTGGAACTCAGGCACCGTGCGCATCCCCGGGTCCTCCCGGAAGGCGAGGGTGCGAGTGGCGTTCATTCCGCTGCTGCCTCATCACTCTCTCAGCAATGAAGCCCTGGCACTCTTATTTGATGATTCTTTTTAAAAAGCTTGAGCTCTCCTCAGGACCCCGGATGACACAAGGAGGTCTGCATGCTTCCCTTTGCCCGTCGGGGGTCATGCTCAGGCTCACTCTTGCAGCAATATCCGTTTCCCAGGCTGCGGGGCATGACTACTGGCCAGAGAGCTGCAGGCTTCAAAGGCCCGGATGAGCCCCTGTGGCAGGTCAGTCCCCGGAAGTGCCTCTGATGTGAACAGACACCTGGACAAACACAAAGGATGCAGCGTAATTCTTTATTCCTACTACACGTTCCCCTGAGCGAAATTTGCCTGAACTACCTTCTCAGGCCTCCCAGCATAAAGAGGCTTTGTGCGGTTGGGGGTTGGGGAAGAGAGTGCCTGTTGGATTAGAAACTTCTCCCAGCTAGCTCTTTCGTCTTCAGATACTCAGCCCGCCAGCGCATCTGGACTTCGCCGTGTCCAGCAAGGGTGGGCACCTCCGTGGTCCCTTAATCACTTGCCCAGTCACAGATAACCATACTTGTCATGGAAGATTTTCAGCCAAGCACCCATCTACTCATCTTTCACAGAACGTGTACGGATAGTTTTTTGGCGCTGGGCTCAGGACCTGATCCCACAGGAACATAACAAACACTTGTCAAATGAATAAATGAGATACTGAATGAAACCCTAGATCAAAGCTATATCTTTAGGAGCGGAACCATCTGTCTTAGTCTGTATTCCCCACAAAGCAGGCTGAAACACGGAGTTGAGTAAAAATAGTTCCTTTGGGAGGTGATCCCAGGAAACACCAATGAGAGAAATACCATATGATATCACTTATATCTGGCATCTAGAAAATGCAACTATCTAGTGAATATAGCAAAAAAAGAAAGAGACTCACAGATATAGAGAACAAACTAGTGGTTACCAGTGGGGAGAGGGAAGAGGGGAGGGGCGAGGTAGGGGTAGGGGATTAGTAAGTATAAACTCTTAGGTATAAAATAAGCTACAAGGATATTTTGTACAACATGGGGAATATGGCCAATATTTTATAATAACTATAAATGAAGTATAACCTTTAAAACTTGGGACTCAATATATCGTACACCTGCAACATATAACACTGTACACCAACTATACTTCAATTAAAAAAAAAAAAAGAGGATAAGGCAGTGGGGCAGGCAGCGGAAAGCAGCCAGTAGAGGATGCCTCATTTAGCAAATTACCACTGTGGGCAGTGGGCGCGTAGCCCTCCTGGGAAGCTGGAGGAGCCGGGGATGGACACCCTCAAGAGTAACCCCACCTGAAGGGTGAAGGAGAGGGAACATGCGGGTATTATCCACCTGCTCCCATCAGGCATTGGCGAAGGACAGCTCCCAGGGCGTCATCAGTTCCAGCTGCTGAGAATTGCTGGGCGGAAGAAAAGCTGGAGTCAAAGGTGTGCACTGGCCGTGGAGAGTCAGACTGGTGGGCGCACAAACGGTAGAGGGCACTTGCAACACCATGACATCCTCTGGTTTCCATTCCCTCCGTTTCCTCTCTACAATGAGCCGTCAGGAGGACACGGAGGGTCACTGGCTCCTTCCGCCCCAGGAATCGAGGAAGTTGCAGAGACTGCAGCCTCACAGAGCAAGCAGTCTCCGCTGTCTTGTTACTGTGACGTTAGCTGTGTGGCTAAGCAGGATATGCATTTCAGCAAACCACACACTAATCCTGCAGTGCATTACATTGCCTGTGATGCTCTTGGCTTTCATTTCCAAATCTCAGTATCAGTCTTAGGACTCATAGGATTGAGGAAACAATGCTTGCATTTAAAACAGAGGGGGCGGGGAGTTCAAAAACCAGTAGTCAGGATCCAGAGGGGTTGAACATATTTAATGGTATCATCGCGTGATTTCTCCCCAAACTTGGCATATTAGGTCCATGACGGACCTTAGGTATTATCGTTTCATTCAGTGAGCTCATTTTACAGATGTTGAGACCGGGGACCAAAGGAGTGAAATGATGTATCCAGCGTCACAGAGCTGGTTCCAGTTAGGACAGCAGGCCTCCTAGTTCCCGTGCCTGGGCCCTGGCCACGCTGCTGCCCACACTACCCGTCCCCAGGGGCTCAGAAAAGTGACCCGCAGGAGCTATTGGCACAACTGGTTAAAGAGCACTGGACCAGGGCTTCCCTGGTGGCGCAGTGGTTGAGAGTCCGCCTGCCGATGCAAGGGACGCGGGTTCGTACCCCAGTCCGGGAGGATCCCACGAGCCGCGGAGCGGCTGGGCCCGTGAGCCATGGCCACTGAGCCTGCGCGTCCGGAGCCTGTGCTCCGCAACGGGAGAGGCCACAACAGTGAGAGGCCCGCCTACCACAAAAAAAAAAAAAAAAAGAAAAAAGAGCACTGGACCAGCACAGGCTGGCAGTACAGGGTAAACAGGGTGGAGAGCGGAGGGGCGGGGCCAGAAAGGAGTGTAATGGGAGTCAGCAATTACTGAATACCTGCTATGTGCCAAACGCCACGCTCTGGGGCTTAGAGGTATCTCGTTACTCTTCACAAAATCTCTGGAAGGTGGATGTCATAGCGCAGTTAGAATCTATACAACTCAAACTTTATCCCTCCAAAGTCCTTTCTTGATTTTGTTTTAAATCACCAATCTCATCTTGTTCTGGAATTTCATTCCCACTCAGCAGGAAAAAAAAAAAAGCAAACGAACTCATAACCTCGAGTTTTCAATTTACAGTAGCTGGGTTGCCTAGGGGACTGACTCAGGAGGCCAATGGTTTTACTTTGTCAACAGCCCAAGACGAATCACTTATATTTCCCATGTACACGAAGAAACTCCTTTGCTGCCTCCAGTGCACCAAGGCCACCCTGGGCATCCCTAGTTGGCAACATCCACCTCCATGGAAATTCCAGGTCTCTCCTCTGGTTACAACATCGGAGATCTCTTTAAGACATAAATATAGTTTTCAAGGTAAGTATTATATTAAGGGATTATCATTTTATACACTCCTAAAAGAATGAATGGATCAGATCGTGGCAAGCAGATGGCTGTGCAAGAACCAGGACCCAGAGGAAGAGCCGGGGGTAGTGGATGGGGGGATAGGCTGAGAGAGGGCATGAGGAGGTGTGTGAAGGATGCTCAAGGCATGAGGGGCTTCCAAGGAGGGCAGGCGTGGCCAGGGCTGTATAGCCACCCAGCTCGAGGGCCCTGGGATCTTGGGAAGGGAAGCTATGATTAGGATGGAGTCCAAAGACCCATAGCAGAACCACTTCCTGTGCAGTGGCTACTGGGGAGGGTGATGCTTGGATGAGTAACAGAAATATCGAGGCTGGCGCTGACCATCTTCAGGGCCAAGAGGTGGCCTTCTGGTCCTGTCTACACTTACATGGGAGTCGTACCCCGTCTTTTGACCCCCGTCCAAAGCTCACTGTGCCAGGGGCAGACAGTACTGCCCGTCAGTGCCCAGGGGCTGAGGGGTACATTTCAGGCCCTGTGCAGCCCTCTCTGAGCTGTGATTTTCTTTGATTCTGTTCTTCTTGTTCCATCCGAGTGGGACTTCTGTTTCCATTCTGAAGGCCACTGTTAAGGCCTATTCACTCTCAATGGCTCATTTAGTTCAGAGGGGGTTTGGGTTTTTAGAAGGTTTTCTCTTTTAAATTCTCTTTATTTTCTTTCCCCTTTTTAAAAAAAAGGTCATAAAGAGCTTTAAGATGCCACGCATGAAAAGCCCTGGATAAATGCAGCTTGTACTGGATTGTAAAATACTGTATTGTTCCAAGTTTAATTCCTTGTGCGAGACTGGAATTGGTAATTTTCTCCTCTCAAGGCAGAGGCTGGATCAACAGGCTGCAGGCTCGATGCAGGGCTGGGCGCCCCCGGGAGCCTCGCGGGGAAGCCAGAGATCTCTGTGAGCAATTCTCCTTTTGGTCCAGATTTAATTTTTCTGACTTTTGCATTAAGGTAAAATCACATTTTTATGAAGAAACATATCTCTGTTCTCTGAAGTGGCACTTTGGGGTCTGGAGCAGCCATTGTCTAGGGTCACACAGAGTTATAAATCACAGAAAGGACCTCCTCTCAACCTCCCTGCTCTGAAAACTCACCCTGTCTAGTATGTGACCTCGCTGGCTTATATGGGATGTCCTCCCTCCCTGAGTTATGGAGACTGTGTTGGCCCTGAAGGTCCCTCTCTCTTCCTTTGACAACAGGTTAAGAGGCTGCCCAGTTTCATGGCAGCAGGACCAAGTGCCCCTCAAGTCTGCCAGTCCCATCCCTGCTTCCTTGTCATTGCCTCGGTTCGTCTCTTGCCTGGAGTGATGTCCTTCCCATCTTCCTCTCTGGCTAGATCGTACCTCTCTGCTTTCAAGCCACCCTCCTTCATAAAACTCTCCCTACTACTTCTGACTCTATTACCCCCTGCTTCTCTGATCTCTATTGTAATCATGGTCATGAGAGCACATTTTCACCCCTTTTAGGCTCAAGTTTGGTGTGGATGTTAGTTTATAAATTCCCTGAAGGCCATGTCTTTCCTATATTTTGTATCTGTCATATCTGCTATCATACCTGTCCAGCATGAAGCAAAAACTTAATAAATTCCCATTGTTTGGTTTATTGATTGCTTGATTGATTGATTGTTAGTTGCCCAGACCCCACCTGTTTCAGACACTGAGACAGTGTTTTGCCCAAGTGACTCCAGACATCAGTAGAGGTGTCCCTCTGACTCTCATATGCTCACATCCTGACTGTTTCAGCCCTACTTCTTCTCAGGAGCAAGATTCAGCCTCTGCTCCAGTTTCCAGAAAAATATCCTCTCATGCCTAATGCTTTGAGAGTCTTAGTAGACTTTTACTAAACATTTGGGGATGGTAGGAGGGCTATGTCAGCTGAGTGCAGCATCTCACCATCTCCTTCTACCCATTATACAGATTGACCCTAGAGTCCTTGTGCATGAGTCTGTGTGCTAGTCACAGCTGGAGACCAAAAACATGTCCTGGGGACTCCACTATGGAAGATGTCTAGAAGGACAAGAAAAAACTAAAATTTATTGAGAAAATGAAAAGAAACATACAGATAACTTCTAATTGGCACACGTAATTCCAACTACTCTACCTCCCATTAGAAGCAGCAAAAATTGCTCCCCTATCCCTTGCATAGCAGCTTTTAGAGCACTGTCTGTGACTTAAGGATGGCTTTAGGGTCACACCTTCCACCTTAACTGACTTATTAAAGTGTTCTTGTCAACAAATACCATGTTTTCTCCAAGAATAATTCCAGCGAATTCTCTTTATTCTCCTTATTCTCACAGCATCAGTCCCCAGAAGGGTTGAGTTTGCCATCTCTGGGCTCGATGATTAAAAGTATTCATCAGAGAATGCAGCCACTAACTTGGGGTCAAAGAGTTTCCAGATATTTCAAAACCTCCTGCCCTTAGCCTTAGCGCTGTGGGATACCAAGAATGAGATCTGGGCTCCAAAAACACTGCCCTAAGGGCCCCCTGAAGGTCTGGGCATGAAAAAATAAACAGAGCTCCCACCCTCCTCCATCAGGAGCTGTTCATGTGGGTGTCCGTGCATGTCTCTGGCCAGGGGCTGACACTCTCTCTCAGCTCCCAGCATCTGCTTGATTGGATTCCTTTTCACACTTTCCTCCTGCCTCATAGAAATAGTAGTTTACAGTCATATAATTTCAGAACAGCAGAGATTTCATGTTAAGAAAAAATAGAATTGGTGCTGGGTCATTGCTGCTGAAACGCTAACACCATTTTACAATTGCTCTGAAAGAGCTCTCCTCTTAACTCTCGCTCCCAGGCTCCCCTCTCTTGTTCAGCCTTTTGTGTGGCTCCTTTGGTTTTTCTGCTCCTCAGATGTGCACACAGTTTAAATAACATTCCTTCCTGAATTTGTCCCTTCATTTCCCCAGCTTCTGTGCTTGGGGGCTCTCCAGCTCCCATCCTTTTTCTTTCTTGCTAATGTTCTCTCCTCTATCCTTTGTTGACATGCCAATTTATTCAACAATAGCCTCCCCCTTCCTCTCCTCACTGTTTTCCATTTCTCACACTCCTCCTAACTGACAAACACTCCCCAAACTGTGTGTGTGTGTGTGTGTGTGTGTGTGTGTGTGTGTGTGTGTGTGTGTGTGTGTGTATGTGTTTGGGGTCTAGGAGAATACAATCTGTTTTTGTCCCCATATCCCTGAGGAGGTGGGGAGAAGTGTATCTTCCTCCCCCACCACATTCTCCTAATGGCCAGTGTGGCCAGTGTGGACACAGGGTCAATTTTATGCATAGGCTGAGAGCTGTGTAATTTGCAGGGTGTTGTGAAGGCCATTGCAGCAGTCACTCTTGGCAGCCTGCCCATCAGCCATTTCTCCCTCTCTCCTTCCTAACTGAATCCTGACTCTGGACATGTACCTCCTGCTCAGCCAGGTGCTCCAGGTGAGGTGGGCTCTGTCTCCATTCCCCAGCTGTGAGTCATGCTTAGTCTAACTGATCTTGAGAGTTCCATTCTCCTTGTAAGTGATTGGTTTAGGCACTGGCATGTGAAACAAATCTATCCAATGAGAATGAAGGAGAAATAAGCTGGGGGAGGGGAGGCATAGGGGGAAGGTTATCCTTTATCTTTGAAAGATACACTGGAGAAATAAACGGCCTTCTTTTTTTTTACACCTTTATTGGAGTATAACTGCTTTACAATGGTGTGTTAGTTTCTGCTTTATAACAAAGTGAATCAGTTATACATATACATATGTTCCCATATCTCTTCCCTCTTGAGTCTCCCTCCCTCCCACCCTCCCTATCCCACCCCTCCAGGCGGTCACAAAGCACCGAGCTGATCTCCCTGTGCTATGCGGCTGCTTCCCACTAGCTATCTAGTTTACATTTGGTAGTGTATATATGTCCATGCCACTCTCTCACTTTGTCACAGCTTACCCTTCCCCCTCCCCATATCCTCAAGTCCATTCTCTAGTAGGTCTGTGTCTTTATTCCTGTCTTACCCCTAGGTTCTTCATGACATTTTTTTTCTTAAATTCCATATATATGTGTTAGCATACGGTATTTGTCTTTCTCTTTCTGACTTACTTCACTCTGTATGACAGACTCTAGGTCTATCCACCTCATTACAAATAGCTCAATGTCGTTTCTTTTTACGGCTGAGTAATATTCCATTGTATATATGTGCCACATCTTCTTTATCCATTCATCCGATGATGGACACTTAGGTTGCTTCCATCTCCTGGCTATTGTAAATAGAGCTGCAATGAACATTTTGGTACATGACTCTTTTTGAATTATGGTTTTCTCAGGGTATATGCCCAGTAGTGGGATTGCTGGGTCATATGGTAGTTCTATTTTTAGTTTTTTAAGGAACCTCCATACTGTTCTCCACAGTGGCTGTATCAATTTACATTCCCACCAACAGTGCAAGAGGGTTCCCTTTTCTCCACACCCTCTCCAGCATTTATTGTTTCTAGATAAATGGCCTTTTTAATGCCCTTCTTAATGTTGTCTGGAGGCTGTGATATTAAGAGCTGCTGTAGCCATCTTGAAGGCAGGAGAGGACAAGCCCCAGGAAAAAGCCATTCTGCTGAGAACAGCAGAAAAGAAATATGAAAATGAGTTGAGTCTTTGATGACATCCTTGAGCTGTTGACCCTGTCTCACTCTGGACTTATTGTTTTTGAGATAAATCTCCTCCCTTTTAAGCCATTTGTTTTAGCATTTTCTGTTTCTTCCAACTTAAAATATCTTTAGAAACATAACTTTTCTGACCCCAAATAATTCTTCCATACATATCATCTCTCCCCTGCTTAGCTTATGAAACACAGATCATTAATAGCTCCTAATTTCATATCACTTTTCACGTGCCAGGCACTGTTCTTAAATGTTTTAAATAAAGTAACTCATTAAACGCTTATAAAACCCTATAAGTACTCTTATTATCCTCATTACACAGATGAAGACACTGAGGCATGGAAAGGTTGAGAAAATTGCCAAAGATCCCACAGCTAGTAAGATCCATACTCTTAACAACGACTCCATCAACTTCCAGGAATTGAATGAACTGGAAGTTCTAGATCCTGGTTGCTCTCCCTTGAGTGAAGGGTACTCAAGGTGAGGAAGCCTATGCCAGGTGTTCTGGGACCAGGATTGGTGGCTACCTCCTCTTTCTGCAGCTGAAGGTGCCAGGGCAAGCCTGTAAGGTATGTGGGCAATGTGCCCCCGGTCACGATTCTCATGAATTCTTTATTGCTGGCAGGACTGCACCAGGATGAGTTGAACTGGACATTGAACAGCCTAAAGCCTAGCCAAGGGACAGAGCTGGGGAGCCTTCCCAGTTTCCCCTGGGCCTCAAGCTCAGATTCTCTTAACTTCCCTCTGTAACTTAGGGACCCTAGCTCTTTACCCCACTCAGTGGGCCCCATTTACAGGACATAGAAATTTGTTGCTAAAGGGTTTTTTAATAACCTCCTGGTTCTACCTCCTCCTGTCCCCTCTGTGTCACTCAGAATCCAGTTAGGACGCCACACAAATTTTTTTTAATGGAGGTGATTTAATAAATAATTGTTAACTAAGCTTGAGGAATTGAAAAGGCAAAAAGACAAGACTAAGGTATCACAGAGCAGCAACTTCAGGAAGCAGTTACCATCCTTATAGCCCTGGAGCAAAGGAAGAGGTTGGAATTTCTGGAATTTAGGAACTTAGAAGAGGGAACTTCTGCAGAGAGAGCGATGCTCTTTTGGTGCTGGTGGACTAAGGAAGAGATGCTAGGGTGCTGCTGACAAGTCCATGAAACCCACAGAAACCCAACAAGAAGCAAACAGGAAGGAGCAGTCCCTTTGTCTCCTCCAGCATTGCAGTCTTCCTCCGGTGCTCCCTGTGGTACAGTCCAACACGAGCCAGAGGACAAAACAGCATGAAGAGTGTAGAAGGGAAGCTTTGACTCTGAAAGACAATAGCTAATTCATTCTCTCTCTCTTTCTCTCTTCCCCACTGCCCACAAGTATGGGACAACTCAAGGGATTGCAAAAATGACATTTATCAATGGGATTTCAATACAATAAGAAAGCTCTATTTCAATTCTATCCCATTTCCACTGGAGATACAAGATACCAGTGAGGGGGCTGCCAAGTGAAAAACAAATGCTCTAGAAAAGTCAGTGCAGGAGGCTTAAAAGACACATGGTAGAAGAAGCTGGTAGATGGGTTGCTGTAAGAAAACTTACCGTGTACTGAGTGGGATAGCCATTAGACCTCTTCTGAATTTTGGATAAAATAAAAGAAGAAATTAGATAATTAAGAGTTTGATGCCTATTAGCATCATGGTCTGTATACTGTCCTTCAAAAGATCTCTTCTCTCTGACAAAAAAAAGTTGTCCTTACCTCTTGAGAAGCTGGGGAGACTCCACCTCTACTTCTGGGGAGAGAGGTGATGCATTCCTGGGTGAATGAACACAAATTAAGGACTTCCTATATGTCAGACTCTTTTAAGTACTTTTACTACTTACTATCAGTGTCAAATTACATTACTTCTATATGGCCCCATATCCATGACTATGAAATGAAGATAACGCTGCCTATCTCATAGAGTTAGGAGGATTGGGAAGATACTGGAAAGCTCATAGCCTAGTGTTTCTCATACATTGTCTCTTATTCTTTGCTTATTTACTTTGCTTTTCTACATAAATTTTAGAATCAGTTTATCCATAGCTACAAAATATTTTGCTAGTTTAATCTTCAAAAATCAATTAATCTTCCAACATCTTTTCACAACAAAAAACAAAACTCAACAAAATAGGGAAGAAGGGAACTTCTTCAACCTGATAGAGGATATTTATGAAAAACCCACAGCCAATATCATACTTAATGGTGAAAGAAAGTGCTTTTCTCTAAAGTCAGAAACAAGACAAGGATATCTGCTCTTCATACTTTAATTCAATATTATACTAGATGACCTAGCCAGGGCAATTAGGCAAGAAAATGAAATAAAAGATAATCAGATAGGAAAGAAAGAAGGAAAATGACTTTTATTCTCAGATGATATGATCTTGCATATAGGAAATTCTCAGGAATCCATAGAAAACTTTATTCAAACTAATGAAAAATTTCAGCAAGGTTTCAGGGTATAAGATCAATACATAATGTCAATTGTATTTGTATACTCTTTTCAATACAATAGCATCAAAAATACTTAGGAATACATTTAATAAAAATGCAGGATTTGTACACTGAAAACTACAAAACATTTCTGAAAGAAATGAAAGAAGATCTAAATAAATGAAAATATATCCCATGTTCATGGGTTGGAAGACTTAATATTGTAAAAATTACAATATTCCCCAAATTCATCTACAGATTCAACACAATGCCTATTAAAATCCCAGCTGACTTTTTTTTTATAGAAATTGACAAACAGATCCTAAACTTCATATGGAAATGCAAGGAATCCAGAAGAGCCAAAACAACTTTGAGAAACAGCAAACGTGGAGAACTCTCATTATGTGATGTCAATACTATAAACCTGAAGTTATCAAGACAACATGGTAAAGACAGATACATATTTCAATGGAATAAACTACAGAAATCAACGCAAAACAGTGAACTAATTTTTAACAGAAGGGGAAGGGCAATTTAGGAGCAAAAGGAAAGCCTTTTCAACAAATGGTGCTGAGACATTTAGACACCCGTAGACAAACAAACGACAACAAAAACCACAGCTTAAAATGTCGTATAATAACGCATATATGTGGAATCTAAAAAAATGGTATAGATGATCTTAAATGCAAAGCAGAAATAAAGGCACAGATGTAGAGAACAAAAACCACAGCTTAGATCTATAATTTATATCTAATGCAAAAATTAACTCAAAATAGAGCATGTGCCTACACGTAAAGTGAAAACTAGAATACTTCTACAAGAAAACATAGGAGGAAATCTTTGGACTTTGGGTTGGGTAAAAACTTCACAGATATGATAGATAGCATGATCTATATTGATGAATTGAACTTTATCAAAATTAAGAACTTCTACTCTTTGAAATAAGAGAATGAAGAGACAAGCCACAGCCTGGGAGAAAATATTTGCAAATCACATATCTGATAATGGATTTGCATCCAGAATGTATAAAAAACCCTCAAAACTCGATCATAAGGAAACAAACAACCCAATTAAAAATTGCCAAAACCTTTCAACAGACATTTCACCAAAGAAGATATACAAATGCCAAATAAGCACATAAAAAATGCTCTTTAATCATTAGGGAAATGCAAATTAAAACCACAATTGAGATAGCACTGCATATCTATTAGGCGATCTATAATTTAAAACACTGCCATAGCAAGATTTGTTGAGAATTTAGAGCAACTGAAACTCTCATACACTGATGGTGGAACAGTAAATGGTACAACCACTTTGCAAAACAAATCTGGAATTTTGTTAAGCATACAGCCACCACATGATGCAGCCATTCCATTCCTAGGTATATTCCCAAGATAAATAAAACATATGTCTATACAAAGATTTACAATGAATATTAATAATTTAATTTATAACAGCCCCAAATAGGAAACAACCTCGTGGTATAATTTAAAATATATATGTATTTGGTCTGTCCCTGGTACCTGACACAGAGCTCCTAAAATCTTTGGAATTTCCTGAGTGTTAGGAGTGTCTTTTTTTATTCATAACAATATCTTTAGACTATACTTCACTTTATGCTAATGAGGTATCTCCTGGTGGAGCCCCTGGATGGCTTCAGGATGAGGGCTGGTCACCAGAAAGTCCAAGCACATGATTAGAGGGTTAGAACTTTCAGCCCCACTCCTGGAGAAGGGGGGACTAGGGATTGAGTTCATTTGCCAATGGCCAATGATTTAATCAATCATGTGTACATAATGAAACCTCCATTAAAACCCCTAAACAATGGGATTTGGAGAGCTTCTTAGTAGGTGAACACATGGATGTGCTGGGAGGGTGGCACTCCTAGAGAGGGCATGGAAGTTCTACACCCCTCTCCCCCCATTCCATGCCCTGTGCGTCTCTACCATTTGACTTTCTGAGTTGTATCTTTTATAATAAACTGGTAATCATAAGCAAACTGCTTTCCTGTGTTCTGTGAGTCATTCTAGTAAATTATGGACACTGAGGAAGGGGTTGTGGGAAGCTCTAAATTTGTAGTCAGCCAGGCAGAAGTGTGGGTTTCCTTGGGACCCCACTTGTGGCTGGTGTCTGAAATGGGGACGGTCTTGTGGGACTGAGCCTTAGCCTGTTGGGTCTGTGCAAACTCTGGGTGGTTAGTATCAGAATTGCATTGAATTGTTGGACACTTGGTTGATATTGGAGAACTGGGGAACTTGTTATTGGTGTTGGAAAAAGACATCACAACCCACCAAATCCATCAATAGATGAATAAACAAATTGTTGTATAAGCATCCAACAGAATAATACTAAGCAATAAAAACAAACAATTCATATAGGCTACTATTAGCAGAAGCTAGTGTGTATGAATCTCAAAGTAATTACACTGATTTAAAAAGCCAGACAAGAAGAAATACGTACTATATGAACCCATTTATATAAAAGTATAGAAAATGCAATCTAATCTATAGTGGCAGAAAGCAGATTGGTGTTTGCTTGGGAGTGGGGGGCAGAGGAAGGGATTATTAAGGGGCAAGCTGTCTTTTTTGGGGGGCAGTAGGTGATGGATATGTTCATTATATTGTGTTTGGTGATGGTTTCACAGCTATATGCATGTGTCAAATTTACCAAGTTATGCCTTTTAAATGTTGCAGTTTATTTTATGTCAATTATATCTTAATAAATCTGTTAAAACTTTTTAGATGACTGGAATAAATGTATTCAAATGGTTATCTCTGGGTGGTAGACTTGGGAGTTTTGTTTTTTCTTTATTCTTTATACATTTATCTACTTTTAAAGTTTCCTCCAGCAAACTTATATGATAGAAAATGAAAGTCTACAGTAAAAAAAAAAAAAAGCAAATGATATGAAAATATTATACAAGGCTAAGACAACGTGATTAATTTTCCAGGAACATTGTGAGCTAAGTAGTCCTTTGTGGGCTCATCTGGGAACCCAATCACCATTTATAAGGAGGCTGCTGTGAAAAAATGTGCTCTCTGTTCCAGTGTTTTTAAATTGAACTTTGTGAACAGCTGTATTTTCTTTTTAACTCTCTTAGCAGCAGAATCCTTTGTTTCAGGTTTTGTCTACCAGAGTTTCTTTTATTTTCTTGTGGGTGCTTTTTCACAGTAGTATAAAATGTTTCCTTAAAAATTTAATTAAATTTAATGGTTCCTTAAACTAAATTTAATTTAAAAAATATTTCATGTGGGAAATGTAGTTGAGGACTGATGCCAGAGAAGTTTTCTGCTTGATCCGCCAGGAACAGGTTTCAGTGTGGTTACGGTCAGAAACAAGACTATAAACATTGCACCTTGTAACTGCAAATGCCTGTCTCCCACTTCATGTGGCCCTGGTGAAAGAACTACTTGGTGAATTGCTTTTTCTCCCCATACACAGTCTCCCTCAATTCCTAAACCCCCCGAAAGGTAAGCCTTAAGTTAGGCTCCCATTACAGGAGAGCATTTTCTTTTTAAATTTTATTGGACTATAGTTGATTCACAATGCTGTGTTAGTTTCAGGTGTACAGCAGAGTGGTTCAGTTATACATATACATATATTCATTCTTTTTCAGATTCTTTTCTCATATAGGTTATCACAGAATATTGAGTAGAGTTCCCTGTGCTATACAGTAGGTCCTTGTTGGTTATTTATCTTATACATAGTAGTGTGTGTATGTTAATCTCAAGCTCCTGATTTATCCCTCCCCCTACGCTTCCCCTTTGGTACCATAAGTTTGTTTTCGATATCTGTAAGTTGCAGGAGAGCTTCTGTCCCATCAGTAGTCTCTATCGAGTCTGTCCTGCTGTTCTCATCAGACCTGAAGGAACACCTGCTTTCCAGCTAAGTTCTCACCCTGGGATCTTTTTGCAGGCAATGATGCACAAAGCAGAGAGCAGGCAGAAAATTTCTAAATTGGTTGGCCTCATGCTGATTCTTAGAGGAGGGAGAAAACCATCAAATCCAACTGAATTTAGACTTTCTGGAGGCTAAAAAATATCCTTCGGTCCCTTTGGAATAGAAAACTTAGGGAACACTAAGAAAGCTTCGTATAGACATTACAGTGGCTTTTCAGAATCACAAAGGTAAAACTAAATTTCCCACTATTTATTGCCTTGGAAACCTCACACCCTCTTGAAGACACAACCTGATCACACCTTGGTCTAATGAGAAAAGCTCAACCCAGATAATCTTAAATATTTTCCTTTGACTACCCCAATAGGCTTCCTGTAGCGCTCATAAGGTTATGTTGAAATGTCTTGCTTATTTCAAAGGGAAAGCTTATCTTTTTCTGCAATGAATCTGCCCCAGCATCTAGCAGAGTTCCTGACACATAGTAGACACTCAAAAAATTTATGTATGACTCATGCATACTGTTTTATCGACAAATTCCATATGACTAATAAAGTTTAAATAAATGCATTTTTTGAAAGGAATTGATGGAACAGTGTAAGAATAACCCAAGAGGTTTCTCATTATTTAATTTCACTCTTGTTGCTGTTACTGTTGCATGTGTCCAAAGAGAAGTACAGTACTTCGGTTGCATCAGATTATGCAATTTTATCATTCTATTACCCTGTCTCCCAAGACAGCTGACTCTCCAAGAAGTCGCTTGTTGGAAAATAATTTCTAAGTCATTGTACTCATTCAAGAAGGTCAAAGTTGGTGTCACTCAGCATTTTAGTTGCGAGAAACAGAAACCAACTCTAGCTAATTTAAGTAGAAAAGGAACTGATTAAAGGATATTGGTAGCTCACAGAATCTTGGGTCAGGGCAAAGAATCAGCCGAGTATAATGCTCAAAATGCCATAGTGAGCCTGTCCCAGGAAGACATCACTCTCCCTGGCGCTGGGTCCAGATGCTGCTGGCTACACAGCCAGCATCTCCAGTGTAGACCCTAGCAACTGCCTCTGAAACAGTTGCCACCGCCCCCTCCAGAGACAGAGTGGCCACCCCCCACCAGAATGGGTTGTGAGTCGTCTTGTTCCTTTGTGTCACCAGTTTCTAATTTTAAATCTAGGGCAGAAACCAAACTGAGGTCTGGGCCCTAGCTGCAAAGGTGTTGGGGCAATGATGACCAGGCATGCTTACTCTGGGAGTGAAAGATCTCTGTCTCAAAGCCGAGGTCATGGATGTCCCCTACAAGGCTGTTTTATCACTACTCTTTCAAGGAATAAGAGGTTGGAAAATATCTTTAATATACAGCTACTGAGGACTATCAAATACTGTCTTTGTGACAACGACATAAGAGAAAATCAGCGAAACTTAGAATGTGTATAAAGGCAAGCATCAGACAGTCATGTATAGAAATCAGTGGATGGTAGTACACCTGAAACTAACATGATATAGTACAACTACATTTCCATAAAAAACAGACAAACGAAAAGCAATCAGTGGATGGATTTCAGGGAGTCTGTGAATGCTCGGCAATTTTATGCAAAATTAAGTGTATTTCAAAGGCATGCGTTGTGCAAAAAGCTTGAAATCCTAGATCCAGATTATAGTCGAAACCCATCACTTTGTACGCTAGACCAGTAAACTGAGGTGCAGAGAGTGGGTGCCCAATTCAAGGATGCACAGCCCTAGCAGAATAAGGACTGGAACTCGTGCCTTAAAAATTTGTCTGAGAAACAGCCTCCAAGTACAAAGCATAGCTTAAGGTCATAGACACATCTGTCTTAGAACAACCATGTCAGTTTGTGCCAAAGCTACTACACGTTTTATGTAAAGAGAGAAACCTGTTCCCAGGTTTCAATTTCAGCTTTGCTTTTCATTAGGGTGCCTTATACTGATGTAAATCTTACTTGCTTTCCTTGCATCCCCTAACAGTGACCTAGTCACATCACCTGCAAGAAACTGGGAGGAGTCCAAAGCCCCAGGTCAGGCCACCCCAGCTACGGGTGGACTCCTAAAGGGCTCTTCCTGGTTGAACCTGTGTACACAGCCACAGAGTTCTTATTCCTGAACTTTGCTGCCTGTGCTGAAACTGTCCCACCCTTCACAGCAAATGGGCCACCAATGAGACTGCTCATTGCACTGTCCAGCCATTTGCCCGACAGTCCAGGTTGAGAGCTCCAGTGTTGACAAGGGTCAAACAAGCAACATGAGTGAAGCTGTCCAAGGTCAGACAACAGGAAGTGGTAGGAACTGTAGGAAATTCACAGCAACTGGAGAAAAATAAAGTTAGATTCCTACCTCATTTTTTACACCAAAATAAGTTGGGGGAATAGCCTCTTAATTATATATATTGATATAGAAATAAAGCTGTGTTACATTTTTTTTAACCCAGTTACGCCAAAAGGATTGCCTGCCATACTTCGCACAATGCACCAGAAGGGTAGGGGAAGATGTTCAGTGCTTTGGAACAGAGGAAACAAATTTCAGAGCACTAAGGGGCTGACTTGACCGATTTATGGCTCGATCAGGACCATAATTAAGGCATGGTGTCATGACTTTATTAGGATTTTTTTCTTAGTTAGTGAACACAAGAGTGTATCTTGCAGTTGATGGTGTCTTAAAAAGACAGCATATGTATTTGCTTGTGTGTGCGTACCCTCTCTCTGGAAGGACACACAAGAACCTATAGCAGTGGCCGCCTCTGGGGGAGCAGCCCTGGGCGGCTGGGGGAACAGTATGTTTAAACCCTTTTATATCCTTTGGATTTTTTAATCTGATACAAGTATTATCTATTCATAACTTAATACAAATAATAATTTAACGTAAGAAGCTGGTAGCTCTTTATGTGCTAATGTGGAATGAAACCCAAGCTATAGTGTTAAATTTAAAAAGGTAAAATAAGTAAATACCTAAAGCAGGCAGCACTTCTTAGCTCCACTCCGTTTTGCTGTGCAGGAATGCAGACCCAGTGTTCCCACATCTTCTAATTTTTCAAGAGAAGCTTGAAATCTCGATTTCGTGTAAAATTTCCTGATTTTTAAGGTTGACAAGCAATTCAAAGTCTCTCAAACATGATTAGGATGATAAAACCCATCTGTGAGTGGGCTGGGGTGCATGGACTGTCACTTGGGGACCTCCGTGTTGTTCCTGAAGGTGGCCCTGCCACATGTAATTCTGCCAATTGTTCTGGGACACCTGCTGTGGGGTGAGTGCCCTTCTCAGTGAGCCATGGGGCCTGGCACAGAGCTCCGTGCTCCAGGAGGAAGGGGCATAGAGGTGCTATCCACTCACCTGGGACTGCACCAAAGTCACCAGGTTTGCCTACAGAGGACACCTTTTCTTAGTCCAAGCCAAGGTGGCCTTTAGGTTAGTAATGGCCCAGCCTGATGCAGAAGAGATCAGTGACTAGTTTTTTAAGATGAAACTCAAACCCAGATCTGTTTTTTTTTTTTTTTTTCCTGCCATAAAACAGACGACTTCTTGCCTTCTTGGCTCATGAGGTGTGTGAGGTGAAGGATTTACTAGCTCAGAGGGCCAAGTGGAATCCACCCACGTGGCTGCACAGGACTCTCAAGTCTTGTGACCGTCTTGGTCCTTTTGGGGCTCACCAAGACAGACATGGCAGGTTGACCCAGACAGACACGGCAGATTGCCAAGGAGACAGTTCTTTTTGCTTTGTTTGGTAAAAAAAAAAAGCATCTGTCAGAGCTTTTGTGTTTATTCCTTCTTCTCTGTAGATGAACACACAGCCCTTGGCCGTCAGCGATACCTGCTCACCTACACACAAAACAATACATTTCATCGAAGCCAAAGGAAAACAATTTAAACCAGTGGGAGTGTTTGTTGTCCTGAGAATTAACTGAGATAATGCATTCAAAGTGTTTAGCACAATGTCCGGCGCTGTGAACTCCCTGTGCATCATCACTTATTTTTTTAAAATAAATTGAGGTGTGGGATGAACATATAAAGTCCTAAAAGCCTTCACACCTTATCAAGTTAGAAGTGAAACATCTTTTGCAGTAGGTTATCAAAGCCCTAGGCAGCCACCCTAAACTCCCTCTAAACACTGGCCATTGTGAGTTATGAATTCACTTAAATTTGGAGGCTTCCATCTAAACATCCCCTGTCAGCACTGGACAGCAGGAGAGGAGGTCAAGGGAAAATGAGGGACAAAAAGTCATTCCTGCTCGTTGGCTTTTTTCGTCTGTATTAAATAATGTCAACTCTAAGTATCGCCCAGATTGCTAAGAAACTGGCTGTTGTGTAAGCTGGGACACTGACTCTGATTTGTGACAAAGCAATCCACAGATTTTCCCATATTGCCCACAGCATTGACAGACCTAAACCCAATCTGCAGTATAGTAATGGTTTCAAGTCTAGGTCTGTTTCTTCTTATGAAAATAGTGATGATTAAAACAATGATGGTGATGATAGTACCTACTTCATAGGGTGGTTTTAAGAATTAAGTGAGGCAACATCTCTAAAGTGTTTGGCACGGAGCCTGGCACGCAGAGGTGTTCAGTTAGACTAGTGGTGATTAGGCACCGGAAGAAGGACTATGAAACTTCCCTCATTCATCACAGCTTATCAAGTGCCTTCTGTCTCTCTGTGCTAGGCTCTGTGCTGGAGGCATGCTCACAGTCAGGGAGGTTGGGCCCTCGAGTAGCTCACAGTCTCAGAGAACAAGAATTCAGGATAGGATGAGAGACAGAGGACACAGTTGCAGCACGATGAGCTCCCAGAAGCGGGGGAGTGTGTCTGGCCTGTGGGGACTCTGTGCTTTGCACAGCCTACTTCCATCTTGTTGTGGCCTGTACTGTAGTCTGAACGTTGTCTTCCACATGGAGACAAGTGGGTCAGTTTTTGGGTAATTTTGACAAAGCCATGACTCACAGAATAAAAGAAATTCTAAGCTCACCTAATTTATTCCCTGTGCCAGTCTTCAAGGTCATGCTCAAATAATCCAAGATCTCCATGTCTTCCTTTTTCTATGCAGGACCTTCAGTGGAAGAGACTCACCAGTCTCTCTGGAAAGACCCCTGTTTAAGAGTTTTCTAATCAAGGCTGCTTTCTCATATATGCCTTTATTTTCTTGCAGTAAATCAAGCAAATTTTCTCTTAATGAAGGGAGCCAGCCAGAATTTCTGGACCATGGCTAGCTCACTGCCCTTTCCTCTCCTGCTGATATCTGTCCTCAAGAGTAACTCTTGGCCATATTCTGGTTTCTCATTGAAGGAGGCATTGGAAGGCCATTCTGCTGCATTCCTCGGGGGGAGATATCCAGCAAAAGGCCTTCCCAAGAATTTATGGATAAAGCTTAATTAAACTGGAAACACTCTAACATTGTTCAAGAAGTTTTAGTAACTTTCCATTATCTGGATTCAAATATGCAGTATGACTTTCTTGCTTTTTACAATGGTTTTTATGGCATAATTAGGGCAACACCCACAGGGGTCGAGGGCCACAAGGTTAAGGAAATCCCCCACTCACCTGTCTCTACCTCAGCCGGGGAGCTCATTTCATTTCAGCCAACATAAATTGGGTACCTCCTGTGTTCCCAATGCCGGGGACTATTTGAAAGATCATAGAATTCTGTAGGTCAGCAGATACCAGTTAGCACACCTAAACCTTTAAAATCCATGGGCGTGTTCATTTGCTAAACATAAATTATTCAGTTCGGACTTAAATTAGCTTAGAAATGGAAAAGACCTTCAGAATTCTTTAGTACTCATGATGATCACTTCTCCAGAATTCCTAATCCATGACTATTCCACTTGAGTGTCCATACCTCTTGGGAGGGGGAAATCTCTCCTTCCAATGGACATTGTCCCACCTGCCACCCAGAGTTTTTTTTTTTAATAAGAGTGAAACAAAGTATTACAAATCAGGAAGCTAGCACACAGAATGTCCTCAACTAAATAATTCCTTTTCTGCTAGGTTGGAAAGTTCTTCCCTTAACTGATCTTAATACAGCCTCTTAATACAACCAATCTGAGTCTCTTCTACTCGTATTGGTTCTCGTTTCAGCTTCTGAGTCAACATGAGACAAGCTTCCTCCTCCACATGACAGCCCTTGTAGCATTTGGAGCAGGCTGCTTCAGTACAGCCTTTTTTTTCAGTTACTCTAGCCATCACCTGCTTTGTTTTCTTCAAGCACTTTTCACAGTCTGAAGTTGTTTTGCTCATGTATTTGCTCATCCCTTTATTGTTGACCGTAACATAAGCTCTCTGAAGGCAGGAATCTTGTCTGTCTTATTCATTACTGAATCTTTTGTACCTAGAACTGTGACTAGCAAGCCCTCAACAAATATGTGTTGATTATTAGTTAAGTGAGTCAGTGAACAAACCTGAAACCAGTCTTTCACCCACTCAGTTTCTTTGGCTCAGGTAACGAAGTAGCTCTGTTCTCCAGACAGCAGTGAAGAATGAAAAAGCTAAATTAGAGCAAGGAACATCTACTAGCCACTTCCTTCTCCTACTCCTTTGAATACAGTGTGGTAGTGCGAGAAGAGAAAAAATGCTGCCAGGACCAGGATTCTCATGTGATACTTGCTGACATCTTACCGTGTGGTCTTGAAAAAGGCTCTCAACTTTTTGGAACTTCAGTTTCTCATATAGAAAACCCAGAAGGCAGATAATTTGATCCTGAAGGTGCCTTGGGGCTCAGAAATTCTCTCAGTGGAAATATAAATGCCAAAAAAGAAGCCCCACGTGGTTCAAATGCACTTAAGATCTGATCATCCTCCATTAGCAAAGGGTCAGTGGTACCCAAACTTCTATGTGCATCTGAATCACCTAGGAGGTATCTGATTAAAGCAACTCTATTGAGGTGCAATTTATATGCAAGTAAGTGCACACAATTTGAAGCGTACACTTAGATGAGTTTTGACAAATGTATACCCCTATGTAACTACCAGTCAATAAAAATACAGAACATTACCATCATACCAGAAAGTTCCCTCATGCCCCATTGCAGTCAATCCACCGTTTCACCCTCTGCCCTATGCAATCACCAATCTCATTTCTATCACCACAGATCAGTTGTGTTTATTCTAGAACTTCATATATATAATATATAATCACACATATAATATATATATACATTATCACAATGATACAGTGTTTACTCTTTTGTGTTTGGCTTCTTTTGCTTAGAATATTGTTGTTGAGATTTCATCCATGTTGTTTCTTATGTCAGTGGTTTGTTTTGTTTATATAGCTGAGTAACTGTCCACTCTAGAAAGCTTCTTAAATGTAAACTTCCGGACTCCACTGATACTCTTGACATTAGGATCTCTGAAGTTGAAGTCCAGAAATCTCTGTGTTTAACATGCCCTAGAAGGAATCCTTATGCAGAAACTGGGTTTAGAAACCTTTTAATTAGGGGATTTTCCCCTTCAAGTTCAAATAGTTTCCACAATGCGACCGTTCCTTGACTGAGAGTAAATTGGTCACAGGTTCTGTGCATGTCTGAGAACTCTCCTTCCTGTTGGACTGTCTCAGCCAGATCTGTGGCCTTCCACAGCTCATGAAGTTCCTGGTGCCTGTAACAAATCCCAGAGAGTAACTCTGCAAATATTCTTTCAGCTCTAAGGCACCTGTAAATTGAGTTATGAGTCTCAGTGTCCGCAGGTAAGTCTATAATCTTAATCTATAACCGCTCACCCCTGTCACAGAGAAGCAGAGGTGCTGTGAGCAGCCTTTCATTTCAGCCCAGCTGCTGGAATTACTCATGACAGTTTTATGAGTCGTTTTACGTCTGGTAAAGTTTTTTCCTTTTTTTTTTTTCCTTAACAATGAGGGACACATTCTTTGACCATAGCACACAAATGCCACCTTCAGGAAGGAAATATAACATTCTTGTTAGGCCACAGGGACCCAGTTTCTTTTCCTGTATGAGAACTTGCAAAAAAAGTCTTAACATCAATATACAGTTTATGTTTTTATAAAACTTCATTCCAGATCTTAAAGAGATAGACTTTATTTTTCAGGGAAGCTTTAGGTTCACGGAAAAGTTAAGCAGGAGGTACAGCGATTTCCCATCTAATCTCTCCTGTATAGGTACAACAGGCCACACCAGACAGAGGGGCACATTTGTTAGAGTAGATGAGCCTACATCATTATCTCCCACACTCCAAAGTTTAGATTAGGTTTCAAATGAAGAATGGCATGTATTCACCATTGTAGTATCATATATCATACAGAGTAGTTTCACTGTCCCTAGAAATCCTCTGTGCTCTGTCTATTTACCCTTTTCTCCCCTTGAACCCTTGCCAAACACTGATGCTTTGACAATTTCTATAGTTTACAGAAAGTCACATGTTTGAATTATACAGTATATAGTGTTTTAAGATTGACTTCTTTTTTTTTTTTTTTTGCACTACGTGGGCCTCTCACTGCTGTGGCATCTCCCGTTGCGGAGCACAGGCTCTGGACGCGCAGGCTCAACGGCCATGGCTCAAGGGCCCAGCCGCTCCATGGCATGTGGGATCTTCCTGGACTGGGGCACGAACCCGTGTCCCCTGCATCGGCAGGCGGACTCTCAACCACTGCGCCACCAGGGAAGCCCTAAGATTGACTTCTTTTACTTAGTAATATGAATTTAAGGTTCCTTCATATCTTTTCATGGCTTGATAGCCCACTTCTTTTTAGTGCTGAATATTCCATTGTCTGGATGTACCACAGTTTATATATCCATTCATCTACTGAAGGGCATCTTTGTTGCTTCCAAGTTTTGGCTATTATAAATAAAGCTGCTATAAACATCAGTGTGTAGGTTTCCTGTGTGAACATAAGTTTTCAACTCCTTTGGATAAGAATACCAGGGGGCATGATTGCTGGATCATGTGGTAAGAGTATGTTTAGTTTTGGAATAAACTGTCAAACTGTCTTTTTTTTTTTTTTCTTTTTGGTAACAGCTTTATTGAGATATAGTTCACAGAATATTCAATTCACCCATTTAAAGTATACAATTCAATAGTTTTTAGTAAATTCACCAAGTTATATAATCATCAGCACAATCAATTTTAGAACACTTTCATCACCCCCTAAAGAAACGCTGTACCTCTTAGCCATCAAGTCCTAACTAATCTCCTTTTTGTCTCAGTAGATTTTCACATTCTGGATATTTCATGTAAATGGAATCCTATAATACGCAATCTTTTGTAACTGATTTCTTTCACTTAGCTTAATGTTTTCAAGGTTCATCCATGTTTATTCCATTGCTTTTTGTGGCCAAATGGTGGAACCAATGCAAATGTCTATAAATTGATAAATGGGTAATTTGTGATATATCCATACAATATGATGTATCCATTAAATGGAATATTATTTGGCTACAAAAAGCAATGGAATATTGATACAAACTGTCTTTTAAAGTAGCTGTACCGGGCTTTCCTGGTGGTGCAGTGGTTGAGAGTCTGCCTGCCGGTGCCCCGGTCCGGGAGTATCCCACATGCCGCGGAGCAGCTGGGCCCGTGAGCCGTGGCCGCTGAGCCTGCGCGTCCGGAGCCTGTGCTCCGCAGCGGGAGAGGCCACAACAGTGAGAGGCCCGCGTACCGCAAAGCAGAATATGAAAAGAATGGTCATGGAGCTTAGATGGACCCATGTGGCGGGGTAAGTATCTCCTTAAGAGGTGTTTGTTCATTATTTTATTTTCTATAATGATAAAGGAGGGGATTTTTACACTTTTATGGAACAAATAGAACCGTGGTTTAGTTTCACAGTTTATCTTGCTCGTTATAAGTAACTGAAACTATCAGAGATATGATAGAATGATTAACACCCCCCCCACACCCCTTAGGGATGTTGGGATACAGCATGTCCTTTCCCAATTCCCCTCCTACATTTTTGGAAAGCACTGAGAGAACTAGGCTGGCTGGAGCAGGGAGCTGCTGCATTTGTAGGTAGGCTGAAGGCGGATGCACATTGATAATATCTAGCTTCTGTTATTTGAGTCTTTCTCTGATCCCCTCCCTGAAAATAAGGGGTTATTCACCCAAAGAATGAAAGCCCATTTACTATTGTTGTCAAGACAAAATTCGTTGCTATATTCATAGAAAAATGCTTAGGATATCAAATATGTGTAACTTTGGATTTTCTGCTACTTTCAGTTGAGCCCCAGGTCTCTATTTGTTTGATAACTAGAAATTTCCTGCATGTGTGGCTTACCATTACCAGGTTTTAGTGCTAGTGAGGAGCCTGCGTCATGGAGTCCTGTGATGCTAGAGGTTGCCTCTGTAACCCTCTGAGGAGAAAGATGGCAGAATGCAAATGTTACTGGTGCTCTCTGGGGTCATAGGACGCAGGGCTAGTATTGATCATCTCCCTAGTTCTTATCCTATTCTGGGGAAGGTTAACTGTCACAGTAGTCATTACAAAAGCTATAAAAAGGTCTCAATGTCCATTTTCTAAAGCTTCAAAAAAGGCACAAATGTATTTCTCTTTTTCTCTCTTCATAGTGCTGACCACTCACAAAATCTCCCACTTAGAGGGCTTCCCTGGTGGCGCAGTGGTTGAGAGTCCACCTGCCGATGCAGGGGACACGGGTTCGTGCCCCGGTCCGGGAAGATCCCACATGCCACGGAGCGGCTGGGCCCATGAGCCATGGCCGCTGAGCCTGCGCGTCCGGAGCCTGTGCTCTGCAACGGGAGAGGCCACAACAGTGAGAGGCCCGCGTACCGCAAAAAAAAAAAAAAAATCTCCCACTTAGAAAGATAGTAGTCTATGTTCTCTTGAAGAGCTTTCTTGATTAATATGGCTGAAGCCTTCCATTCTCTAATATATTCAAGGGTGTTTATTGAATACTCACTTTGCAAAAAGTCCATCCTTGGGGATGGGGATACAGTGGAAAGCAAAACAGCTAGTCACTGCTCTCAAGGTATTTAGAGCCTAGTAGGCAAGGCAAAAAATAAACCATAGCTGAAATGCAGTGAGCGTTCACATGGGAAGATTACAGGGGGGTATAACAAAAGGATCTAATCTCGTTGGATGGATAAATTAAAAATTAGCCAGACAATGGCAGAGGAAGACTGCTTCAGGAAGAGGGAAAGCCTGGGCAAAGCACCGGTATTGCTGGAGCAGAGAGTGCTGGAGAGATTGGTCAGGGGGGTATAAACAGAGGCCGAGGCAGAGGCAGGGGTCTGACCATGATGGTCCTAGAAACTTCTCTTAAGGAGTGTGAATTTTATCAAAAGTACAATGGGAAACCATTAAAGAATTTAAAACGGAGGAGCAAAAAGTGCATATTGGAAAAAAGCGCCTTGTACCCCATACTGAAACAGAGGTACAGACAAAGGCTTGTTTACAAATGCTAAGCAACAAGAACCCTCTAACTTTGCCCCCACTTCTGCCACATATTCATGTATTCACCTACTAGCATTATTTTTCATTTTGGGTAAGGATGTAATATGGGAAAAAAATCAAAAATAGTCCTGGTACTTTGGATTCTCTAGGATTCAGAGATTTCCATGAGCCAGGATGTTTGAGGATAAGACTGACACTTCAAAATAATGAAGGAAATTGTTTTAATAGTGTCCAGATGAGAAAAGGTGAAAGGAGATAGTCAAGATGTTAACAATGGTTATCTCTATTATGAGTGATTTTATGATTTATATTTTCCAGTAGTCTCCAAATCTCTGTCTTTATTTTATAACCTGAGAAAACATTATTTTTAAGTTAGAGTGTAATAATAAATTTAAACTTTCCAGAACTTTTCTCCTTTCTTTTATTCTTTTATCATCCTTCCATCTTTGCATATCCTGAAGGTCACAGAGAGAATGTTTTTGTTCACTGTTCATTATTCAGGACCTTGGGACCCTGGAGGAAAAGTCCTGGGAGGTCAGACTGACACAGAGGTGATAAATTCCATTTCATTGATTTTTATAGCTGCTGCATTCCTTTCAGCCTCTTCTTGCCCCAAGCAGCATTAATAATAGATTTCATGTCTTCTTCTGAATTTAATGTTCCACCCCAGTCTGTCGTTGAAGCAGGCTCAACAGCTAACACGGCTTTTCTTCTGAAATCCTAGTCCTGAAATATCTCCGGAAAGATACTCAGTGGTGAGGCTGTCATCAGATGTGCAGCTTAATAGAATGACTTGTATGACTTGGTCAAGGCCTTACGTGAGACTAGTGATGGACTCTCATTTTAACAAAGAGGAAACTAAAATCCAGAAAGGTTAAGCAACTTGACCAAGGCCATGCAGCTAGTTAGTGGCAGAACTGGAACTAGATTTAAATTGAAATTTTCCTGTTCCTGGAATATGGTTCACTCTGTCCCATTGCCTGCCCTTGAATGGTGTCAGCCTGGGCAGAAGGTGGTGGGAGGGAAGGAGATGGCTGCATAGTGAGCTCATAGCGGGCACAAAGGGGATTAGGGAAGTGTAAGGTGGAGGATGGGAATCAACAGGGGGTGTGCCAACCTCAGGGCAAGACTCACACAATCCAGTCTACTCCAAATCAGGCTGGCAAGCGCCTTTGATTGGTCCATCTGGCTGAGTTCTCCAAGCTGTTCTCCCTGAACTATGCCCAGCTGGCAGAATGAAAATCATTTGAAAACTATCCGGAAATTGCTACTCACCAGGGAGCATCTGTGAAAAATACTGGCCGCAAATGAGCTGGCAGGAATCGGTGACTGCCAGGTCACCATGCCACGGCATGTTTTTATGAAGGGGTTCAGAGTTATTTCTCAGATGGGCTGCTCAGCTGCTGTAAGTGGTTGGGCCTTGTGGTCTTCTTTTGCAGTGTTTCTTGTGATGCAGGAGATGTGTTCTAGAAAAGCTATGGGTAAATCAGAGTTTCATACCTGGAATCATATTTTTCAAGTGCACTTGTGAATATTCCTGTGGTGACTAAACTGAAAGATTTTTCATAAATAATTTGCCGTTTCATAAATCTGGATTTCTTAATGCAGAATTCATCCAGGGTCATTATGGTGAAGAAATTCTAGGTTACTGAGACGTAATCTGTATTTTTGCACAATTGTTGCCAGGAATGGTAACTAAGAGGCAAAGACAGACCGTCTTCTCGGTAGACTGGGATCCTGGGATTTGGCCTACCACATTGGCAATTTGTCCAGCCTCTGAGCCCAATGGCTCCTTAAGAAATCACAGCTGGAAAAACCTAACCCAACATTTTAGCTCATCCCTTCCTATCCCAGGTTATTCCCAACAACCTTGAGTGATTTTTCTTGTCTCCTATACCCTTGCCCTTCTTCAACATACTGTTGTTCTCCTCAAGATATCATGTAAATATTTTGGTTTGAGCTCAGAGTCCAGGCTCTTTGATCTCATCTGGGAATGAGACCCCTTGCTGATCCCTATTGACTTTTCACCTGCTGGGTAGAATCAAGCAGTTCACCAGAAATGGGTGCTCTGAGTTTTTATAAAACAGTTGAAATTAAGAGAATAAAATGCTTGCTTACCATTTGTATTAGTCAGGGTTCTCTAGAGAAACAGAACCAATAGGGTATATATGTGTGTATATATATATATATATATATATAGAGAGAGAGAGAGAGAGAGAGAGAGAGAGAGAGAGAGAGAGAGAGAGAGAGATTATTAGAAGAATTGGCTCATGCAATTATGGAGGCTGAGATGTCCCACAATCTGCTATCTGCAAGCAGGAGACCCAAGAAAGCCTGTGAAGTGTTGGAATTTAGTCAAAACCCAAAGGTCTGAGAACAAGGGGAGCTGATGGTGTAAGTCTGGGCTGGAGTCCAAAGGCCCAAGAACCAGGAGTGCTGATGTCCGAGGGTAGAGAAGATGGGTGTCCCAGCTCAAGCAGAGACAGCATATTTGCTCTTCCTCCACCTTTCTGTTCTGTTCAGGTCCTCAGCGGATTGGATGATGCCCACCTGCATTGGTGAGGACGATATTTGTAACTCAGTCTACTGATTCAAATAGTAATCTCTTCTGAAAACACCCCGACAGACACACCCAGACATGTTCTACCAGCTCTCTGCATCCCTTAGCCCGGTCGGGCTGACACATAAAATTAACCGTTTTATATCATCCAAATCAAATACACAAACTATCCTGTTCATGAACTTCTATCCCCTTGGTGGCCTGTCTGATGGCTTCTGTCTATTTTAAACACATGCAAGACCCTATAGACTGAACAGAATGAAAACACAGTGATGGAAATGACCTCGCAAACTGTAAGACCCCATTTTATAGAAGATGAAAATGTCCCAGATAGGTCACACAATGGCTCTTAGAGAAGAATGCCTAAGAATTCAGGACACGATTTCTTCAAAGGCTTTTGCTTTGTGGGTTCCTTTTCCCTACACTTGACCTTTCAGCCTCACTAAGTACAAAGGCTCTACCAGAGAGAGAATTGAGAGTCGGGGTGATGAGAAAGAGCCTTAGGGTAGCTGAGAGATATGAGAGAGAAAGAACAATGGGAAAGGGGACTTTAAATATTGCTGGGTGACAGGATTTGAATCTCTCTTAATTTCTCTAAAAAACACAACTGAAAATGGAATTTCTTTTCATTACTTTGATTCATGGACTGTGTGTGTGTGTGTGTTTTTTTAAATGCATCTAAGTATCACATGAGCCATAAAGAACTTTAGGGTTTATGCAATTTAGATAAAATACCTTTCCTTTTAGTAAAAGAGGTTGGGAGTGGAGATGGAAAGTTGTTTTATATTTCAGAAATCCTTAAGATTTCACAAAGCCTCAGTGAAAACTCCACAGGAGACACCGAGTTTGGTAGAAACCCCTTTGTCCCTTGTCAATCCAGTACCCAGATGGGTCCAAACTAACACTAGGATCCCATCTGCCATCCAGTCCATCTGCTGGTGCAGGTGCCCACTTGTACTGCTAGGTCAGCCCCGCTAACCATAGGATTCCATTTTTTCACCATGTTTTTTATGTGATTGCTGCTAAATTGTCTCGGCAGATGCCTTTGCTTTTCTTATGTTATATAAATATTGACAATCCCACTTAGAAAAATATTCCTTATTTAAATGGACAGACTTTGGCTGCCATCCACCAACATGGATTGCACTAAAAGGCAACCTCCTCGTGACTTCGACACAGCCCTGCTTTCATCTGAAGCTCCCAAGCTGGGGCGTGTATTAGAATCACTGAAGGAGGGAGTGCTCATTAACGAGCAAGGAGTCCAGGTCTCATCCTAGGAATTCTAATCTAGGAGCTCTGGAGTGGCCCAGGGATCTGCACTTTAACATGGACCTCCAGTGATTCTGATGGTGGTTTGAGAGACCACACTTTGAAACCGATAAAGGTACTTTCCATAGAGCCCACTCAGTGGCATCCTGTGAGTCATGAGCCCCCTCTAGGCCTGCACCCAGTGGTCACTAGCATAAGTGACATTCACAGGGGAACAAGCAAGGGCCAATGGATTTCACTGCCGTGTTTTGATAAATAAAAGAATGCCAGGAAAGCGTCCCATTTGAGTCTACTTGTTAGGAGTGCAAGAGCCTTCTAGCTAGATAAGGCAAAGGACCCGTGACTGAAAGGTTAAAATCAGGCTTCTTTTCTGCTTCTCGCAAGCAATTTGGTCATTTTGGCATGGAAAAAGAACTGCTTGGTCGGGGGGAGACACACAGTTATCGTCTTCATAAGCTAAGGGCTGATTTTGTGGAAGGGGGGTTTACAGTTTTCCTGTGTCTCCAGAGAAGAACCAGAGCAGCAAGCCAAGCTGTAGGGAAGTAGAGTTTAGTCCAATGAAAGGAAGTTAATAATTAGGGGTCTTGGCAGAAGATCTAAAGAGACATTTCTCCCAAGAAGATGTACAGATGGCCAAAAAACACATGAAAGGATGCTCAACATCACTGATCATTAGAGAAATGCAAATCAAAAGTACAATGAGGTATCACCTCACAGCAGTCAGAATGGCCATCATCAAAAAATCTACAAACAATAAATGCTGGAGAGGGTGTGGAGAAAAGGGAACCCTCTTGCACTGTTGGTGGGAATGTAAATTGATACAGCCACTATGGAGAACAGCATGGAGGTTCCTTAAAAAACTAAAAATAGAACTACCATATGACCCAGCAATCCCACTACTGGGCATATACCCTGAGAAAACCATAATTCAAAGAGAGTCATGGACCACAATGTCCATTGCGGCACTATTTACAATAGCCAGGACATGGAAGCAACCTAAGTGTCCAACGATAGACGAATGGCTAAAGAAGATGTGGTGCATGTATACAATGGAATATTACTCAGCCATAAAAAGAAACGAAACTGAGTTATTTGTAGTGAGGTGGATGGACCTAGAGTCTGTCATACAGAGTGAAGTAAGTCAGAAAGGGAAAAACAAATACCGTATGCTAACACATATATATGGAATCTAAAAAAAAAAAAAAAGGTTCTGAAGAACGTAGGGGCAGGACAGGAATAAAGATGCAGATGTAGAGAATGGACTTGAGGACACAGGGAGGGGGAAGGGTAAGCTGAGACGAAGTGAGAGAGTGGCACTGATATATATACACTACCAAATGTAAAATAGATAGCTAGTGGGAAGCAGCCGCATAGCACAGGGAGATCAGCTCAGTGCTTTGTGTCCACCTAGAGGGGTGGGATAGGGAGGGTGGGAGGGAGATGCAAGAGGGAGGGGTTATGTGGATATAAGTATACGTATAGCTGATTCACTTTGTTATACAGCAGAAACTAACACACCATTGTAAAGCAATTGTACTCCAATAAAGATGGTAAAATATAATTAGAGGTCTTGAGAATAAAGTGAGCTTCCTTGCGTGGTGGTGAGCACTGAACCATCTGAGCATCACGATGAAGAGTCTATGTTAATTAATCAATTAGTTTATGTGCCCTACATTTATCAACCCATTGTGGCGTAGTACGAAGAGTCTGGGACTTGGAGTCAAGCCTAAGTTCAAATCCTGAATCCCTTACCTACTGTGTGACCTTGGAATGTAATTTAACTTTCACAGGGTTAATGTGAAAAGCAGATAGCACATATCACTTGCCAGGCACAGAGTAGGTGCTCATATGTATTTGCTCCCTGCCCCTTTCTTTTGTATCTGTCATTGTTTTAGGTATTAGGAAAACAAGGATGAGTAAGATCCTCGTCTCCCTTCCAGGAATTCCTCAACTAATAGTGGGAGACAACCAGAAACAAAAATATGGTGCAAAATTGTACCTGGCGTAATAGAGAGCGACGTGCAAAGGCTAATGTAGGCCCAGAGTGGGGAGGGGTTTCCAGCTGTTTGCAGGAGTTGACGTTTCCTATCAACCCAGGCTCTTGCTGCTGTCATTTGAATTCTACTGGACACAGAGAGTAGCTTTCCATCTTGGAATAACTCCTCCACACTGGGAAATGCTAAGGGGCAAAGAGATATTTGCTATAAAGCAAAGGTCAAATTCCCCTAGTTCTTTGTTTTTTTGAATCCATTCATCCAGCAAAAGTTGTTTTGAGCCCCAACCAATCCTAGGTAAGGGGCTGGCAGCTGGGGTTGTAGAGTTAATAGGCACAGTCCTTGACCACATGAGGTTCACAGTCTGTCTGCGGAGACAGGTAGAGATGGTTAAATACACTCCACGGTACCTCGATATCCCTTTCAACCAACAGCGTCTTCTCTCACTTTTCCACATTACAGTTCTGTTTATCCTCGGACAGTAAAACTGCTTTTGGCCTACGTGGCCCTTCTTCCTCTAACAACTCTGAACTCACAATAGACATTTATTTAAAAATTTTAATTCAAAAATTTCATACTTGGAACTTTAGTGATATTCAAACTCTTTTGGTCACACATTTTTATTAGTAAGGAATTTTTTTTATTAGTAATTTTGAACCTACATTTATATAAATTATACACAAGTAGGACCATTATTAACTATTTTCTCAAGATGCAATCTACACGACCGGCAAAGCCACCACTAATGATAATGTTTACAGATCCATATATTAAATCATCCTGAAAATTTCAACTTTGGGGGATCCAATTTACTATCAGTTGTGACGAAATAGTAATTTTTCTTCTTGTATTGTTGCTGAAGGGATCACATTAAGAGTAACTGGACTGGACCTCCCTGGTGGCACAGTGGTTAAGAATCAGCCTGCCCAATGTAGGGGACACGGGTTCGAGCCCTGGTCCGGGAATATCCCACTGCTGCGGAGCAATTAAGCCTGAGCACCACAACTACTGAGCCAGTGCTCTAGAGACCTTGAGCCACAGCTACTAAGCCCGCGTGCCTAGAGCCCGTGCTCCACAACAAGAGAAGCCGCCGCAATGAGAAGCCCGTGCGCCACACGAAGAGCAGCCCCTGCTTGACGCAACTAGAGAAAGCCCACGCGCAGCAACAAAAACCCAATGCAGCCAAAAATAAAATAAATAAATTTATATATAAAAAAAAGAGTAACTGGACCTCTTCCATTGTAGTTGTATAGGTTTGTGAATTTGCATGTTGCAAACATTATCTTCAACCCAGAGCTCATGTGGAACTCCATTTTGTGAGGGGCAGTTTAGTTAAAACTAGATAATGTCTTCAATGAGACCACCTAACTGGGCACACAAAAACTGTGAATGCCTCAGTGCTGGAAAGCAGAGGAAGGAGAAGGGGTGGCTGTCAATCCTACTGCTTTGTAGAACGTCCTCACCTCCCAAGGGCATCTCACGTCCCTCAGATGAACTCAACCTTCGAACAGACAGACAGAATGCAGGCACTTTGTGTTTCAACTTTCTGCTTTCTACAGGATAGTCTTGTGCTTCCTTGGAGTGTATACCAAGCACTTGGTGGTCACTCAGACTTGACAGCCAATTCTCCAGCCCGTTCTGAGTACGTGAATAGCTCCACCAGCTGACTGTGTTGGACAGTTGCTCCTTCCCTGGAGCTCAGGCTTTTTTCTAATGTTCCTGATATAGAAGCATTTCAATGAACAACTGAGGATTTGCTACAGTCTGTTCTTCTTACTCACTTTTTGAGTGCAATTCGGTGTTCAGAAAATATCACCTGCTGTACAAGTTGAAAACAAATTTCATGGTTTTAAAAGAAGTATTTTTAGAGAACTAAACATACTTACACACCACTGTGTGTGTGTGTGTGAGTGTGTGTGTGTGTGTGTGAGTGTGTGTGGCTGTGTGTGTGTGTGTGTGTGTGTGTGAGTGTGGTTGGTTGGAGGGAAGGGAGAGTAAGGACAGGGAGGAATTTTCTCACCACAGTTTTAGGGTCCAGTTTCATGAGGAGAAGAAAAAAGCACAAGTTTTATACATTGATGATTAATATGTTATCAAAACATCCTTTTGTTAAAAAGAGAAACTCTTTCCATTTAACTCTATACAAAAGAACTAAAGATCATCATTTTACTGAAAGAGAGTTGTTCTATATTTTCTTTTATCCTTCTCTATCCCCTCTAGAATGCATCTAGAACAGGCATTCTTAATACCTTCTGTGCCATAAACCCTTAACTGTCTGGTGAAAATGATAAACATCTTCTTAAAATAGCCCGTAAATGTATGAAATAAAATACATGGAATCTCAAAGGAAACCAATTATACTGAAATACTAAAAATCCAAATATAAAAAATCAAATTATGAGATATTAATATGTGTTTATTTACTAACACATTAAATAACAGAATCTGGTGGCGGGTTTATGGTGATTTCAAAGTAACATCGCGTGTAAACAATGCTTTGAGATATCTGCAATAACTAGAATGTGATTAGAAAATACCTGTGATTTCTACTGTTGACATCGCTAATAATACTAATAGAGTTGATAGCCTGTATTCATAGTTGAAAATAGCAATTTATTCAAAGAGCAATTTACGGAAATAGAGATGCAAGGTTTGTCCCATCCAATTTCGTGTAGCCCTGAATCGCACTCAAGTCAGGAACTCCTCTTCTAAATGAGGTTCCTAGGGCCCGTCTTACTGTCCTGACAAGAAAACTACTTGTGAGTGCAACATGCTTTCCAGAAGGTGTCAGACTTGCATTTCTGAAGACTGAAATCCAGTTGCTGCTGTAATCGCCCCAAAGTCTTCTGACCTGACTTTTAAGGCAGATAAATCCACCAGCGTGAATCATTGAAACTTAGGCAAAAGAATGCTGATTTCAAAGAGAAAAAGAGAGCTTCAAGGAAACAATTTTGACAAGGACTAGGGAAATGCTGTCTGAATTAAGAAATTTTATGCACCCCCCCCAAAAAATCTGAAGAAACAAGGAATTGTTTTCCTGTCTTTTCAGTATGAAGACAGGACTCATGTTGTCAGCAAGGATCAGACATTGAGAAATTTCTGAAAATACATCACAGCCGACGTTTGCTTGAAGATGGATAACTTATATCCTCACAGAGGAGTCCATCAGGAGGAGGATTAGAGAACAGAAGACACTGAAGATCCGGCCCATAACAGAGGCTTCTGGGTACAAAGCAGGGATTAGCCTATGGCTCTTCCTTTCATTTGAGTTGTACCCTTAGAATTCTTCAAATTCTCCAAGAAAGCAAAGAATTTATTGGAAATCTAGTGCAATGAGTAAAAGATGTTTCCTAGAGAAGTCATTGTTCATACAGGGACTGTATGGGCTTCTAACACAAATATGTTTAATTGTTCAGTGGATTTTCTTACATAAATGATCCACTAAACTGGATAGATTTTGACTGAGTTCACTGAATTTGGGGGAGTTTCTTCTCTTTCCCCCTGATTTTCGTATTATACTTTCTGGTTGATCTTCATTAGAAAATGACCCCTGTAAATGGTCTGCATCATTTTTCTCTATTATTTGCTTTCCTAGAAAGGACTAATGTCCATTTGGCCAAGTGATCTGCTTTTCTTAATGAAATATAAGTAGAAATAACATGTGTCAGTTTCAAGCAGAAGTTTTAATAGCTACTGAGTGGCTCTGCCACCTCTTTTTCACTTTCTTCTGTCTCAAGAATGCTATGATCCAGGTTAGAATGGCTCCTTAAGCTTGTATTGCAGAAGAAAAAGACATGAGGAAAAGAGGGGAAGTCTACTGCAGCTGAAGTAATGTGAGAGCAGGAAAAACCTTTATTGTTTTAAGCTATTGATATTTGGAGGTTGGTTGTTATACAGCAGAACTCAGTGAAAGCTGAATATTGTTACCTCTAACTCTTTAAATTTCAATTTTCTCCCTCTCTCTCCTGGTTCAACTAGTTATTGATCTATAAACAAATCAAAAATACAAGTTGACTGTGGGTACTTCTAAGTAATGACCTCTCCTAAAATAATTAAGAAAGAAGGCAAAACCTTACCTCTCTCTACCTTCAATCTTTCTCCTTCTTCCCCCCTTCCTTCTTCTCCTTCTCCTTCTCCTTCTTCTTCACTAAAGCCCATCTGTCAGTGTTTGATTGTTTGTAAAACCTTTCCGGATTCTTGCCAAAGGTAACATAACTACTGCATTTGGGTGTAAGTTGCTGGTTCCCAGGAGAAGCTTCTGGGTCTCTGGGACTGGTCAATCAGCCTTGTTCTTTCTTCTGGAGGAATAAGCATGGTACCTAGAGATGAACTTTCATAACGACGCAAAGTTACATTGTATGTTGTGGATTTTGAGGCAGTCCCCATTTCAAATGTCTCATCTCATTGACCCAGTGGTATACATAAGTACCACATTTTTGCTGCTGCAGACATGTATCTTAAGAAAATGTATGACTCTACTTATATAAAGTTCAAAATAGGTGAAACAAAGCTACACTGTTAAGTCAGGACAGTGTTTATCTTTTTGGGGGAAATGGAGTGGTGATTGGGAAGGGGTATGAGTGAGGCTTCAAGGTGGTAGTGTTCTACTTCTTGTCCTGGATGCGCAGATGAGTGTTCACTTTATGATCATTCATTTACGTTTTGTGTACTTTTCTATCTATTTGTATATGGCACCTCAAGATAAAAAAAGTTTAAAAATGCAATCACTGTAGCCATAGCCTACTCAAAACACATATGAAATTAAGAGCTTGAGAATCAACAAAGTCTTAGAGGCCTATTTTGTTGTGTAACAGAGAAAAACATTGTCTTATTCATTCATCCTGTCTTTCCTGGGCTAAGAACCAAATGCAATTTAATTTAGCACTTTTTTTTTCCTATATTGAGTGTTTGGTTTTTTTTAACAGTTTTTTTTTAAACAGTGTATCAAGGGAAAATGATATCAATTATATAATTCTACAAATGTGTAATTATGTACTACAATAGGTAATTATATATTATATAACTGGGTAAGTATATAATTAATTAACTATCTGTAGTAAGTACAATGAAGTACAGAGTGCTGGGGATATTAAGCATTATCTTCACCGGGCTGTTATCAGCTAACAGAGAGGAAACACTCTTTATCATATACAGCTCCCCTATCTGGAGGAGAGAAACAAGCCCTAATCAATTCATTCAGTAGGCAACAATGCCAGAGATAAAGCCAATGGCGCTCCCATCTTGCCTCTAGCTGCTCCCTCCACTGCTGTCAGAAGTCATTCAGCTCTGGGCAGAATCTCTGACTCTGCAGGGCTCACTTTGATCTTCTTAAGTCTCTCTTTTCACACAAGCCTGTTTAAGCCCAGCTTCAGACACATTCCCTTCAGCAGTGACATACTTTTCTCTACAACTATTCAGAAACTGAGATTTGACCCTCAGTTTTCCTCATTATGAAGTCAACCACCTCTGAGCTCTATGGCCAGATCTGCAAGGCTCCTATGGCCCAGACAGCTGGTCTTGGGGGCTCTGATGGTTAGAGGAGACGAAAGAAATAATGAGCATTGAGGGAAATGGATTCTGCTTCCCACGGCCCCAAGTCAGCCAAGGACATATTTCCCAAACTCTTCTCCACAGCAACTAAAAATTAAAAAAAAATAAAAAAAGAACAGTTAAACCTTTGATTTTCAATGAATTCAACTAGGCACTTGGCAGCCCATAAGAAAAACTATATTTGCTATATATTTTGCAGAGAAAAACTACTTGACTCCTTGCAGTTAGATATGGCTTTGTGACTAATTTCTGGCCAATGGGATGAGAGTGGTTACAAATGGAAATTACAGGCTAAATCCTTAAATGGGGGGGGGGGGGAATGGGGCTTCCCTGGTGGCGCAGTGGTTGAGAGTCCGCCTGCCGATGCAGGGGACACGAGTTCGTGCCGCGGTCCGGGAAGATCCCACATGCCGTGGAATGGCTGGGCCCGTGAGCCATGGCCGCTGAGCCTGCGCGTCCGGAGCCTGTGCTCCGCAACGGGAGAGGCCACAACAGTGCGAGGCCCGCGTACCGCAAAAAAAAAAAAAAAAAAAGGGGGGGGAGGGATGTAACCCTCTTCACCTCTATCCTCCTTCTTTTATCCCACTGATTGGAATGTGGGTGTAACTTGAACCAGACGTGAGGAACAGCCTGTGAAGGGCAGAACAACAAGATAAAGCAGCCTGGGTTCTTGTTCACTTGGCAGAGCAGAGCTGCCTTTCCAGCTCTGACTTTGATATGATAAAAGTTAATTTCTATCTTGTATTAGCCTTTGTTACTTTCAGTCTCAGAAACATGAAGCCAAGCCCGTAACTCAGCTGGTGCAGAGGTCATCTAGCTCAGTAGTTCTCAACAGGGGAGGTGCAATTTTGTCTCCAGAGAACACTTGGAAATGTCTGGGGCCATTTTTGGTGGTCCCATTTGGGGGTGCAGAGGTTGCTGCAGACATGAGTGAGTAGAGGTCAGGGTTATTGTGACACACCCTACAGTGCACAGGACAGCTCCCTCCCCCAACAAGAGAGAATCATGCAGCCAAAAATATCAGTGGTGCTGAGTTTGATGAGCCACAGTGCACTTCAATTAATAGGGAAGAGAATCTAAGACACAGAGAAATTGAGAGAGGAGCCCTTGGTCCAGCACAGACCACTGGGCGAGGGCAGTTACCTAGGTGTCCTGAGGCTCAGGTCACTGCTTTAATATTTTTAACTATACCATTTCACCAACCCCAAACCAGATTCATTTTATTCTCTCTCTTTTATTTATTTAATGAGAGGCTGAAATGGGAGACATAGTACTTAAGGGAAAGTCACACCTTTCTTCTACCTTGAGTCAACGTTATTTTATCACTAACCATTTATCAAACATCTATTAATATTTGGGATAGATCCCTAGGCTGGATGCCAGTTTTAGATAGTTGGGGAATTCAGGTGTATGCAAAAAGAAAAGATAAGCAATGCAACAGAGCACGTGGCAGTACCCAAAGCGGGGCCCCTGTAGTGTGTGGGTGGGGATGGAGAGGACAGAGAGAGCACGGTGGGCTCTGGTGTCTGGTGGGCAGAGCATTAGTGACAGAGCCGGGTCTTCCAGCGCTGTGGACCTCCACCTGGCTGAGGTAGGTTTGGGACATCAGTTGTCATCCAGGCTGTAAAGTGGTCTCTGCACAGCCCCTCGGCGCAGTTTTCACCCCTAGGAGATGTTAATGGACATCTGTTATGGGATTCTATGGGATTCTGGCGGGGTGCCAATCACCACACTCTGTTGGATATATTTGCGTTGTCCCTCCAGATCCTCTCTCCACCCCGCTCTGCGTCCCAGAACCCTAGCTGAGCTGAAGCTTGTAGCTGAACATAGCATAGGCCTAAATAATGCTTCTAATGCCCTTCTCTTGAAAAAGAAAAGTGTCCCTGCTCTGCCCATCCACCATCTTTCTCAGGCACAAGACTGACCTGATAAACTCTTTTCTCATTGAAGTGATAAGTGAAGATACTCTGATGAGCAGGAAACAAAACAAAACAAAACAAAACAAAACCCACAACAAAACCCACTAACATCCAGTTTGAAAATCCAGGTCCAAATCTTGATTAATTCCGAGTCACTTAATCTCTCTGAACTTCAGTTTTTTCCTCTGGAAATTGGAGATAAACGTAACTGCAGGAAATGGCTCCAGAATGGGAGAGATCTTGGGTTCCTGGCTGCTGGTGGTAGATGAGTATTTTTTTTCCCTTTGGTGGTGAGGAGAGGTCTGGGAAAGTCCTGCAAAGGTTAATATGCAGGTCCACTGGCAATTCCAGACCACAGGCATTTCCTGTCATGTAGCTGATAAGCCTGACGTGATTGTGAGGAAAGCATGAAAGCTGCTGGTTACAGAGTCTGGAGTGCTCATCCGGGGCCATTCTGGTGCAAAGCAGCCCTGCTACATGCCCCTCACTCTGGGGAGAACCCAACTGAATTTGTTTCCAAAGAGTCCCCCTTGCTGTGCCCCTACAAAGTTGGCCCTGGAAGCCCAATCACCCTCTACCAGGAATGCTTCTAGCCACCCCTCTAACTGCAGGGAGCCATGTTACAAGAGAAATGATGCTTCCAGAGGCTGGGGGAGCACAGCGTCTGCCTGACATGATCACCATTTGCATGGTTATAAATAAAAAAGACTGACTGAAAAGGTCCAGAAGAAGTTTCATATAATAATTGCTTGGAGAGGAAAGTAGGAACTCTTCAGACACTTCAAGAATCCCCCAAATATCAAAACAGTGGCAACAGCAGGGCAAGCATGTGTCTTCCTGCCTCTTCCTCCGGTCACTCTTTTCCCCTTTAGCCAAATTTCTCCACAGTTCTGCCTCAGATTGGCCTATGGGTTAGCCCTGGCCAGACCAGCCACCTGGGGTCCAGGAAGTGTCATTTCTCCATTCGTGGCCACACCCACACACCTAGGATTTAGCTGCCATCCTCCCCTGGGTCTGCATTCTCCTAGAAGAAAGGTAGACAGGGAGACATATCAATTGTTTTTATCCACACTTATCTTGATATTTAAGCTCTGCAATGGTTGTTTCAGTGATGCTGCTTCACGAATAGAATTTCAATGTACCATACTGGTATTTCTTTCTCCCAAACACGACTCCTTAAGGGCTCATGCTGTTTCTTAATTTGCAGGTCATGCTTATGGTGGGTAACCACTCTACTTCTACTCTTCATGTGGTTGGCTGTACATTGTTAGTCTGAAAGCCAGACTTTGTAATTAGCTTTGTGACTTTGGGAACATTGTTTCTTTTCTCCGTGCCTCCAACTTCATCATCTAAAATTTTAAAAAGGGGCTGTCTTAAGTACTGTTTTAGGTCCCTTGCTGCTCTAAGGGATTAAACTTCTAACATTCTTCACAAACTTTCAAATGACCTTTATTAATATTGCCTTTGTTTATACAAGTCAATATATGTTCTAATTAACTATTTCATTAAGAAGACTAATAATGTCTTTGCAAGAGAACTATTAATAGATCAGATTGGGAGTAAGGCCATGTATAGCAGGGCACTGGTTACACAATAAACAAGCCAGGAGGGGGTCCTCTGGTGACTCCAGAGAAAGCTGGAAAACAAAGCTGGGAGGAAAACAGATTGTGACATAGAGTTGCAGAGCATTTATAAAGAGGCAATACACACAGACACACACACACACACACACACACACACACACACACACGGAGCCGGCTCTTCTCCGTGTATAACCCCTTGCACAGCCAACAGAACAAGCAGTGGAAATTTCCAGCACAACTGACAAGCAGTTTCCAGTCATTAACTCTCTGCTTCCTGAATTTTGCAGAGATTCATGGTGTTTGCAGGCTACGTATAAACTTCCCTTTAGAAATTGTACATTTTCCATGTCCTTTTGTCAGCTGAATGCTCTAATTGTTTCATGTTGGAAAACTTCCTAATATTTAAGTTCAACTGTCCATTTGTTATTGAGACTATAATGAGATAATTGGACAGATGTTTTAAAAATAACATTTTAAGAACACTCGTGATTAGTACCAAATAGCAAATAAAATATATGCCCTGTGGCTTTCTGTATTGATATCAGCTTGGACTGAGAATATTTTTGAACCAATGAACAGACTCGGACAAAGCATTCACAATTATTCAGCCTGCTTTCCTCGTGGGAAAGGAAGGCTCACTGAAGTTTCATTAATGACTTTTTAATTTCCCTCCTTCCAAGCAAATAGCACCTTGGAAGTGAAAGTGGTCTGAGCCTTGGTTCCAAGAGCTCCTGACTTCAGCTGCTACTGTCAAAGCTTTCTGACCAGAAACAGATGATAGTGACAGTCACCCCAATAAAAACTCTTAAAAATGGTAATGACTGAATGTTTATCGTTTGCTTTATAAGGTAGGTACTATTATTCCCATCCTTGTTTTACATTTGGGGAAATGATTTTAAAGAGGTCAAGTAGCTTGCCTGAGGTCACAGAGCTAATAAGTGCAGAATCTGGATTGAATTCAGATCATGCTAAGGCCAGAGACTGAATTCTTTTTATTTATTTTTATTAATTTAAAAAATTATTTATTTATTTGTTATTTATTTATTTTTAAATTTTGTTATTGGGGTATGATTGCTTTACAATGTTGTGTTAATTTCTGCTGTACAGTGAAGTGAACCACCTATGTGTATACATATATCCCCTCTTTTTTGATTTCCTTCCCATTTAGGTCACCACAGAGCATTAAGTAGATTCCCTATGCTATACAGCAGGTTCTCATTAGTTATCTGTTTTATACATATTAGTGTATAAATGTTAGTACCAATCTCCCAATTCATCCCACCCTCCCTTTCTCCCCTTGGTGTCCTTACATTTGTTCTCTACATCTGTGTCTCTATTTCTGCCTTGCAAACAAGTTCATCTGTACCATTTTTCTAGATTCCATATATATGCGTTAATATATGATATTTGTTTTCTCTTTCTGACTTACTTCACTCTGTATGACAGTCTCTAGATGTGGACACTCTGTATACACATCTCTACAAGTGACTCAATTTCATTCCTTTTTATGGCTGAGTAATATTCCATTGTACCTATATACCACATCTTCTTTATCCATTCATCTGTTGATGAGCCAGGTCATTCCATGACCTGGCTATTGTAAATAGTGCTGCAATGAACATTGTGCTACATGACTCTTTTTGAATTATGGTTTTCTCAGGGTATATGCGCAATAGTGGGATTGCTGGGTCATATAGTAGTTCTATTTTTAGTTTTTTAAGGAAGCTCCATGCTGTTCTCCGTAGTGGCTGTATCAATTTACATTCCCACCAACAGTGCAAGAGGGTTCCCTTTTCTCCACACCCTCTCCAGCATTTATTTTTTGTAGATTTTTTGATGATGGCCATTCTGACTGGTGTGAGGTGATACCTCATTATAGTTTTGACTTGCATTTCTCTAATAATCAATGATGTTGAGCATCTTTTCATGTGCCTCTTGGCCATCTGTACGTCTTCTTTGGGGAAATGTCTATTTAGGTCTTCCACCCAGTTTTTGACTGGGTTGTTTGTTTTTTTGATATTGAGCTGCATGAGCTGTTTGTATATTTTGGAGATTAAACCCTTGTCCATTGCTTCATTTGTAAATATTTTCTCCCATTCTGAGGGTCATCCTGCTTCACTGTTCAAGTGGAAAGCTTTTTTTTCTGGACCTATAGAGTATGAGATTTTCAGCACTAACTCTCTTCCTGACACCCTATACCACCCAACTGGGTGAGGATTTAACCAAGAAATTCAATTCTGTTTCATAAATATTTATTGAGAGCCTACTGTTTTTTATGTACCATGTTAAGCTGCGCCATGGGGATTACAGAGATAAATAGCCAAGGTCACAAAATTTATAGTCCTATGGTGGTGAAAAACATATTTATAATTATAGCTGGGATTACAGTTATAAGCAGAATGTGATAGTATGATTGAAACAGCAGTAAGGGTTTGAGGAAAGGAAGAAATACATTTAAATGGGAGATCTGGATTGTTTTCAGGGGATACTTACACTGGATTTTAAAGGATGGGTTGGACTTTGAAAATTAGGCATTGCATGGAGAGAGTATTGCAAAGAGAAGAAACAGCAGGAGCAAATGCAGCTAGGACACGGCTAGGTTCCCGAGCCTACAATTGGGTCATCCCTAGTAGGGATGACCTAGTATCAACCTCCCAAGTAGGTAGATGAGGCAGTAACCTACACAGCTATTGTGGGGGGCTGGGATTGCCCAGCCATGAGAGAAAATGCAATGATTACACGATAACATTCCAGGCTGCTGGGAGGGACCTATGAACTTCTCAAATAAAGGTGTGGTGGGGCTTTGGGGTTCCACCACAGTATGGTGGGGCTCAGGACAGAAGCTTCCTCTTCCCATCAAGAGCCACAGTGATCCACCCCTGTGTGGCAGGCAAAACCACAGAGCCAACCTAGGTGATAAATCACCTTGGTCCCCAACATTGCATAGACCGACTCGGGGGCAAACAAGCTGATAGCCATCAGGACACACCTGTATGGTATACCAGGTACAGCTTGTATGGTGTACTGCTGGCAGATGTTCTGATTGGTCCAGCCCAGGACATAGGGATTTTTAAATACTTTTAAAAAGGAGAGTTCTTTTTTTTTTTAAACATCTTTATTGGAGTATAATTAGGAGGGTTCCTGTTAAGAGGATCACAATATCCTGAAGCAAAGAAACCCCATATGGTCAAATTTGTTTATTATTTGTAATTTGTTGTATATATATTTGTGTTTAAGTTGACTGCTCCATAAATTGCATATTGCTAATTCCATTAATGCATATTTTTTCTTTTTCAAATAATCCTTTTTGTTGTCTTTAGAGGGTCCCTTGAGGGGAAGAAAAAGAATTGTATGTGCTTATATGCTCCTTTAAGAAGTCTGGAATAATTCAGAGGCACATAAAAGCAGTTCCTCCGTGGGGTGTAGGGAAACTGTGGAGACGGCAGAGAATGGGGTTGCGTGTGTGACTTTTCACTGATCATCTTTTATAGTTATTTATATTTGTTAGTTTTGATCCATGTGAATGACCCAGAGCTCTGAAAAAATTAGCAAATAAGCCAATAAAAGAACTTCAAATAACTCTATATTTCTGAAAATGCATAGACAAGCTCTGGAAAGAGGACAATGAAGAAACTGATCATAGAGATCACCCCCAGGGAGGACAGAGTGGCCAGGGCAGGAAAAGGAAGGAGGCTTAGAAACTGATCATAGAGATCACCCCCCCCACCCCCCCAGGGAGGACAGAGCGTCCAGGGCAGGAAAAGGAAGGAGGCTTAGGAACTGATCATAGAGATCACCACCCCCCCCGGGGGAGGACAGAGCGTCCAGGGCAGGAAAAGGAAGGAGGCCTATTTTTCATTGTATCACTCACCTGTTGAACACTTTTAATTCTTGGCTATGTACATGGATTATCTGTTCATGAATAAATAAATGGAAAAGTAACATAGCCTTAAACTAGGATGACCCTTCTGATGACTCGAGTGAAGGGTTTGGAGCAGAAGGACCAAGCAGGGAGCAAACTGAACCTTCTGCTCCTCATCCTGAAGAGGCATCCCCTGGCCTAAGGAGGTGGTACCGCCCCTGAAGGCTGATGCCCAAATCCCCATGATTTGAGCTCCACTTATTTTAGAAATAGTTTCCTTCCTGTTCTTCTAGGAAGGATTACATATTAAGCTTTTGGTGACCATATCTACCCTAGCAAACATGTAAATGTCACAGTGGGAAAATTCCAAGGAAAAACAGAAGTAACAGCAGGGACGCCCTCCATCCCAGCGGAGGTGGTTTTGTTTGTTTGTTTGCTTTGTTTTGTTTAGGAGAAGAAGAAAATAAGATGTCTTAGGACTGCATTATATGCTTTCGTCTCTCAATTTTCCATGTTCCCCTCCACCCCCATGTGAATATCTCCAAGCATCATGTGAAATAGTTTACCAGATCTTTATTGGGATAAGGTTTAAAGCAGGATGGAGGGAACAGAGGGCCCCAAGTGCCCTGGCTGAACAAGGGGCCATCCAGAGAGACAAAATACAAAAAGGGGAGGGAACAACCTTGGGCCAGATCAATGTGCTGTCCTGAGGAAAGGAAGAACAGGGCGCACCCACTTCTTTGGGCAATAATGCAGGAAAAGCCTGTGTGTGCTGTGGTGGGAGGGTAGCTGGGTGAAGTGGGGGCTGTTCTATTGGCAGCTGGGATACGAGGTAGAGGAACGGTATGTGCACCCAGTTCATCTCTCGTCAACAAGCTCCTGGACCAGGAGGAAGGAAGTGGCTGTCAGAGAATTAGTGATGATCAAAGTTGCCCTGGAATATCCTTAACGCCCAAGATGAAGTGGACATAAACTTGAATATCTAATAATGTAATACATGTTTTATTCAAATACTAAATGGTCTTATTCTTAAGTCCAGGCACTAAAGAATTTAACTAGAAAGGGTGAATTCTTCTAAAGGCTCAGACTTCTTAACTGGCAGAGGAGTGCATACCTTCATCAAAATGTTCTGGGTTTCTCTTTAAGTGACTTAATTTTATACCAGGGGATAATGAGGGGAAATGTAAAAACAAGCCTAGGTTGAGTGATCTGAAATATTTCCTTTGGATTATAAAGTCTGATGGCTGTAAAACAGTTTTTAACTTCAGTTTTGTGCCTATGCATGGTCTTGTGATTTCTCTCTGTATGACTAATTCAGTCGGCAAATATGAAAATGCAGCGATCACATGGTCACTCATCAGTCTCTGCAGGTCCTCTGTTTCCTACTACACCCAGTGAGCTGCCTTTCCTTGTGCGGCGTCTCCCATAACACGGTCCTAAATTTACCCCACCTCCTTTCCACAACTCCTCAGCACGCAACCCCTGCTTCAGCCTTGGTCTCCGCACAGTCTCCTGAAAGCACACTTTCTTCCATCTCCCACACACAGCCTCGTCCTGCCTTCTGACCAGCTCAGTTCCTTCCTTCAAGAACCAAGCCAAATGTTAATTTCCATGAAGACTGCCTTAAGCAGTGAAGCCTTTATTGGTCTCTCCTCTGAATAGCACTTATGAGACTAAGTCTGTGGCCCTTAGGGGACTAAGCTGTGTCTACTAGAATTCTGAAATGTCGGTGTAGACAGGTGGGTAGGTATGTTCGCATGAACTGAAAAGATGTTGCCCAAAATAACAGGTCTGGAGCCCCTGATAAAGACATGTCCAAGTTAGAGTCGAGGAAGACAGACAGCTCGGCCTCACCTTGGGCTTCCGGCGAAGGAGAAATGCTGGGTGCATCCTAATGCCTACCATTCCCATTTGTCTTCTGCCCATATGCTCCACCTCCAGAGCTCAGGGCTGAGTCTTAGGGAGGAGTGGCTCTAGGCAAAGAGATGCTTTGTTGAGAATGTACTAGGACAATGGGGCACAAGTGACTTTTCTTTGTTATTCCATTAAGAGAGTGTAACACAAAAGGTGAAGAGAGGCATTTGGGTCAAGTTTCTCATTTAACATTCCAGTTCTGTGGCATTTTGAGGACTCAAGGCCATCCTATCAATTCCTTAGGGAGACAGTGGCACCTGGTGAAAGTCGTGGCAGTGCCCATAATGGAGGGTTGCCAGGGAAAGTACAGGGTGCCCAGTTAAATATGAACTTCAGGGAAAAAACAAACTTTTTAGTATATGTCATGCAACATTTGGGGCATAATTATACTAAAAATTATTTGTTGTTTATCAGACTCAGTTTTAACTGGGTATCCTATATTTCTATTTGGGAAATGTAGCAACCCTACCATAAGGGACAATGGTGGCTGAAAGAGGATAAAATGTCCAGTGGGGTTAAATAGTGCCCAGAGGAGGGGTTCGGAAATGATAATTAGGCAGTTGGCAGCCTTCCCTTTCTAAATAAGAAGACAAAGCACTGAGAAGAGAAAAACTTTTGACCCTTCCGCTTGCTTCCTGTCTTTGAATCGCTCATGCTGCCTGGAATGATGGCATTCATCTAGAGGTCATGGGCTATGAACAAGAGGATGAAAAGCCAAGATACTAAGGATGGTGAAGCAAAAGTTTGGAATGAGCCTGGGTCCTTTAGGACATCGTTGAGCTTCAAACTCCCCTGAGACACATCTGCACAAGGTTGTTTCAAAACCTGAAAAACACTCAAGTTCTATTAGGAAGGAGTTTTATGATTAGGAGGAACAAATGGTACTGCTGGATATATTGCTAGGTGTTTGTTGGGAGTGGTTCAGTAGGAACCACTGCAGTCCTTGAATGTGGCAGAACACAAGGACAGAGACATCTCAGGGAAATTCATTAGTCAGTAGCCTATAGGGTATATTAAAAGAAAGACCCTGGAGGCATTGACGGCAATTAGGAAGCTTTTAAGGTAATAGAGAAATGGCTTATGGTGGTGGTAAGGAAGCAGGAGGGAAAGAAGTGAATCCTAGAAATAGTTCAAGTGAAGTACTGACAGAAGGAAAGAGAGAGAAATGCTAACCTTTGCTTGGTGTCTTCTCTGCGCCAAGCACTTCACATACACTATCCTGTTTAGTCTTTGTGAATTATATTATTATACCCACCATCCAGTGGGGGAGACCAACCTGTAACATGCAATGATATTATAGAGGAACCATAGTTCTAACAGAGGCATATGTAAGAAACCTCTTGGGGTACCCAGGAAAGAGGAACAGGTCCAAGGAATGTCTCGAAAAATGAGTAGAAATTTAAAAGATAGAAAAGTGAGGTGAGAACATTCCAGACAGATGAATGGCATGTGCTTAGGTACTACTTTGGCAAAATCTTTGCATGTGGTGTCTTCTGGAGAATTCATCAGTACAAAGGAATTCCTCTAATGGTGAGATATTTGCAGGCCAGGGCAGGAGGGGCTTTTTGGTACCCTTAAATAAGACCAGGCCACCAGCTGCCAATCTGTAATTTTAGCTGTAGCCAGAAGTGGAAACACCTCCAAAGATTCCTCCTGGAAGTAATGCTCCATGAAGTGTTGATGTGAGAAGGTGGAGAAATGTTGAAGTTCTTCATGTCCTTCATCTCTCCACCCTTCCCAGGATCCTCCAGGGCCACCTGCCTCTCCTCCTGCCCCAACCCCTGCCTGTTCTCCTGTCCATGAGAGGGACAACATATATCCCGGGCACAAAGAGCTCGGCAGCAGAATCTACGTCCCTCATCTATTTGCTCTCGAGGCTGACTGCAGCCTCTGCCCCCTTCCTGAATATTGCAGACAGCACTTCTCATGACTCTGTGGCTGTGGCGTTCCAATACTTGCGCTGTAGCCTCTAGGACACAAAAGCAGAGACCTCCTGCCCAAATTTTCCAGTGCTCAGGATATGGTTTGCTTGCTTGCCTGTTTTCTCTGCCGCCCTTGGAGATAAACAGGAGACCTCAGATAACCCTAATGTCAGGAGGGATCATCTCAGTCTCAGAGAACAAATCTTCAGTTGCAGGAGGGGTGGGCTGGCTGCCGTCCCCTTGCTCAGCTGGTCAGGACCTTGCTCTCTGGCATCTGGGGAAGATAAGGAGGCTATCACACCCTCTTCTTTTACAATTTGTTCAAAAAGTTAGCAAATGTTTTCATGTTTCCACTCTGATTCTGCTGACACTTCAAAATTATTCTTCAAAGCATCACAAATAATACCATTCTCTTCATAGTACTCTTCCTTCAAATAATTCGTAAGAAATGTGCCCAGATGGCACAGGAATAGGAGTCAGGAGAGCCAGGAGTCTGCAGACCTGACTTTTGGTTTAGCTTCTGCTTCTATCCATCCAGTCTGCGCCCTTGAACAAGACACCCCTTTTCTGAGTCTCAGTTTCCCCATTTGTTAAAGAGGTGCAGCAGAGTTTGCTCCCTCTTCCTTAGCATTTCTAGGAAGGCTAGATGAGGTTACATGCATTACAGTGATATTGGACGTATACAGTATGATGGACGTGCATCATCACCAGGCAGCAGGACAACATAACTAACAGCACAGGCTCTGGAGCCAGATTGCCAGTTTTCTCCTCTGGAAACTGAGGATAGTGTTGCAGTTTGAAAGCTTTGAAATCTCAGAAACCTAGAGTTTTTTCATGAGTGGGGCAGCCACAAGAATTTGGTGGCAAGATTGACGTGAGGGTTTTTATGGTCTTCGTCTAGCCCACTTGCTGCAGAAATGTCAATGTACTCATTTACTGGGTGCTGCCCCAAATCCCATAATGCTACATAATATTGCAGTATATGCACCCTACTATTTTTATAAAATATGAAAAATTCTGAAGTGGGAACACATTTGGCTTCAAGAAACTTGGATACAAAATTGCAGGCCATTGGTAGCAAACTCATAGGGCTGCTGTGATGATTAAGCAAATTGATTCAGGTAAAGCTCTAAGCATAGTGCCTGGTCCATAGCAGGTATTCAGTGAGTGTTAGCTGCCATTACTATTCCCTCTGTTACTGAAGCCCTAAGCGTCCTTGAACAATATCCATCATTGCTCCCGATCTGTTTCCCTGTTTCTGCCTGGAACTATTACAGTGTAAACTTCTTCCCATTCAACCATTCAGTATTTGACTTCCCTGAACCTCCTGCCTTCCCAGCTTTCTGCCAAAATGCTCTCCTGGTTTAGGACAGAGAAATGCCCCCTGTAGCTATCTCATGTCCCCTCCCTCTGCCTTCTCGGTAGTTAGTTGGATGGTTTGCTTACAGGTGAAGGAAGCTGGGAGAGAGTTCTGGGAAGTATCCCAACAGCTGGTCTCAGACTCCTAGCTCACCCCAACATGCTTACTGTGGGCGGTGTGGTTAGGACCCAATACGTGTGGGTGCGGCTCTGCCCCCGTTAGTGAGATAACTTCCACCCTTCTGGACCTCCGTTTCTCTTGGATAAAGCACAGCAGTTAGACTAGATGATGGCTCTGTGCCTTCCAGCTCTCTTAAATCCTACCTCCTGTTATCTTTGGGTGCCGGGGAAACAAATCCTCCATGCCCTTTCAGTAGCCAGATCATGTGAAAGGGAGAGTGAAAGCTGCTTCCCTTCAGCTCTGAACATGGTATATCCAGCCTCAACAGGGGCCAAATGCAAGGCTTTGGGAACCTCGTTACCGCGGGAAATTACACACACACACATCCCCGCCGCCCCCCGCCAACTTTCTGGGCACTGAAACTGACCTGATTACAGGAACAGACTCTGGGTCATCTCCGGACAAGTTCAGAGATGAATTGGACAGTCTCAAGTTCAAGGAGGTCCAGCCTGGTGCCTGGGGGGGAAGGGCAAGGATGCCATCCTTTGAGGAAAGGCAGAGGCCAGGCAGATTAGCAATCAGCACTGGAAATATGCTCAATAGACAGAAGGGTCTCACTAGCGGTGAGTGAGAGGGGCTGACGCAGAAGCAAGGGAGGGCCTTTGGGGAGCAGAAAGTGTTCAGGGCAGGGCTCTAGGTCAGGAGAAGGATTGCGGTGTGAGGGAGGCTGAGTGAGGAGAGAGGAAGCAAGAAGGAAGCCTGGTGCTACGGATTGGGTCACCCAAAGGTGGGGAAGAAGCACCATGGCCCTCAAATCCACGGGCCCCCAGGGCTCTTCCCTGCAGCCCCAGTGGCTGCCATGCTGTGGTGGGACTGTATTAAACGCCAGCCTTATCTCCCTTTCTTCGTTATAAAAAGGACCCCGATACTGTTTCAGAAACACTGTGGTCGATTAAAAACACGAATATCTCCAGAGTCCCTGGTGTGTTTGGTAAACTGTAAACAGAAATCTCCGGAAGGCGCTGTGGAAACATTTGTAAAAGGGGTGGATTCCGCTGGCGTTTGCTTTTGCCCTTCATCTTTTCCCCTTTTTTCTGCCTGAAACTCAGACGGGATGCTGAAAGGGAAACAGCCATCTAGCGAGCATGAGGCACAAAGCCACAGACTAAGCCTGGTGGGGCTGAAAGTCAAATGAAGCCCAAGACCCCGATGGCACTGGAAGCCACAGGACCAGCCCTGAATGGTCCTACAGCTTCTTGTTCTGGGAGAAAAAGAAACTCTTGTTTGTATGGGCTTCTGTTTTGTGCAGACAAACCCAGTCCTAACAGGCACAGTCTCTACCTCGCTGGATTGCTGTGAGGATTAGATGAGATGCCTTAGAGACTTGAGGGTTGAGATGAACCCAGCAGATAAAGCAGAATCCTGCTTTCGAACCTTGTCCTAATATTAATCCCCTGTAGGTGGTGGAGACTTTTTAGCCACTGAGACACTTCCTGGCCCGAGCTTGATGAACTCCAGACTTAGTGGGGTGAAGGTAATTCTGGGACCACAGTGGAGATGTCAGTAAATCCAGCCGCAGGAAAGCGGTATAGAAAAAGCAGCAGAAGCAAGGTGGAGTATGGTGGCTTACTGAAGATCCGTCTGCACTTCTAGAAAAAATGTGTCTGCCTGTGTCCTATCCGTGGTGGTCCAGTAGCCCCTTCTTCACATTCAGAGCACACCATTCATTCACGCACCAAATACTTCCTAGGGGCCTACATTGCATCAGGTACTATATTATGTGCTGGAGACACAAAGGTGGATAAAACATACTCCTTGGCCTCCAACATCTTCTCTGGGTACCAATTGTTTTTGGGTTTTTTAAGGAAATGGGACCAAAAGATGAAGGGTATATTTGGGTTAAATATGAGGGAAGAAAAAGCACTGAATACTGAAATTGCTGTCATTTTGCATCCCCTGATTGATGCTGAAGAATAAGATACCCAGGTTTTGGGAGGTGGGGAATATTTTCAACCTAGACTGAAGTGGAAAGTTACTGGTATGCTCAGAAGTAAGATTCCGTAATTATGGGCTGAGGTCAGACAAACTATAGAGAGCTCCTAATTTCTAGCATTTCCTTGAGCTGTGAGTAAACTACCACTTGACCCAGGTAAAATATGTTGTCTCCTTAAATGGAAAATACCCAGATGGTGGAAAGTTTATGTTATTCACCAATGGGAAGCTGTTGGGTTTTCAGTGATACCCTCTGCACCACACTCTGGACAGCTGACTGAGAAGGCACCAGCCCACCAATTTTCAAACAGTTGCTCCTAACAGGAAAGGTATTAGGGTCTGCAGTACAGACCATGCTTCATAGTCCAGGCTCTGGCGTAAAAACACCTGACTTTGAATCCTACTTACTGCCTGCAGGAAGCCTAGTAAGTACTTGACATCACTGAGTCTTGGATTCTTCATCAATGAAGAGGCTCTAATAATTCCTACCACATAAGTTTGTTATGAAGAGTAAAAATAATATATTATACAAAGGATGGACAGTGCTTGGCACAGCGTTAGAGCTCAAAACATGTTAACCGTGGGGGAAATGAGACAGGGAAGGAAAGAAGGGGACTGGGAAATCTCTCCTCAGAGGGGTGAGCTGGGCTGGAGCCAGTTTACCCCCAAACAGACTTCCTCATGCCCTCTGTCTAGACACAGCCCATCCTCAACAGAACCCAGAACCAGTTCAACCCCTGTTCACCTGAATTCTGCCCCAGTCACTTCAAGCTGCTGGAGGATCTGGGATCTCTAACTCTAAATAGAAAGCAGAATTTTCATGGTGCTGAAATGTTCATGGCTGCGTGCAGACACGTGGGCAGTTCTGGAGGGTCTGTGAAATGAGCACGTCTAATGCTCCACGGAATGAATCTGCTTCGTGAGGCCAGTTGAGGGTTTTCATGAAAGGCCTCCCTATCTACAGACATTAGTTTCTTTGTCTCTTCAGTGGAGATGGGGGGAATTAAACCAAAAGACCAGCATCTAGCATGATAACTGAGAGGAAGTAGGAGCTCAACAAATATTGCTCCACCCTTCCCCATGACCCTGTCCTGGTGTCATACTGCCCTAAACTAGAAGAGTATTACTGTCAAAGTGCTGACAACATGTGGCAGGAGAAATATAGAAATCCACACTTAGCAACTAACACTTGAGTTGCAATTAGTTTATCAGGCCAGCCAGGTCATTTTCCTCAACCCTAGTGCCCTTAGAATTACTGGGCAGAATTTAAAAATCTACCAGTGTCAAGTATACATCCCCTCCCTCAAGAGAAGCTGATGAATTAATAGCTCCTTGAAAGAATGAGCACCTCTGCCGGTTTTAGTGTGTTCCTCTGTACGTTGGGAGCAGAAAGGTGGAGTAACTTACCGCATGTTGCACAGCTGAAGAAGGCCCCAGGTCCCCTGAGGCCCAGCCAATGGTGTTCACCCCAGTGGATACTGTCTTCAGTTAAAATTACAATGCTTTGTCCATCATGGATATCTTACGTCAATTTTGAGTTTTAAAACATTGCATTAAAGTATTGTTTATCTTGGTTACTGAACTTCTTTGGCATTCTCTTAACTTTTGCCTCAAGGCCATAGCCAAACGATGGGGAGTGCTTAAGGAAAACCTCACCCCATTTCACCTGTCTGGGGATGGCGTCTAGAAAGGGAAACGAGCTGGACATCTTGTCCTTTTGCTCAGAGGGTCATGCTATGCCTCATTATAGTCTTGTGCTGTGTTTGCAGGAGCAGTGATGGCCAGTCACAAGGATGGGAATGAACTGCTTGTCTGTGGCAGAGCTGGACGTTGGCCCAGTGAATTTCTGTGGCTTCTCTACAAGAAATCAGTTGAGAGTAAATTTAAGACTGCTTAGATTTTGGCTGTGTCTCTCTAGCAGTTTAAGCAGCAGATGAAATGCTTCCTGAAAGAAGTATTCATTATCTAACCTGCCACTGGTTTACAGTTAAGCTTTTGACTTCGGCTGGCTTGAAATTTTCAGCCCATGCTAATCTGAATTAGGAAATAAATGAGTGACAGTACAGGAGCCATGCCATTAGACCTCATTAGACCAAAAGAGAATTGATTTGCCTGGAAGGAGAAGCATGTTTATCAGGTCGGGAAACAAGTGAACAGTTTGAAAAGAGAACATTCAGATAAGGCAGAGCCCAAGATCCAGGTGAAAAGTCCTTCCTGAGATGGGAGACAGATACTGATGCTTGCAGGTGGAATCCTACCTGTCTGACTTTATCTGCCTCAGAGAGTGTCTCCAATCACCTCCAAGGCTGTGGCTGAATCCTCAACAGTTTCTTTAAACTCAGCTTTCCTATGATTTCAATTCCCACTAGACTGTAAGCTCCATAAGAACAAGGATTTTTGCTGGTTTAGTTCCATGCTATATCCTCAGCAATTAGCATGGAGTTTCACCAAAAATAAGTGCTAACAATCATGTCACCCTCCTGACTACATCATCAATATCTTCTGTTTTCTTCAGAATAAACAGTGAAGCCCTTATGTGGCCTAGGTGCCTGCGTGCTCTACCCCCTGCTTACTTCTCCGACTGTAGGCCCAGCCGCCTTTTCTTCATTCACTGCTCCAAGTTCTCCCTGACCAGGCCTCTGAAAATGTTTTCTCCAGAGCGTTGAACACACACACACACACACACACCCCACACACACACACTCTCTCTCTCTCTCTCTCTCTCTCTCCACGTTTCACAGGACTAGCTCCTTCCCAATCTTTACATCTTGGTAAAAAGATCCTTTCTTCAAGAAGGCTTCTGTGCCTATTCTTATCCATGAAGATCCTCTCCTCCTTTACTCTCATCTCTATGTCATGTTTCCTTAGGAGCACTTTTCTCAACTTGTAACTGAGTTTTTGTTGTTTCCCTGTTCATTGTCTGTCTCTATATTAGATTCCAAAATCCATGAGGGAGTGAACATGGCTCTTTTGTCCTAATATATGCTATACTCCTCTGAAAGGCCCTGACATCGAATAGGTACTTACAGATTACTTGTTGAATGAACACAGGAATGAGTGAATAAACAAAGCCTTCAGTATACCAGACCCTGTCCTAGACTAAAGTATGAGGATGGCATTCTCCATCTCTCTCCATCCAGTCTCTTCCCTTGAAACACTCTCCTTCCTTGTCCCAGTGGCTAAACACTGCCCGTTAGCTGCCCAGGCCCCTCAAATGCCCCAGCCTCAGATCTGACCGTCTAGACCATGCTCCCCTAAGATACTAAAGGCTGAAATGTCAGGAGGTGCTGTGCATAACATTTAGCTGTTAACAGAAACACGTCATCCTAAATATGGTGGGAATTGGGGACATGATAGACAGCTTATGAGGAAGAGATTTGTGTGAGGACAGGAGGGGTCACTGACAGTGGCAGCCACCGGCCTGTTGTCTGCGCAGGAGACAGATCCTCGCATAGCTCTTGTAATCAGTGAAACACAGGATCACCTGGGATTTTCATGCTGTTCTCTTGACCATTCTAACCATATACTAGCCAGCTTGCACTGTTTTCCCTTCTTGCAGAAAACTGAAGAGAAATACTAGAAAGGGTATCATACACCACAATGTTAATAATACCTACATTTAGGTGTTGAGAAATGAGTGTTTTTAGTGTTCTCCACATTTGTCTATTGAAATTTTTTTCTTTATTGACAATACGTTGCTTTTATAATTTTACCATAATTCAAGACTATTTCATGTGCTCTTTTTTTGTGTTTGTCTATATTTCAGTTGTATAGAGCTGCGCAGTTCAACATGGCAGGTCAACTACAGTCATGAGTATTCAAATTTAAATTAATCAAAATTGAATTCAGTTAAAAGCTCAGTGCCTCATTCGCACTAGCTGTATTTCAAGTGCTCAGTAGTCACATGTAGCTAGTGGCTATCATTTTTGGACAACCAAATACAGAACATTTCTGTTACTGAAAAAATTTCCATAGGAAATGCTGGTGTAGAGTATATAGGCTTTCAACATTTGAATATAAAACAGAGACTTACAGATGTTGAAGAGTAATGTTGATTCAAACAAAGTTTGAAGAGAGCAACTGTTTGAGTTCCTTGTGACCCAGACGCAGTGGTATTGATTCCTCTCTGAGAAAAGATGTTGGTTTGCCCCCTTGGGAGAGAGGCTAATGGGAGAAATGTGTCCTTGATATTTTGTAGCTGTGGAAGCTGATCACTGTGTTTAGCCATCTGAGAATTTTTACAAAGGAATCTGAAAAGACTGGACAGAATGCCTGCCATGATGTGTCAGTCTCTGGGGCCACTCTGGGGACCCACCTTTCTATGGGAAATTTCCATAGGCTTACCTGAAATCAGATTTCTTATTTCCCTAATTCTTATTCCCATTAAAAGGCTTTTAGGATCTGTTCTGGAACTAATCCCCACTGATGAACTGTAGGATAACTTAATGCTAAAGTAAAGTTATTATGCAACCAGCCCAGCAAGTTGTGCTCAGCAACTGGACCAGGCTCCTCCTTGAAAGACACAGGGACTAAGTGACCTTCGACACAACAGCACAAGATGTGAACAGCTAAAGTTGCTCTGTAATTATCAAAATTTGCCTGGTGTCAAGATGAATTCCCAAACCCACACCTAAGAAATGTATCACATCTATCTAAGAAATGGTGGCCTAAGAAATGTATCACATCTGTCTCAGCCATCATGAACAAGAGGGACCTACATTATTAGCTGAAAGGTACAAGGATATAGTCATTCACAGATTTTTTTCAACATATCTTTAGTGAGCACCTACTATGTGCTAGATGCCAGGGATAGAGCAGAGAATAAGACGTACCTGGATACTGCCTTACAGAGTACCACCTTGAATTATTATAACAGCAACCTTATAAAGGTCATGGGTCATCTTAAATAACCAGAAATGAGCTGATACCCAAGGGTCTGTTACAGGCAAGAGTCAGGAGTGTCTCCAATGAGCAGTAAAGATAAAAAATTCTAGCTACATGTCTTAAGCAGGAAAGATACAGAATATATGAGTGTTTACATCAATTTGAGCTTCTCAAGAAAGCCCTTAAATGTCATTTAGGTCTGTGCAAAGGAAAGAGACAAAATGTTTCTGTAATCGGGTCCTGTAGGGGACGTTAATCACCATATGAAACAGTGCTATGTAGTAAACCGCCAAGCCCTGTAGCACTTCACTGTCCTTTCTCCAAGCACCCTAGGTTAACATGGAACAGGGAAGATCTACCAAAATGTTGATTCAAGTCCATGATGAAAAGTCAAGCTCCCTTAAACAAGTAAGATCACAGTTGCTGGAAACAACATGAAGAATGTGTGACAATATGAAAAGAGAAGGATGGAGCAAAAGGAAAAGATGTCCTCTTAAAGCATCTTTTTACCTATAAAAAATGAGAACTCAAAATTTGAATGTTAATTCTAAGAAAGAGGCACTCCGATGACATCCTGCAGAGCATGTAAATGGCCAGAAAGAGTAGACTTGTAAATCTTTTTGTAAATCTCTCTTCTTTCATGGTGCAAACTTCTAGCTCTCACAATGAGACGTTATAGTGATGTCTGATTGAAGTTCGGGACAGAAAGAGGAGGGAAGGACATGTAAAGAGTAAAGGGAAGAAAGTGTATAGAGTAATGGTCAGAAATCAATATAAGGAATTGTGGCGGAGGGTTAGAGCACAACATGTGGATGTTGCTAGAAGCCCCTCCGGACCAATCCACACTGGCACTGTAACTGTGCTTCGGAAAATATTTGTTGAGTACAAAAGTATGTAACACTGAGCCCAAAGAAATTTAGGAATCATCAGCAGTTGTTAATAACTAAAACAAAGAGTGTGAATGAAATTACTGGAACACATAAATGAGAAGAGTAGGAGTCAGGCATGAACACGTGAGTGGCCCTAATGTTTAAGGTTGGGAAGAGAAGATAAGGACTCCATTAAAGGGTACAAAGTGAATGGTCAAAGACAGCCTATAGAGTGTGTTGTCAGAGAAGACAAGGAAGACAATTTAGAGAATTTAGAGAAGAGATACCTGATTAAACACAGATGTGGAGCCACCCAAGGACCATAAACTGTCCATTGATTTGGCAACGTTTACCAGAGAAGTTTGAACAGAATGGTTTGAGCATAAGCAGACTGCAAGGGATTGAGGAACGACAGAGAGGAGAGGAAATGTGGCTGGGACCAGCTTTATAGGACCCTTAGAATGAAGGCCTATGTGGACATTGTTAATAAGCTCTTATTCCTGCAGAGCATGGCTTGCTCAATTGTAGAGCTTGCCAAATAACAGAGCGTTCTAGTCTTAATTCTACTTTGATTATTAAAAACATTGTTTAGCCTTTAGAGAAATAATGCTTTTGAAGACTTTCTCTGTAGCAGTTCTTACCTTTCTCTAGAGAGTAACAGTTTCCCACAAGAATTAGGTCTGTATAGTTCAAGGGAAATGAATTGGCAGCTCTTCCTTTGAAAAGCAAGCCCTGGGGACTTGTCAGGCATTGAACCTTGCAAAGCACCTAGCATGGAGCCACAGAAAGGGTCTCTTGATCTGCTATATACAGAGACTAGGTCCTGTGTAACCTTTGGGTAAATAGAAAAGGTGATCAATAACTTTCAGATCTGCAATGTGGTCAGAAGGCTTTGCACAAATAAAGCAACACCCTGGAGGTGCTGGAAGGAAGATCCTGCTTCTTCCAAAACAATTACAACTTCAAAGTTGTTCATGTAGACCAGCCGTAAAAGTGCCAAGAAAAATATCTTAATGATTATTTGTCCTATTTCATAACGCTAGGAGTCCTAGGCTATCAAAACAGCTTAGTGTTTTAAAATTTTATCTTTATATCATATTCTTTTGGTGAACTAAATTGGTCTAAATCTATATCTGTATCTATGTATCTATATATCAGATAAAAAAGCTGGACTACTGTGATTGAAGCTGAGTGAGATTGGGCCAAAGTTACCTCCTTGGAATGCAAAGCATAGTTTAAAAGTCTTATCCCTAGAAAAGTGTCTTGTACCCTGGCTGCGTATTAGAATCACCTATGGACAAATCCTAATGCATTTTGGGATCCTGATTTAATTAGTCTTGGGAGAAGAGCTCTGGCTTGGTATTTTTTAAAAAGCATCCCAGATAGTTCTATTGTGCAGTGAGGGTTAAGAATTGTTGTCCTTGAGAAAGACTCTATTTATGAGAGGCTCCATTTCACTAAAGAAGATCTTACTTATAAGACTGCTATTAAAGCAACAATTATGGGGTCTCTGCTATTGGTAATCAAATATCTTAGTTAATGAGAGTTGGCAAGTTTACTGTGAATGGAAATCCATTCTATGTGGAATTAGGGTAAAATAATACATACATTATAAAAGTCAGACAGAACATCTCATTCAGCCAACATTCATTCACTAATCATTTCTTGAGTGCCTATTATGTGACATATTCTAAGTAAGGAGCTTTAGAGGGTTGTGTAAATTATTCTTTTCCAGTGTTTGCTCTCAAGGAACTGTACGTCTACTGTGGAAGGTAGAATGTAAAATATACAGAAAAAAATCTAAGAATCAAGAAACACCGGAGGATCTTACACTATCTTGAGGTCATTGTCATTTTGGTGGATTAAAGATGACCACAAATTCCAGACACTCTTCTCATCAAAAAGTGGCATTTATTTTCCTCTCTGTTTATATCCAGGCTGGCCTTGTAATCTTCTTTGACCAATAAATGCAGCAGAAGTGATACTGTGATAGTTGTAAGCCTAGGCTTTAAGGCCTAGGTTTTAAGAAACTTGGCCTGTCCTGTCCTCTTACATCCTTCAACCACCACGTAAACTGGTCCAGCTACCTTGTTGGAGAGAGCACATGGAGTGAGAGAGATGCCTGGCTGTTCCAGCCATTTGAACAAAGTGCTAGATACGTGAGCAAAGCCATCTTGAAATGTAGCCTTGAGACCATCATGTAAGAAAATGCAAGTTAGTCATGTGTAGAAGCCACGTGGAGAGCTAAGGCATCCTAGCACATAGCCCAAGCTCAGTTGCCAGAGAAATACATTCTCATGACTGACCAAGGGAGATCAGTGGAAGAATCATTCAGTCAACCCACAGAATCATGAGAAGCAATACCAAGTTTTTATGTCACTAAGACTTAGGGTTGTTTGTTACACAGCAATATACAACTGATACAGAAATTGGTAACTAGACGTGGGGTGTGGCCATAAAGAAAACCTAAAATATGTGGGGCATAGGTTTTAGACAAGGTAATAGGTGGAAGCTGGAAGCGTGGCAAGGAGATTAGTAGTGGAAGTTGGAACGGCAGTGAAGTACTTGCCACTGCAAATTGGAGAAAACAACATTCATATTATGTAGTATTAATTTTTTGTCCACACTGTTGCCCATGGTAACCTGGAAGATAGAAAATACGTCAACTGAATTTAGGGATCCAGCTAAGACTTCCAGGCAAAAATGCTGAAAGTGAAAGTTTCTTTTAGCCAACTATGATAAAATATGGAAAGAGAGAATGATCCAAAGAAGAAACTATTCCTTCTTAAAACAGAATTTCGTGGGATGTTTCCTGCCCTGGACTTACTAGATTGGAAAATGTTTAGCCTCTCCATGTATCAAAAGATTATCAAAGTAAGAAACGGTCTCAGGGTAAAGATTAAATCCAGGATGCTGATAGTAAAACAGGAACTTGAGTGAAGATCAGACCAAGGTTTTATAACCTTGCTTTGCAGTTGTGCAACGCTTTGTTAAGACATCAGAAAGATGTAAGAATCTTAAGAGCATTGTTCCACAGAACCCTGACTTGTAGTGTAAAGAAAAGAGGTGTCCATCTTGGAAAAGTTTATGTGTGTGATTTTTATTTAATGAAGTGAATCTGTAATTTTTTTTGAGATTTTTTTAAGTTTAGTTTTTAGAACAGTTTTAGAGTTACAGAAAAATTACAGAATTTCCATAAATCCCACACCCAATTTCTGCTATTATTAACATCTAACATTGGTATGGTACATTTGTTTGGGTTTTGTTTTGGTTTTTTAAAGTTTTTTTTTAATTCTTGAATTTTATTTATTTTTATACAACAGGTTTTTATTAGTTATCTATTTTATACATATTAGTGTATATGTGTCAATCCCAATCTCCCAGTTCATCCCCTCCCACGCCCTCCCCCTACCCTGCTTTCCCTCCTTGGTGTCCATACGTTTGTTCTCTAAATGAATCTGTAATTTGATGCATAAAAAACAAACACAATTTTAAAGAGAATTGTATTGCCAAAGTATCACCAATTTGGACTAAAAAGGATAGGGGTACTACAAAATAAAATGAGACTTCTGGGTTCCAAAATTTGTATAGGTAGAAACCAGGCAAAGAAAGCAACTCATCTGTAAACTTGGGCCTTATTTTATAGAAAAGAAGGGAGTTATAGAGTCAAGATCCAAAAGGTAGAACCAAGAGCTATCAAGAATGCTGGGTTGGGAAAAGATGCTGAAAGAGCAACCTGGACCCTAATCAAGGAACATTCTCTGCACTATAGTAGGAGACCCTGACAATCTGTGAATTTCAAAATTACTATGGATCAAGGAATGTTATACACTCTCCTCCCTTTTTGAGTGAGAATGTCCATTACTATTTTTCTTTTTCTGTCTCACCTTTGTATGCTGGGTATTTTGGGAGGCATAAATTTTATCTTTTTAAATCACAGATCTTCAGGTAGAGACGAGCCACACTGATTGTCTGTACCCAGGGAACTGTCTTAGGAGATTCATTCATATCTGAACCTGATTTAGACAACAAAATCCTGGATCTTAAGCCTGTGCCTGATGCCATAATGAGATGAGGTGTTTACGGATCTTAGGAAGGGATGAGTGTATTTTGCATGTAGGAGGAATATACGTAAGTTAGAGCCATAGGTTATTAAAGATAGCCACAAATTCTATGCTTTCCTTCCACCAAGAGATGGAGTTTATCTTCCCTCCTCTTGAATGTGGGTTGGCATTGTGAATTCCTTTGTTCAACATAATGTGGCAGAAGTGACGCTAGTCTAGTCTAAGCTAAGCTAAATCTTCTTTAAGTATTGTCAACCTTTGCTTTATCAGAGTCTTTAGTCACCATGTCAAGAAGTCCAGCTATCTTGCTGGAGAGACCATATGGCCAGAACCTAGCAAGTCCAGCCATCTCAACCAAAGTGCCAGATGTGATGAAGCCATCTTGGTATGCTGCCTTAAGACCACCATGTTCAGAGGAAGCCCAAGCTATCATATAGAGAGGCCACATGGAGGAGAATAAAGGCATCACAGCTGATGGCCCCAACCTAACTGCCAACTAAATGTACCCAAGATAAGGATAGAAGAAGAACTGTTCGTTCAACCTACAAAATCATAAGAAATAATAAAAATCATTGTTGTTTTAAGCCATCTAGTTCTGGGAAAGTTTGTTTTATAAAAAAGGATAACTGACACGATTGTGAGCTATAATTAGAGCATTCTAGATATGCAGAAGAACCTTCAGACAGAGAGCCCTATCTGGAAGTTTAGTTAAACTAGCTATTTTGTATTAGCAGTTTTTTTTAACTGCATTTCAGGATAACATCAACAAAAACAATTCTGGGATGCTTGAGAATAAATAGAGTAATGCAGCCTAGAGAAAAGATCTCAATTCCACTTTTTCTGTAGTTATGTCTAAATGGGCAAAGTACTGGAAAAATTTACTCAATAGATATTTATCAAGTACCTACTGTGAATGTTAAGATAACCTAAGGAGAAAAAACTTATCCCCAGTTTCTAAGGAATGATGGGGATTTAAACACCTAAATAATGCAAATATTTGCCAATTTCAGAGCTGAACTAGTTCTGAACAGTAGAGAGGTATTTACTTCTCTTCTGTTTTCTAGAAGAGATTATGTAGGATTGATGCTTATTCTTTTTTTTTTTCTCTTGGCAGCACGCAGGCCTCTCACTGCTGTGGCCTCTCCCGTTGCGGAGCACAGGCTCCGGACGTGCAGGCCCAGCAGCCATGGCCCACGGGCCCAGCCACTCCACGGCATGTGGGATTCTCCCGGACCAGGGCACGAACACGCGTCCCCTGCATCGGCAGGCGGACCCTCAACCACTGTGCCACCAGGGAAGCTCTGACGTTAATTCTTTATTAAATATTTAGTAATATTCTCCAATGAAACCATCTGGACCTAGAAATTTTTTTGCTGCTGTTGGAGTTTTTAAATTATTAATTTCATTTCCCTAGTAGTTATAGGACTATGCAAGTTATATCTTTCATGTTGGGTGAGTTGTGGTAATTTGTGCTTTTCAAGGAACTGGTGAATTTTATCTAAGGTATCAAAAATTTGCGTGTAGAATTGTTTGTAGTCCCTTATTATCCTTTTGAAATCTGCAGGGTCTGTAGTGATATCCCCTACTTCATTTTTGCATCAGTAATTTGCCTTCTCTTTCCCTGTCAGTCTTGCTAGAGTTTTCCAATTTTATTGACCTTTTCAAAGCACCAGCTTCTTGATTTATTGAATTTCTCTATTGTTTTTTTCTGTTTTCAATTGATTATTGCTCTTTACTGTTTCCTTCCTTCTGTTGGCTTTGGTATTATTTTGCCCTTATTGTTCTAGTTTCTCGAGGCTTTTCATTCTATGGGAAAACACTACTTGAGTTTATCTTATATGTTTCTGTTTCACTAAATACAGTATACATATTAGATATGATGAGCTAATCATTATATACTCTCATATAGCTCATAAACTTGCTTCCCTCATGTACATGTGAAGCCGTCAAAGTGTATCTGAAAACAGTGGCAAAACTCACAAAATGTGTGTGGATTAAAAAAACAAAACAAAACACAAGCCATCAAACAATAAGTACTAGCTGATATATCCCTAGTGTTCTTAGAGAGGCCAATCAAAATGAATTATACCAGTAATGGGAGCAGACTATCAGTGTTTTTTCCTGTTGCTCTAAAATTTTTCCCCTAAGCAGTAACCTAGCAGTGGAAAATCCCCAGCATGAAGGTTCATAGAGGAAGTGTGGTAAACATGTGCTGGTCACTAGATTTATCTTTCTATGCTGTGTTTCCATGAATAAAGGGTCCTCAGAACAACAGAGAATCTGAGTGTGTAAAGGCTCAGGTTAGCAGCCAAGCTACATAAAGAACAAAGTGTGGTTCAAAAGGAATGATTGGCATATTTTCTTATATTTGTACTGGTGTTCATTTGAAATTACTTGGTATACTCTTGAGACAAACAACAAACCACCCAATGGAATTTTAAAATCATACAATTATTTTTAGAGAGGTACAGACCTTAAGAGAAAACAGGGACCCAGAGTGATTATGTGATTTGCCCAGTATCACTCAGCCATGTCCCAGCAGAGCCTGAGCTCAGACTGCCCAACCCTGTTCCACCATTTCATCAACAAATATTTATTGACGGCCTACAATACTTCAGGAACTGTTTCAGGTGCTTAGATATAAAAGGCAAAAATCCTTGACCCCATAAAGCTGGCAGAGGGATAGAGATAATAAACAATGAATCAACAAAGTGAATTACCTGGTCTGTTAGGTGGTGGCAAGTGCTATAAAAAAAGAAAGTGGAGCAGAGCAAGAGGAATTGGGAGTGCCAACAGGGATGACGACAGTGCAATTCTAAATAGTGTAGTTGGGGCAGACCTTATTGAAAAGACCTGAAGGAGGTAAGAAGTGAGCCGTGGGTGTAACTGTGTGGGAGAGAGCATTTCCACAGAGTGTAGAGCCAGTGCAAAGTCCTTAAGGCAGAAGTGGGCCGAGAACCATTTCTAATTTATGGCTGCCATGTTTGAGAAGTCATCGATTACGCTCTCGGCAACACATCCTCTAATAATCATGGAGCTATAGGTGCTTAGAGTTTGGAGGGCCTGGAAAACTGGGTGTCCAACCTCCCAGCCAAAGCAGGAATATTCAGCATCATGGCCCTGATCCTCATGTGTCAAGGCTGCAGACGGATCCCTCCAATCAAGGGCTCACTGGCTCACAAAGCAGCTCATGCAATTTTTTTTTTTCCACCTCTAATGGTTAGAAAGTCTTGTCTTATGTTGAGCTGAAATCTGCCTCCCTTGGGCTTTACCCTGTGATTCCACCTCCACCCTTTGGTGTAACACAAAACCCCTCTCCCGCCTCTCTGCCGTGATGTGTCACCCTTCTGTCTTCTTTCCTTCAACTGTCTATTCTTCCTGGACAGCTTTGAAGTTTTTCTCTAGACCACTGCTTTCTAAACATTTTCATTACTCATGCTTAGCAGTAAAAATAATGGTGAACATTTATTTCCCATATATGTCTATTACCTTCTTCACTTAGTTAACTCCTACTCCTCTCAAAGACACCTTCTCTCCTCTTCAACTAAGTCACATCAACCTGTTTTTTTGTTTGTTTTTGTTTTGATAAGAGAAGGTAGATTGCGGGGACTTCGCTGGTGGTCCAGTGGGTAAGACTCCACGCTCCCAACACAGGGGGCCTGGGTTCAATGCCTCGTGGGTGAACTAGATCCCACATGCATGCCACAACTAAAAGATCCTGCACAACGCAACGAAGATCCCGCATGCTGCAACTAAGACCCAGCACTGCCAAAATAAATAAATAAATATTTTTTTTAAAAAAAGAGAGAGAGAGAGAGAGAAGGCAGATTGCTTAGGTTAACAGAAGTCCTCCTTTCAACCAATGTTTATTTCTTTGGCCAAGGGCCCCTCTGAGGCATTCTGGCACAGAGGCAAGAATGTGGGCTCTGAAGTCAGATGGAACTGGGTTCAAAGCCATTTACTAGCTGTGTGGCCTTAAGCAAGTTACTTCATTGCCTCAAGCTGTGAGGTAAAATGGGAAAAATGACCTCATCCCAGAGACTGTTGGGGCCACTGGAGACTACACACATATGTTCAATAAATGGTAGTTGCTGGTATATTTTTTATCTGCAGGGTTACTTATCTTTCACTTATACTTCATCTCCACTGCTAAAAAGGCTCAGAGTACACAGCCCTGACAGCAAAGCTAATTTAGATTCAAAAAGCCCCTGAACTCTTTCACCTGGGCTCTTCATGCGCTGGCTGACGTTAAGGAAAGGAAAATCAAGTGACCTGTCCCAAGTAGATTACCTGTCATGAGAAGCACATAAAACCAACCAGTAAGTAGCCATGGTTACTGGTTACTTGGTGCAGGAGTTCTGAAATAAGGAGCCAAAAACCAATGAAGAAGAAAACGCCTCACAGTGTGAAAATGCTGGAAAGCAAAGTGCCCTATTCCTAGCATTTATTAGGAATTTCCTAGGGGGAAAATGCAGGCAGCACCACTGGACACGCACAAACACAGATGATGGGTCAGAAGCATGAAGCATCTACTCAGTCCCCCAGAGCAATGCCCTGCACATGTGGAAGGTCTCCCAGCCACCCCTGCTGCCCAGCTGCTTTCAGAAACTCAGGTATGAAGTTTATTGAGCCACTTTAAGAGAGAGTCTCTTAGCAGTGATGATGCAATGAAAGATTATGCATCTGCAAAGAACAGAGGTAATTACTGTCTGTGTGCTGGGCACTATACATATAATATTATCCCTCCTGAAAAAAACAGCATGTACAATACAGCCTTGGTCAAATTGTCCCTCTAAAAACCAGAAGCTAGGAGTCTTAAGACAGAATTACTAATGATCATTCCAACCTCTTCTTTTTTTCCTAACCCCCCTCCAATCATCTCAGCTCTGCTCTCCATTGGGAAGTATTCAAAATCAGTAGGAACAAGTCTGAGTTCAGGCAGGATTCAATCAACCCATATAAAACCACGTGGCATGAACAGACATGGGGAACACTTGCCATGTCTAAATATCACCCTTGAAAGATAATGCTAGATGTAAAAGAATATTCATTCTAGAATTTTCTATGTGGCATGTATGAATTGGAAAGTCACAAAGCAGTGATGTGCAAATATGAATCTCATTCTATTTTTATATCTCTGTGTGTATTCCTTTGACTAGCCCCCATATCTTCCTCCAATAAGAAAACTAAATTCAAGATAATTTAGAAAACTCAGACAGACCCTGTAATATTTTTAGCTACTTTTAACTGAAACATAACCTCTCTCCAGTTTGTATTCAGTCAAATCCAAGGATTAATATTATTACTATTATCAGTTTTCATCCAGTTCAGTTTCATCTAGTTCATCTAACCTCTCTCCAAGCTTCTGCACACCCCTTCCTCATGTCTGACCCTTAAACTCCCAGGGGCCCTCATCCTGACCATTCCTGGCAGCGCTGGCCTCTGAGAGGGAAGCATGAGACCTCAGGGCACATGGCTGAATGTTGGTGATGGGAGGAGGTTCTGCATCTGGTTGTGGTCTCTCCTTAGCTGGGTTCTGCTGCTTGTGTCCTCATCCGTTGTGAGCTTTAACATGTGGTGCATTTGCTGTGACCTTTTGCACATCTTTGGGTACAGACACTCCCACAAGAATGAACTTTCCTTCCTTCAGCCCAGGAACTTGTCTCTAGTCTCCCAGGACACTGATCCTTCATCAGACCATATAGGTCTGGGCAGCAAGCCAGCGTCCGTGCCCACCAATTTCCAGAGCCCATGCTGAGCCCGTGGAAAGTTCACACACCTTTGCCACACCACACAGTGGGGCCTTGGACTGTCCCCAGACACTCTTTCCCTGTTTCTTACCTATACTGGCTGACATGGTGTGCCTCAGCGCATCACCAGCCCTCCAGAGAGCTCCCGATGAGAAATGCACACCAGCCCTATACTCCAGAATGATTCCTTCAAAACTCACTGGGCAGATTCTTTTTTTTTTTTTTTTCCAGTATGTGGGCCTCTCACTGTTGTGGCCTCTCCTGTTGTGGAGCACAGGCTCCGGACGTGCAGGCTCAGTGGCCATGGCTCATGGGCCCAATCGCTCCGTGGCATGTGGGATCTTCCTGGACCGGGGCACGAACTCCTGTCCCCTGCATCGGCAGGCGGACTCTCAACCACTGCGCCACCAGGGAAGCCCCGGGGCAGATTCTTTTGGTGCCTCTAACTGGAGGTTGGGTAGGTCCAATGCCTGCCTTCTTCAATAACACCGGAAAGCTCCACAAACTCTCACTTCTCCAAAAAGAGCTAGTCTCATTGCCTCCAAACTCTTTTAATATATCATGGTGGCAAAGGTCACAAATCAGACCTTCTGCTTTGCTCAAATCAATTTTGTCCAACACTTGGTAAGTCTCCACTGAGCCTGGCTATCAATAACCTAGTTTCTTTGTTCTTGGCAGTTATGATGAAATGGCGGGGGTGGGGCTGGAGTGATGACAACAAAAGTAGAAGGGCAAAACCCATACTTTGGTGTCCTGAGTCATTGCCATTTGTTAATACTTAGTATACCGCTCCATTTCTCACACCTGCACTCACCTTTTCCATGGGACAGATTACTATACTCATTATGGTTATAGACCTATTATGGTTATAGACTGAAGATTTTCAGATAATTTAGTCCAAATTCCCTTAATTTGCAGTTAAGGAAATTAAATCTATACGCATGCAAATATGAAAATTTTATTTTCTCCCATAGCTTGTTCCTTTGTGCCAGAAATTCTGGAACATTTTAAGCAGAGGAAATAGGTACCAGCTATTTCAATACAACCTACAAAGATGACTAGAATTACAGTCTGAAACATTTTAAGCTGTGCTTTTAAACTGATTATTTCCAAGTTCCTGAAAAAAACAAAACAAAACCCTTAAATTCAAAGGATTTTCCAACGCCTACATTTCCTTTTGAGGAAAATCTTAATTTGGCTGATAGAAGTAGAAAAAAGTACGTGGAAAGCCAGACCACCCTGCAGTGACACCTCTGTCCTCCTATTTGGGGCCTAGAAAAGGGGAGGTGTTTTTTATTAGTAAGGGGTGCGATGGTCCACTTTATGTGTCAACCTGGCTGGGCTACGGTACCCAGGGATTTGGTTTAACACCAGTCTAGATGTTCCTATGAAGGTATTTTTCAGATGTGATTAACATTTCAATCAGTAGACTTTGAATAAACCATAATGTGAGTGGACCTCACCCATCAGATGAAGGTCTCAAGAAAGAAAAAGACTGAAGGCTCCCTAGGAAGAAGGAGCTCTGCCTCCAGACTGCCTTCGGGCTTGAGCTGCAACGTCAGTTCTCCCCTGGTCTCCAGCCTGCTGGCCTGGCCTGCAACATTCTGACTTGCCGGGCCCCACAACTGCATAAGCCAATTTCTTAAAATCAGTCTCTTCTTCTCTCTCTTTATCTATATACATATGTCTATAGGTATGTAAATTTATACACACACACATATCCTACTGGCTTTGTCTCTCTGGACAAACCTTACTAACACTAAGGGTGTCACAGTGAGCCTGACACTGGCCCAAAGAATGGTTCAGCACTGACCACCACCTTTACTGGGAGAGACTGAACTTCCCAAGGCCAGCAGCAGGAGACATAAATGACCAAGCCTGAGACTTACCACCTGGCCGGGGTAGCCTGGGCAGTGCAGGATTTCTTGGGGAACCTGAACATCGTGTCTCATCTATCTCCCTTTGTGCCAATGGGACCTTCCAGGCCACAGAG